>NW_022882948.1:0-1200000 GCF_011952255.1 Bombus vosnesenskii
ACGCATGCGAGAAAATATGCAACGATCCGAGTCGACGCTTCGATCAACCCAATTCCCAACAAAATACACCGTCGCCACTTTTTCCCCCGCTCTCTGTTGCAATTCGTCTCGTTTATCGAATCGAACCGGCGAAGACGAATGCAAAGATATTTCAATCGTTTTTCCCATCTAAACGGCCGGACGTTTATTGCCTCTTAAACGCAGAAGAACGGCAGAGGTGGCATAATTAAAATTCGCGGCAGCACGAGCAAAAAGCTTCGAGATTCTAATATGGCGAGCGTGCAGCAAAATCGGCTGGCCGCTCGTAAACCGTGTTTACTGAAACGCAGAAATACACACCGGTGAGCCGATTTTACGAGCGTTTTAATAATCATTTACCTCCGGCAGAGCGATGGTAATTAGTAGCGACGGGCTCGAGCACGTCGCACGCAGTTTCCAACAATCGCCCACCAAGGTTCCAGCCTTTCGTAAGTATCTCGAGAAAAGCGACCAGCCGACGTATCTTTAATCGGATTCGAACTTAAGTGCTTTACGGCTGTTTTACGTGTAATCGTTGCCAACAATGGCGAAACGAAATCTCTGGTAGCGCAGCTGATTCGGATTTACGAGTACGTATCGAGCTCGGTGCCATCGCTAGTAACTAGCACGAATCCTCTCGATGAGTAAGCCGTGGCTTTTTTCCACGACCTATCGGCGGATTTTTCACCGTGATTCCGCGTAAACGATTACCGTTTTAAATGCATTTCCTACACCAACGTTAACATACATCCTTCTGCTCTCTGGCGTCCGATTTATCGCGACGTACTTGATAAATATTTATTAACGTTTAAGCGGATCGAACTTCGCTGCTGGGAATTAGACGGAAAAGACAAAAACAGGTAATGAGTTAACGCGAGGAGGCGTTTCCTGTTTCTATCGTCTGCGTGCGCATGGTATAGGTCGTGACAAGTTGCGTGCCATCGTGAGCAAACTGCCGCTTAAATACACCATTTTGTCTTACGGACGATTTTTCCCAGGCAACTCAATCCTGCACATTTCATAATCGATATATTCAGACAAATGAGTAACTACTTTTAACGAGCGCTATATATGTGTTCGCGTGTGCGCGCGTATTGCCGCCTCGCGTCTCGTTCGGGCGTTGAAGTCTCCGAGACAATCGCGCTTATGAGGAGATTTCGATGAAACTGTATTGGTCTGTAAATACTTCGGCCTATACTTTATACGATGAAATCAATTCGACGGTTAGTTGTTTCTTTTCATCTTGATTATTTAAAAATTTTTCGACCATCCATAGGCGTGTATCTAATAAAAATTGATTATTACGATATTATATTTGCAATTTTGATTGATCGGTCGAAACAATTTTCACCGGTATCGTTGGTAATGTTCGATGTTTTTCTGAGTCTAGGTCCTTCGTAATTAGCTAACGATTATCAAACCAAGATAAATATTCCGACGTTTAATCGTTGCCCTTCTACCCTACGAAAACTCGCGAAGAAATTCAAGTAGATAGAAAAAGTTCCAAGATGAAAAACCTACGTTGGCAGAGAAAATCGTAGAAAATATATTCAGCTATTTTTGCAATTTGGATCACGACTCGCGTATTATGCCTTGCATTTGTCACGCTCTTTCAGTTAACAGTCGACACGCATTTAGGTATGTACGTAGGTTTCGCGACTAGCCTACAACGGCGCAAGGTTGTCGAAACTTCACTATGTATCTTTAATTGACTCGCGTGGGTTTAATCAAATAACGCCACAGGGTAAAACATCAGCCCACGCTTTCTTCTCTCATTACGTGGATCCACGTTTATACCTACTACGCGTGCGTGAACAGGACGGTGTTGCGTGCAATTGATTACCTCCACATTTTATTACATTTTTTTTTTTCTTATAACGGCCTATTTAACGATTACGTTCGCCGCGGTGAGATACGTGATGAAATTCAAGGCACGTTTCCGTGGAAGTACGATGACTGAGAATTCCTACAGTCTGGACCAGGTATGAGTGCTCGTTTTAAACTTGAGTTTATAATGTTCGAGCTAAAATTAGCTTTTCCGCAAACTACGGTAGTCAGATGTTCGTTTCCCAAATATTTGCCAAACGAAACGTAGAATTTTCTACGTAGAATTACGCGTAGAATTTACGACGAGAACGCGACGTATTTGAAGAAGAAAATTTGCAACAACTTGCGGAAATTTAATTCCAAGTGGTAGATGATACGACGAGAGAAATATTTTACGAGTAAAGCAAGATATACAGGGTGGTTGGTAACTGGTGGTACAAGCGGAAAGGGGGTGATTCTATGGGAAAGAAGAAGTCGAAGATACAGAATAAAAATTTAAAAATTTTTTAATTTAAAAACTTAAAAATTTAAAAATTTAAAATTTAAAAATTTAAAATTTAAAAATTTAAAAATTTAAAAATTTAAAAATTTAAAAATTTGAAAATTTAAAAATTTGAAAATTTAAAAATTTTAAAATTTAAAAATTTGAAAATTTAAAAATTTAAAAATTTAAAAATTTAAAAATTTAAAATTTAAAAATTTAAAAATTTAAAAATTTGAACATTTAAAAATTTGAAAATTTAAAAATTTGAAAATTTAAAATTTAAAAATTTAAAAATTTAAAAATTTGAAAATTTAAAAATTTAAAAATTTAAAAATTTAAAAATTTAAAAATTTAAAAATTTAAAAATTTAAAAAATTAAAAAGATAACGTCAATCGAGACAACGATCTGCAGTGAGATCCGTTAAAACGAGACGCGATAAAGTGCACGCGTACCGAGCGAAGATTCAAAGTCGATTTTCTCGAAAACAAAGCCTCGAACGAAAAATTGTTATTCTATATTTTCGACTTCTTTTTTCGCGTAGAATTACCCCATTTTCGCTTGTACCACCAGTTACCAACCGCCCTGTATATCGTCAAGATTTATTGTGTCACAAAATTCCCCGCGAAAGTCAATAAGGAAGTGATTTAGCCAACGATACGAGACTATTTTACGAAATAGCAGTACAAACAAGCTATTTCAGACGTCTTAAAGAGCAAGACAAATACCTTGAAGCACCATGAATCGCAGATTCTTCAATTCATCTTGGTAACCGTGCACGGTATCTCCTAAAATCAGAACGAACATCATTTTTACGTTTTGAAACGATAACGCGATTTAAATCATGCGAAATTAAAACTAAATTCAAGCTACTGCCATATATGAAACTTCACTGTTTCGAATAATCCTAATAATCAAACATAATTCGTACTCTTACCGCTCGTTATATGATCGTTATATTTCCTAAACCCAGTTTCTTTTAGAATCTGTTTTCTTTCGTTCGTAAATAGACCGCGGAGAACTTGAGCATGCAAGAATCTACAGAATAAACATAATATCCAAAAATACGAAAAGATATTCACCTCGGAGCGCCGTTTATAATATTCAACGAGTAAAATAATCGTCTCCTCTTAATTGCGTTCATAGATACTTGAATTTGTACGATTAGTATGATCATGCATGAACCATTCTTCAGTGTAAAAGAGTGCAGAAACGAATAATATGATTTTACTAATTCTACGAAGCATAACACGTGCATGTGAGAATCGTTAATTCCTTTTTGTCGAAGCAAACGCGAACATTAATTACGGCAAATGTCATTCGCCGTTTACGAATCGTCAGTTTTATTTCTTCCAAGAGGGGACAGGCGATATTTCGTCGGTAACGTGGTAAAAAATGAATTTTTTCGATCGACAGTTTTGTCTCCTAAGTGCACACAACATCGAACGATCTTATCCGTGCCGTACATCGAGATAACGTTGTTAAAGAGGCAATGAAACGTGTCTGGTACCACTTAACGATGATCAACGAAGCCGGCCGTGTTGTATCGAGCTCGCGGCTATGAATTAGTGCGTCGAACGAAAGCTGTTGCGTAATTAACGGGGGTGGTGAATGAATTATGCCGTGTCTCGTACGCGGCGGAAGGCGGTCAACCAATAAATTGATTGCGTCAGGCTCGATAATCAAATTTGACAATCGTGACGGCAGGTTGATCGCCAGATTGCCTAACGTCGGCGTTGCTTTTAATTTCACGGGCTATTAGTTCCAGGCAAACATTATATATTAGCACGTATTGAGAAATATCACGTGTTTTTTAGGGAACGTGGAAGGAACAATGAGAAGTATACTCGTACGGACAGATGATAAATTTAGGATGAGAAATATGGCAGACTGAAAATCATAGCGGTGTAAATCACGTTTTATGAATTTCAACTTACGTTTAAACGTAACATCCATTTAATGCTATTTGGTTGATGATCGGTATTCCAAATGGAATTAACATAACTTACTGTTATGTACCGCGGGTCAACGTGCTAACGAGCCAACGCGTTAAAACGTCTTCACGTGGTCACGGAATCAAACCGTTTAGGTCTCTGATGAAATCAAAGTTTTCCTCTTTCGCACTTTTTATCGATAACCTAAGGCAAGCTGTATACACGTATACGTATAATTGTTCTAATTTTACCATACATCGATTTCCACCACAGATATTCCATCGATATCGATTTTTATCGCGTTCTATAATATGCAAGAAACGAGTGTCGGGGTAAATTTCAATTTGACAGCCCGCCAAATCCAATTCTTTAACCTTCGTTTCTCAAATCCAAGGAACGTCGGGCGTCATGTCGACTAACGAAACTTGCACGGGAGACCGTAACACCGCGACTCGAAGCAACCATAGGAATCGTTCGGCTCGGTCATTCGCAAGAACGATCAGAAAGTCGGCGTTATATAATTAGGCTGAACAGTCGGGTCGTAATTGGTTGTAAAGTTGGCTGTGGACGGGGCAGGCAAAAAGGTCACGTTGCGCGTTTCGTCCTTGCATCTCGTTACTCTGGAACTAGACCATCGATCGTCGGACGAACGAAATCGACGAAAGAAAAAGAAGAATTCGAAGCGTCCGCGAGATAGACAGATACCGGTGACTAATTCCAAAATAGGAGGTGGTAGCGAGCGAGAAAGTCGCATTCGCCGACTGTTCCGAGACTTCTTCTTCGATTTACGATTTCAACGTACCGCTCCCGGGATTCCTCGAAGCGAGACTTTCCCTTGCGCGCATCGAAAACCCGCCACTATGCAGTTAATGATCGACCGCAAAAAGCACCGGCTCGTAAGAGGGAAGCGGTCGATTTCTTGCGCTTGAACGCGCCAATGCAACGGAGGAATAGCGGCCGGTGTAACGATCAAGATACTATTAATACAAAATACAAAATACGAAATATCATTCGTCTGAACAGAAAACTAAACGAATGGGTAAACTTTGTTTAAAACTACCGTCTTGTCGGACGATTAATTTCCTCGTCGACCATCCGCGTCGTTTTTAATCGCATTGTCGCAAATCTACGAAATCGATACGTTACATTCGTTACCGATTCTCGCCGATTCGTTCTATCCGATGGAAACCGTGCGCGGATCTAAATTACGCTTCACCTTCGAGACCGTACTCCGGCAAGCGTCACATATAAATTATCGATGTTCCACTCGAGCGGAGAAATTCTGAGCGCGTTCGCGCGTCTCTGAATAATTTCCACGCGCCTAGGTAGAAATACCTGAATTTCTGTCTCGGGGGCAAGGAACGCTCTTGGGATCACGAACTCAAGTCCCACCGTACGATTCCCGATTCTCCGATTAATTCGCCTTCGAATTCTTTTCCATCCGTTCCTCTACCCGCCTTCTCCGTTCGCTTCAACTCGCCTCGTGTCGGCTGTCTCCGTTATGATAACTGAATTAGTCGCTGCTGTCTTAATCGATTACGCGCGCCCACCTTTGCGCGATAGATCGTTGATTAGGCCGTCGCAGAACTCCATCGACGAGCATAAAACGGTGTGGCGATTGTTCGTTGAATAGCGGCTCGACGTGTCTGGATTTCGCTCGGCTGAACAGGCGTTAACACTTTTTGCCATCGCTGTCGAAACACCGGGTCGTAGGGCAACGTATAAATAAGACGTGGCCCCGAGAGTCTCGCGTTTCTGCGGGTAGACGCTGGCCACAGGCGATCGAGTCGACCCGCGCATCGTGAATTCTCGCGTTCTCGCGCCAACTGACGAATATTTCCTGCACGTACACAATGCCACGGAATATTACCGAGCTCGGCAGGAAATTTAAAGCAACGTGGATCGTAATTTTTATATCTGTGAGATTATCTTCGCCGCTCTGTCCACGATTGTGTACGGCGGCCATTTTTCTCGCGACGATTCGCCGCAAGAAACCGAGCGAACCGCGAATGCGCATATATTGGCTCGGCAACTGAGCGATTGCGGATTTTGTCGTTACCGCCTAATGACAAAATCCGCAATCACTTAGTTGCCAACCCAATGGCGGTCGTCCGAGCGCGCCATGTCTTCCAGAAATACGGGCGTTCGGATTTTTGAAATAAATTTTTAAATAAATAAAGCATTTTTGCGTACTAGAAATAGCGGAACGTTTTGGTAATAGGAGTATCTCGATGAAAAATTTGTCGCGACCGGACCGTAGATCGTGTATGCATTGTAACATGCGGATCATACGCAAGATTATACTTGCGACGAGCACGAGTAAGGAAATGTTTAGTATATGGTATTCGTTTCGATCGAAGAATCCTCGTGGGTATATTACGCGTTCTCTTGATTCGTATTTCAAGCGTATTTTCTACACCTTCGATCATACGAAATCACGTTATGTACTCGGTTTTGCGAACATCGCTTTCTTTAAACGAACACGTTCTCTCTCTTCGAGAGGTTACAGTTTATAGGAGACCTTTGCATAGCCTGGTTCGACGAAGTTTTACGTTTCCCGAGTATACGATAAATCTGCATTCCCTCTGTCAACGTATTTTACATAATTATATAGAGATGCACGTGCAAACGGGCAGAAAGTATTTAAACGCCAGAATCCATAAGCTGTAACGAACAAGTGAATTATATCGCAGTCTAAGAAACGCTGTTACGACCACGATGAAAAGCAACCCGCTAGCTTTATCCATTCCATTAGTAAAATTTCCAGAAAATCGTGTCCGCCATCATCGTGGAACGCTCGTTGCGAGTATCGACTGCACGAAGGTCGCTGAATCATTCGGCCAATAAATTATCATTGCGGACTCGGTCGTTTACTTCGACTAAATACATTTTCAATATACTATATTCGCGCGTTTGCCACGTTCAACCATACATCGACTTTTTGTCGCTTGAAATTCATGCATAAACGAGAGAAAAGCGCCGACGTACTTGTTTTACACTTTGCAAATCCTTTAAATATAAATAGAGCGCGGATATTTACGTAAATCCATGCTTCGTTGCATAGAATTTGGAAGATCGAACCTAGACAGAATCTTAGCTTACTCATTAATCTAATTATCTAAAATTTATGCAACTTCAGATTCTCAGTATTATAAATGTACTAAATTTGATTAGAAACCATTGATCGTAGATTCGATTAAAAATCTAAAAAGCGAATCCGCGCCGGGAATTCGCAGTGTTATATTTGTACTAAATTTGACTAGAAACCATTGACTATAAACGTAGTATCGGAATACTTAGGCTGTAAGATGTCGCTTGCTGCTGAGTACGGCTGCTTTTCTTCTCACTTTTGTATCGTGGAAGAAAAATCGGACTCCGGTCGCCGGGATTCGAACCCGGGTTCCGAACGTTCGCAACCTAAGGCGCTAACCACTGCGCTACCGTCGTATTAGTGTGGAGTGGTGATATTTGTTGTCGAGTGCCGCCACAAACCTTTGTTTCCACGATACTACATAAATTTGCTGTGCGTTCGCTGGAAACCAAGTTATTTAAGGCGAAACGACGCGAATCGAACGAGTAACCCGAGCGATCTGAACGAAAGTTTAGAGGGGGAGACGTGGGTGTTGTTTAGATTGCTCGCTATTTAGGCGAAAAAGGTAGCCGTATACGCGATGAATTGCGCGCAATATGGCAGAGATACGAGAGCATGATGAACGCGCGTTGCCACATCCTGGATTTATTGGCTTGGCTGTCACGATGAAATAGCAGTAACGGCGAAAACCAATGGGTTCGTATAAATATTAATGCTTGAAAACAGTGTTTAATCATTGCTACGAGATGAGGAAACGTGTTAATAAATGACCGGGGGGCAAATAAAAGCTTAAGCTTTTGAGCCACTCCGTCGAGGTCTTCTTCTCAACTTGGATTACGTTTTTTCAACGCTGCGCGATAACGAATGACTGCGAATTAACAGTTGAAATGTTTCTCTTTGCCTGGAAATGCTAGTTTTCCGTCGATTATGCGAGGGATGTTTTCCTCGTTAATTCCACCAAGTAGATGAAATAATTCTAACGTAGGTTTCTCGCGTGTAGGTAACGTAAGTTTGTATTTTAATCTTCCGGTAACATTGTCGGATCGTTGATAACTTGCGAGAGATTGGATCGAGTTACTTCATCTCAGAGCACTAATTCACCTTTTATATTCCGCGTGTTGCACGAGCTGCACCATTCACATTGAAATTAAACACGTTAAAATCGAGAAACTATGTTCCTGTTGAATCTAATTCGAACTACCGCTGTCGCGTACGATGCGACGCGACAACGCCGGCTGAGAGTTTCTTTTCTTTTTTTAAAGAATTCAAAACGCGAAAGATACAGAGAGTAACAGTCTCGATATATCCAGAAAAGTAAGTAAATATGATTATGTTATATCGAATAAAAGGATACAGATATCGAAATTGGCTAAAGTATCGGAATACTCGAGTGTGTTAGCGCGGTTGCCCGTGTAAGTCTAAGTGCAAGCAACGACGAAGACTTGGTTTCGTGAATAGGAGAACAGAATTGCGAAACGGCGACCGGAGGTTTCGCGTCGATGGAATTGCAGGCGAGTTCAGTCGTAATTTTCGAACGGTGAAACTGATTAAGCCGTTACTCGCGTGTTTTCGCGCGCGATGTGGCAACCAGCACCGCGACGACGACGTCATTAAGGCGCATCCACGGCCGTGTGCCATATCTCGGCCGCGTTCATTGAATGCGAGATTTTGCAGCGCTGGAAGATCCATCATCCATCACTGCGGGGGATAGAAATTATCCTTGGCGAGTGGACTCGCCGGTGTGGCAATTTTGCTCGTATTCGGACTCACTGGAATTTCCATTCGGATCGACTGGTTTAAGAGAGGGTGGAAATTTATGGTGATTAACACGAAGCAACCTTAAGGGGCAAAGCTTTCTTTCGCCTAACGAAATGCCATTGATACTGCGAAGGAAAACGTTTCGTCTGTATATTTTATCCGCAAGGTATTTCCTTTGATTTATCGATGCAAATGGTTAATTGTTTTTGCGACGAAACGTAATTTATAAGACGATCGTACGATGCATTAGAAAAGGAAGATTTGTAAAAGTCGATTTTTTGGCATCATTACACATTTCCGGTGTTGGTAGAGCAGCATTTAATCACACCGCCTGTTGTAGATATTTTTCAATAGCATGTTTCCGCTCTTTAATGACTATAATTGATTTACCGACACGGTATTTCTGTACCGGCGTAGCATTACGCGTAGACGTTCTTCCACTCGGATTCCTTAATTATCTTACACTTGGTTTTTACAAATTAGACACGGGTCATACGAATAATTACGACGTTAGATTCGTGTACTAAATTGTTCGAACACGTCGCATTCTAATACACTGTTTCGCAATAAATTACTTATTTCACGATCGAATAAAATGAGAAATTAGAAAAAAAAAGTTGATAAATTGAAATCCTTAGTTTTTACCGTAGCAATTAAAATCCAATTTACGGCCGAGCTGCGTCAAACACTCTGTAACATGTTGTACATAATACAGCAGATATGAACGAGTAAACCAACATATTTCTAATACAAACATATTTTCTATACCGAGAGAATTCCATCGGTGTCGTTATTTCGTTCTATCGTTACTTACGTTCGCTTTTCTAAACGTATTTCTGAACTTTCCACAATTTTCATTTCCAGAGTATTTTGGTAACCAGTTCATCCTGCTACAACTAAAGACTCCGAGTCTAACGATTCGACGTTCCAAACCAGAGTTTTTCAACGTTTACGCCTTCGATCCTCTTTCACAGAAAATTCCCAAAAATGTCAGCTTGAAAATCTCCCATTTTCTTCTAAACATTTCCTAATTACACGATACGATTGACATTTCCATGAGTCGAATTCGACCAACTCGTTTTCTCATGTTCCAACGAATCGAAACGAATCCAGTTGGAAGCAGATAGTCGAGCGAATGCATCCAGTTTAAAGTAAATAGAAGCAAGAAGAGGAATGGGATAGGAGCCGAAAAATTGTGCGATTGCTCACTCGGAGCGACAATACGATTACGGTAATCAGACCTCGTTCCATTGAATCTGTCTGCGATTCTCGACAGACCCAACCTCCGTGTAGAAGAAAATAACACGGCTAATACACGCAGCCACGAGGCGATTACAACGGCCATTACCGCACGACAATCGGTGGGGAGTGATTTCTCGGTGACGCAAAGGATCGCTATTGTTGTAACAGCGTCGTAAACCAGGCAGCTGGCTAGTCTCTCGGTAGTCTCGGTAGCACTTTGACATTTCAGTTTCTCAGATTTATTTCCAGCATTCGAGCGTGATGCACCGGATGCACGCTAGGAAACCAACGACTGGCTGGTCGTTACGACCCACCGAGCCGCCGTGTCGTTCTTCGTTTCTGCGAATAATTCTTTGGCTAAACGCGATCATCGATCACCGTAGTTCTCTCGCTTACGTTAAGAAGATCGTTCCATCGCCTATTGAATCACACCGCGATTATCGGCTAAATTTTCAAATTCAGAGGCTTACGTAAATTCGCTTGTCGCGCGGTGCGACGTTCGACACGAGGTTTCGGGAAGAAACAGAGGAAAATTCGTAAATCAGGTTCGCAGGTAACGTTCTCGTGTTTCAGAGTGCGGCGCTTGAACGAGAATTCGGGACACTTCTGATCGAAAAGTGTGTATAAAGCGCAGGTTTCCTAAAACTCGATATCACCGGGTATCTTCTTCTCCAAAAATCTTCCTTTCGCAAGTATCACGGGGAAGTCATTTACCTTTGCTTCGTCAGATATTGAGCCGTCATTTAGTGAAGAACAGAGCTTTCGCGTAACTTGTAAAATACTCTCGGAATAAGCGTGCAATGAGAAACTCCGCTCTTCGACGAAATCGCGATTACCAATAGATTTCGCTAAAAAGGAAGAAAAGTGCACTAGAAGCGGAAAAAGAATTATATAGCGACGTAATATCTTCGAATAATATCTTCTTGGAACAGAACGATCGAAATTACAAGACGGTTCGAACGATTCTTCTCAAATTGCTCTCACAAGGAAGGAAGAAATTTCTAAATTGAAAACTACGATTGTACGTACCTTCGCTCAAATTGCTCGCATCTAAGGTGCGACAAAAACATTTTTTTTTTATTTAGTTGTTTACGTTCACAATTTTTCCGATTTGGACATTTGGTAGAACTAACAAAAACAATTTGTCAGAGAGAATTGACGAACAAGAAGGATCAACAAACGAGTGAACAAATTTTCTTCTACAAACGATCTTTGCAAAACCTCTTTCGATTTTCCCGCTAATTATCGTTCACGTTTGTGTTACTCGCTTGCTTGGACCGATGATATCATCGAACGATAAGAGGCACGTCGACTACTTCGATGTTTGCGCATCGCGCACGATCCAAAATCGGAAGTGGATTGACACAGATCGTTTGAACGTTCGCGAGGGAAAATTAGAATACAGACGAGCGCGGGATAATGTATCCTTGGCGAGCAGAGGGACTAATGGACTGTGCACAGATCACGACTCCGTGATTCGAGAAAAACGGACTGTAATCGGTGTCGGTGAAACGAGGGGAAATGACAAAAGAGATTTCGTTCGGAGAAAGTCCGCTGCGTTGGCTTCTACATGATGAGAGATTTTGATTGTCGCCTGTGCCAAGTAGATTGAAAATTCCGTAGAAAGGTATTGTACAAGTATAATACTTCGTGTTTTCTAGATTTAATAATATACACGTGGCGCAACTGGTTGCCAGTATCGGTTCAAGAGCCGCTAAGAACGAACAAGTACGCGGACGATACCAAAAAAGTGGAGAGAAAGAGTGGAATGAAACGCGAAGAAATAAAAGGCACATTAGTTGCGCTAATGAGAAGCAGCGGTCTGTAACCTTTGGTTATTAGCTTTCAAACTAGAAATTCGTCAAAGGAAAAAATTGATAGAATTAGCAACATCGAGTCTACGTATGCACGCGTGCGGTCTTGAAACGGAAGCGCGTTTAACAGAACGACCAGGTACATTACGATCTCACAGGCTAATAATATACGGATTAGCGATCTGAGAATCGATAATTTTCAATAAATAACGTGTATCGCCTACATTCCTCGCAAGCTTAAAAGATTATAAGTCGATATCGAGAGAGCCACGAGAGAGCTAAGATTAAAATCGCCATGAAACCGACCAACGTCTCGAGCTTGAAATCTGGAATTTATCTTGCAAGACATTTCATGAAATTTATCTCGCGTATCCCCGTGAAATACGCTCTTTCTCTTCGAAGAATCAAGCGGTGCGTCCTATTTCATTCTCGCGCGTAACGCGTCCCATGTGCAAAACAAAT
Organism: Bombus vosnesenskii; assembly: GCF_011952255.1. Classification (NCBI taxonomy): domain Eukaryota; kingdom Metazoa; phylum Arthropoda; class Insecta; order Hymenoptera; family Apidae; genus Bombus; species Bombus vosnesenskii. Next base: position 12,629 of record NW_022882948.1, read on the forward strand.
TCATCGATTTCATACTAAAACGCGTCACCCTGTATATAGACAGGTCGCGTTCGCTATGCACCAACGATCGTAGCAGCGATGCTAGAGCCGGCATAGCCGAGGGCAGGTTTGCAACCGACCCAGAGAAATTTCTGTTCTTTCCACGACCGCATTGGCGTCGCGATCCTGGCTCCGGAGGGTGAAACTGCCATTGATCTCCGAGAAACGCGAATAATTTGATTAATTTAATCAATCGATTAAAAAAAAAAGTTCGTTTTTCGGACGATGGAAAGCGGAGATCGGTTGAGAATGAACGCGCGATTACGCAAAGGGGATTGCTTCGGCGCATGTTTGAAGAAAAAGTGGGAAATTCGTGGGAAAGCTAGATAGCCGATAAATTGCCAAGTTTACGAGAAATAGTTTCTTGACGCTTGGATTACCACTTTTTTTTAATATTCGTTAATCGCTGTCGATACTCGACGGCTACGTAATCCTCGCGGTGACGATCCGTTTAAATTTCCTTTGCAAGCGTCCTAAATCGCCGAGTGTCCTGAATATTTGTTAGAATTGCAAAATAATGGTGGAAAATACACGTCGTCCTTCGCGGCAGAGGAAAGGCAGACGAAACGGGAGAAACGTCTGGATCGAGCGAGTGCAAGTTGTTAATGCGACGCGATCGTTCGTCGCGTAAAAACTTTCCACGCGGCTTCTGCACACCGAGGTGCAATGGTACAACAGTCTATGCGCGAGCCTGCGGCGCTGCAGCGGCCAAGTACCGGACTGGACTGGACCAGTCTCGACTGTTATAGCAATGGAAGACGAACAGGCGACTGGATACACTGACCCAGTGTTTCGAGCAACGCGAGGAGAAGTCGAGTGCATGCACGAACACGATGCTTCCACGCACTACACCGCATCTGTAGATCGAAGTTTATTCCCAACGACTGACACGACTACTACTACTACTACGATTTTCAGATCGACGACGAAGCGACAGAGTTAACCTGCGGCCATGGAACGTCGTCGGGACGAGACCCGATAACGAAAGAAACAACACGATACAACACGAACAAAGCGTGCTCTTTGACGTTTGGGTTCGCGTTAGTTGTTTTCGATGATGTTAAAAAATTTTTAAAAGGGGAAACACGTTGATCCCGGGTCGAGATTCCACTGGTCGGCCGGTGGAACTCGTACACAAAGGACCATCGGGTTGATTGCGTAACAGAAAACGGCCCACGCGTGGCTAAACCTATAAACGGCGCTCGGAGAAACTCATTATCATCGCGTTATTTATTTTCAATTGAAGCTCGGTTGCCGGTGCCCGCGGCTCCGTTATCTTTACGATCGTAAATGCATAGAGAATGGAGGGTGTAGGGGTTGCAAAAGTTGGATAAATTATCGTAGCAATAATTTCAATTGTTCGAAGGCTGCGCAGTTGTGCGTGGGGCGGGGGTTGGAAAAAGTGGATGAATTATCGTAGCGATAACTTGAGTCGTTTTATCTCGAGTAATTACGCGTAGGAAACGTTGGTAAACTAAAATGTTGGTCGAGGAAGAAGAGGGAAATAAAGCTGAGATAATTTAATTCGGTGTTCGAGAGGTGTAAGAGGAATGAGAGAGGAGATTGGTTTATAATAAATAGAATAAATAAGCGACGGTAAATCAAAGTAATTAGAATAACATTCGCGCAGAGGAAAGATTTATCGAGGATAAGTTTAAAATTTGCATACTTTTGCGCGATCTGTTAAAATAATTTTTCTTCCGAGCGAGTGTTCCGAGAAACAGGACCAACAATGACTTACGAGAACTGAATGAATTATCGTGCGTGTGATTGCAATGAAATATCATCCTAGTTGATGATTTATAAATATCATACGAACATCAGGTGAATATAAGCAATGAATATGAATGAGAACTATAGAGATTCGCCGTGATTTATATCTGTTTCTTTGAATCATTTTACAGCGTTAACTAAAATCTGCCGATAAATGGAATATAACGTAACTGAAGTTGCGTCGCATATACAGCGGCTACCAAAAAGTATTTGCTTTACTACGAAATTTAATGTACTACGACTCGATTCTAATATAAATGACACGAAAAAAACAAACATACAGCGAAATAATAGTAAATAACTAAATAATAACTAAAGCGATAAATAAATAACGATAGTAAAAAGAAGGCAGCGGTGTACGAATACTTCTTTTCCCAGTCACTGTACTTTGGATTCATGTCGTTCAACTTTATCGCGAGACTTCGACAGATCCCGAGCAGAGAAATCGATTTCGCGACCGGTCGGTCTCTCGCGAATCGATGAATTGAATTTTTCAGCTGCCCCGGGGTGTAGGAGAATCGAGGAACGATAATAGGTGGAAAGTGGGTAATATGGAAACTTGTTCTTTCATAGTTTTTCTTCTCAGCCCCGCGGGTGAGTACGTGGATCGCGCACTCAGCGCGTTTTATTGACTTCCTAATCGTAGACGTACAGAGAGAGAGAGAGAGAGAGAGAGAGACGTTGCTGAATATTGGACACGCGGCATAAGTACGATATCACGTTACGCGGAATTCCCGTTATCTCGCAACGTTTATCAGCTATTTTATCAGCTTTCGAATTATTTTACAGCTGTTTGTAACGCATTCTCTATCACCGATGAATACAAGGCGGAGGTTCTTGCCATCTTTCAGAGAATTATACAACGGCGACTCTGTGGTAAGCCATCGTAACTCGTGCATTATAATTTCCTTCCGATGGAAATCCATGGGATTATATTATAATTTCAGCGCGTAACAAGAGACGAGACGAGAAAAATACAACTTATACGTCGATGGGGTTAGATCTGTGTCATCGTCTTAGTTTCTGTATTAGCGATTAATTTTTTACGATTTTATGTTTTGCATATATTTAGTCACAGTTTACGTATCCAGTTATTACCAGGCCGTGAATCTTTACGTATTTATTTATTATATAAAATTGGAAGGGTTGCTAAATCGTATTATATCCTGACACAGCTCCCAGTAAACTTCACGTTCTTCGTGGTTCTGCAGTTTTAGCTACAACGAGATAATAAAAGGTAGAAGTATAGTTGCTGAAAGCAGAAATACGTTTATAGTCAGTCGTAGAGAACAGGCGCTTCGTATATTACTTGGAGTAAAGTATACGCGTAAATAAACATAACGCGATAAACGTAAAATAAACGTAAAACCGACTAATAAAAGTAGCTTTAATCGAAATGTACAAGTAATTGCCTTATCGATGCTTGAAGTAGAAAAAAAAAATATGCGAACAGGCAATAGAACTCTGCGTACACCGTTTACAACTTTATTCTGTCAGACTCCCTCCAAACTCGATTTTAGACTCTGTGTAGACAGAAAATGTCTTCGTCTCGTTTTCACGTTCATACGGCGAAGCCTTAGGTTTGCATAAAAATGCTCGCGCCGAAGTTGTATGACCAGATCGCGTCACGAGATTTTCCTACGAATGTCCGCGCGATTCTTAAATGTCGATAGTTCTTTTCGCCAAAGTGCATCAATATGTTGCAGAATCATTTAACTTGTTTCGGTTATTCAACTTGTCGCGGGAGTCACGTTACATCTTACGCTTACATAGGCGCAGTGTCGTAAAGAATCGGCACTCGCATCGAGAAATTTTCAACAGCGACGAAAAGTCCTTTTCGCGATTCGTCTGTCGTGCTTTACGGCTTTCCACGCACATGCAAAGTGTCCAGCTATAATCAATTTTCCGATTTTAGATAGAGAAAATTTCTCTGTAATTGGGACTTATGAGAAAGTTGTTGGTATTTGCTGGCGTTGACTGTCGCAATAATTTTGCAGAATGCATTTGTTTAATTATCGTGCATGCACATTACAGACTAAAACGTAATATATAGTTATTCACCAAAGTCTTCCTAAAACGTCAACGAATAAACGTGATATTTTCATACGATCATTTGATTTCCAAGATTTTCTATTGGGTTGGATTTTGTTATTAGGTGGTAATGACAAAATCCGCAATCACTTAGTTGCCAACGTAATAGTACGTCGCGAAGATCGATATTTCCACAGTTCCAAAGATATTTGCCAGAAGCTGTCGACACCATCGCCACTACGGTGGATTCTGCCGACGATAATTACGGTTACGATAATGTCACAGCGTACAGAATAAAAGCCGGATAAAATATCGTCTAACGAATCTAATTCCTATCTTTTACAGTTTATAGTTTCTGTACCAATCGATAGCAACCCGTACGCTGTCAGAGACACGCGATTATTGCAGACGTTTTCACCGTAGCGGCGCCGCCGGTTGTTGCAAATATCTCGGGAACTGAGTCCGATCGTCGGTTACGCGCCAAGGGGAAAGTCGTCGAAAATATCGACTTCTACGATATTATTGAAACATCGTCGAAATCCAGGATGTCGGTAGCTTCGTAAACGATCACCAAAGTCTTCCTGAAAATGTACCCAATAAAAATGCTACTTTTATTAAAATAGATTACGTACCTTCGTAACTGTCTTGGTAAAGAGAAACCTATCTATCCATCTGTCTATCGATGATCTCTTCCATCTGATTGATATTCGAGGTATTTTTATTTTCGTCGTGAAATCAGTAGTAGAGTCTGGAGATTGCGGAACGTAACGGATACGCCCACGCGGACACGCGTATCGAGATTACCCGGACGAGATAACGTTAAGGAGGATGAACGGGACCACCGATATCGAAGTTTATCGAACAGTGTTTGTATTCGGCATAAAGTCGTCAATTATTATCGGGGACAAGCGGAACCAGCGAGCGAGGATGCGCGGCCAATAACGAGGCCCGGTATCGATGCTGCGCCGCGAGACGACTAATGATGCAGCCTGTATCGAAATTCATGTTTTATGTATGCCGGTAACGATTTCGGGCTCGGACGATTGCATGCAACGGGATGCAAGGGAATGGAGAGAAATCAGTGACACACGAGCGTATAACAAAGTTGCTGCTTTCCTGGAACGACGTCTCTTCGATGAGATATCCTGTATCTGCTTATTGGCTGATTTTATTCAAGTCGTTGATTCAAGGTTTTTTAATCGTTGCATTAGGATGGAACGCGAAATAATTGAAATCGCGAGGCTATTTTGCAATAGCGAGGAAATCCTGTCTCTGCTCGCTTTACAGGACCAGATATAAAATAAGAATAGAAAATAAGAGAAAAAGGAGAATAACAAAATTGATCCATCAGGCGTTCGTACATCGATCGTAGATCGATCCCTCAAACGTAAAAAAATCACAAGGCCAAATACGATGTAATTATCGATAAATAACGTCGTCTATCGACGACAACCGTGCTTGAAGCATTAAACCTTTTCTTATTCGTTGAATTAATTCGTTTCGTTATCTGCATTATCACATTTTCCATTGTATTTGCCATCCTTCGTTTCTGCGTATTCCGTGAATGTTTTAACAAACTAAGTTTAAATTTTTGATACACCTGTATGAATTTCCTGCTACTAATAATTTACGTAATTGTGTAATTGATTTCATAAAAATCAACGATTCCTTTTTCTAGAAAAAATCTTCTTCGTTCATTTATTTACTTGATCTATGATTCATCTTCTTGGGTCCTTATCTTATATATATATATAAAAAAAAGAGAAAAAAACGAATACATAATTCAGATGAATTATTCCCTTAATAATCAGCAAATGTACTAATTCTCGTAAACGAGAGCGTGTCATTTTAATTCGAAGGTTCTCGCAAGAGAACGACCACATTTTTCCTAGCGATTTGAGACATTTATTTCTAACAACTGACAAACAAATGCACGAATAATACGCGCACTTCTCGATAATAAAAAAATAAAAAGACACTGACAAGGGTACGCTCAATGGAAGACTACATATCATTCGCACTGGGAAAGCTAACGATTGTACAGCGTACACCGACAGGAAAACTGATGGAGCGTGGAAAAAACATTCGCGATACTCGCTTTAATTAGCCAACCACGCACGTAGGCGATTGTTTCGAAACGTTTCACACCATAGAAAATGAATAAAAATCGGATTGTTCTATAAACAATAAATTTTATCAATTTTCAATAAATATTTCACTGTACTCGTTGAATTTATATTCGACTTGGCATTTACCACACTCTGGCTGAACGTGTTGAAAACGCATGTGGGGGCGATTCTTCCAACACGTTCCAAGTTATGAGAAATTATAAAAATTAAATCGTAGCGAGAACTATAAAGCGCGTACGTACGGAACAATAAATTTAGCTGTACTTCGATACTCGTTGAATTTACATCTGTCTCAACATGCACACGATTTAACAATCGGGATGATGTGTTCGTAATACTGCTATGTAGATACGCTGTTGCGAGTATTCGACAGCCACGACGTGGAACGTCAAAGTCAACGTACATTATGACAGAATAGCAACAAAACTGTTGTTTCTTGGCAATGTCCGCGATATCGATCGTTACAAAACAGGGGAAATTAAAAAAAAACAGTTGTGGAAGAAGAGCAGAATTCTGACAACGATGTTACTAAACCGTAATAATATAAATTTATTGATTTAACAGATTAATTTTATTCCTCATTTATATAGTATTTTGAATACCACATTTTCAGCGTTTAACAATTTATCCGAGTGGCTGGTAATTTGTTTGAGTTTTTAATAATTGCAACACTCGAGCGACGATCAGACGTAATTTAATTCTGTTTGCTTACAACTCGAACAATTTCTACGGTCTTTATCGATTCGACGGTGAGTCGAGAAAGTACAAAGCATTCGTTTCATTGATTATTTCTATCATTACCATTCTGGGTTATTAATGTCGCTAATGATCGCACCGAGTTACAGAAATCCTAATTAATTAGAATTTAATTATGTTTGCTTATAACTTAACGGATCTCGAGAGCCTTCGGTTAGTTCAATAGAGAGTTTAGCGATAGGAAGGACAGCGATGCCTTTGTTTTCGGATCAAGACAATTGCTTCTTTGTCTATTCACGACGGAAGAGAAAATGGGCAAGGTTGATTTTGCCGGTGGCATGGTAACGAAGATTTGGAAAGGATAGTCATCGTACATAATGCCGTTATTATCCAAGTTATAGTTTTTATTTTGACAAAGAATAATCACGCGATACTCATCAGGAGGAAGTAATTACAAGAAAAGAACCGATCAAATTTACCTATATTATTCGTCAAGAAGCTATTTCTTCTTGGTAACTCGACCATTAATTTTACTTGCTAAATGCTTATTGTCAGTAATGTTATGAATTTACGCTACCATTATTTCTTTATCGTAAAAACAAATACTCAAGTTTGTTACAATAAGTTCAAATATCGTCTTCTATTTTCCTTTACGAATCATATCGAATGGTTGGCGTGATATTCTTGGATATCCTGATCAGAAATCGCCGTTCTTCGGCGTTCTATCGAAAATTACATCATCCGATTTCAGCGGCTCCACGAGCAACGGCGTGTTACATCGTTTCACGGCGTATTATTTTACGATGGCGCATGACCGTTGTCTCGCGGCGCCCTTCTATAGGATTTTTATGCTAAAATAGCGGCTCCGACGGAAAAAAACATTTCGAAATAACAGGTGTTCGCTTTAAATCGCGTAGAGAAGCGATATTTCACTGTTTACGCGCCATAAACGATACGATACGAGGACCAATTCGAAGAAGTAACGTTTCCAGCCTTTTGTTCGACAGAATTAGGGGAACGCTTTTTATCGTGGACGCAGGTAAGCGACCCCCTAATTCTTCCGAGGATCGTATCACCGTCGAGGAAGCTGCTGTACCACGTTCCAGGTCGTTGAACCCTCTGGATATTAATGACCTTCGTGATCCCTTCGGAAACCGTGTATCATGTTCGTTGGACCACTATGGCCGAAAAGAGCGGCGGGAGTTCTTTCGTTCGAGGATGAAAAATAAAACGGCGACCAAGTTTCTAACGTCGACTAACGGTAACGGGTTTTAATCGAAGATCAGGCAAGAAGCGTCGAGAATGAAACGCCTATAGCGAGGGCGTTGATCACTGCGAGACCAACAATGGTCCGGTAGAGGCTGATGGCTGCATGCACCGGTGAATTCTTATTACGAATCTGATTACTCTTTTGTCGAAACAAGTACAATCGGTCGGAGAGATATTCGGATTCTCGTGCTCGATGGTTTAAGCGTGCAACAAGTTGCAGGAATAATACACCAGCTGTTACTCATACGAGAGGGTTAATTAATATCGTACGACTTCATACGGAAGGAAGGTCGGTCTATCGTTGTTGCAAAGCGCAGTTCAACCCTCCAATCCGGTACTTTTGCACATCGCTACACCACTGAGTCTGTTCTTAACCCAGCCATCAGAGTTCCCCTTCTCCATCGTAAAACCACAGCTAACCCGCCATCAGCTACATTGTAACAGCAACATCAACCATCCCATCGACTACCCGGTATAAAAGAAAAAGAAACACGGACAAAGGTGCCGCGTTCTACCTGGCTCTCGATAAAGAGAAAGAAACGGGGAAAATAAAAACATCGCGCGTTATTCGATAGTAATAACCAGCGTTCGAATCGCGTTGGCGCAGCTCCGCCGAGCGAGTCTCCAGTGTCCCGATGCACGTAATCCTGGATTGTCGTCTTCTATGAATCCGGCGATGGATGAATCACTGCGACCAGGAACTCGCGAGTAATCGTCGAACTTTCCTCCGACGATAAAAATTGACACGCGAATTGTAGAAAAGAAAAAATAAAAGAAGAGAAGTAGGCTAGAATTCCGACTAATAAGGCCAAACTCGACTCGACTTGGGAAACGTCGTCGCGCAAGTACAATGTCTCCGGTCTTGTACTCTTGTTCGTATCCACGCGCTCGATAGAGACAGAGATGAAGAGAAAGAGGGAGAGAGAGAGAGAGAGAGAGAGAAAGAGGGAGAGAGAGAGAAAGAGGGAGAGAGAGAGAGAGAAGAGAAAAAGGAAAAAGAAGGAAGGCTGCGTAATACGCGTGGCCCGGGGAATAGAAAACGGCAGGAAGTTGGTCGATGCCAGCCAAAACAAAGGAAAACCACCAAACGAGACGTAGATACGAATCTTCAAGCGTGGGATCGCCGCGTACAAGCATCGTGCGTCGAAGCGTTCGACGTGGTGGCTCTAACCAGGAAATATCTGGGACACGGTAACGATGTTCGAGGCCTCTCTGGCCCCGTAATTTCCACGCCACGACGAAAAAGAATTTTGTTCCAATTAGAGAACCGCTTTTCGCCGGCGAAATAAAACGAATAAAAAGAGAGAGAAAGAAATAAAACAAAGAAGGAACGAGCATCGTGGAGCAGCATTTTAGCTGACATGGTGGTGAGTGGTGACGGATGAGGATGGGTAGGCTTTAGGCCAGGGAATTTTGACGTTCGCCTTTTATTCGGGAGATGATCAATGAAAGTTGTGACTGGATGAGGAATTAGACTTATTTAGGACTAGATTTCGTAATTTCGTGAGGCGAAATTTAGTCCTCGAGTCGTTTTGATAAATTCAGCTTTGAATTTGTTGACGCTCGTTATAATTAATCATTTAATCTTATTAATCTCGTCGTTGTAATCTAATTTAACGAATTACGAAGATGTATCAACGATTTTTAGCACGTCATATTGTTATGAACATTATTATCGGTGACTTATATCGAATGAACAACGATAAATTCCTGTTAAATAGCGCTGTATTTCCAAGAATGATAATGTTGTTGGCAATTTATATCTCTAGAAATAATAATGTCAGTTGTCAATCTATATGCATGTTTAATCATTGAATAATCAGAGTAACGAAATTTATTCTTCATGGGTGTGGTAATAGAGCTCGCAGACAGACTGACGTGTACATACATATGCAAGTTGCAGAAACATAGATAATGACTGAAGAATGTAAACAGGATAATTGATAAACATTAAGCGTACTTACGTGATAAATCAATTTATGATCATTTATAACAACGTCTTAATCCTATTGAAATGTAAAAAAGCCATCTTTTTCTGCGACTATTTCCACACACTTATATGTGAAATTTATGACGGCAACAAATTAATTATTGCGACACAACCACCTATTCATTCTTTGCTCCTGATCTCATTTACGGTAGGATAAAAAAAAAAAATTAATCAACGAGGCAGTTTAAATTCGGTGAATCATCCAGTGCGTCGTTCTATCGATAATTTCATATTTCGCGGTTGAATTTTAAAGCTGACCAAATTAAACGTCGTCGAATTAACATAACTTCTAATGGGAACTATACCGCGCGATTTGAATAATATAACAGGAAAGATATTATTATTACAGTTTTTTCCAAACACCCAACAGGTTATTGCGACAGCCATATGTTGCAATGAATTATCCGTATACAAGATATTTTCATTTAGAAGAAACTTTATTAATTATACATACACGTGACTTAATAAGTTATACGGATAAAAGTTCCTATGGAAAAATGTCTTGTTACAAAGTTGCAGCGATTAATCGTATCTTTTATCAAGTCTGTAATCTGCGTGACAGTCGAACCAAGTTTTAAAGAAATCATCGAACGAGCGAAAAATATTATGTTTAAATAAATTGAGTAATTGCACGATTTCTACGATATTGTGGCGATTGTAAAATTTCCTTGCAAAGTTTCATTTGATTTCTTACCGAACACGTTACAGTTATACACGGAAATCTGTTAATACCGCCAGTTTATGATTGCTAACTTGTATCTCGCTAATAATATTACTTTAATTGTACACAGAAGAAGATGCACATAAATCGTAATTCTAATAATTTCAACCAAGTCACGAATAATCCACTATAATGGCAGATACGGTTGTTAAAAAGATTATAAAATTTGCCCGATAATTTCAGCCAGGTTACGAATAACCCATTACTGGTTAGTTAATGTGCCCGTAATCAGTCGACTAAAAAAAGGAATTCCAGTTATGAGGAGTTGAACGAGGAACGTATAAGGCGGTCGGAAGCCACGTTGATCAACTCCGTAAATTGAAATACGGTAGAGAAACGACAATTATTTCTCAAAATTTCTCTTGAAATTCGCTTATTAATTACTTACACGATCTTTCCGTAATAAACGAAATTCACGGCTACAGCCACCAACTGCTTGGCTTTGCCACGCGTCGAATATTAATTACGTATCTACCGGAAATTGACGAAATCGAGAACTTGGTACGCAATTGAATCGGCCAGTTTCGCTTCCGAGAGACTCGGATTGGTCGCGGTTAACACATCGATGGCGAACAAGGTTCGCAATCAGCTACACCGAAGAAAGGCAAAGAAAGAAATCGAAGCAACAAATTTCCCTAATTTGCCCGATATAGACGTAAAACTGGTCGATAAACTAAGCGATATAATTAGGAAACTAGTCGAAGAACGCGGCTGATCGACGCAAGTTCCGATCCAGTTGGCAAAGGTCTGTGACAGAAATGAAATTCAGAGAAGTTAATTCAGAAGTTAGTAAACCGGATATACCGGTAACGCTTGTGTTAGCGTATTAGGGTTATTCCCGAAGCCGAATAAACCGTGACGATAGTAAGTTCCACTGACAATTTTGCCGGAGGCCGCCTATGCTTGAGAACTCGACTGGCGATACTCGTTACATAAGGCGGGCAAAATACCGCGCGTAACGCCTTTTCCATTCGGAAGACCGATTAATTTTCCACTTAATTGCCACGCGTCGCTAGTCTTGACAGGAACGAACGGATCCGTTGCTATCGGTTGAGGCGCGATTTCCCCATCACCACGTAGGATATGTTGATAGCCTCGTACGGATGACAGAAGGAATAAAATTTGGGATTTTAAGACAGCGAAGAGCAAGCTGCGAAGTTGAGAGAAATAATAGACTTTGAATAAAATGTTCAATTTGTAAAAGTATAGCGTTGTATAATGGTAAGATCGAATAAGCATAAAATGGTAAAGTTATTAAGCGGTGGATTCGTGAAGTAAAACTGAAAATTCCTAATATTCTTCATTTCATAACACTTTTTTTAATTGCCACTATCATGACTGTGCAACGTTTCAATTTGACGCGCAGACGTATACAACCTATGCGTTGCTAATAAACGATTTCCTCATCGTAATACGACGCTCCACCATAGACGACGACCAATCAAATTTTGAATTTTCCAATCGTGAAATTCTAAAGTTGCGATCTTGGAAAATTGTAAACTTTCAAAAGCTTCGATTTCTTCAAAAGCAATCGTAAAATTGCGTAATTACGTTTCATAATTTTATACGATTTCGCATAATACTTTTGAATGAGGATATGAATTGGAGTGGTTTGAATGAGGATGATCGAGTAGCGTATACTTTTCCAAAAATTTGATTTCATTTTTTCTTCCATCCTCCTAGTCTTCGTCCCAGTTTTATCGCAGTAAATCGCTTGATATAAATGGCCATCTCGGCGCGAAGAGAAGTCAAAGCAAATTTTCTCAGATTTCTCGATACGAGATTTTATTACACTGTATTTCAACCGTAACACCTCCCGAAATCTCTTACATCAACGTTTCTCGCCACTTACAACTTGTCTCGAGCTTTCCTCCAGAGAAGTCCGTAAATTACCAAAGGGTTACCCGAGACTCTTTCTTTCAGCTCGGTATCGTCTAGCGATGATTATCGCGTTCAGACTTTGTTGAGGCTTTAAACAGGTTTAGGAAGGTGGTTTTCAACTTGGCACAGGTGGCAACCGAATTTTTGGAAGTCTGTGTCGAAGGAATTCTTGTCACTTAGGATTTTCACGTTAAGGGGATATGCAATTCTGAAGATAAAAAAAAAAATAGAAAAAGTTAAAGTAAATCTACCATCTTCCTTCGCCTACAAGTATTTGGTAAAAGATAGAGGTTTCTGTAGGAAATTTTAAAAAAGCAACGTCTCAACTCTGGACTCGTATTTCTTTTTATCGCATAAAATGGCACAGTAGTACGACATTATCTGGCTCCATATCCCGCGAAATTTTGCTTGCTTGCACCCAGCGGCAAATGTGACTGGAATGTAAAAAGTAAAACAATTTTGCGCGAGCTTAAACAGAAATAGACTATCTACAATGTTATCTCAATCCGTTACATTTGTACAAACGTTCCAAGTTCACTTTTTTCAACGACAAGTAAAGTTTTGCCTTTAACGAGCCACCGCCTCCTTCTTCTCTACAATTTTTGAAAAAATCCTACGCTACAGTGAAGATAATCTATCTTCGTTCAAGCTCGCGGAAAAATTATGTACTTCCTTACATTCCAGTCACATTTGCCGCTGGGTGCAAGCAAACGAGCTATCGCTTGAAGTGGAGTCAAACAACGTTAAACCATTCCGTCATTTTGGAAGGTTGCATTAGTAAAAAGAATACGAACGCAAAATTGAAACGTTGCTCGTAGTTTCCTATGAAAATCTTGATCCTTCGACGAATACTTCGAGGTAAAAAAAAAAAAGAAAAAAATAGTGAATTTACCCTATTTTTTTTTTTTTTTTTTTTTTAGGCTTTCAAGGTAGCACACATTCTTAAGCTTCGGTCAGCTGTTTACTTTGATGGAAGTTTATTTTTTTCTCGAGTCTACGCGATTAAGATTAAAATACCAAACTGACACTTTAAACGATCGATTAAGCTAAAGTTTCCTGCCTGTTGATGTTGTCTGTTTAGCTTAGCGTCGGGTAAATTTCCACTGATATTTCAGACTCGTAATATTCCGCGACGTGGTCGTTCCGACGTCGTCCCTGTGAAACCACGAATTTAACAAAAAGCAGAATCCTCCAAATGTTCGTTCAGTGTAAAATTCCAACGTCGTTCGGCGTACAGAAAAAGTTAAAAGAAAAGGGAAAACAAAAGCAGGGGAAAAGAGGTTCGAGTTGTCGAGGTTCCCTCTTCGAAACTATTAAGATAAGAGAGAGAGAGGTTTGAGTAGCAAGAAGCGATTAATTTATAAGGCCTTCGGATTAGTTTATAAAAAGCTCGGCTCTGCCCTCGTGGATGAATATGTATCACTAAAAATAAGTCGCTACTGGAGCATGCACACCGATCGACGCCGACGAGTCCACGTTTTTTCCCGTAATACACCGCGCTTACCGTTAGTTAACATTCCGCTAGAAAATGGTGACTCACGCAGGCTAAACGTATTTTCAAAAGGCGACTAGAAATTGATGGGAACCGTTGACCAATCGAGTTCGACTCATATTCGTTTATTGTGTAGACGACGTTGCCTTTTTGCAGGCAGTGGCTCGCCAAGGTATTCGAACACTTCTGAAAACCTTGTAATAATACAGGTAAGTACGTAAACCTGTTGCTCCAAATGAAATCGAACACATTAGTCTACCCAATCCGGTAGCAAAATCAAGTTTAAAACCGGTCAACGTTTCCAAGATTATTGTCTAGACAAGCGTCGTGAAATGTCGAATCGACTTCCACTTATCGATCCGCTATTTCCTGGATATTATTTTCTTTTTCTCTTTTCCTTTTCTCTTGCCTTTACCTTTATAATTGGCAAGCAGAGAGAAATTTCACGGTTGCGTTTGGCGAGATCTTCTACAGCGATCGCTTGGCCTGAGCTTCTTCGTCGCGCGAACAACGTCCTCTGGACACGATACAAACGAGAAAGAAATAGGAAGAGAAGACAGATAACGAAAAAAAAAAAAAAAAAAGATACGTGAAAGTCGAAACGAGGAGACAATTTTAATTACGGAACAGGTGACGCCGGTATACCCAGTTTTACACGGATAACATTGAAATACGTGGATGCGATATTACTGGCTATTTCTGGCGTATATTTAAGCAAAACCTGTATCCAAACGAACTAGGCATACGTTCGAAATGCAGACTGTTGTTAAAAATAGCGCATTAATAATTTATGAAGCTTGGCGAGCGAACCCCGCCATCCGAGTCGCTTTCAAAAGAATTTTGTCGCTTGAGAAACTTTCGCGTTGATCACTTACGAAATTATTACATTGCTATTTCTGATCTATGGTATGGACGTCCCATGGCCAGTTTCGAAGTTATCGCAGCTTGAAACTTACTAAATTTCGTAATTTGGCGTATCGGAAATTCTCGCGTCATTCCACGTATTTTGAATATACTTACGTACACGCGTATTAAATTATCGGTATACGAAACCAAAATACGCTTTGTCGCAGCATTTCAAGGTTTCGTACGAACGTTATTTCCAATATCGATGTGTCGAACACACCAAGGCAACGAACGACGTTAATTTATTGAATGGCCTGATACAATTCAAAGTCCGTCTAAATCGAAAGATCTCCATGAAAAATACACAACGATTAATATTCGATACGTGTTTACCTCAAAGACCAAGACAAAGACCTTCGGCGTTCGTAGAATTTCGCCTGTACCACTTCCACAGCCGAGTTTGCTCTATCTGCCGATTCGTCTAATAACTTTCCACCGGAAAGCTGTGTCGTGCGTGCGTGTGTGTAGGTAACAAGACAGGTTCTACCACCCTGGCCTGGCATACTCTGACATTTGCCAGGTTGATAGCCGGCGAGTGGTTCACCTATAAGAGAGCCGTGGTCGCCGCGTTACATTTACAACGTGGCCTGCGTGTTGTCGAAGGGATACACGCGTGCTTGCGTGCACCGGTGTCATAACCGTAGGTAGAGTACGTGCACCAAGCCGAACTGTTCTCTGAGAGTTCTCTGTCGAGCTTCTTTGAATTTTACAGGCCCGCCACACGTAGAAGAGCCTCTAAGCTTCCACTTTTTATTCTCATACATCGACGGTTTAGTTCGGTTAAACTGTCACCCGAAAATAATAATAACGATAATAATAATGATAATGATAATCGACGTTTCGCCAAGTCACAGAATCCGGCCAATAAAATATGTAAATGGTCGTCATTCTGCTAAAAGCTGAAATTGGTAAAAAATGCGACTGAAAGATAGTGGATTCGCGTGTAACTACGCTTATAATTACGATCCAACGACGACAAACACGAGAATCGATCCTGCTTTTTATAGATCGACCCGTTTAATTATTTTGCTAATCGGATAGGCAAAAAGATATTGCCCATTATGGTAAATGAGACAGTTTCCTATTTGACATAAAAATAGAATTAAAGATGCTTCGAATGGATAAATCGTGTTCACCTGTGTACTTCCATTTAAATTGTATTATCTCGTCTGCATCAGATAACGTATTAACTTTACACGTCAAGATAATCAAGCCGGTACACAGCGTAGTATGTGTGCTAAAATTTGCATAGCAGAGAGGAAATATTATTCTTAATGAATCGTAACGATGCATACCGAGCGATTTAACAGCGTACAGTGAATAATTTAAGCGAATATAACGCGTACCGTTTTTAGTTTCTCTAAACGTATCACAAATGGTACGTAAATATCACCAAGAGACGCGCCAACACGCGAATCAAACAACCTTTCGCCGTCATTCCTTGAAATCGTACGTACATAGAAACTCGATGAATAAATTTGAATCGACTAAACTGAATGACAGATCGGGCTAATTTCTCCTCGCTCGACGAACAAACTCTCAGCGGTGCTTCTCTCGTAGCCGGTACAGTCAAATTGAATCTTCGCCCCCGTAGCAAACGGCGCGTGCAAATGGCCGTATTGTTGGGCCCCCCTGGGCGCATTGTTTTGCCCTCGTACAAATTGGAAGCTTTTCGCAGATTAAATCGGACAATGCGAACGAAACGAAGCGTAATAAGTACGCTTCGGTAGGCTGTGTCTCGCCGCGGGGTGCAACCATCCCGATAATCCTTCCATCGCTCATCGATATCATCGACTTCGTCAACTCGACGTGTACTGCGGTTCGTAAACACAGTAAGATTAAACTGCGTCCATAAATTCAGTAAAACGCCCATCATACCTGCCTATATATGTATCATAACGATATATATGTACGTCGGAGATGTAGGGACGTCGGGGCCTTTCTTTTGCAATTTTTGGGAAGATTCCCAATACTTTAGTCTGGACAATTTGTTATAGCTGTACTTAAATAATAAAACTTAGAAGTAGTTGTTACGATTCAATCCGATTATGTTTGTCCGAGATTTGTGACAGTGGGCCTAGGCTCGAAGTGACACAACTGGTCGCCGGACGTAGCCACGGTCACGGGATGGACGTTTTTACCTAACGGAGAAGTGCCAATATTATGGGACACACGTCGTATTGATAATCAAACCCCGGGCAGAAACGATGTCGCCGCTACGCGAGATTGCCTAGCAACGGCGATCGGAATTTTGTTGGTATCCCCGACCAATATACAACAAACGAACGCGATCGTAAGGAGAGGAAAGTTTTCATCGGTCTTTTATTCTTGCGACTTCTTTTTTCGCGTAGAATCACCCCCTCTCCGCTTGTACCGCCAGTTACCAACCACCCTGTATATACACTTCGTAGTAAATATTTGCCAATATCTGCTCCAATTTAAGAACTGCTACAATTGAAGGAACAACGTACTTACTGACAGACAGTAGCAGCGTAATAGCAGCGTAACAGAGTACAATCTCAAGCGACCACCTAGAAATCGTCGTGGCACGGCTGAAAGTCGTGTTTCGGTGGAATTTATCGCGACAATAAAACGATTAGGGTCGTTAGCGAAGACGTCTTTACCGAGCCGAGGATAAAATTCAAGTTTCGATCTCGTGAAACGTGCAACGTTCTCGAAGATACTCGCAGAAAGAAAGAAGAAAAGAGAAGAACAACTACATGAATATGTATATGGACGTATGAGATGTTCGTCTTATTGGCGACTCTTGTTCGCAGCTTTCTTCTTTTTCGCTCCTTTTTAATGGACTTGACGGATGCACGGAGAAAGAACATCGAAGATGATTTGGAGAATTACCGCAGCTTCGTGCGTACGGTACACTCGTGTTATTTGCACTCGTTGCGCACGTGCTTTCGCATGGTTCATCCTAACGTCCCACCGCGGACTTTTTCTTTTTAGAAGCGACAAGTGTAATTGCTAATAGTTGCGGTGTCCACGTTTGATAGGGTAAATAGGAACTAACGACGGGTGTGAATAGATTAATTAACAACAGCGCGGTAATGTAACGAGGAAGTAAAATAACACGAGAAATATACTGTAATTGTCTCGCGTACTTCTTTTCGTTTCCATTTCCACGGAATTGGAACACGAACCAATTTTTCCTTTTAAGGATATAAAAAGAAACAACTGGAGGATAAACGTATTTTAAATAATATATGACTAGAGGAATACGCAATTGTTGAATACTACTACTACTACTGTATGCAACTACTACGGTCGATAAAATTTTCCGAGCGCCTATAGGCGCCTACAGTATCGCAAGCGCGAATTCACTAAGCGTCTTTAGGCGCCAACAGTAGTCGAAGCGTTAAAATCCGATAAACGAGCCCCAAGATTATTCCAGATAATTCTACAAATCAGATTCCAAAAATACCACCGCCGTCAATTACGCGAGAAACAAACAAGCTCGCCCAGAAAGATTCTACCATTGCCGTTCCTCCCTTTCTTTACGAGCGATCGTGTTAAAAAAGAAAGGAAGGAAACAACGCGAAACGATAGGGCAAAGTAGCTGAGCAAATAAACTGGCGATTTATAAAACTCCGTTAGAGTGTCAGAAACTGGCTATGGCGGCGATTCTAACTTATTTCGCAAAGAACGAGAAATTCACGTTTTATCCGAACCAAAGGTGTCTCTGCTAACCGAAACGCGAAACGGACAAATTCGAATTCCAAAAATGGCGTTTACGTCGTATTGTCGAGACTTTTATTGCGGCTGGCTCGGGGTTGGGGTCGGTTTTCGTCTCAGCCTGCCCGTGGAATTCGGATGAACTTGTTATTTTGCTTTCGTTTCCCAGGAAACCGTGCGAGGAATTTTTATTCCATAGTTTCCGACCGTGGCCCGGCCAAAAACAGGCAGACATTGTCCTGACTCGATTGTTCGTCTTCTTTTTCGTCTTTCTCGCGGCCGAGACTCCTCGTCCGATTGTTTCACTTTTTTATTCACTTCGATAAACGTGACGGAGACACTGTTTGACGCGAACATCCAGATTCAAGTTCTTCTCGGATGTCAAAGTACGAAGGATACAACGATCTGACGCAAGTTAATAAGACACGCGACGGTATTAGTATCGTATCGAGTACGCGAATTAATTAGACGTTAGGTTGAAATTTTACCGTACTGTGACAATGTGAATCGGCGATGATTCGTTCGATGACCAAGTTTATATCGCGTGACGGATAAATAAAATTTAGCTTTGTTTCCAACAGACGCGAAACTTAACTTACGCGTCTGGTATTTAACAACGGTATTTAATATCGATTTCGTTGTAAAATGTATCACGATGGAACGCGATGACGTTAAAAACTTGGTACAAGAGCGTGAAAAATTTGGAAAGCTAAAACGGGACAAAATACGTTTATACTTTAAAAATCTCGAAAACGAATATAAATAATTCTCTTTTTTGCTGCACGAGTTACAAATATTCGAAACTGTCGAGCGGCGATGTACTCCTTTATCGATGGCAGAAAATTCCACGAGTCCAGGTCGTCGGTAATACTCAAAAGTACCTGTCGATCGCCTCAAGCTGAAAATAATAATTCATATCCTTATCGATTTTCATCTCTCGAAACCGAGACGTCTGTGGCGAGTTAAAGCGTTTAATCGCCTGGATAAATGACTAGGCATTACTTTCTCCTGTTTAAGTTTACGACGTTCCGACCGTTGCAAATCTTCTACGAGCAGAGAAAAGGGGAAAAAGAAAAAAGGGAAAAGAAACGAGAAAAGTTGTAATTGTAAAAAACAGCGATAAACTGAACGACCATGTTTGAACGAGGAATCCACGGAGTCGTTGTACGTTCGAATTAGTCGCGTCTGCGTAATCCTGTTATTTAGGCACACGTGATTAATTATGTATGCGCGAGGATGTGCGTGCACGAACGATCGACTGGATGCCTCTGAATCGTATTGTTCTGAAAATCGCATCGAGATGCTCCAGAATGCGGATTGTTGTCGTTTCGATGGATTTTCCAACAAAGTTGGCCGGCTGTCTGTTTAAAAAATTGTATATACGCAGTGGTAGTTGTGTAACGTTCGACGACAATACGAACAATACAATTGGAAAGAAAATTTCTGATGGAAAAAGTAATGGAGAAGACAGAAAAGTTGAGAGAATAAAAATTGTTCGTAAATTATACTCGAACGGAATAGGAATTTTAATTCGAGACTGGGAATTAAGAATTTGAAGCAAAACGTAGTCCCAACGAAACCCACAGACACCCCCAATTGCCAAGGATTAAATTACCATCGCTTAATTGCTCGTTCACCACCTGGCGCGCGAGTCTTCCAGGCATCCTGCTTTGGGAAATTAATCGACCAACCGGACCACCTGTGTACAACATCATCGATACGTGGCCCTCTCGACGATTTTATTAACCTGATCCATATCAAACGATACATCGACGAAGTCTAAATTTGGTAGATGGCAATACCATTCGTATTGTTACCCTCGCGAGGGTCAGTTTTTTACAAACGCGTTGAAAAAGGGCAAATTTGATGTATTGACGCGTACACTGAACAGGTATGCAACGAGGTATATAACTATATAAGCTATATAATAAACTATATAAAGATATAATAATAATATATAGGTATATAACAAGGTAAATAATAGAAGAAAATTGTTTAAATCGGTTGTGTAATAACGATCAATTATAGGGAAAAAAACGATTAATTAAAATACGTAAAATCAATCACAAAGTGGAATAAAATTCTCCCAAAATTTACGTTCGCCGAGTTAGTGAATTCTATCTGCTAAGAAAACGAACTAAGAGCTAGCTTGGGGACGAAGCGAAGCATCTGGAAAGGACTAACGTTATTTTGTACTTTTTAAAGTAATAAGACCGTGTAAATACAATTTTTATCTTCTCAGCTATAAATATAAGTCGGTATATGTATGGTGAAAGATTATAAAAAGATTATTTATTATATACCTTTAGAACTACTTGCGACAGACTGTGGGACATCGTTTACTCTACCTGTATTTTTCAGCGAATGACGCTTTTCCCTCTCGATTCTCAAGTATTTTACTCTTACAAGATACTCTTACGATTTCCATGAAAACTAATTTAACATGTACGTAACTTTCTCTGATAACGACCAAGTTTATCGTTGAACCGTTTGGCTCCTGATTTCTGAACTCTAGCTCTAACAGATGCCACATTTGTTAATTGCATAATTACTAAAAACGCACGCATATTACCTGCAAAAGTAAGATTGTTCGTCAGTGAGATAAAGACGCAATAAATTTTTGATAATCCTCGTAAATCTACGTGCATAAACGTACTCGTTTATATCGCAATATCGATATTTTACGAGATATCTGTGCCTACTCAAAAGTGAAACGAATGATTTAATATTTCGAGAAAAGCGAATTAGCCATTTTTCAAACAGCGATCTCTCGCTACACCGTTTCTCGATTCCTTTCTCTTTTACCCTGCTTCGAGCGTTAACGTTGCAAGTTGCGAGTCAACGTTAGGGGAAGCGGTGTTGACGAACGGAACGCGAGGAATTCGCCAATGGTTTTTCCGTTGTGCCAAGAACTCGCTGTATTCTGCAGACAGAAATTTAAATAACCTACAGTAATATCCGTAACACGGCAGTGCAACTCGTTACCGGGGAGCTAGTCGATTTGGAATTTCGTTATCTGCGAGCCGAGTCTATAAATACGTTTATACTTATCTATCCGCGTTAGTTGCCGGAGGATAAACGAGGCTGTAGTTGTTTGTTAGTTTTAATCGCTCGTACGCGATCTAAACATCGTTATGTATTAAGTAGAAACGTGATTACCAAACGGTTTGATTGTATACAGCGCGTAGCTACGTGAACTTAAATTAAATGTGAGTACGTTTATTGAAAAGGAATTTTTGTCTTCATTAAAAAAAAAAAAAAAAAAAAAAAAGAGAGAAAGGAAGAAGAAACATGAGACGAGAAAACTGAGAAAATCGACATTTGCTTCCGTACGATCTTGTTCCTCGGTTTACGCGGAGTATCCGCTTCGCGTGGATTCGTTTGACGCGAATGAAAATCGCGTAAATAAAGTTTGTCGATATAAAAGAAAAACTATGTACGCGTACTTTTATTCGTATCTCATACGGCAGTGACGCGTGTAAACGTCGCCTAAACTAAATAGCTAACAGTAATAAGCGTACAGAGTAACTTATTTAGTTTCAAAATTTGCTAAATTATTTTAAAACTTGTAGGAAAACATATTTTCTCACCGCGTAAATCAAGATCGCGCATAAAATCTACGTAAATCGCGTGGTAATTTACCGCGTAAATTCACGAACCAGCGTATAAAATACTCGACGATAGATGACGAATATCGTCGTGAAAGATGCGTAGGATTCACTTCGCGCGTGGTAATTGCGACACGATGAAAAAGTTGAAGAGTGGAGCGGCGATCTTCGATCAGAGGTTTGGTTCTCGAACGAGCGTAACTTGCATCCGAGTCGTAATTCAACAGCCACGATGATTCGTGACCAAGACGAAGTAGCAACGACACAAAGTTGCAGTCGAGTTACGCGTGACGAAATTTATGTTGCCGTGAAACAAACAAGTCGCCGTACGAAGCTCGTTTCTTCGCCTTTGCTTCGTAACGCTGCTATTCTTCACCGTTCTTGACTCCGTGTGAATTATGGTCTTGCGGTTTTGCGAGGCTACTCTAATGTTTGGCCTAATGTAAAAATTCCCTAAAAAGAACCACCATTAAGTACGATATCTGTACGCGCAAGTTTTAAAGAAAATCTCGCTTGAAATTGGAATTTGCAACGGTAGTTGCGCGAATGATCGCACAGTTAAGCAGCGTAATAGTAGCATCGGTATTTGGAACGTGAAATCGGTCAATTTAATATCTCGTCGTCTTTTTATAATCTCCAACCGTTTTTAAACGTACAACGTTGCGTTATTCCGGTAGATGGGACAAGATGTTGGAAATAACGCGGCAATCGTTAAGAATAACGACGGCCGTTGATACTTTAACCTGTTACCTTCTGCGGGAAATCAGTCGGCTCGTACTCTGTCAATGGCCAAACACGCCGTATGTGACAGGTTGCTTGCCTAAAAATCTCTTCGTTCAATGTTGCGTTATTCTACTTGCATTAAAGGCGAATTACGTCATGTTTGTTATCTTTTAGTGGCGTATACGAGATGCGTTACGAGCGGACAAACGATCCAATCAACAAATTTAGAAGCTGCAGTTTATAACGTCCCGCGGTATCGACGACGGTGTAATTGAATTTAGAAATCAGCGTTTTCCTCGCACGTGAAGTTGAGTAAATGATATCGTCGTATTATTAATATCTGTTATTACGTGTCATTTTGTTTACGCTTCGAATTGCAAATTATTATCGTTCAAATGACAAGTTGCATTTACAGTGAAATACAGGCTTGTTTCGAAGAATCGTTCGATTCTTGAAATACGTTCGTTAATACGAAAGAACGGGTCTTCTAGAGGGTAGAAAGTGTTGAAACACGAATATAATTAGTTTCTTTAAATAAACTTGATAATTTCCAAGTAACTGAGAGTTTGAATTAAACGCTCGTAATCGATAAGAATCTGTCGATCATCGATTAGTATTAAGAGAATCTGCCCCTAAGAGAGGATTTCGTAGCAGTAAAATTTTCGTCTGCAGCTGCAGCTACGTGCTCGCGTAGAATGACCATCTCTGTCGAGCATCAGAGGCCCCCGATACGATCGCAAAAACCGCGATCATTGGTGCAAAACAGGCTGACAGTGTCGGGACGAGAAAGAACTGTTCGCCGATCGACACGTTCGCCATCACGAATGTTTTATAGTTAATTAATAGCACGGCGGTCGCGGCCGATGGAGACCAGGAATTTTTCAGCAATTATTCGTTTCGTCGGCAACCGTCACGCGCACGCAACGCCACCGCGTCGCGACGATCGGTCGCCATTATCAACACTGCCACCGATTGGCACAACCGATTCCAGTTTGTCCCCTTTCTCGGATTAGATCTAACGAAAGCGAAATAAATCAACGGTTCTACTCTGAACGAAGCAAAGAATATTTTATACGGGAATATAAAATTGAACGATCAACGATCGTTATCGCTCGATAAGATTTAAATTACGGAATCGAACGAACGTTGTGAAAAGCGACAGAGTCACGCGGAAATTCTTTTCCTCGACTATTCGGTGTATCGCGGCTAAAATTAAAGTTTCGCGCGAGAAAATCTAACAGATCGGTCGATCGTTCGCCTAATCGTCGGCTCTTACGAGTTTTTGAAAGCGGGAGGAAAGCACGTTTGCTAGCGGACGCCGAGATCGTAATTCACTTTCACCGATCGTCGTGTGTCGAGCTTGTTTGCATCGAGCATGTAACGTTGTTTCTTCTTTACCTCGTGACGCCAAATTCCTTGACACGTTGCGTGGAGGATCGCGTCAGATCGCGTACCATACGACGTACCGTGTTACGTGTTGCTATTCAAATAATAATGGTATAATAATGGTAATAGCAGTTTGTTCGACGATATAATCGTACGTATGCGAAACAGAATTCGAACGAAAAGTATAATGCCGTAGGTTAAGGTAACTAGCCTATTGTGCGTTGCGTGATTCTACTAGTTTGAATATTCTCGTTTCTCTGAATATTTATATTTCCACGTGAAATTAATATGTTACCGTATTGTATACTCCAGTTTGCCATACCTGTGTCTAGTATTTGTGTCCACTTTCTTGCCGATTTCTCGCTAATTAATTTTTTGGAAATCTCCTTAAGGCACCTATAATTCTTCAAAGCAAGATTCCGCTCAAGTAATATCTAGAAATTAATTTATTTAAAATAAATTCATCCGTACTTCATTAGCACCTGACCGTTCATTAAGAGAGTAATAAAAGTAGTTCCTCTGTGTTGAATAGTTAAACCGTTAAACTGTTGCAAAATATCTTGTCATTGTAAAATGTTAATATACTTTTTACTCGCGAACGAAATAAAAAAACGAAGAAGAAGGAAGATGGAACAAACAAATTTCAAGATAGCCAATACCACAAGATCGCGTGCTTAAGAAAGCGGTATTTCACTCTTTTTTTTCCTTTTTCTTTCGCGCATCAATTCAAAATTTACGAGGTGCTAAGTGAGAGTACTCGTTTAAATACTCGAGCTGCCAGACGAATGGTACACTCCCTAAAATCCAACTATTCCAGCGAATTTGAGAAATTAAACTCTACCTTTCCCATTGGTTGTTACTTTTCACCAATTTTTCTCTAGCCACGTTAATCAAAAGTTTAATTACGCGTTACAAAATATCACCGTTTCTTTCCATTTCAGCTAACACACACACACACACACATTCTATTATAATCTACCTTAATCAAAAATCTAAAATGTCCCAATCTCGATATAACCGTCTTTACCTGACATTAATATATTTTTTTACGGCGTTTTAATTGAAAATTTCGTTACGATGAAAGTATAAGAAACTTCGGCTGTTCGAAGCAGCGAGAGTTTTCTATAAGAATTAATTAGAAAATCTGAAAAAAAAACGCTTTTTTCCTCGACACGCGTGTGATCACCAAGGTGTATTAAAATTGTTCCAATTAACATGTAAAAATCATTAATTATCGATACGGATACGCCTTTGGAGCAACTGGCTCCGCTAATCGAATTGATCACTTGCGTAAAGAAGAACAAACTGGAAAGTAACCAGGTTAATTGTTTATTGCAACAATATCGGATATCTACTTTTTACCGATAATTATTATTACAAGCAAAGGATCATTAATCTCTAACCGATTATTCACGCGAACCGTGTTTAGAATCATTGCACGGATGAGGAGCAAATTTTGTAGGTTGAAACGTAAAATGTGTCAGGTTTTATCCTACTTTGTCCATATTACAGAGATTATTATGCTTCCGATATTTCATATATTCTTTCGTATTACGCGCATCCTGTACGTCTTTCCGCACCTTCGAATTCCCCATAAACGCAAAAAGATCTGCAACCTAGTTGCGCGTTGGGCTTTGTGAGATCTCGTGTCATTAATTTTCTATTAATTTTTTCCCCCCGTTAAAAACTGCCCGGCGCATCAGCAGCTCCATAAATATTATTCGCACAATTTGCTTAAATGCAGTGGCGCGTAAGAAGCTTTGCCACTACTGCTACAGACTATTCGTATTATAGAATAAATACGAGGCGCATCCTCGACGTAAGTTCTGATTGGCTATTAGAGAAAAGCAGAAATTTATCTCCATAACGTTTCACGTTCGTCCAGTTCTACGCACCTTAAACTACTTTGCCGCATAGTTTTTACTATTATTCGGACACTTTGTCATAACGGGACAGCAATTTTTGTGTCTCCGCTTCGTAGAACGGTGCCACTCGAGCGCCGAAGGTGGCACCCAGCGTCAACGTAATTCCTCAAATAGCGAACACACAAAGCGTTCGATGAAAAGTGACCGTAAAATTTCTGGCAAACCAACGTGAAGAGTGGAAATTGCGTTACGCCGTCCGGAATTTCGGAAGTTACGCTCACGCTGGGTACCGCTTTGCGGCCTGTCCAACGAGACGAGAGAATAGACACGAACGAAACGCGATCGCGACTCTCTCGTCTGGTTGGACAGACTATAGGCGACATCATTCTGCGAAGCGGGGATAGAAAAACCGGTGACCTCTTGTCTCACGTCCAGTCTCGACAAAGTTGAAAACCACGTAGCGAGCCAGTTCAAGTTGCGGTAGAACGCAACGACGACATCGAAAGATTTGAAACTGAATTTCTGCCTTTCGTCGATCGCAACTTATTTTCCGAATATTGTGCGAATCGAAGGGTTAAGCGAGATTCGCGGAACAAAGTGGAACGTTCGCATGGCAAGTCAGGACACGTTCTTCCTGAGTGGATCAGATTTCGATCCTTGTTGCGCTCCGGTTGGCCGTTTCGATCAACGCTCGTAGCTCAACGGGTGAAAGTGCTTAGCGACGCTGAATGCGAGCTTAATGCAAATCGAAGGGAGAATCTCGCTGACGTACCCTCATTTGCATAACGTATTGTCGCTTTTGAAGCGGGCCGGCGACTCGCGAGAAGGCCGGAGAAATCCGGACCGTAAAAGCAGCCGGTACACCAGGTAAATAATTCGACCTGGCCGGTTAACGGGGATACTACGTTCTGTTCGTTGACGTGCCACATGCGATCGACGTATTCCCTCGACCTTTCGTTCGAGAGAACAGCGAGGAAATTTTTTTTACAGGAAGCAGTGTCTCGCGTGGACATTTCTGTGGAACGCTGTTTAATCGAAGGCAGAGTAAAATATGTCTCATAGTCGATACTTTGTTCAGAGTCTTTTTCAACGCATCTTTCCCTCTAAATGCATCGGTACATGGAATTTGTCGTCGCGTCTTTTCATTCGATCTGTCGTTACGCGGTTTTCTTTAAATCGTCGCTACGTCATTTTCTACGCAACTCCCATTCGATATTGCGATGCAACGCGAGAATATCAACGGTCCATGGACGAATGCGAAATCCTGCGAAGATAGTAGAAGGGAGTCCATGTTTGGCGGACGACTTCTTATATAAAGTGACTAAGGTCCTTTGTTTCTTGCATCTTTCCACTTTCCACTTTCGCAAGCATGCGTAGCTGCGAACGTTTGATATTACGATGGACTAACGGTTAGATCGTGGTCGCTTTACGATGTTAGGTTTAATGCGAAAATATTGGATGGACAGTTGGACAGGTATGTGTGTTGAGGAAATTATGTTCATTCCCGATCGTTTCTGACAGTTTTATCATTTGCTTTATTGCGAACATCGTACAAGTAGCGTCCTGACCTGCTAATACTATTACTCGAAATCTAAGGTAATCATATTCAGTAAGTAGCATAATAGATAGCGCTTCGTTCAATGGTCAATACGTTCCTTCCATCTCTTTTTTTTTTTTTTTTTTTTTTTTTAGATTCTAAGACACGAAAGCATGGCGATTAACTGCGTAATTTTATTTTGAAATCTGACATACATACAGTTCTCTCTCTTGCTGTTTCTCCGTTATCCTGTTTATCTACTCTCTAATTTTCGAGTCTGTCGTTCTGGCTTTTGGCTCGTATTTCTACAGACAGGAAAAAGTTGCCGAAGAATAATTAAAAAACGAGCAAGATAACTTTGCGCGTCTTAGCAGAATTCCAGGGATGTTTCTTTTATCTTACACAGAATTTGTTCTGACGAAGATAAAAATCGTACAGTCAACCAGGTGAAGGATAATCGTTGCCGGGAATTTCAGTTTTCCACGTCGTAAAAACTTCGCGCGTCATAAAGATTAATGAAATTGCAATGAAATTATTATAAAATTCTTTCCTCTCGTCGGGTCCGTTCGACGTTCGCGACGATACTCGACGCGACGAAATACTTCCAAGGATGAAGAATTCCCCCTCCCTCGGAGCGCCTATCCATTTAGAAACGAGGAGCAGAGAAATCGAAAAAGAGAGATTCTAACGTTTTCTTGCGATGAGTCGAAGCATTTATCCGGTATTCGAGTGTCGCGGCGAGAAACGGACACGAAACGCCGGTAAAAAGCGTAAAAATCCAATCAGCCGCTCGTTACCGATATTTTTCTAACCGTCGAGCAGGGAATTCTCGTGAAACGAGGAGAAATGAAGTAACGTCGTTGCTCTGCTGAATCGTCGGTAAATCAATCACAGCAAGATCCACGATTTAGCGTCGCGAGAATCGTGTCACACGGTCTCCTTCTAACCTTCCATTTTCCACCTGATATACATTCAGAACCAGGAATCTGAGGATTTTTGACGGTTGACTCGGTCGATCGTGAAACTTATCAAATACCTGACGATCGAATAGCGACACAAAGATGTCTAATTTTCTGTCTCGAGCAACGAATTTAAAGACGAGCCAGCGAGGTCCAACGAATGGACGAACGTAACGATTTCGTGTAATTTCGTTGCAACGAGTTTCTCTTAAATCGACTGTGTCTTTTCTACGTACAGAGACGGATAAGAAACTATATTTCAGATATACATGGACGTGTAACAGAGATGTAACGGAGGTGTATTGTGCAAAGCAACGTTTCACTATCGCGTCCAAGGGATTTTACCGTGGATGGAAACAATCGTTGCAACTATTACGTTATCGTGGATCTGTTTCGGGTGAAAAGGGTCGAGGGGAAAAAAGGCGATGACCAACTGCCTCGCGCGGCCCCCGAAGAACAAAGGTGTACGGTTGCGTTCGCTTAAGGAGGCGGGCATCTAATTTCACGCTGTCGTTGCATAATCCTGGATGCGAATATAACACCCGACGTGTATTTATCTTCCACGGTCGGATCCATCGATCTTATTCGAACGACCGTATCGAGAGTAATTTCATTTCGGTTATCCCGGTGAATGAAAAAGAACGAGAGAATGCGAATAAAAGAGGAATATAAGTGTCGTATAATATACAAGTACGCAATTTTTTTTTCTTTTTACACAATTCGCTTGGAAGTTGTTTCAGAATGGAAACGAGATTTCAGAGGTAACGTTGCATTTACGGAACGCGAGTTGAAGATTCGCCACTTTGTTAAAATTATACGTACACGTAGGTGTCGATACGTATTAACGATCAAAGGTTGCACAAAAAGGTAAGTCACTATACCCGCAGAATTTACTAGAAACATACCGCTTACCCGCATGACGGATGCAAAAAGATGTTTCGAACGCGTTTCTATAAAATTGATATCGTTTCGTCAGCGAGTAGAACGCGCTCGACCAGTGCGTCGTGCATTTGCCGCACGATCGTTTCGAAACGATCCAATCACCAACGATTGAGCGAAAGAATGATCGATATGTCTTTTCGACGCGTATAGGGACGGCTGCGTCATCCGACGGATTTCATTCTCGATGACGTTTCTCCAGACAGCGTCGCTGAAATTACTGTCACTCGAAAATCTCGAGGACCTAGAACCAGCTATAATGTGCGTAGATTATGCTGTACATTTTATTTTATTCGTCGATTTTACGATTTATGTGCTGTGCGTATTTGTTATTGCGTTTCGTCGGTTTATTACCGTCGTTCGATCGTCGAATAAATTATCAATGTTTTTTCTTCGATTAATAGACGATTTTTAATGGTTGTTGGTAAATATTCGAATAGGTTTTTGATATTACGTTTTTGTTTGTCTTCTGAACGTAAAGAAATAAACGGGCAGTAAGATATTTTTGAATGTTAGCGCGCGTAGCGTTATATTTGCACGTCGTTTGGAACATATTGTGTACGTTCACGCGCCATATTTCAAGTTACGAGCACGTTAATTACCAACTCTGCCAAAACATGGCAGGTGCTCCATCGACTTGGAGTTTCAATCGTTGGCTGTCACGTGTATAGCGTGATAGGTGTACTTCTTTGTTTATTTTTCTGCCTTTTTCGCTTCGTCTTCCTCGCCATGGTAAATTGGCCAAGCTTGGTTAACCTCTGCGAATAACCTCTGGATTATCTGCGACTCTTTGATAGCAAATAGGCAAGAAGCTCGTTAAAAACCCTCTGTCATTTACGATAATCGTCTTTCGCTTAAATTCGTTTCTACTACTCGGGATTTTCCATTGAGAACGTCAACTTTGTATATGTATTTTACAAAAATTAAACAAATAATCGCACAGAAAGTACGGTTGATTTGTTGATTTCTTCGATCATCGAACTCTGTAAACCGAGTTAAACTCGCGTCACCGAGTTCTCGTTTCACAGACGCAAATTCGTATTAATACAAAGTGATAAAATATAGCCGGACTGTTCGAGACAATGAATCTGAATATCAAACACGAAAAAGTACGACGTGTCGTCTACCGTCATAGTAACATCGATGAATATGTAATTAATCCAGGTAGATAAAGGAACGAATCCCGTACTTTGATCACGTACGCTACACGTAAAAATATCCGAGAAATCAACTCTGTTGGACAAACTTGAAATTTTCTTCTCATTTTACGCGCCGTTTCTAAACATTAATTGCATCCCAATGTGATATCTTACGCGCTAAACTTCACACTCGCATCCATACAAAAATTCCGACGAAATATTAAACGTCCTTCGATATAAAAAGATTTTCTGACTGATAGGAATTTATTCCTGCTCCTAGAGCTATTACACATGGAGAAACCTTGAAAAGATCTTATTTCCACTTCTATGATCATCACGCACTAAGAAACCTTGAACTTCTGTTCGTTAACATCCTGTAAAACATAAAACCTTCGACTAATCCGCACATCGTTCAACAACAAACTCGTTTCAGCATTATTTTCTGACTACCAATGCACGATGCAATTACGCCTACACCTTGAATCGAACGTCTCCTTAAACCTGCAAACCGATCTTTCATGCGATACACCTATTTACTCGTCTTACGGCAGATTTCCTGCTTCGACGGTGGAAACTTGGACGAAAATACGATCTCTAAACCAGAATATTAAATAGAACGCGACCGAAATAAGGTATTCTCTTAAATCGTAAGATCTTGTCAGAATCAATTTTTCAAATAAACTTTCTAACAGAATAAACGCCGTCGCACAGGACGAAATTGCACAGAACCATAACGCGTGACATGTTCACAAATCGATCACCGATGATACTTTTGTCGTATCTCGCGTCAGATTCTCCTATCAAAATTTTCTTTAAAACGAAACACAGTCCTCCTGGAAAAGAAAAAAACACCAGAAGCAAACCTTCCTAAATCTCAAAGTCCATCGATCTCGTCGATCTATCGGGCAATTTCCAGCAAGCTTTGTACACTTGGCGAACTTCTCGACAGCGGAAAACCAAACGTACTCCTCGTGAAACAAACTGCCGCAAACTCGATCTCTCGGCGATTTATAGCTTTCGTTGATCAACTCGCGGTGACCTGCATACACGTTTGTTCACAAATTCTCGTCAAATTAGAGATAGCTGAGAAACCGCAGCATTTTTCACAGAACCAAGCCACAGAAAGACCATCGACGTCTATCTCGACGAACCAACCACCGCTTAATACGTCGTTGCTCTCCTAATTCACACCACACATTCTACGAATGTTTCGCTGCAAAGATATTGCTCCAAAGCGCGAAAGTTGCGGCAGGAAACGTCGGATCGACAGAATTTTCCCACTTGGAAATTGGCACTTTCCTATGTGCGCGCGCCGCTTTCGCGGATCGAACGCGGAACCCGTTCCTGCTTCCTGGACGAACCGTCGAAAACTTGTCCGCGCGAAAGACCTCGAAACGCTTCCACTGAAAATCGCGCGGCGTTAGCCGCTTTCGCAATACGGACGACTGGTTGCGCTCGCGCGTAACTCGTCGCACACTCGCACGCTCGTACTCTCGCGACGAGTAGATCGTTGCACCGCTCGTATCCACGCGGTCGAATATACACGCGCGTGATACACGTGTGCGTGTCTCCCCATACATGTCTCGGATCCAGAGTCGTAGAGCGTCTGCCCACACGAGTGTACGCCATGGTAGTGTGTGTGTGTGTGTGTGTGTGCGTGCGTGAGTGTGTGTGTGTTTGCGCGTGTGTCGATCACACGATCAGACACACAGCCACGGATGCGAGACACGCTCGCGCGGACCTGCACGTACACAGAGGCGTGCGGAGAACAGGCAGCGCACGTACGAGTGTGTACTATACCGGAACGAAGCGGAGAGTGACTAACCTCTGCGAATAGAAGATGGACGTCCACGGGGATAGCTGGCAGGAATAATCCTCTGGTCGACAGCTGACTGAAGAATCGATGGAACGGTCAGAAAACGATCGTCGAGATCTGTCTCTTATGCCACGGCATGCTGCACGCTCGATATTCTTCGTCCAACTGGCAAATATTTCGCCAGATGTAATTCATAGAGAATAACGATCGTAGTTGTTCGGGCACAAAGTGTCACAGTGGAATCGACAACGAAACTTGGACGATAGCCATTCAATTTGTCCTTGACGATGGATGGATCGGGCAGCGAGACGCACGGTTCGTATGCGTGCTAGCCAAGCAGCGGTTAACGTCAGACACGACGATACACACGCCGGTACACACCACTGGCAGGAACCGAGTTAACCTCGTGAAAATTGCAAGATGAAAGAAGGTCCGGGTCGCACGGAGGAGATTCACCGGCAGAGGAACCCGGACACGCACCGTGTGCCAGGAGAACGGGACGTCCACGCGTTCGCGCGGCCGGATACACGCTACCAGATGTTGACGTCTCGCGAGGAGCCCGGACGCCGCCACGCTAGCGTTTACACGCGAAAAACACTCTCACTCGCGACCGAACACGGACACGTATGTTCCGCTAGCTTATCCACCGGATTAACACCTCGTTGGTACGATGGTTTCTTTCTTCCCGTGGAACGTGTGTGCCGTTCTCTTCCTCACCCACTGGTCTCCAACTGTACACACGAACGTTGTTCACGACATGTACGCGCCTGTGATGTTCGAACATACAGTTAGAATATATCGTGGAACATCGATGAACTCGAAAGAAACACGAAGGAATGCGACGACTTTTGTTCGCTTGGACGAAACAAGGGCACCAAGGACCAAAGTCCTCGATGATCACCGAAGTTGGCCGTTGCTGGTGGCTCGCGTTACGCACGATTAACGATGCCGCGACGAGCACGATACCATCCTGGGACAACGTGCACCAGGAACGGAGGTCTGACTGCGATCCAACCCGATCCAACGTGGATCCAGCTGTTCGTGGACGCCGATGTTGTCCGGGACAGTGTCACGCGGCCGTAAACCGTATTGCTCGCCGGCGACCGTACGACTGTACGCGTGGTGGAGGTGGAGGAAGGAGGAGATAGAGGTAGCGGTAGGTAGTGGCGGAGGAAAAGGTGGGGAAGGAGGAGAACGCTTCTTCGTGTTCCTCTTCGAGACTACCTTGGTGCACCTTCGGCTGCTGATCTCCTCGAATTCTCTATCCGGAGCCGAGAGAGAATTTGTTTTTCTCCGAGAGAAGCCGGATGTTGCGAAGGAAGAGACAGGTCTGCCCCCGCGGCTTCGCTGCTCGAATTTTTTTCCCCCTTCCGGCCGGGGAAGCTACGCGGCTGTCGACTGCCGCGGGAAACTCGTGAAAAACGACTTCCTGGGGAAATTACATAGATACGCTTCAACGAGAACAACTATATAGAAGCCTGATCCGCTGCCGTGAAAACAGGTCAATCTACACTGGCCGGCGGAAGAAATCGAGCAACGCGACGTAAATCGACTGAACGATTCTCGAGAGTTTCACCGATAGAAACGTAGGAATCTCTGTGATTTTTATATCCACTATATATACATACATATATATATGTACATATATATGTAATATATATACGTACATACATACATACATACATATATATATATACATATGCTTCATTCGAAGTTTGCTCGGAGACAGCGGAGAAACGCAGATATAGGAAAAAGAGTCACGACGAGGTTGTCTCGACTCGAAGCTTCCGATGGGAAAGCAGGAAGGAAAGAGCGACGATGGACGCGTTGGATCGAGTTGCGAAGCCTGTGCGGACGGTAAGAAGAAAACGGACGGCGCACCGCGACGGACGTTGGCAAGGCAAGGTAAGACACTGCATGCTGGCGCAATGTCTTACGGTGGCCGCGGTGCGCTCTATGGCGTGCATCATGGAGGACTTACAGCGGTATACCTTGCCGGGGCTTCGGCACGCCGACGAAAGGGGGTAGAGAGTCGGGGCCGCGAGCAAGATAGGCGCCACGAGGTGAACAGAGACGATCGTAGCGAGTACAACGAGCCGAGAGAATATATACTAGGTAGGTAGGTAGGTATGTATTTCGCCTCGAGCGACTCCAGGTATAGCGGTACTCTTCGACTTCCCTCCCCGCGACCTCACCTGGTCCCCTACCCTAGGCTATACCACCACCTCGGTTCCAGCCACCTCTCGTTTCCCCTCTCTACACCTCGCCGCCACTACCACCTGGTCGAGTATCCTCCTCCACCTCTTCCTCCTTCTCCCTCTTCCGACCACTGTCCTGGTACCCCACGTTGCCCCTCGTTTTTCTACCTCCAAAGGTGGCCCGTGTTTCTCTACGTGTGTATACGTTCACGATGCTGCCGCTCCGCTGCCGTTGCTGCACGTGTCGCGATCCTACGACCACGGTCCTACGGAACCATCGTCCGTGTATCTGCCGAACGTTGTGTACGCCGTTTCCTCCTCTTCTGCTCTCTGCCTCTCGAGCAGAGCGTATAGAGAGTGTGTATGGCTCAACAACACGTACAGACGGTAGGTCTGCGGTCTACCGCTCGACGCAGCGTGCACGGCCTGCAGGATCTCTCAAGGACGTAGGCCGTGAGCTTTTCGGGCCTCGCTCGACCTACTGCTGGACGAGAACGCGCGCGCCGAGCCGGAGACTTCGATGAGCGCATAAGAAGGGTCCCTGCCCTCTGCGGCTGAACGGAGAACGGCGCGATCGTTTGGTTGGTTGGTCGGTCGGTTGCCTGGTGAGACGAGCGCAGCGTACCGTTTTCATGCGATGCTACGACCCCTCTGGGGAGCACACGTGTGCTCGCGGGGTGCTGGCGATTGCATTAACCCTTCAACGTGCAATTTTTCTTCCCTGTAACGTTTCGGCCAAAGGTGCGCGGAACTTTGATTCGAGCGTCGATCGGTCCGACGCTTTTTGTTTTTATTCGAGCGTGTGAGTAACGGTGATTTTTTTGAAACACAAATTATTTATCTCCGTGTTCGTTCTATAGGGGGTGTTGTCGGTTTTCAAGCGAATAATTGGAAACATTACAGGGAGAATTGTAGATTATTTGACACAGGTAGTTGAGAATACCAGAGCAAGTTGTAAAAGTACAGGAACGTTTAAAACAGCGTTCTCTAAAAATTGAGTAAAATTATAGGAAAGGAACGAACAAGACAGTTTATTACATTGTTAATTAAGTTTCGTATCGGTTCTCATCCTGCCCCCCTTTCACTTTGCTCCTAGAAATACGCGAGAGAAATATGGACGAATCTCGAACGTATCCAATTTATAAATTACGGCGATTGTTCGTACGTTGAAATTAAGTCAACGTATTTTCGTATAATCGAAGTAACGCGATAAAAGAGTAACATGCGTATACGTAAATTACGCATTACTTTTCTGTTTTCAGCATTTTTCATTTTCGCGAGTTTGGATAAAAACTGTAACTATGTATTCTATTTCGCCGAACAAGTAGTCTAAAAAATAATAGTATCTTCCTTTTTTAACGCAGTAACAGGAATAGCCATTAACGTCGCACTACGAATATCGGACAAAACAATGTTTCGCTTCGTTGTTTCTCCGCGCTACGATTTCTCTTACGTATCAAAAATTCTTCCTTCTCCACGCGTTCGAAAACTCTTGAAAAATCCGATCGCCGACGAAGGAACTTGAAAAGACTTATGCAACGAACAACATGTTCGTATTCGCGGCTCTTTAACACGTTCATTACCAATACTTTGAAACTTAACGCAACGCAACCTATCTCAATTTAGATCCATTAGATCCACCGTTTCATCCACCAATAAATTTTCCGCTTGACAAGAAACTCGCCTCCATCGCCGATCAAACCACTCGCCTAAAGTGGCCTAAACTACAGCACGCGAAGGTGTAAATCGAGCTTCCAGCGGCACGTCTCGTCCTCTGCTACAGCTTCCTGTCGGGCGTTCCGCTTCGCGCCTCTCCGCTGCGGTCGCAGGAGCGCGTTTCAGGGCGCGACCGGTGATAAATCGGGCAAAAGGACGATCGTCGAAACGAGGGGATTCCATGGCTCGAGGCGCGCTCACCTCGCTTCTCCCGATACACGCGCTAAACTGGTATTTAAAGCGGTTATCATTTATCGTGAAACCGTTCCGCGAGACGGCGAGCTGCAACACTATGCTCGATCCTTTTTCCCCTCTTTCGCTCTTTTCTTTTTTCTTTTTTTTTTCTACTTTGTTTCTTTTTCGTGTTCTCGCGCACCGGCTGGCCCCTCGGCGCGTGCACGTGCTACCGGGCGATCGGTCTCTCTTGCAAGCGGTGCAAAGAGGAGGGAAAAAGCGGAGACGAAGGCGGCCACTTAATTGCGGAATACCAGCGCACGTGCACGCGTCGATAACGCGCATCCTTTCCGCTCCTCTGACATCATCGATCAGCCACCCTGCGCGATTCTCCCGCTTTTTGCCGCGGCCTCCGGTTCTTTCGTTCGCTCGCGCCACCGCCATTTTTCGCCATCACGGTTATTAGTCAGGATCGGACGGTATTTTTGCCCTGCGGGACACTGCAGATGCACCGATGGCCTCGGGACTCGTTTTATCTCCTTCGAGGATAGAAGAGATCGGCGCGAGGAAGATAACAATAAGCGTTCTTGGAGATATTTTTCGCCGGATTTTCCTAACATCGGGCTTGGTTATTTACCTCATTGTTTCTTTTTTAACGCGATCTTCGTACTCGGCGCCTCGGGTATCGTTCGTATTTTGGAAGTTTCCCGATCGTCCGTAAAGAGAGCGCGTGTGTATGACAGCGTACACGTGTAACAGTAAAGACAACGTACGAACCGTGTCAGTTATTTAGTGTCTATAACACGGTGCGATAATCCGTCAACGAGTTCTTTACGAGAACTTCACCAGGTCCGATCGAACGACCGATTTCAAAATTTAGTTTAAAATTGTACGTTCATCGTTACGTTCTTTCGTTCGTCCAACTTTATGTAAATTCTTATATCGAACAAAATGAAGAAACTGGTCGATAGAAAATCGGCGTTAAACTTTCATCAGCTATTGCAGATGCTGTATAAAGTTTTAGTTTCGATAATCTAAAAACTGTACTTCTGATTATTTGTCTTTTAGTAACTTGGTACGCAATGTACTAATCGTAGCCGAGTATCGACACGCGTTGTCGATAACGTTTCGACTATACAGATTAGATTAAAAACATTAATTGCAAAATGTGGTATCTGTTGGAATACATTGGCGAGACAGCATATCCAATTATAGGTAGTTTTAAAAATTCATGAAACAGAAATCGAGATAAACATCGACCGATCTCAACTTTCAAATAAACTTCGCCGCTCTCCTCTGCTCTTCGCGTTATTCTCGTCTCTCGAATAGTCAAAGCAACGCAATTTATCTATGAAATAGGACAAAACGACTCGCGACAGACGCGTTATCTGCCAAAGAAACGACTTCGACGTATTTTGTGTTCGTTCGAGTTCGATTAAGACCTCGCGACGAAAAGAAGAAAACGTAGAAGAAAGAGAGGCAAGAGAAGCGAGATACCGACTAAGAGCGGTGGCGAGAGATAAAACTAAAGACGAATTCGTATTTCTGGCTGTTCGTTCTAATCTCGAACGTGTTACGCGCGTCGTCACGGTGTTCCACGGTGAATAATGGACACAAAGGACCTAGATCCAGCAACGAAAGATGGGTTCTACCCGCGAGAGAAACTGGTTCCTCTCTTTCGACCGAGTTTACGGGTTATTATTCCCGATAAATCGTCGTCCCGTCGATTATTAACGTCGTTAAGTTTCTCAGAGATATGCCGTTAATCGTCGAGATACATCGCGTTTTGCTTGGATGTCTGGATGACAAAAAGGCCGGGTGTTACAGTTTTAATCGAGAGAGTGGCGGTAGCAACGAACCGTTAGTTCTGCGCAACACTTTCCAACGAACAATGGTGAAATATCGAATTTAACCAGATACACCTATCGCCTCGCGTTACATAGTTAAACAAAAGTTGGTAGAATAGAATTGACCGACGTTGTAAAAAACCGACTGTTGAATTTTAAAGCTGGACGAGAGTAATCGCAGACGAAAGTTATATTAAAACGGACATTTCCGAAAAAGGAAGAAAACACGTCGTGCGAAACGTATTAAATCGAATGGGGTTTGCCTCTAAATCGCGTGAAAGCAAAATTGCTTCTATCAGAACGAAGAAACTCGCTCGATTCGTCTACTACGATCCACCTGCCTCCATCAACTTGAAACGGAACGACGTCATTTACGAGTAATTAGCATAATACAGTTATCCTAGGAACTAGCAAAAATCCCAATTCAAATGCCATTTAACAAACGAAATAATACGACCAACCCCTTTCAATTCTCAACATCTTTCACTCAGTCCTATCCTTTCCATCGTGGAATTCCTCGAGCGATCGTCGCATTAATAATCGATGTTGTCCGACGAGAAACGAGCTCGGGTAGAAACGGTGTAAAAAAGGCGATAGCGGAGTAATTAGCTGGAAGGCCTATTAATCGTGTCCATTAGCCAGGCCGAGCAAATCTCCAGGGAGCTAGGCGAGCCGATCCGTCGAAACCGTCCGCGGTATCGACACGCTTCAACGAGAAGCCGATGTTCCGTTGTCGGATGATTTTTGTGAGAGATCAACGAGTAATATTCGCGAGTAAAGACCCGTACGACTTTCAACGCTGTTTCGCCGATGTCTTCCGCTTCCTTTGCTCGTTTTTCAAGCTGGCCTTTCTTTCCTTCGTCTCGCTTCCTCCGGGCAAGGGTAGCCGGTCCTGTGCACGAAGAACAGCACGTAGATATTCTTAATAACGTTAACGGTTCGTTCCGTACCCCTTTATGGTCATTAGTCCAGTTGCTTTTGCTAATATCGACCAGGCCACAGCTACGGTCTCAGCACAGAGCACTCTTGCGGCTGCTCGTTAGCAGCTCGAAACTACGAGTGTCCAGTTGTACATCCCGTGGCCTCTTGTAATTGGCCTCGAATAAACCGAAACGATCCGCGCGAGCTGACGGGCGCCGGAAACCGACGCTCGCGGTTTTCCGGATACACGATGACTCGGCAAAGTATCAGCTTGGCTCAAAAGTTTCTTTCGTTTTCTAAGAACGCGCAACATTTTTTTTTTTTTTTTTTTACGTATGATCCTTAATTATGAATTACGACGAT
Organism: Bombus vosnesenskii; assembly: GCF_011952255.1. Lineage (NCBI taxonomy): Eukaryota > Metazoa > Arthropoda > Insecta > Hymenoptera > Apidae > Bombus > Bombus vosnesenskii. Next base: position 52,431 of record NW_022882948.1, read on the forward strand.
ACGAATGAACGATGTATTTGTTCCATTACCGCGAAATGGATAATTCTGACATAATTCGATAAAATAGTATAAAATAAAAAAGGTCGTGCGTCTGTTATTTGCTCGTGAAACGAAAGGAACTTTTGGGACGACCCAATATGTTTGAACGCCTGTGATAGGGAATTTTTATTTCACGCAGCGGGTCACAGAGGTATCTCTCTCTACTGTCGGAGTCAGACGGTGGATTTTTAGACATTTCCAGGAAACTCGGAATTACGAAAATGCACGGAATGCGGGTAATACGAAAAAATACGCGGATAAATGTCTTCTTCGGTGTCGTTCGTTTTATCGAGTAAAGAAGTAAATTAAGCGAGTTACACGGTTAGGAATTTGCATAAAAATCGGTTTACTTATCGGTTATGCGATATGATCGATGCGTATTCTGTTATTTGCTAAAGGAAGGTCGTAAATTAAAATAGATTGCCAGCAGAATTTCACCACATAGCACGCTATTAATGAATCATCGACGCTTGGCGAGTTTTTGCACGATGCACTCGATTCTAGAACATGGAACGCGGTGAATAATGTGTCTCCATTTCCACGAATCGCGTTAACGGCGGATACGAACCTTTTACTCGATCGACTTTCCGACAAATTTAAACATAAACAAAAATTTCGCAAAGTATTTCGAAAAATTATCGTTGCCTTTCGAGACATTAAACTCTCCTGAGTACGCGCGTGTTCATTTCTCGTACAAACTCACTTTTTCACATAGGGAAATACGCAATCAAGCGAAATATTGTTTTATCTATGTTATTAGTTATTAGTTTGCTAGTCGAACCATACAGCGTTACTCTGTTTGGTGTGTTGCAAAAGAAAGTCATTATCATTTAAAGGATCGAGTGGAAAAGTGGAACAAGTGCATTACAAAAATTAAAAAAAAAAAAGAAGCAATATAGAATATATTTCTTTGAGGTGATTTGTCATGAATGTTCAAGTTTCTATCAATACGTTGAACGTTTTATCAATAACGGAAGTATATCGATGAACAATTCCTCGATGAAGACATATATCTACAATCCAAGAAATTATCACGTTCGTTATTGGCAATCTCGATTTAGGAGCCAATTTATCCGCACTTACTATGAATTTAAAATATGCCTGTTTCTTACACGACACGCGACAAGATATGAATTTTCATGAATGTCCGCACTCTGATTGCAAGAATGTCTATACTTGCGTGGCTCGGTGTTTTAAACATTGAGATTCGCCCCATTTCTAGCGACCATCGTAATAATCTCGCTATCGCAGGTACGTACCATTATCGAATGTTTTATGCTTTCGACGATCCTCGTTAGTTTCTAATTGTACCGCGTGAATCGTCTCTGTGTTGTTTCTACAATGGCGAAGATGTGTCGAAACGGAGAAAGGTATAGATAATGATAAGGTTCAACGTTCGGTATACTTTGCGATTGTACGTAGAAAGTGCTCATTGTAATTGACTGTACAATCTAACGTAGTTAGTATTATTATTGGATAATTATTGTTATTAGTAAAATTAGAGAAAACAAGCTTTTGTAAATTGGTATTAAGCTTGAAGGTTTAAATGATCCAGCGAAACAAGTAATTTTGAAATATTCCGCTGATTACACGGTAGTGTAACTCTTCTTCTTTTATTCTTTTTAATTTTTTGTTTTTATTGATTGTAATCGCATAAAGGTTTTTTTTCGAGGAACTTTTTCGTCCGACTTACTTTTACAACTCTTTTATTCATGCTGGACGTACAATGTGAATAAATTATCGGTTTATATACGATACGAGTATTAATGGGATTGATAAGCAGACTAATTTTAAACGGATCTCATTTCTCAATTTACAACCGAGCACCGTTTATACGTCGTAATGAATTAGCGATATCTTAATTAGGATTAATAGATCTCGTTCGTGATTTATATTCCATGTGTAGAACAATCGCGTGGAGTTATTGACTTTCAAATTAAACAGCTGATCACCGGTATCTTGTTTATTTCGTCTGTTCCAGTTCCTTTTTTCAACGATTTATTTCAGCGATTTCTCTCGATCGATACGGTTCGTTTTTACGATTTGCGTTCAATTTTTAATTAACACTACAAACAACGTGATATTTGAATATAACTACTTTTATAGATACCGACTGAACGTTTGTATTCGCAGAGGAAATAAATCCAGAACCATGTAATTCTCAGTAGTATTTTCTTCGTCATCGTAAACAAATAATTAATTAATATTCTAAAAATGGGATGTTTCGCTAAATATAAAGACAGGTTGGACGATCGAATAATTTCAAGAAGAATCCGCAAAATAATTACTGCTAGAAAATTATATGAAAAATAGATTTTCCAGTAACGGTATGCAGAAATACAAAAAAAAAAGGCAGAATATTCTCCGCTCAATTACTCGAATTAATTTACCGATCAAAACCTCGAACCTTAATTAAACACGAGCCAATAAAAACCTCCTCCTACCAGACATTAGGAATGCGATAGATCGAAGAAGCCTTTAAACTTGAAACTCCACCAACGTAACCACTACCACACAACGTTTCCTACTACTGAAATCATTAACCCTTTGACTGCTATTAGCGCATACAAGGCGCTCAACAAGAACACACTTCGTGTACTATCGACGCCTTCGGCCGTCCAACACAATCCCTCGTTGTACCGTCTCGGCTATATCCTACGTTAAACCAAGTTCAAATAAACCGTGTCGAGTCGATAAGTCCCTTCTATTAGTAAAATTGGTCCAATTGAAGCAATCCGTGGCTCTCGTGCGAACAGCCAGTAGCTTTCGTTTCAAAGGATAACGGCGAAACTCTCGGCGGCTAGAGGCGCGCCTTCCAACGTTGCGTGGGAGTTGTTCGTCTAATTGTGGATCGTTAAAGGAACGAGCCTATTGCCGCCAGGCTGTTGCAAGCGAGCCTCAAAATCGTTGGCGTTTCCGGTGAACGACCAACGCGTTTAGCCTCGATCCGGCTGCACTTGCCTTGCCTCTACTTATGTACAAGTACGTACACGTATCTCACTGATGTTTCAACGTCGTCCAGTGTTTCCTTGTGTTTTCTCCAGCTCGAGTATGTTCTCGTTTGTTTGCAATTATACGAAGGGTTACTTATCGAGATTAGGATAGGTCAACGCGTTTAACCGAAAAACGATGAAAAGGGGAGAAAAATACGACTAGCGACAAAGATCGATCGCGGCAGTATACGAGAGGATCGTTGCTGATACGTGCGATCCTGTCGAGTATCTTCCTCGAGATACGAGAAGTCCTCTTACTTGTAGAAATGAAAGATAGCGATATAAAGGTTCATCGGGGTTGAATGGCAATTTACATGGAAAAATCGAACGTATCTAATCGGTCAACGATAGTCGAATGAAAATCCTCCAATATCCTTTTGACTACCTGTTTGACTCGAAACAGGTGAACACGATGTATCGATGGTGTATCGTGCACGTGGCCACGCGATCGTTTATAAACGCGACACGCTCTTCCGTTATGATCGCGCGTACACGGCGTAAGCGGCTCGTTATTTTAATGCAATTAGGTTCAAAGGGTTTTGCAAAAGGAAAGACGCTGGCCAGATATACGAGCGTCACCGCGCGAACGCTCGCTACAGCTACCAGGAGAACCAGTTCCTCGGCCAGATGTAACAGGTGAATCGTTAATTGACTACGGACCTTTTTGTAGACGCGGCAACAGCCCCTCCGAATCGACCACGACCGATTTACTACTATTGCTGAATCGCTGTTTCATCGGTAGCTTATGTTCCTTTAGATTTCCAACCAGCCCCGGATGAATGGAGCCTTAGAGGGAACCTGGTGTATTTATGCGAATGCGTGGCCGAAGGAATATAACTTTACGATATATTTTACGATGCAAAACAGCCGATGGATTAAGGTGGTTGATTTTATTTGCAGCCTTCTTTTATAGCGAATCAGCGTTATATTTTTTGCAAGCAGAAGATAATAACGAAGTAACGATACACGCGAACAAATCGATCGACTTCGCTTAAATTAAAAAGCTAACGATTTCGCGTTAGTCAGGCGTGCGTAATGAATATTCAACGTCTCGTGAAACGTTACGTTCGTAAATTCATCTATCGTAAAGCATAGATAATTGTAAATGCCATGGAAAATTTAGAGCAACGATGCCTGCGGAATTGTGCGATCGCGTGGAATTTTTATTTCTCTATTAGTAAGTTAATCAAGCAAGAGTAGCGGACTTCTATTTATAGATATTCTCCAACATTTCATGCTAATGGATCTCAAAGTAATTATACATTAGTTTGGAATTCAAACGGCGTAACCTTATTCAATAATGGTTCGTCACTGAGGAACGTATCGTTTTTCGTTGTAGACAAGAAGATTTATTACCACGCAACCTACGCGTTTAACTTGATTGTTGAGCGAATGATGTATTCCTAGCCTTAATTATTTAATTACGGCAACGGATTACTATACCTTGAAATAGAAAAAGGTAGAAAAAGATTTAACGACATTCCGCGTTGAAAAGAATACAATAAATATAGCCTTTTGTTCGTTCTTTTCTGATATTAAAAACCCGCTAAAGAGGATAAGGCTTTGGATGCCATTATAATCTTCGTAGGATTCAATTTCTATTCAAATTGTTTTATTCAAACAGTAATTAACGTAAAGTAATCGTTCTATAGATACGAATTCTTAACGTTATATCAGAACGTGACTATAATTTCTTCGTGCAAAAGATTCTTTCAACTTGCTACCCTTTCTCTTACTACGCTGCAATATTCCCAACGCTGCACAGAAGAACGTAGGTCGCAACTAATTTATTTATAATAGTAGCTTCCGAAATGGTAAAGGGCTTCGGTTTAACGTTACCAGGTCGATGCCAAACTCCCATCGAACTTCGAACCTCTTGGTTCCAATACCTAAGCACGGATTAAAAGAACGTACAGTCGCGTGTAAAAGTCTTTGTACACTTTACGAAACAGCTATTTTTATTAAGATCATTTGATCGTAAAGTTGACGTGTTCTATAGTATAGGAAGATGACCAAAGGCTGTTTCATTATTGCTTTATATGTTATGTGAAACATATTATATGTTTTATTTGAATAGAAATACTTCTTTTCCATAAAATGTAGAAATACACCTATGGATGTCATTTTCATTGGAAGACTTCGCTGTCAACCGATTCTTAGACTTTAATGCAGTTAGTCAAAGTCTCTCTTTTTGCCAGCTGTGTAAATAAATATCAAATACATAGCGTTAATGAAATGAATCAAAGATTTTAACACATAATTTTCTGCAACACTTAACCTATAAGACCTGTACATAACATACCTAGAAATGGAATAAAAAATGTTTAATCGATTTATGTAGATTCCGAGATCACTACTTTCAGTGTGGAGTATGATTTAGTATCTCTTTAGAATAGATACCTTATGAGATCAAATTACTCGTGCGTAACAAGTAATGTATCTGGTTAAATTGCAACAATGTGCGCAGAATGAATGTATGTCGGACAATATGTATAACACAATAGGGAATTATTTATGAATATACTGTCGATTTATTAATTTATTCGTGCGAATGTTGTTTCGAATAGAAAAAAGCATATGGATACCTTTCGCGAGAGAAAGAAAGAGGAATATAACTTTGCATCTTATTATGATTTTTCGTTGACGTTAACAACACATTTTACAACACGATACGATATCTTCTGTGGAATATTTCTAATCAACGTGTCCAATTATATTTGAGTTGTTTTCAAGAGAAATATTTGAGTCACTCGTAAATATCAAATCGTACGATCCGCGACTCTGCTACAATTCGTGACTACTGTGGATCCTTAGAATCGCAAATTCTTCTTTCGACGCTTTGCATATCTTGTAAAGTGATGATACATCGCTAGCACAATAACAGCATAACGAAACGGTAAATCACTCGAAATTTCGGAGCTTGCTTTTAGTTATTCGTAGCAATTTGGCACAGGGATCTCTGTTATCGAACAATCATATCGCGTCACAAATTTTTCTTCGGTATCAGAAAATATTCCCGTCTTATTTTAAAAGATACGATAAGAAAAGGACGAAGGTATGGATAACTTTCATATTTCCATCAATATCCAGGATACTACACTATTTCCGAGTATCAATTTCCATCAATAAATTAACTTGCAGTACAAAGTAGAAAAACGCGAAGCGACTTACGTAAAAGTGAAATCCCACGCGTCGCAAAAGAAAACTTCTTATCTGTTCTAAGCTTCTTAACTAAATGAATTAATATCTAAACCTTTTTATTCTCCGGTATTAAATATTCATTTCCGGTAGAAATGAATTTCCCTCGCAGGCTATAAAGTTACAAGACGACTTAAAAATTGACCGCTACATATCACAAGAAAATCTTGATAACAGCAGACAGAAAGACGTCTTATTTCTATAAGGTAGACGACGACTTGAGTCGTAGGTTCTACCGAATCATGCGAACCATAACTAAATATAACCTGTCTCGCTATGGAAAATTGGCTAACTTATGTGACCACGAGATACCGAGTGACTGATACTGCTCGTTACTTTATCAATTTTTACACGTTCTCTGTGTATGTTCTAAATTAATCGAAAACCAGTTTTCAAAATCGTAAATAGCACCGATTTACCATTAGTCGATGACTTATATATTCCAGCCAGACCACTGATGTCTTCGACTATTAAGCTTAATTTAAGCAACCTTAAATTCGTCTGGACGTGTGCGTCCAGGAACTGAAAGCGTTAAAGGTAACAAAATCTTCGAAACCAGTTTTCAAAATCATAAACAGGGCCAGTGAAGCATCGTTCCCATCGCATTCCATTCGAATCCACCTCTTCCATTAAATACTAGTAATAACCAAGTACGTTGCGGATTAATGTAGATTCTGTGGCGTACGAGTCCAAGTGTTATGTATAGCGGCTTGCGAAAGCGTTTCAACATTTACAGAAACTTTTTCTCAATAGGTAAAGTGTACAACAAATCTAATTTACATAGAAAGATACTAGTTAGAAATGTGCAATTCAGGAAATTTATGCAGGATATTTAAATTATATGCGTTACTTAGATCGTACAAGATATCTATTATAAACGTATAATTCGAAAAGATTGTACAATTGCTTGAACTCTCTATTATCCGTTATATCGATAAACAATTATTTTGCGTTAATTCGACAAACATTGAATTCTACGAAAATTCTTAATACTCTTTCCTTTAAACGTATATAAGTATTTATAGATACATAAATTTACATCAAGATTGGAAGCTGCGAGCTACTATTTGAGACTGTAAGACCAACTTTGCCCGTATTATAAATTTCCCAACCTTATCATAGTGTTCACCATCGAGGTATAATTAAGTCTCCGTTTCACGGAATTAATAAATAAATAATAATAAGCAACAATAACGAGATAGAAAATAGCAAATAAGTATCGAATGTACAAGTTTCTTCCGTCTTTTGCCCACATGTTGGGTATAATATTTTAACGCAATTTTTAATAAATTTAATTTATTATACGATTAAATTCAAATAGTTTATTAAATTTACGAACCGTGAAAGTGTAACGATAATTGCTACTGTCTTCCGTATTCTTGATCGTATTCTAAGAATTGTCGAATTAGCAGTACGAGTATACTTCCTAACTACGTTTGCACAGTCTATGGAATTATAGAGAGCATTTTGAAATAGTACAATACGTAATAGTTAAATAACGTTTAGTATAATGCTCGAGCTTCGATACAATCATCGAATAACAAATGCAGCTGGCTTAAATTATTATTTGCTTTGCGTTCAATTTCAGTTCGAATGGTAACTGTAGCATTAAAACATAATATAAGATAATTACAATATTATAATGCAATCGTAACAATAAGAGGAATTCTCCATTTGCCGACTAGCGCTTCACGGTCTTTATAATATTTCGCAAAAATACACTTTTCAAAATCCCGATGAATCGCGATTAATTACCTCTCTCGGATAATTGTCTATGCCGGCTCGCATAAAATTCAACCAGAATATGAATTATAGCAGCTCCGATGTCGTAAAGAATTCCAATCTGCCAATGCTAGTTCTTTAACGCGCTCCGGTCGATTCTTATTTTCTTATCTGAACACATCACCCGGCTTCATAGAAACGCATTAATTATAAATCTGTTGGTCGAGATCAGCGTTCAAAGTTACGAGGAATTCCAGTCTGTAGCAACATATTCTCAACTATGCTATAATCGAGTTCTGTTTCTCCATTAATGTGCAGATACCTGAGTGTAGCTCGAGACCAAAGAGGAAAAAACGTATATCATTAAGTATATAATTTACGTTGGTGTTGGTCGGTTGTAAGGTGTTCCAATTCGCCATTGCTCTCTACTGCACCTTAATCGAATTCCATTTTTTCCCATTAGCACATGCGTTAAACACTTTATAAAGCTGAAAAAAATGGCGCGTTGCTGCACGTAATTTTCAAGGTTACAACATGTGGACCTAACTCGCTGTTACTTGTTCTCCGCTACGTTCTAAACTCGAGTCTAATTCACCTGTCGTGCAACATGTTACTTCTCGCGTATCGTGGTACGTGTCAATCCAATTCCCTTTTCAATATTTTCGAACAGGTTACAAAGCGTCGTAGCCCCTTGTCACATTTTATTACACTTGCGTTCTTTTTATTTATTTTTTCTTTTTATTAATATCTAAACACTTTAGACAGCTCACAGCAAGATCCCTATTTTTGCAGCAGTACGAATATATTTCACAGTATAAAGAATATTCGTTACGAAACTTGTAGTTTCGCGCGATTTGTATTCTCTCGCGAATAAGACAATTAGTTCTTCTGCTTAATAAGGAGAAATAATTTTTCTATCTCCCCTTGTTGCCAATATCCGCGAGTTTCACGATGCACCGTTTAAAAATGACAAGGCATTTCGAGCTGCTGTCTGCCACGCTCGATTCCATTTCCATTTCCTTATCGACAATCAAATTAATTCCATTTACTCCAAGTAAGATCTCTATCTCTACTCTGCACACCGATATTCGCAAAATTTACAGCAAATATTCATCGTAAAGCGCATCGTAGAAAATCTAATCGCTGCTCTGCCCGCACTCTACTCTCCATCTTCGTGCTAACGTTCGACCACTGCACAATACCCGAAATAACATAAATCACGAATCGTACAACTTCCAAGCTTCCAAGCTGTCCCACAAATTACAATTTCACTCACAATCTGAAAGTACTATCTACACGCTTCAGCCCAATTCCATTTTTCCACAAACTCTTTACGACTCGAAAGAGTACACATCCCATAGGCGCGTAATTTCCAAGTTGCAGGATATGCCCAATCAACTGCTTCCATACGTTCGACTCGCATTTACCCTCTACCATCCCAAACACTTTAGCCTGTTCCAAATAACATATATCACGCGTCGTATACTTGGCAAAGTAATAGTTACACCCAACGATCCTCAGATATCGCCTCTCTCCTGTTCACCATTCGAATTCCATCTTTCCCTATCAACCAAAACGATTCGAAAACGAAACACAGAAACGCGTCTCTCGTGTGTGCATAATTGTGCAAGCCGCGAGAGCTACAGGTACCGATCGGCTATTAGTCATTTCGCCTCGTGTTGCTCGTACATGTACACTACGGGTCAAATGTTTCGGTACATCTACCACACTCGATGATTACGAGGAGAGAAGCGTGATAAACTCATTTTTGTCCATTTTCCGACTTTAGTGTCAATCTACGATGAAACAAGAGAATTTTAATATGACGTATGGTATTCGTGAAAGCATCCATGTGCATCTACCATAGGAAATCTTTATGCACGCGTTATGCGTCCACGTTATACGATAAAACATTTTCCATTAGCGTTCGAATAACGCACGACTGTCAACGATCGTGTTGGTAAAATGTAAAACTAAATCCGAGGATGTTTGTGGAGCGCGTTTATCAACGCGTTACGCCACGTTCATCTCACGTGTGAATTTTTACATTCGTTTCAAATCTTACCGGTCTCATCGTGATTCTGGTGTCTCGTCTCGCTGCGAATGAAAGCTTAAAATGTTTTATATCGCTCCTATGATATACAGGGTGTCCGACTTTGATTTATAAATGCGAGTTACCGCTCAACTACGCGCTACGTGTAATTAGTTATTTCACAGATGGACACGCAGAAATGGTACGAAGGTGACATACGATTTTTTAAATGGAATCGTATAGTTAGTCTCGATGTTGTCTATGAAAATAATTATTCATATTTATGTCGAGAAACTATCTATTTTGCAAAATCTATCGTACGGAAGAAGAGGCGAACGAACAGAAAAATCGTGCCTTTTTTGCTTTGTATTTCATAGGACGGATTTTACAAAATGAACGTTAAAGATATCCGCTTAAACTAGAGATTTTTCGACATGAACGCGACAATAATTTTTTTTACAGGGACGATGTCAAGACGAATCGACCGACGCGTTAAAAGACACATGATTCCACTTTTAAGAAGACGTCATATCAGCTTCGTACGATCTCTACGCGTCTATCTACAGGAAACATAATTACACCAGATTCCTGTCCTCCACGGAATCATTAAATTCCAGTCTCAATTCCAGTAATTCACATTTCCAGATGAAAACCGGTCACCCCGTATATTCATAGAAAGTTTCTGCGAATATTCGAGCACTTTCATGAGCCATTACATTCGCGACAATTTGGGTATCCAGACGTCTGCTAGCAGCGTACAAAAATTAACAAATAACCGCGTCAGAATGTTGAAAAATATTTCAACCTGGCGACAGGTTCGTATTGAAACTTATCCTGTCCGATGGAGTTGGTCCGTGTATTCCAAGAAGCATAAATCATCGCGAGTCGCAGCAGCGAGCGAATTGGAAAAATTCGCGGAGGAATTCGAATAGAACAAATGGCCGGCGGCTGAGGTGACCGATCGAATCTCATCTTTCGCCAGTGTCTAAGCGTAGAAACGGCGGAGAATATGGGTCACCGATCGTATAGTCGAGACCAGTTTCCAAAATCATGGGGGGGTTCCGGTGTGTGACCACGCCGTGAGCCAGGTGCAACAGGTGAGTTTAAGCCCCGACAGTGCGCGCCGTGTCCTACCCGCCAGCGCACCGCGAACCTGGTTCGACCAATCGCACAGCGAGACCTACATACGCGCCTCCACCTCGCCGTTCCCTTGGAGAACATCCGACAGGTATATACTCTGTTCGACGTAACTCGCGATACCGTTAAGAAACCGCCGGTGGTTTCAGTCGAACGGAACTCTTGCCGAGCAGACGCTTATAGTCCGCCTTCAGGTGTGGTATAAGCACTTACACATAGATACGCCAAAGTATTCGGTCGTACAGTCGTAGGTATATTTTATGAATATATTATGTAAAGCGTCGTACGCGAAACATTTTGAAATTTAATTAGCTGCACCGCGATTATACTTGCAAGGTTTGAAATAATAAACGTAAACATAGAAGGCGTAAAAGATATTAGGTTGTCCGAAAAAGCTCCTTTCGTTTTATGAGGAAATAACAGACGCACGACATTTTTTCTTTTCTATCGCTTTATCGAATTGCGTACGATCCTTCGCTTCGTAGTAATAGAACAATGTCAACGTTGTAACACATGTTTTTCATTGGAACAGCCTGCAAAGTCTGCAACGTGAGTCTGACTGAAACAATCATTTACAAAATGCACGGAGCCAGGGAAGGAGGCACACAATACGACGGAAAGATCTGATAATAAAAATGACAAAGTCGCAGTGCGACGATCGATAGAAAATATATAAACGAGAGAAGAATTTAATTTTATCATATTAACATAGAATTATATTCTTATTACGACGCGGGATCCTAAGCGTGCTAACGCTTGTGAGCGAACGCGTGTCTAAAAAGCTAAAATAAATTAATTTGCCTACAGATACTATACGCCTATAATCTGTTGTTACGGATAACAGAAGACCAGTAATCAAACGAAATTCAAACCACAAAAGGTTAATAATTTGCTTGTCTCGAGCTGGCTGAGAAACAGAAAAGAAATCCTATTACAAAGGGGGTTGAATCTCGTCTGTGCTCTTGTTGGTCCCATTAAAATCTCTCGAGATCATCGTTCCACTGCTCTTTCACGAGATCGCGGCTCGTTAACGTATTCCCCTGTAGGTTCGGTGTCGTTTTATTTTCTCGTTTGCACCGAGTCACGCTCTCCTGATGTTTTCCTCTTCGCCTCCCAGCATCCCCGTATCGTCTGCCTTTATTTTTCTCTCCCCTTCATTGTACCGGTCGATGCTGTTTCTCCATGCTTCGCTGGCCAGCACCGGTGCTCTCGCGGTCGGAAGCATGCATTTTCCTTCGTTTCGTGTCCGTGTATTTGTAACAGCGCGAGAGCACACCTAGTGAAAAGACCTTCGCCACAGCCGTTCGTCATGCTGCACGTTCGAGTTAGTTCCTGTTGATCGCCGCGAGATACATCTCGGATATTATTGTGGTTCAACCAGGGTAACCATTTCTTTTCACCCCTGAAATAATTGTTATCACGTGTTGCCACGCGTTACCGTTGCTCGCGATACAATCTGACGTCGCGTTACCAAATACTTTGTAATTTTCGTTTAAATGCATTTGTTGCTGTTAAGCTGGCCTTCGCCGCTAAGGATTTGAAACGCAGAACATTAGGTTTAGTAAAAGTTTATTTTATGCGATATGTTCTTTGCGAAGCGGCACGATAAAACCTACACGTTTACGTGATACGTAATAAAATTATTTTTAGTCGCATAAAGCAATTGTATGGAAATGGATGAAGACAATTATTCGTGTGGAAGATGGAGCATGCTGGCCGATCGTTTGATAATAATATTCAGAATGAAGAATACGAAGAGTATAAGAATAACAAATTCAAATTAACCCTTACTGTCGAGTCTTGATCAAAGCAAATCGATAAAGCAATAAAGTATGTAAAATTCGTTATTATCAATTTAATATTCTCTATCGAAGTCAAATATATAACAAGTTTGTTTCCAGCATATCAGATTCTTCGATATCTACTAATGCGTCAAATCCTATATAATTACAAAGTGTAAAAGATAATCTAAAAAGCGACAATTTATGGCTTCCTGAAACGCGTTGCTGAAAACGCATTCCGCTTGAATCAGCCAGGTTATCAGAACTCTACTTACTCCGATATCGCTTCTTCATATTCGAAATATTCCGAGAACATCGCTCGTAATTTTAATTACTTGCGTATCGTTTCTTTATCCATGTTCCCCGGAGAAATATTCAAATAGAATCCAGGAAGAGGATTTTTTTTAAGATACCCTTCGAATCTTGAAATATAAAAATCTTCCAATAAGATAGAGAGCCTTCGCGAGTGCCCCCTTTTTTTAGATAAAAGTAGCAGATTACTTGGAACGCGACTCCGTTTATCCTCGCTTCGACTAAAATTCTAATTACCCGCGACTGTTTCAACATCACTGGAAAAGAAAAAAAGAAACCTTCTCACGAACTCCCGCTATACACGAAATCTAAATTACGCCAATAAATATCCCCGCAGCGAAACGCCATCATTCACGCGCGAGCCTAATACAAATCGTAAGGTTGAAAAGCGATTTAACACGCGCTTACGCAACTGATTTACAACCGATCGAACCGATGTAACGCACCTTTGCTCATTCACGACCGCAATTAAAATTTATTTGGGCCGACCATTTTCCATATTCCAGCCTGGCAACGCCATTCTCGTCCAGCTCCGTGCTCGCAATTAAAATTAGCGAGATCGAGGCGAAGCAGCGTGTCGTTCGAGGTTGTTCTACCCGCGGTAATTAGTCCTATTCGCGGCTAAAACCGGGATGTCGTACTCAGGAGAGTTGGCACCGGTTACGGAAGTCTCGCTCGGAGATCACACGGATAAAACGCGCTAACTACAATTTCGTTGGTTTCCTGATTTCAACATTTTTACGATTAAGAATTTCGCTTTAGTCGTCGAGAAGCTTAAATACGTTGGAAAGAAAATGGCAGAACCGCGAGAGCAACGATCACGGCCGTTCCATTTGCTCCGCGAGATTAAATTCTCGTATGCAAGACGATGAAGAATTCCTCTATCTTTATTCCTTTCTTCCTTCTTTTTTTTTTTTTTTTTCTACATTTTCTGCATATTCACGACGAGTACGAGTAATTATAATTTCGCTGTGTAATGTTGTTAAAGTGATTAGAAGAGTGTACATGTATAAATGTCGAAAAGAACGTGGAGGTTTAATTAGTAGAGTGTGTACAAGATAAATTTTGTTTGGATTATGCCAGTGAAAATGGCATAACTGTGCTATAACTGTATGGAATTTCTTTTGACGTGAAAAGATGTTCCTCTTACGCGTAGAATTTTAATCGTGTTCCTCCGACGTATCGATGTTTCGAGCAAAACTTATTATAATTAAATAATTGTCTCGAGAAATTTACGATCTGTGTGCTGCTATTAATTTGGAAATAATTAACTGTTATATGATATAACGATGATCAAATATTAGAATAGTTAATAATTTACTTAATTTAAGAGATATATATTTCGTACTTTAACGTTAATCTACTACATAATTGAACGCGATATTAATCGAAATAAAAGATATTCTCACGGACTGATTATTACTGGAACAATCGTTTTGTCGAATTTTTGTTGTTTCGCGTATTATTCGTCTTCTAATCGTGACTGTTTATCGCGATGCAACTAAAATTTTCTCCTTTTTTGAAGCGTGACAATTATTTCTCCTCATTACGACACGCAGTCTTAATTTACGTAAATTGCGGTCTTACCAACTAACTATCGAAACGATTTTATGTTATAATTTTGTTGCTTTATATATACTATGTGTTCGGTAATTACAACCGTAAGACAACTGAGAGATCATTTTTCCACATGTTGTAAGCGTAACATGCAGATTCTAATTTGAGAAAAGAGATAATTTAGTAAGGGTGGATCTTACAAACTGATTACTATTAAACATAGCGATTCTTTATTACAGCTTTGTTGCTTTATGTACCACTTAATTGGTAATTACCAAGCGATTAAAGCGTTAATTTTCTTTATCTTTCAAGGACAGCAATTATTTTCCCTTAATACACCTTAATATATTCCACGTTAGAAATAAAACGAAGCGTCTCTTGCACAATTACGTATTAATTAACAACGTTAGGGATTCGACATAAATGATAAGAGATTCCCATTTGCAGATAATTCTCTAATCAGCTAATTCGTAATTGACAGAACTGGTGAAATTTCTCAAACGCGTCTCCTCTTTAAATTTCTACACAGTTCACTTCTACTTGCTTTATCGCCAAGTTTGTTACTACCATTACGCAAGAAAATTTATTAGCCTCGATAACTTTATTACGAATATCGCGATTCAGTTCCTTTTATTGGCTCCAAAACTTAATCGCCATCGACCAACCTCTTACAAATTTGCTAAACACAGTAACATCCTCTGAAAGCCTAACAAAACATCGAAAAGAACATCATCTGCCTCGAGACTAATCTAAACAGAACGAGACTGATTGTAGAACAGTCGAGTTCGCTATTTCCGTTTCAACTATACTCGCACATAGTTCCAGCAATATAGATGCGATTTTTTCGCTTTGCATAAATCATTCGCGTTCCCCGTAAGGAACAGAGAAATTTCTCTCCTGTCACGTACTGCTCGCTCCATTCATGACAGAGAAAGAAGAAGAAGAAAAAGAAGAAGAACAAGAAGAAGAAGAAGAAGAAGAAGAAGAAGAGGAGGAGGAGGAGGAGGAGGAGGAAGAAGAAAAAAGCCCTGTGATTAACGTGAACATCCTGTGTATTAGCGCGATCGTAAACTGTTAATCCTCGAATAAGGTTAACCACTCGAGAGATACGGTTATAATTAACCGACTTGAAACGCACCGGGGCCTCGGTGTGGGTAGATCGATCCGTGTTTCATTGCGTACAGCTGAGAACACCGCTGGTAAAGATATTTGCAAATATGACTCAGGTATCTTTTTTTAAAGATCACGTCTCGATTGAATTAACGCGCGCAGGAAACAGTTGCAAAATTACATTACGGCTTAATTGGCACAACACCGGAATAGGAATTCTTATGTATTACAAGTAGACGAGCAGATGTTTCCGAAATCGTGGTACAATCGAGAAAGAAATGATTCTTTGCGCGAAAGTAAGTCGAAGGTATGGGATCGAGCGTTTTCATACGGTGCTTCGTTTTCGAGATAATCGAAAATAATGTTCGAATTTCCGGTCATAAAATCATTCGAAATACATATCCGAACGTTGATTCGAGTTACGTACGCGAGACCATTGACCAAGGACAGAATAGACGCGACAGTGAATTGGACTTTGGTGTCTCATGTTCCGAAATATCGACCTCGAAAGCAAATCAGAGATCGGTTTAATTATTTATTAAAAATTTAATAATTATTGATCTGAAACATTTAATCTATTAATTTATAACATTTAACCCATTAATTTAAAACGTTCAAACTACCATTTTATAGCATTCTCACTACCGATTTATAACAATTATCCCACTAATATTGAACAATTATCCTGCTGTAACGATAAACAGGATTAATTTGCGATATATAATGGGACCCGAGCGTAGTCACCTCCCCGTGGTGGGTCCCGGTAATTGGCACCGCTTTCCAAATATTAGCATCTCGGAATATTATTCTGACTATTATTCTATATTCCAACGATAAATATAACATTTCATTTTGATATTAGAAACATATCGCTACTTGTAAAACGATTCACGTACCAATATTTCCAAGTGCTACTATTCGAAAAACGATATCAAGCTGAGAACTACTTTAATACAGTTCGGTTTAAACCACCAAAACACACCCAAGAGAATTTTGGATGACCTAGACTGGGCTGAAGCCCTTGCGGGAGCACCGTGGCACGACATGAGACACCGTGGGATAGCGTAGTATGCGCGCGTCTTAGCTTCAATTAATTATAAACTAGATATAAAGTAGGCATAATCTACGATGTATATGTAATGGTTCTGTGGGAGATAAATGATGTATGGTTTACACCTTACTTCTGAGTTTTAGGTTCTAAGTGTCGATTTTAACTCTCTGCTTAGACAGGCAACGTGGGATGCGTACGTCTTAGCTTTAATTAATCAGAAGATAGATCGGTAAATTATTAGCGCCCATCGTTGGACACCGTGGGTAGCGCGTTTTTTACTTTCAATCGATTTTAAGATAAGTATATCTAGGCTGAATCTGTCGTGCGCGCTTTTTCTACCAATATACACTGTCCAGCTTATCGTTCTAATACTTCGCTGTAATGACAGAGTACGCGGTTCTATATTTTTTATACATAGGTTTCGATAAAACCATACGAGAACCATAGTTTTGATTGAAACCACTGAATCGTTGAAACCACTCTAATCGAACCACTATACCGGAATCGGTAACGTGACAGGAAAAAATAATGGCGGAGGTTCCACAGGTGATCCTCGAATTAATATTAACATCAATTCGATATTAACTTGTTAACAAATGCAAAATAAACAATCAAATATTATTACACGAAACGTGTTAGACCGTAAACTCTTCTCTTCCTGTAACTTTCATTTATACTCAGGCAGCTGTAACTAGGATCACACGAGCGACGAGTAGCGATTTCTCGCGTGCTCGTGCGATCGAAAGGATTCAGGATACACGAGCCACGCGATTTCTTGTGGCGCTGATCATCCGAGTAACTAGCTATAGCCAATGTTCGTCTCGAATATGGGTTAGAGAAGCTGTGAAAACCGATCGACGAGTTTAACGTTAACGCGGTGCTTGTACCGTGATTTTTCCCGTTCTGCTTTACGAAGACGGATCGCAGCTAATTAGAAGAGTCCCGAGCCAGCTGCGTTTATCGTGTTTTCCTGCGTTTCGTTCGACTCGCGCGATACCAATTCATGTTCGTGGAATCATGTTACGGTAACAGGGCGCTTCGAGAGTTTGATCTATTGGCGCTCGGCTTTCCATTTCCCGAGAGTTACGTTCGATTTTGGACAAAGCGGATAATTTGTTCGAGTTTCTCACATTTTCAACGGAGATCGATTCGTATGCCACGTACAATCACTCGCATTGATAGTCGGGCGCAGCATAGTATTTCTGTATTTGTTGTTTTGCATAAAAGTAACGATTTGATTAACCAGATTTATTCTTTCGTTTCTTTCAGATATTAACGTTATTATTAATAAGATTAACTGTGTCGATATAATTAACTGTGTAAAGCGGTAAAGCAGATTGCGACCGATGTTCACGCGATCTTCCATCCTCACGAACGTAACTAAAGAAACGTCTATTTATTCACGTACACGACGTAACTAAAAAAAGCCAGGAATAAAAATTTCTTTCATCCTCCAAATACGATAACAAGCAAAAATCTTCGGATATTTTATACATCTCGCGTATTGTACGTATTCCGCGGATTTACGCATCCTTAAGATCCTCGATAATCACAGTCTCCCATGAAACCTAATAGGAAACTTAGAAATGCAATATAGGTACTTCGCACGGAACAATTCTAACTCTCAAAATTATAAGTCCGAAGAACTTATTATTAAACAGGTTATTGTATAGTACTACGAATTGAATACACCGTGAATTCTTACGAGTAGAATACGAATGCATGTTATTTTAGAAACGTTTAGAAAGTCCTAAAGCGGCTGACAAAAATCAAAGGATTTACGAATCAGGACGTAGGCGCGAGAGAGACGGACGACTTGGAGCTGCAGAAAATCAAACAACTTTGAATATCATCCGTGAAGCTGCATTATCCGCGAGTACCGTAAAGCGTAGATTAGTAACTGGCGGATTGCATGGTCGAGTTGCAGCACGGAAACCACTCTTTGAAGCCGCAAAACAAAAACAAAAGGCTACAGAAAAGGCAGTGGGCTAAAGGAGCATGAGAACTAAACCTTAGAAATCTGGAAAAACGTTTTACAGAGTGACGAATCGAAATTCCAGTTGTTTACTACAAACAGGCGAGTTCTTGCGCGTTTACGTAGCGACCAAAGGATATTGCGGCAATCTATCGCACCCATGATTAACCCTGAACTATGTGATATCATTTATTTTTATTGCACACCGATTACGTTGCTTTAGGTTCGGCTACTTAATTTCAAGGTTACTTAGATTATTTTTAGGGTCTAACTTCAGGTTGCTTCGTCCTTCGAATTTAATCCACGTTCTGTATTTATTTTACGAAACGCGTGATACAATGGAATATTATACGACAAGTTCGACGATTTCTTATACTAGCAAGTATAGTAACGAGAATTTTCAGGTTTATTCCAAATGACTACCGAGCCTCGAACTCTAGAGATACGTAGATTGATCG
The DNA here is from genome assembly GCF_011952255.1 of Bombus vosnesenskii. Classification (NCBI taxonomy): domain Eukaryota; kingdom Metazoa; phylum Arthropoda; class Insecta; order Hymenoptera; family Apidae; genus Bombus; species Bombus vosnesenskii. The sequence continues at coordinate 71,796 of NW_022882948.1, forward strand.
AACATCCGAGATCAGGCCACGAAATGCCAAGGTTTAGAGAAGACACATTAGACAACGTGTCCTGACGATATCCTTCGAATTAGCTAAAATTGTAAAATTCTAAGATGGCAAAAGAACAGTCTGCAATCTACTAAACCACGATTTATTACTCCTCCAATGTTATCAGAAAATGCACAAACTCTGTGTTATCGGTAAACCATCGTGCGAAAGAGTTCCGATAGCAAACTTTCAGTCACTGATACGTACAATACTCGAGATGACTGCACCTGTCCGTAATTACAAGTTCTGCTGGCTCTGAATGAAACTGCAATCGCCAAACACGATAGAAACGTAGAGTGTACGACATCCTGCTCGAAATTATCCGAAACTATAAAATACAGAATGATAAAAAGAAAGGAAAAATATTTTTCAGAGACGCACTGCTATTGGTAAACTATTGCGTAAGAGACTTTCGATAGCAAACTTTCAATCGGTAGTACACCTAACACTCGAGGCGAATGCACCTGAAACACGAGCTCCAGCATCGATCACGAAACGCGTCCGGACGTCGACTCGCGAGCGGTAAAGCTCGTACCAATAAGCGTGGTGCTCGGCATATCCTCGTCCTCGTCCGAGTCGTCGTCGTTGTCGTTGTCGTCGTTGTCGTCGTGGTCTTCGTCGTGGTCGTCGTGGTCGTGGTCGTCGTGGTCGTGGTCGTGGCTGGGTTTCTCGAAGACAGCCGAGATGCTTCGTACCGATAATCCTGTCCCGCTGAGAGACTCGATGCTCGAGGTCGGTCCATAAATCGAGCGACACGCGCGTTGCGAAAGACCGCTCGAGAGCGTAATGAATGTTGGCCGCGCGGCGTCGACCTACTGCGTAATTGATAGGAGAATCCGCGAGGCCCGTCCTCGGCAACCAACTAGACCAGCGAGTTAGAGGAGTGCTCGTCGCGATTAAACGAATCAAACGGAACGGTTCTGTGAAACGCGAAGGTGAGACGACGCAGGCGGACGAAGCGAGGAGACGGACGCGGCTCCATCAAATGGACAGAAGTGTGATAAAATGAGTGACGTGAGGTTAGAAAATTCGGCAGAGACGTAAGATGCGATCAAGTAGAGCGGTGAACCTGTTGCGATTGCCAGAGGATATATACAGAGTGATTTGCAAATACGCATTGATACGATGCGCAAACTTGTGCATTGATACGACATTGTTTCTAACGTCGTCGTTCGCTCGTAGTTTTCCATTTCTGCACCATTTTTGCACGATTTTTCGACGATCTCTGCAGTTCGTATAAGTCGATGTAAACGCTGATACGCATAACGCAAAAGCTAAATCTCATAAAGATAGAAATCGCCCTTAACGCGTTATAAACCAAGAGTCGAAGCCTCGACACATACGCGGTGATTTGTAAATGCGTGTCGATATTCCGTAGCTTAGTTTTCGAATAGCGAATGATCGAAGAAAGTGTACGAAGTATCTACATATATAGCTCGTGCATCGACAGTTTATTACCGAAGTAAAAGCAATTTTCCATCGTACGAATAGATTGGAACTGATCTAAGAGCCTCGCGGATAGATAAACGTTAAATTCACCTATGAAAGACATGGAATTAATTTCTATAAGTAACACCATCGATTATCGCGGGATCCGAAAACGAAAAGCTAAATGTACAGCAACGAGTTACCATGAAACGAACGAACAGAGCAAGCTAACGCAAAAACGAAAGACTCGAGGATATTATACTAATCGAGTTATCGAACGGTGCCGATCGAAAAATTTCCCTAAACACCTCGAGCAATCGAGCCCGGCTTTTTGTTTCAATTAATCATCGAACCCGTGTAATTAACCGCTTCCAGAACAGGAAGCGAATGAAACTACGAATCGACCGAGATCTCGGCGGTCACTTTTGGCCATCGACCGTTAACCATGATTTTCTTTTGTTCCTGCTATTTAAAGCCATTTAGAAGCGATCAGTTAACTCTCGGATCGCTATTATCCTTGCGAGAAAAAACGAAAAAGAGGCGCTGACGCGCGAGCGCGCGCCGCGTTCCAGGCAATAAATATCCTTGTTCGATCTTGAGAACGTGTCAAAGCAAAGCAATTATGAAACCAAGATTTATTATAAAGACGCCGAATGACAAGCGGATTCATTCAACTGTCCTGTAACGCTTTCACGCGGATCGCGACCGTACACCAAACGCAAGCGAAATTACGTTGAAATGAAGTCTGTCTCCGTTGAATAATACGCATCCATGTTTAGATCGAGCGTTCGAGACTCGCTAAGATTGAGTATCTTCGCCTTCTGCGATTCCTGTTTGACTCAAAGAATAACGTCAAGAGTTTAAGCTCGTGGAGCTTATGTCTAGAACGTCTCCGAGTAGATTAGACCGTTTCATTTGCTTTTTCCTTTTCTCGTTTCTTCCTCTTTTTAAGTGGAAGATGCAGAAGTCCATTTTGATTTCTAAGTTAGAAAGTCCGACGATAGTTACACCGTGAAAATCTACAGCTTACGCGTATGAAACGTCGTTTCCTCGAATTAACATTTTTACCACGCGTACACTCTTCCAAACGTTATACGGTGTCCCATGGTTTAAAGGCCTAGTTTCGTCAGTGTATTCCGTGGGCATAACCAGGCAAAAATATCAAGTAGCCGAGAAAGTTGGTTGCGTTTCTAGGTTTATGTCTATTGATAAAAACGACAGATACCTTCTCTTGGTACTCCGATATTACACCTCCAGAGTTGCGTCATTCGAAGCTTTATTAAAAAGTTATAACAAAGATACGAAAAACCAAGAGAACAGCAATGAAATTTCTGTTGCCATGCTATACGACAAGAGGAGAATTTATTACGGTAAAGGAGACTGTGTACAGGCTGTTTCACAACGCGTGGGTCCCACTTCAGAAATGGACAACGAAGTTCGTTCAAACAAGCGTCCCATTCCATCTCGTCTCAAAGCCACTTTTGTGTTTCATCCTCGTAGAAGGTGCTCGAAATGGCTACTCCGTCCGCGCTATTCGACGTACCGCTGCAATTTTTTAAAGATCGCGAAATTCTTTCACGCAACAGAGAAACTGTGGCTATAACTTTGAAACGAGATAAAATAGCGAAATAAAATTGAAACGCCCTATATATTGAAAGAAAATTTATACACATCTAATCGCAATCGAAAAACAAAAAGAACAAAAAAAAAACGATGAAGAAGAAGGAAGAAAGAGAAGACGAGAAAACTCATCTCTCGTATTTTTAGCGTGTAACGCGTTTCGGAACGAAGCTTTTCAGCTAAGAAGTAGCTCGCGTTCCAAATATTATTGCGATTAATTCCAGCACTGTTGCATAATAGAAGGCGCGCAACCAACATAGTTGGTCGCCGGATATCGCGTGAAATTCGCCAGGTTCGATCGACCGAGAGCGGCCTGGTTTCAAACGGAAATCGCGCAGCCGGCCTTGCAGCTTTTTCCTTCTAATAACGCTTTTGCTTGCCAACCTTGTCGCGTATGCAACGTCCACGAGAAGAAACGAGACTCACGCTTCGCGACTAATGTCGGAGAAAACACAGTGGCGCTCGCTAATCGCAGGTTCGCGCACAGGGGCGTACCAAGGGCGGTACCTGTTCGGATCGAGGATAATTCCAGTTTCGCGTGACGTGAAAAAGAGTAAAGTAGACATTAGCGATGCGCTGGAAACCACGTCCCAACTAAATTCCAGTATCTATTTCCATTTACGTTAGACGCGTTTGATCGCTTACGAGTTATCGCAAATATATTAAGTACATTTCAATTTCAAACGCTTTAATCTATTTTCGCCTTTCACCTTATCTCGGGCAACCTATACGGTTACTAGGTTCCGATAAAAAAAAAAAAAACGATAGTCGATACTACTCGTTAAACCTTTACGTTTTTCGAAGGAAAGTTAAATTTATGAACGATGTACTTTCCTTGTGAATAACCGCTGTGTTGAGATTGCGAGATTAAAACATAAAGAGCATAAAAAGTAATAAAATGGTCAAGACGATTCGTCGTTCCTTCGTCAAACCCTTTTTCTTCTTTATCCCTGCGTCGAACAAAATTTACCGAGGCCAGTTTCGTATCGATAAATCTCGTCGCGACCTCTGATCGAACAAGCTCCGCTCGCGCGTCCTCCAAGAGGTCAATCTCGACTCTGTAATTAACATGCACGAACATCCAGGAAATTGGTTTTCCATCGATTAACGCTTAATTACCTTCGGTGGTAAAACTCGTCAAGCATCGGAACCGATGTCACGAAAGATGGATGACGGAACAACAACGAGACGACAAGTCGATACGACGCCGCGACGTCTCACAGCCAACGAAGAATCATCGATATCCTCGAGTTGGACGTACACGGCCAAAAGTCGAAGTCACAGTGAACGCTATGTATCGGCCAGAGACTCTGATTTTCTACAAATACACCTGCGTTTAACATCTCACTATTCACGAGCGTGTAAACGCCAGAGGGTATCCGAAGCTGTGTTCGCTCTACAAAGTTGCTCGATCTCGTTTTCTCTGATTGCTGGCTCATTTTCTCCGTCTCGTTCTCGATCACCGTCTATCCTCCTCGCTCGTTGCTTTCCACGTTAATACGTTGCACGCTTTACATGCTCTTTTTGCGTTAATCTCTCTCCGTCCATCTTTTTCTTTCCTGCGTGTCTGTCAGCGTGTTACGCCGTTTCTTACCACGCTACCTTCTTTTTCCTTCTTTTTATTTTATTTCTCTTTCCGACTTTGGTTGAGTCATGGTACTGGAATAGAGGTCTGTCTTCGTTGGTCTACAAAGTTGCTCGCTCAAGACATACGTGTATCCCATATATCCATGGCTGGCGATATCGGCATCCGTGTCGATAGAAGTAGGCGTTAGAAACCTGGATTTCGAGCACGCCTTTTGCTACCTCGTTGCTTTAAGATGCGACCGGGCATTTTATTATGTAAATAAAACGAAGGTGTTGAGGCTGCGCGAGAATTTTTCGGCTTTCTAATCTACGAAAGTAAATTATCATCGTTTATCAGCTTTTCTAACGCCAATTCATTTTTTGACTTTTCCAACCTACAAAACGTGAATTAATTGCTTGCGTTTTCCAAGCTATAAATGTAAATTGTTCGTGTAAATTATTAAGCTGAGTCGTCTCTTTTAACGACAAAAGTCTAAAGAAGAAGGAAGATAAGAAAAGTAACAAAAATAATGTTGCAAGATTTTTGCAAATTTTCTATCCGAATACATCGACGATACTGAAAGGAAGTTTTTTAACAGGAACGCTTCCTATTTATGCGTCATTTTATTATTGAAACGTACACGTTGTCGATAAAAGAAACGAAGATTTCAACACGTTATTAGTGCAGAAAGCTTACTGTTTTTCCATGAAATTCCAATCTGAAACACGTTGCCGATTTCTATTTAGCAAAGATACCTGCTACGTAACACTAGGCTTCTTGCATAAAACACAACGATTTCGCTGTCAATCATACTGGATGTAGTCTTCATCGGATATTAGTCGTTCTACGGCGTTAAAATAGAACTCATCTTCGCTGAATAAATTTGTCTTCTTACGCTACGTATACGGATTTAAACTCGACAGCGGCTCGTCGAAAGTAAAAACAAGTCAATTTAAGAAGCAGTGTACTTCTAACTTTTGTGTTGGGTGTTAGTTTTTCGATAGAATTATCGATACAAGCACTTTCACAATGGCAGTAGTTTTAGAAAATTGTGTGATAGAATACATCAGTTCAATGTGATAATCGTCGATGTAAATGCGAATTTTCCTATTTCTTTTATATCTTTTTATACAAATAAAATTGTCGTTATTCCGTGGAACGATAAACGAGTTACCCATTTTAAGAAGAAACTCGAAAGTTCAGTGATTATTTATCCGACAATTACCCCCGAATATCAAAATATTAAATAAGTGGAAACGTCATTCCATGTATTTTATTCGTCGTTGGAAGTGAATATAATATAATTATACTGAACTCTAAAACCCCATCGTCTAACTGCATAAAATTTATACCAAAAAAAAATCAAAATGCAAGCTACATAAAAAAATAAGGAATAATCTTTCATCCATATATTTAATAGCGAAAAATGTACAGAAATAAATGTATAAAATTTCCCTGGCAAATTGATTACTTCGACCGCTCCGGTAGCTTTAATATTCGTTTCAATTCAATTTATTCCAGCGTATTTTCGCCGAACACTGAAATACAAGCTGCACGATGGAAATTCGATCAGGAACGAGCCCGCGTCAACTAATCACTAACAGCGTGATTTCCGTTGCCAAAGTTCAACGAAATACCGTTGACTTGACCACTATCCCCGTACAGTTTCAATAATTTCCAAGTAGAAACTCCGCTTAGATTGTACGACGGCGCGTCATAAATACACTTGCATGGCGAAACGGTAGCATAAATTAACGTCGATCCTAAGCTTCCGTCCGATTTTTGCGACCCTCTGTCAGATTTCTCCCATTTCTTTCAGAAGCTCGATCCCTCGTACGCTTTCTAAGGCGGCAATTAACGATAAGACGCTCTCGAGACTCGAGATTTTTCGACTCCCAACCAAAGAGAGAATCCTCCGCGTAGTTAGAACCGACTCTTCGACTGCGATGGAGTTTATTGCCTGAAACTGCATTAACCTTTCAAAGCGTAAACGACAGAACCGCTTGCCGATCGAATCGAGCAACGATGATTACATTCTCAAGTTATCGACGCTCCTCGCACCGATTTTTCCAGTCGTTTTTACCGAACGTTTCGCGGAGCCTCGACGAGGGATCAAATTTTTCTAGCTACGAGATTGGCTTCGCGATTATTTGCCAATTTTACTATTTCTCAAATATTTCTAACATTTTATAATCGTATTACTGTCGAACGATAAGATATTTAAAAAAACGATCGTTCGCCTGAACGTTAGCTCGAAGTCGATCTATTCGTTTTATTTATTTCAAACGTTACGTTCGAACCGATCTATTTATATTCCAATTAAAATCAATTAATACCTCGATCCACCAGAGTACACGCATAATTATTTACAACTTTCTTCTATGCCGATCGAGCCAAAAAGAACAAGGAAATTAAACATCCGTCAGTAGATATTCAACGTAAAACGTTGCACGATGTAACGCACAAGCGCGGCTGGAAGTTACGCAAAAACATGGAGTTTTTACGCGTTTGCGTAACTCTTATAAGAGTTTTCTCCGCGTCATTAACGGGTATCGAGACCCGTGCAACCTGTCAGGCGAAATCACGGTGGTTGACGATTCCAATGCCCCTTAGTCACTCTAATTAGTTCGTACAGGGGACTGGGAATACGCAGATCGCCGATAATCGCGACGTTTCGCCCGAAGGAAGCGCTTATTCGTGTCGCCGGTACAAGCTGTGCCTTCGTTGCAGCCGATCGCTAAATGACAGCCAAAGGAAAGATACCGGTAGGCTCTAGCATGCTAATTGAAATTGACAAGTCAATTCGCCGGTTGATTCGCTTAAACGGAAATCGAGAACACGCTGATTGACGATGGCTACCGTGTCTTCCTTTAAAGAGAGCCACGTACGCTGAGTCGAAGCCTCGTGAGGCGGTGAACGTTACGTGAAAATTAGAATATTTCAGACAATTCGTCGGGATGACGGATGTTCTTCGAGTAAGATGACGCGTTATTCTGCCATGTCGTCGCCCGTGGTGTTCGTTATGAGTTGGCTATGTTCGCGCAGTCCGGATGAAATCGTTTCGACGACCGAGAAATCTTTTCGGTATAGGGTGTTCAGCAATTTCGAAAGCGATTCTAGTCCACCGTTAAATTTCGTTAATCCTACGTTTCGTCGTCAGATTTTTTTCTCACGTGTGGCAAACTTAGTACAGTTCAATATGTACGTGTATAAAATTCTAGCGTATCCAATAGTAGAGCGGGTGCGAAGAAGTTTGTGTAAACGTATACTTGAAAAGCTTGGGAGCAGAGTGTTTGTTGAGAAACGAAAGAATAAATGAAAGATTTTCTACGACAATTAGAGACTACGTGCGTGGAATTTCAGTCTTTTTCGAGCAGAAGCTTGGAACAACGTGTCGGAAATACAAAATCATCGGAAGAGACGATAACAACGTTGGCAAAGAGGGAATCTATCCAAGTTCGTGTTGCAAAGTAACGATTAACCTAAAAACACGTTTTCTCGTGATCCAACCAAATTCGAAAGTTCTAAAACATCCTAAAGGTTCGTCCGATGAAACAAGGTACACCCTGTATAATTGCGATTGATTAGGCTTGAAACTGACGCCGAGCGCGAGGTGACTAAGCACGCTAATTCGCTTGAGAAGTTATTGAGAAGGTAGAAAAACGTCGGGCACCGCTTCGTCTTTGTCTCGTCGAGGCAAATATTCGCGAGATGCAACGAGGAGGATCATCTCCTTGGACAAGGTCTACGGGGAAATATAATTGCAGCGTGCCTGTCTCAAGGTAGTGTAGACGTTCGAATTGACAAGGCAAATGAAATCTAGCTTCCTCGTCTCTAACGTTTTCCTTCTCTGTCGGTTTACTCTTGGGTCTGTGTGATCACGTTTCGAGCATGTAGAGATTGATGACTGTGGCAACGCTCGGGCCGCATTAGTCGTGGTTGTTGTGCCACTTACGGAGAAGGAAACAAAGTGGCAGAGCTCAACATTTACCATTCTGCGAACTGTAATGGTGGAATACCGCGGCTGGTTTCGTTTGCCGAGTGATTTACGAACGCACGAACTGTAAGAAAGAAAGAAAGAAACGCGAGAAGATCGGCGCAATGATATTCCTCGGGTTCACAGGATCGCAGAAAAATTTGCAACGAGTGTGACGTTGGCTCGATCGTTGACCGCGAGGCATTGACATATTTTTTACGTTTCTTTCATCCGGTGCGACTTGCGAACGTTTCAACGGCAAGAGAGAAAGAACAGCGAAAACGCGATTGTCGTGAAATTTTTTTAGGTTCCACGTTCGTAGAAAAATCTGCGGCCAGTCGTAGAAATACGGTATCGTTCACTGCGTAGAATCGCCATCGTTCTTTAATTTTCCAGAAATACGAAACACTTTACGGCAAATTTATTCCAAGCATCGATCTTCGATTCCGTTGCAACGAAAATCCACGAAGCGGAGAAGCATCGTTTCGTTTACTCCGTTTCGTCGCAGTTCAAGTGCGCCGCTTTGTTCGATCGATCGATACGAGTCACGGGTGGTATCGCGCGCAATCTTCGCCTGTGCTAACCGAAAATAAAAGTAAACTAAGAGTAGCCGAACGAATAAATCATATTAGACGTTGCCATGTCGTTCAACGAGCTGACGTCTCTTTCTGTCGCTTTGTTGGCTTTATTGGCGATTAAAGTGTCCAAGATTCCGTGTCGAGATAAAAACGAAACGCATTAACTGTCGTCGCGGTTTTATCGTGCCGTAAGTACGTTCTATTCGTTTCATTCGATGCCTTTGCTTTAGCGCGGAAGATCAGAAATACTTCGTTCGTGTTTATTATCGGCGTTCCGTGTACCACGTTGTGTTTCTGATACGTGAGTGGCAAGCAATTCATTGTGATTTGTAGGCGATACCTCGTCGATAAGATCGTGTTGCAAATTTAATTTCAATTCGCAAAAGAAAATCTGGAATCGCGTGCTACAAAACCGTGGTTCCTCTGATTCTCAGTTCGCAATTTTATTCTGCTGCGTACTGTACAGGGTGTTCCCGCTATTGGTTCCCGTATAGTGTGTTTTTCGCAGTACTCGAGTATTATTGATCCTTAAATAATCAAAATACAGTTCTTCGGTAAAATACATCCAACAATCCAGATTAGTCGAATTCAGAACAAAATCTAATATTTACTATCTTCTGAAACATTGCGATCTACGAATCTGAGACACGCAGTACGCAAAAACAAAAAAAGATAGAAAATCTTCTGTAAAAATAAAACAGACAGACTGGAAACAACACAAGCGACAGGCAAGACGAAAAAGCAACAAGAAATCAATCGTAGACAACAATAAGCATCAAACTAGCTTTTACTTCGCATTATGCAAAGTGCCGACTCAGAGTGTCTCCGAAGGTCGCAATAAAATTTACTTATACACCTATGCGTCCATTACTTGATCGACCCATTCATCTACCCATCCACCTGTTCGCTTAATCACGCGTTCGCTTACCCCTTTATTTATCTGATCACTTTATAAATTTATCTACAGAGTTCATCTAAAGAGAGATTCATCGTCCCCGCGAATCTCGCCCGACCTAACGGCCTCGACTTATCTCGATCTTCCTCGTCGATCGAATTCGTGCCTCTCCTCTTTCCATCTCCCGTTGACTTCCGTACAAAGTTCATCGGAACAGAACACGTGTCGTAATTCCATTCGATACATTGAAATCTGCAACTGCCAGCATCCTGCCAATTATTATCGAGCAATAATTATCGACCGTCTTTCAAGTCGAACCGATCGACTTCGCTCTTGATAAGTTTCTCCATTTCTTTACGGAAACGCGAGATACGACAGGGACGATCGGATCGTGTGCCGATATTCTCCATTTCGTTACACCGTCAAACTTGTCTTCCATCGAGCAGCGAGATCGAAACGTGAAATTTTCGTTGTGGTACGAGTAAAAAGGAAAGATGGCATAGGATGCTAGGACACGTAAATTTTAGATACTTAAATATTTTGGGTAAAGAGCGGCTAGTGACAGGTATACCGAATAAATTTGAAAAGGAATTTTTGAAATGTAAGACGTGTCTAGAAAGTAAAATGCATAATTTACCTTTCAAAAGTAATCGAACTAAAGCTAATAATAATAATAATAATAATAAGCTAATAATAATGGAAATTATTCGTACGGACGTGTGCGGTTCCTTTAAGACTGTCGGATTAAACGCAGAGAAATATTTTATTTCATTTATCGATGATTATAGTAAAATAGCTAGGATCTATTGTATAAAATCAAAAGATGAGGACGTTGATTCTCTCGTACAGTTTGTAAATGAAGTTGAGAACTTAACGGGCAAGAGATTAAAAATATCGAGATGCGATAATGGAAGAGAATACTTAAACGATCGAATTTATAAATTCGCTAGGGATAAAGATATCATGATAAATAATTGCCCAACCTACGTGGATTAAACGGGACAGCGGAAAGGTATAATAGAACAGCGATGGGCATGCGTTGCTTGTTAACGGAAGCGAAAGTACGTAAAAAGTACTAGTCGGAAATAGTACGTACCACTACGTGAATTCGAGATTCGTCGCACATACGCTTGACAAGAACCAAAAGCTTTGCTTACGATCTCGCGCAAGCAAAACCTTCGACATTTGACTCCTCACTTTCCGCAACGACCTGCTGGCAACAAAAAAAAAAAAAAAACCATTCTCCGATTCTTCATCGGCCGTTCCTTCCAACCTGGCATCCCGGTTTTCGTTTCTCCAGCTTCGTTTCCTGCATCCATACATCTCGGTGACGTTTCTCGCTGTGCGACAAAGAAGATGGCGAAAAAAGTTGTTACGCATCGAACGGAACGCAATATCTGTATTCCCGGTGCTTGTCAAATTGCCATGTTACGAAGATAAAGATGCAGACGCACAATAAGCGGTGGTTACGTGCGCGCAGCAAATATGGTGCAACTACGCGCGCGGCATGATATATCAGGCATTGAAATCTCCACAGGCGCGCGCGATGTATCGCGGAGATTACGCGTCGCGGCTATCGAAGTCACCAGGTTAGGAAACGTCGTCGATGTCGTTGGCGAATAGCGATGGAATTGAGACGAAATACATCGACCATGCTCAAACAATTCGCCGTTCGAATCGTTCGAATGCTGGGCGTGTTCCTTCTGCTATCGCGCGAAGCAACTTTTACCATTTCGAGCGGAAGGAACGCGTAACGAAAGAATATAAATAGATGTTCCTTTTACGTTTTACACAAATTATGCTATTTTATAAAAACGTATAAATCGTACACAATGACATCGTGAAAATGGTCCTACACTCGCAGCAGAAGCGTCGTTGCTGAAACGAGCTTCTTTTCTTCGGTTGTTTCGGATGTTGAGAAGCTGACATATCCAAGAAATGTCGAGTCTTGTTCGAAATGTATATCGTTCATCCGATGTATCGTAGTCCAACTATTCTTTGTTATGGCCTTTACAAAACTTTTCTGAAATTTGTGTAATTGTATAAAAGTATGTACTATCAAACGGTACGACTATGCTTGATCCTAATGATAATGCTGTAATAAATATAGTGTTGTGCAAATACTTTTTCTTTAATACGCCGTAGGTCGATGCGGTATCGGTCCCAACGCTATCCATGGACGAAGAAATCCCCCTCGATGGCGTGTCAAACGGCCGAGGTGAAAAAAGAAACAAAACTCGATGGGAAGAAGAAACGGCGAACCCGTTGGCAACGTGTTACGCGGCATGGTTGCGTATTAACCATGAGAACGTTTCCGCGACTGCCTTCGAGGACTCGCTCTACGCGTTTCTTGTTGGATGTATGGTGTCAGAATCAACCGGCGAGAAAATGCTGTTTTTCTTCGGTTCGTTATTAAACTGACATTAAAAGTTACGCTTTTAACATTTTTTCGCGTAATAATAATAACAAAAATTAGCCGCAAAGAACGTAATGATGAAATTACACAAATCCTATGTATAGCCCTCCGAATCACAAAAAAACGCGATAAGACGACATAAGCCGCCTCTACGTACGTATATAGAGTGGTGGAAAATGTTCGCGCTATGATACTTTAAACATCTGCGTGAAAAAAGGATGACGTACGCGTAGAACGTTAAAATTGACTGCACGAAACGTTGAAACAAACATCGACCACGAGGAAACGAGTCAAAGTGGAAGAAACGAGCGTTATAATCCTCGGTCGCCCGAACCAATTACACGCGCGTGCAGAGAGCGTTGCAGCCACAGCCCAGCGAGATTTCTCTCGATAATCACGCTGGACACGAGATTCCTCCTTGATCTCGGCCGCAAATTTAATCAAGCACCGGACGTCTCCGGCGGGACTGTGTCGCTGAAAAGTAACAAAACTGCGAACTTTCTTACGGGCTCATTACACACGTCAATTTGAGCCCGTGGACGCTGACCCCGTGGTTCGCTGACTTTCGTTTCACTTCGACCAAGTTATTCGAGTTTCACGCGAGCGCCAACGCGCGCAGCTATCGTTTCGTAACGCCACGCGATGGAAAAACTGATGATTTTCTAGCCATTCGCGAGACAGTTTGTACATCTTGTGCAAAAAGGTTATTTTTATTTAAATAACTCGCCTCATCGTGCAACATAGTTATTTATTTGAGATAGTATTCTTATTACATTTTGTAACGCTACCGATAGAAGAACCGACGATTTTCTAGTCGTTCGCCAAAGAATTTCTACATCCTGTACAAGAAAATAACTACTTTTACCGAAACAGATTATATCCTCGTACAATATGCACGTTTATTTCGTATTCTTCGTACCAATCTCTTTGTTCTTGTTGGTTATACCGTATTCCATACGACGATTCTTCGTCCATCGATCGATCAATTAACAAACTTTAGAAAGAAAATGACTAGGAACGAATAGCACAGGTGGAATTGTTGCGAACGAAGATCAAATTTCGTACTAATCATACGTTTCTGCTACAAATTTCATATTCCTAGAAACGTATCCGTCGCGCAACTAAGCTAATTAGAGTTATTACTACATTGTCATATGCTACGTACGAAAAGATCGTAAGACTACTCCTTTTTCTTAATCGAGAAAGTCCGACAGATACTTGCACTAACTTCGTAGCCTTCGTTCCATAAATCGGCCCGTAATTAATGCGTAAGAGTGTATATTTTGATGTCCATTCAGCAATGTAAGTACTCTGTTCTCGGAGACGTTTATCTACCCGAGGCGAGGAAACGTCAAAATCCGGCGGAGTGAACCGTTCTCATGAATATTCAGCCTGTTGGATCCACTCCAACGACGGAATATTACGGTCGAGTAAGTAGAAGAGGACGGGCTAAATATATATTCGTATCCGTACAAGGTGCCTCCGCAAAGATAGCGATATCTCTCTGTGAATGCAACGTACCGCGTTCAGGCTAATATATTTATCCTGGCTCGCGCGTTTTAACGCTGCGGTTCTGTACACGGTGACTCGCTTGTAATGGGATACGGTAAAACCTCCGATATCTGAATTACTAGCGAGACGATTGTTGGACTGAGCGAATATTCGGCCAATAGAACGCGCGTCTTTTCTCTACGATTGTCACGTTACGTTTCTTCAATTCCTTAGCATTTGCCGGTAAACTTACGTACAAACGCAGATCCGATTCCGAGCTCAGAGACCTGATTGAATCCAGTGGCGAAACTAAGCGAAATGTTACTCTAGAAATCAACGTTACGGAGCTCTTTGAAGCTTTAAACGATCGTTCTGGCACAGGCTGTACGTAACAAGAGAACAGAAAAATACTGCGGAGCGACGCGCGTTGTCCTGGAATGGAGTTCGCTCAAAGTTTGCTGGAAACGTTGGAAAACGCGCGACTATCGTCCTTGCGCGGCTCGATCGGGCAACTTAATCACCGCGTTGACTGGGTGCGCCATTGGCTACTTAAAATTGAATGGAAATGCCGTGGGAAGAGGGTATAAGCGTGGCTTAATTGCAACGATATTTACCAGGTTTATGGGGGATACCTGTGTTCCAGAGGAATCGAAGGAATTTTCTATGGAATTCGCGGCGTGCTCGGTGCAACATTGTTGCACAGATTAGGTACCTTAAAAACGCCGTTGCTACGCGTCACCGTTAATTAGAACAACTGGTAGATTCCCTTTCGGGCAAAAATCTTTCCGAAATAGGAGACAACGAATTTACATCGATCCAACAACAAACTCGATAAATCGATGATAAATCTAAATTAGAAATTCAATCGAATAATCGAATCGATATCCACGATGATAATTACCAGAGACGTTGCTAAATGAAACGATGCACCAACGCTGAAACCTCTGTATCATAACGGTCGTCGTCTGTATCTGCTGGTCACCCGAGTCTCGACCACCCTGTCAAGAGCGTGGGCGAACGAAAGCTCGCACAATAACCTCGACGATCATCGTTGATCGTTCACCGATATCGCGCATCAACTTACCTCTCTCCCTCTATCTTTGCCCCTCTTTCGCACAACCTCTTTCTCTCTCTCTCTCTCTCTCTCTCTCTCTCTACCTCGACACAACCGTATTTCGCCCAGAGGCGAGAAGAGATAAAACGGCGAATCGACGCTGAAAAAAATCGTGAATCCTCTCGCCAGCTGGGGAGTGACCGGGTCGTGGCAGTCGCCAACGAATATATTACGCCGGTCAGCGGTCTGTTATCCGTGTTACGGCTGTTCACGAGCCGATAGATTCACGCGCCGAATGCACCGCGTCGGTATGGAAGCCACGGGGTTGGGCCTTAATGGGAGGACATTAGTCGACGACGCTAAGTAGCGGCGAGCATGCGGATTTTCTTGTGATAATTATTCGATCGTTTGCTCCTTGCTCGCGCTAACGATCCGCTAAGGTCGAGGATGCTATGCGGTGTTACAGTCGATTGCGATACGAGGTTAGGATCAGTTGGGCTCCAATGGCTGTTTCAACGGTATACCGATTATTTGTTGGTGAGAATGAGCAATCGTGTCCATCCGTGGGTAGTACCATGATTGTTAACACGCTGTCTGTGAAAAACGTTTCAATTTGATACGCGATGGAAACAGCCTTGCGTATTTTCATGAAGATTTTTGACCGATTTTTCGAAACAGACGTGAATTTGGTCATTGTTTTTTTATTCTGGCTCTAATGTCGCTTCGACGTTGATTTTGTAAATCTTCTTTTCCGTACAATCGAGCACTGCAAGGAAAAGATACGACGATGCATTCCGTCTTTTATGGGAAACAATTTAAAAATCCAGTACACTAAACTTTCTCTATTTGATTTAGGGATCCATGTATCCTGGATATTCTGGAAATAGCTATAGGTATTTATATGGTAGGTACGGCAGACTATCTCCTTTTAATCGTGGAAACCTTTCTGCGTTTCTCATTTGTATAGCGAGCGCCTGTAAAGTGTCGATCATTTTGATACATTGTTCGTACCTCGACAAACGGTATAAGCGTTACTTTGTTAGATGTTTTCCCATAATGTTGCGTTTGCCTGGCTACTTTTTACTCGTTTTTCGATTCTTTGATCTTCAATGGATCGATCTAATATTCATCTTCGTTTCTACATTTTTCTTGAATTATTCTCGGGAATCTAAGAATCTAAGAACGATCGAGAAGAATCTAACAGAATGATCTACATACAGATATAGAACTGTACCCCGCGATGTAAAAATATGCGTCTACGATACATATATACATGTCTACTATAATTTCCAGAATGTATTCTACATACCAACAAATATTTTGCATAATAACGTATTAACGCTGCATAGTAACAACTTACAATCATATCATCTAATGTCTGTCATGACCCACGGCAACTAAGATATTCGAACGATATGGAGAATTCGATGAATAATTTTAAACTTGTTGACCAGTTGTAATATTATCCACCGGCAGGCAGAATATTTGCGAAAATAGGTTCGAGGATACCGTAACATCGTGATTCTGAAACGAATCTATGAAACTGCACAACAGCTGTTAGATGAAACGAAGATGTTCGAGCGGCGCTGAAACTTAATAGAACTTGTTTGAACGTATTCCACGCTTTTGAAATATCGTGAATAGATTTATTCCGAAGATTAGTGGCAAGAAACGATCCGCTGTAATATCATGGTACATGGGATTAGGTGATTCGAAACGTGGTCGAAGCTTGCGTTATTGAAATTGCGACAATTCCACGATATTATAATTCGACGATGAAATACTTGAAACAACCAAAGTTGGGTACAGGTTTTGCTGGAAGATTTTTTACTCTTTAACGAATTTTATATTCTACGATATATGGAATTCTCTTCGTAAATGTTGTTTAAACGAAAGTACGAGTAACGCGTATGTATTTTCGTTAGAAAAATCAAATAAAAACCACTTTCAGCGGTATTGTACGAGATTGATTTACAGCGCATTAAATTTGAAAATTACACCCCTGTAAAAGTCGGAAAATGTGGCTTATCATGTTCCTCACCTTTGATCTTTAATAGTGATCGAACATGTTAGAAGTTGAAATTACTTAATAACTTCATCGGAGAAAGCCTAAAGTGTATATGGTCAAGCGAGACCAAAAATGAGCTCCAGATACAACGATTCGCGTATCTATCGTATTACAAAGTTTCTACTTTCGTTTAAAATTCGTTTCGGATTGATCGATCATTGATCACCGACATAGCGATGTCTGAATATCTCGATATTCAAGTCAAATGCGATAAATATTTTCATACGACGATAATTTTCTTTTATACGATACGATTCAAGTTTTGTATTAAAAATCTGTTAAATTATTGAAATTTTATATAACATCAAAACGAAAAAACAGGTGAAAAGGCTGCTATGTCATACCTAAAATTTGACGAACAAAATTATTCGTATAGTTTGAACAATCACGCTAAAATAAGCAGACATAACGGATACATGTCTAACAAATGAATACATAGATCTCCGAAAGCAATAAATCGACCGTTTCATGCAAATGACAAATTCATGTTCTGAATGAATACGACTACAACGGAAATAGAACTTGCAAGGTAGAAAGATGTGTTTCAGTCTCTAAATATCGTAACGTGAATTGTTGCAACTGTCTACATTTTTGCACATTCGAATGTTTTACGAGTGCGTAAAAGTCCACAGCCTGGTAATAAACTTGAAATATTAGCATAGGTCAGAGTCGTGGCAGTCTCAAACTTCATTTGCAACTTCGCAAACTAGTGCTAGTTCATCGAGCCTGTTCTTTCAGATGTCGAAAATGGATTAATGAAGCTACGTATTGATTCGTGTGTAATTATATATCGGAAGCTTTTGCACAGTTTACGGTACTTATGGCAATAAAAATGAAGAAATTTTGCAACGAGCGAACTATCAAGAAATGGATAGTACAAAAATTCGACAGGTTATATTAGTCGGTTAACTTTAGAATTAAATAAGTAACGGCTTCTTTAAATCATAATTCATAAGTCCATTAAGAGGATGACACTACTTGACCTACTTACTTCCTCTGCTAATTTTCCTATCGGAAGAGAGAAGTTAATGCACCCGAGTTAATAGCAGTTTACAGCATTGCAACGTGATTTAGTACCAGCAAGTTCGCCGAATTAACAAAGATTATATTAGCAAGATATTCAACTTTTTCTTTGAAATTACTTTCTCCTTAAACTGTGCAGTAATTTTCATAATTTCTCTCTACGATGTCGTTAAACTATTACTTCAATCGTTTCTGAATAACTTTTTCGGGAAAACGCAAAAAGGAAAATAAGACGAGGTGGACAGAGGTTGCTCGACAGATCCGAACATGGTCGTCTGAAATCTTCCGTTCGATCTTGCAGAAGTTGGAAATAAAATTGACATTAACTTCGTGTAGCTTCGTATAACAAGCGAAAGCAAAGCTTGTAGTGCTCGTTTCCAATAAGAGGAAATAACGCTGACTCGTATAATCAGTTCCATTACATCGTTCTACAAGTTGTCTCTCCTGCATCAGAAACTTGACGAGACATTATAAAAAAGCAACGTTGAGTACGATATTTAACGCGCATCATATTACCAACGAACAATTCGAATGTCAGAAACCTCATAGACGTATTCCTCGCGATATCATAGCCCCCCTAATATCTCGTCGAACCCTCAGTTTTCCGCGTATCTTCCAAATCTGTTCTCATAGCTACCGTAACCAAAGTATCTCGACAACTCCGTTGATTTTACGTCAACGAGAATTCCATTTAACGCACCATTAAAATAGAGAAACGAAAAGGCTTCCCACCCCTGTACGACAGCTGGCTAAATAAATTCACGAACGAGACAAATTTTACATTTCGATAGGTTTAGCAGGCACCTGTACATATAAGAGATCAATGCGAAGCTCCAAAAGCGATAAATAGGCGATAGATTTCAAATTCAAATCGATACTTTTACAAGAACGACTACGAGGATGAAACCTGTGCAGGCAGACATTTGCTCGAACCTGGAAATATTTCCTTTTCGATGGTTTATGCGAACCTTCCGAATCTATTGTTCCCGTAACCACAGCCAAAGTACCTCCTACGACCCTGTTGATTTTACGACCTCGCTAGATTTCTCCCATCCGCCATGCCACCAACGGAGTCGTATTTTCTCCGTGGATAAACAGAGAGAAGATGAGGATGAAACGGGGAGAGCGCGAGGAAAACGTGCATCCGAGCTATTAGATATCCGCTCGGTTTTGATCGATACCCCGCAATTTCGTGGCGGCCGCGCGAACACGCGGCTCGTAATTCCAGGAATACGAGCGTATCTGGCTGTAACGGAACGTAGCTGGGAACGAAATACGTCGACCAAGGGGGATCCGCGATAATCGAGAGAGCCGGCCAATCTCGACCGCGTATCGCACTTGCAATTCCTCTCCGTGATATTTCCGAATTGTCGTTATGCAATTGCGATGCAACTATTTCGATGTTTGCGGGGATGTTGCGATCAGGCTGACGCGTTCGTCATACGGGGGGGTCATACGGGGTTTAGCAAACGTTGATACGAAAGTTATCAAGTATGATGCTATAAATCTCGTATTTTCAAGCTTAATATCGCTGTAATTAACCGAATTATTAAGAAGAAGAGGAAGAAGAATTTTGAAGTATGTATTTTTTATATTTGCCATTAAAAAAATGGCAGAGATTTTACTACGTAGAATGGAGCGATTATTTCCTAAGTTGTTTTATCAAATTGTAGAAGATAGTACGCGATTTCCTTTCTCCGGGAAAATGTGCGTAAAACGAGAGACACGAATTAAAGGGACGTAAAAGTAGAGAAATTTTTCAACTTCAACCACCTGGTGCTTATAAAACCGTATTTTGATTATCAAACAACTCACGATATACAATGTATCAAAAGTTATCTCGTAGCTGTAGCGGTAATAAATTGCCTCTAAGTAGATATTAATTTCATGTCATTCAAAATAAATGCTCCGTAATTATCGTAATTTATTTAATTATTCAACGTCGAATAACATATTTTTTTCAGTCGATATCCTATTCCATTTTCCCATGGTACCGATCGTCCTTCTCCGGTACCCGTCATCCGAAAGCCAAAGCCTGTTTTAGCCTTTATCTGAAACGTACTCTCTCATTTCCATAAAATTGAATCCCTAACGTCCCACTTAAGAATCCTCCGACAAGACCAACCGACGCACAAATTGCCACTGGTCTTCCACTTTGAAATTTGTCGTTCTAAAACCATTTAACCA
Source organism: Bombus vosnesenskii (assembly GCF_011952255.1). Lineage (NCBI taxonomy): Eukaryota > Metazoa > Arthropoda > Insecta > Hymenoptera > Apidae > Bombus > Bombus vosnesenskii. The sequence continues at coordinate 92,138 of NW_022882948.1, forward strand.
TGTCCTACATAAACTCGTGAAGCAACTTCGAGTCGCACAGTTACACACGTTTCCAAATGGGATTCCCTGTACGTTTTGTAGCTGTCGTGTTTGCCCGATTACGGATCACGTGTTCTGCTTGTTCGAAATTATCTACGCAATTAATGGGACAGATTCGAGAAAGCAACGAAAATACTATTACTATGCTTTCCAATATCGCAATCTGATATTTTATGTTGGTTTTTTATGGGAATAATTTATTTGGACAATGTTAGCTCTCCTTTGTACGTAATTTACATTCGCATTCAGCGAATTTGCCAGATGCGTTTCTCAAGCTTCTCAAGTTGCAACATGTTCATCTTTAAAAGTTGAAAAACATTTAAAAAACTGAGAAAAACGTTCAAATTGCGACGTATGCGTTTTGTAACGATTAGACGAATGTATCAAATATTTCATTTTGATATAACAGAAGAAAGAAAAGATTGACGACGAACGGACCGAAACTTCTCCGACGTGTGTAAACGCGACGTTGCAACCTTCCCCCTCGTGAACCTCGAAAGAATCGTCGAGAGAAACCATCATCCGGAAAAGAGTTCCCCTACGGTAGTCGAACGTCGATCCAATCCTTCCGCATGACCGCGAAACGAAAGAGGAGAAGCTCGTTTGAAGCGGAATTAAAGCGCATCCCGAAGAATGCGAAGCAGCTGATAGAACGCGACTGCAACCGATGCATAGAATTCTGCAACGGCGTACATGCGCGCGTGCACGCGGACGACGAGGATCTCGCGAGCACACGGAACTTTCTAATGCCTGCATTAATATTTTTCTACCCGCGAGCTAGAGCCGTTGCGTCAAAAGGTCGGACCGCGCTGGATCCCGTAAGAGTCGCGAGATATATAGGGTGGAGCGCGATTCCGAAACAGGAAGTCAAAAATTCCAAGTAATTTCTGGTGCAACAACGTTGTACAGCTTTATGAGGCATTGTGAAGATCGTAGTCTCCTTTCCTACGTGCTTGCGAGAACAGATTTGCAGAGATTTAACCATCATTTCGCGTAGCTCAGAATCTGAACTTCGAATCGTGATACAGTGTGGGAAATTTTGTTTGTTCTTATTTCTGTCGATACAAAGCAGTAGATTTTGGAAAAGAAAAAACATTGCAAGGAATAAAGTCGCAACTGTTATACGGTACATTTTCACTGCAACTTGTACAATCTGGATTCTTTGGACGATAAAAAAGAAAATTCTTCCAAATGTATCTTTCCTTCCAAATCTTTTACCACTGTATATATTCATCGATAAATCAATGTTTCGACGTACTCAGGTAAAAGATCGAGGATTTTGAATATTCCTTGTAAACTATATAATTTACATCGTTCGGGAAATATTTATCGTATCTCCGTTGCTTTCGAAGAATGCAAGTCACGTTTATTGTACAACAAGTATTTCGAAAACTCAATCGTCTACTTTATCCTTCTCGTTCGGACAATTAAATCGCTGCCTGCCATCTCATTTATCGAATCCAATGAAACAGACAATCCCATTACTCCGGCAAACTACGCCATAATTCTTCCACGTTGTAACGACCTTGTGTCTCAAGTACGTTAGGTCTCTAACATTATTTTAGTCCACCTGCGCCTTGTCGACGGGATAGTTCGAGATCCTCCGGCCACGCTTCGGTACCGTTCTAATGTCTCTTTGATTGAACACGCTTATTTACGCTCTGAAAAGCTGTTTTCTGTGTTCGTTATGTAGCGAGCGTGCTCTTCTTTCCCGGCCCCTTAGCTTTTAACGGGGTTTTAAGCTGCGATAACGAGGATGCTGGGAAAAACGTTCAATGATGACAACGTTAATCGTCCGATAGGAACGATACGATGGCGTGCGTGGCCCTCTTGAAATCGAACCTTCGTTCAAGAAGCATCTTGCGTTCTGGTTTTCGCGTTTTACGAACGGATTACGAGGTTCGCGTGATGCTTCCTCGGTGCGGTTACGAGAATTCGCAATTCTTGCGCCATTACTGCGGCAAGCTTTTGCGAATAATTCCAGATCGAACGCGAAGAATGGCGTTTCCGGCGAAACGTAACTAGGTCGAAGTACGATTATGGGGCAACGGATCGATGAGAGATCAAGCGAGACTTTACGCGCGTAGGTACATAGAGTGGCGGACACAAGAAAGTTTAATATCGATATCGTCAATTTGTCTTGAACGTTTCTTTTATACTAGACGCTCGTCTGTTGTAATAGAACGTACGATTATATTATACGCAGTATTAACGCAATTATCCTATAATAGCGCTGTAAAATCGATCTTCTTCGATCGAGCAGCAAATTCCGCTATGATTCCAATACTCTTGCACGCAACGAAATACTACGTTAACTATTCGATCGTTTGAAAGTACATCGCGATTAACAAAACTAACATCAAACTTGCAATTACCAATCAAAACTGCTTAGTAATAATTCTCGTAGCGATGACGAATGACCTTCATTTGCAACCAAGCTAATTCAACCAAACCCACTTTCTAGAATCACCCTGCGTAATCTCAAAGTTCATCGTGGATTACCCCAGCAGGTAACAACGTGGATAGTACACCTAATTCCGGAGTTCACGGCTCTGAACCTGTATTAAATGGACACGTGTACGTACACGAAGCACGTGCAACGTGTTTCAAGAAATTACAAATTCGTGTTCTTTAATATACAGCTAATTATATGCATGCTTCGATACGCGTAACTACGTGCAGGTGGCTACAGAAAGTATTTGCGCACTGATGTATTTTCAAATTCACCTTTAATGCATAATTTTGATATAACTATACGTATATCTAATTTTGTTGTATTCGGAGAATTTTTAATGGAATTTAAAATATATATACGCGCATACCTGCACATGGAACCTGACAAAAAAAAAAAAAAGAGAAAGAAAAAAGACGCGAAATAGGCCATTTCCACCATTAATCTCGCTAATATCTTTTCCATTATCTGTCGCTCGAGGCGATGTTTTCCCAGTAATTAGACACTGTAGGCTCAAGGAAAAATCGGTTGGTCCACAGGTTCGAGAAATCGCATCCTCCTAGTCGGATGCAGGATCGTGTAACAGGCACGATCGCCGACTAATCTCGCGCCACTAACCGTTGCATTAGCAACAAAACGAGCCCGCGAGAAAATTACATGCCTCTTATATCGAACGCGCACAGTGAAAGGTCACCGAGCTCGAGATCTTCCCTCGAAAGCGATCGTTTCATTTCATGTAGCTACGTACGTACCGTATATATATGTGTGTGTGTACAGATTCTTCCATACCACGAGTAGTTCCTTACGAGTATATGTATTATTAGGGGTACTGAATTAGGCTGTATATTCTAAGTATAAGTAGAAAAAATCTGCTCAATTTTATTCCATGTTTCTTGATCCTTAAATGTATGATCGTCTTAATTGTGCAATATTAATTACTACCTATACAATTATATATCCAATACATACGTAATTACGTATATAACATTGAAGATATTACGACAAATCCATTTTTCTATATCTATTCCGAATGAAACGATCGAAATCAAACGAAGAAATATTTCTGGCGTGGAATCGCTCGACGATTGAATTTTAACGTTACTCCTCCGTAAAGGATGGAAAATGTAACTTCTGTTTTTCACCCACGATCCCATAAATGTTGTCCGTCTCCAAGATCCATATCTTCGACTGGACGTAACAGATTCCCTCCGTTTCTAACTATCTTACGTTACGATGTCCGTCATCTCCAATCGGTGAATGTTGGAACCTATGTACGTACTTGCGACGTACTTGATCCCATCGCTGGTATACACATCTATTCGCGTAATTGTCCTTGATAACGGTACACGATGCGCGCGTAACGGGCTATCCTGATATATTATTGCTTTGTTCTTGGCCACGGGTGGGTCCGCCGGTATCGATAAATCGTTTCACCGTCACGCCGCCACCAATTACAAACGTTCAACGCCCGGCACACACCGGCATCGTTCTGCACTGGCGCGATCTCATCGCGTCGGTCGATCGCTCGTGGATCCAGTTGTTTCGCGGGAAAACGCGCGTCAAATGGCGCGGAGAGGCGCGATAACGAAGCTCGATGAACCGTGACGCATTCTCTCGCCGCGAACCAGCTGCGGTAACGCGGATCGTGATGGATTTCGTTGCGTGCCACGTGAAAACGTGTGCGTGCACGGGACGAGGAACGATCGGTGATGAATGAACGCGTTAACACGGTACAATCGAACGATTTCGTGCGCGATGAAGTTGTGCGCGCCTGTGTTCCGCCAGTTTAAGGTGAGTTTAGACCGAGCGAGCGAGAACGCAGAGTCAGAGGAATGGCGTTAACTCGTTTAGCGCTAAACGAGCAATCCGCTCGCACAGACTCGCTTCAGCGAACGATTCGCCAAACGATCGACAGACGACGATAGAAGACGCGCTCGTTTGTACTTTGATTTTACCAAAGCGATGGAAGAACGGGCATTCGATCGTTTGGTCTAAACGCACCTTCAATCGTCGTACGATCGAGAATGGAGATTTCAACGTCTGGTTATGACGCGTCGATCGGAACGACATGCGACGCGCTACAGCTCAGATCTTCGATGAATAGATAGTAAATTGGAACTTTTGGTGAAATTCGAACTCATTTTATTTTAATCTTGCACGCGAAACGTCGTTTCTTTAAAGTTCGCATTCGACAGGCTATTTCTGGCTCTTTAACCTTCTGACAGTTATTTATTTAAGTTTGGTCTGTTGACGTTTTTCTCTGACGTTCGCATCTGACGGGTAGATACGAATCTTCGATCCTTTGGAAACGTAGAATTTTTCAGGAAAGAATTCCTTTGCAGAATGTTTAAAAAAAATGTTAATCCCAAGTTTAATATTAACAAATTCATACTGCTATCATCGAAGTTTCAATTTCTACCTAAATATGTGAATTTGTCTATTTGAATTGGAATATTTAAATTCCAATATATGAATTTGAATATACAAATTTTGATATTTTACTTTGCGTATTTCGATACGAATATTTGAAATTAAAAAGTAGAAGCTTGTAAACCTCCGTTTAGGAAGAATAATTTCTACGCTTCCTTGAAAAATTGTCCGCCTTATAAATATCGATGGACGCTACTTCCGTTACTCGAGACGCAAAAGAAAGACCACGAACCGCGGAAAGAGCTCTAGCAGCAGTAAGGATAAGTAGCAACCGTGTAACTGTTAAGTACCTTAACATCGACAGCTATCGTTACTTTGTACATATTTTACATTGATCCATCACGTAAGATTAACTTGACGCGTGACGTGTGAGTTATTACAGCCTACGCAACGATACGCAACACTATTAAAAAGCTGGAAGCGAACTAAAGTGACTCATAAATTCGACCAAGTGTCAAAGTAACGAACGTTTCAGACCACTTGATAAGCGACTTAATAGAAATATTGGAAAATAAAGGCTCAAACTCGGTTGCATATTCTAGAGTTGCGCGAGTGATCTCAATTATCATTTCTCATCCGCTAGTCGTATTGTCGTATGTAAAGATACATACTGTCTGTTTGTTATTAATGGATTAACGCTGTTGACATCATTTTACCTTTTGCTGGTTCTTTATTGCTCTCTTATTGCTTTTTTCTGGCAGTTAACTCGAAAATTCTACTTTTCCACGATCGTTTGTTTTAAAGAAAACGCGCAGAAATTTCATATTCCGTATGGTAGACAATTTTCTTTTCTTTTCTTCTTTTTTATCGTTAATTTATTCTCTTTTTCTTTTACTTTCAAAGTTAATAAAAGAAAAGATCACGATATGAGTTACTTACTATTAGTTGGAAGAATATTTTAATAACAAAGTAGCATCTCGGTTATTCGAACCAACATAGATGGAGGATAATCGAATTTTTTCGGATAATCATACGATTTGCGTTATAATCAAATTTCACGCGAAAAACAATATGTAATTTATTGCGTATTATTACATACATATATACGTTTCAATCATCTTTTTCTTCTTCTAGTATACTTTCCCAATACGATCTGTACTCGGCTACTAAATTGCATATTTTCTTTAAAGTTCTTCTAGTAATTCCATAGGATTGCTTTCTTTTTGTGTTTCGTACCATCTCGCTACTATCTTTAATCCTATGCTTGCTTTTGAACGCGTAGGAATGTTATGCGGGTACATTATCTTCTTCGCCGATTCTTTCGTTAGAAATCCCTGCAGGTAATACTTTGGCAAATTTCTTTGTCACTTATGTACATAAATCGTCGTATCATTTTCATGCTGTTCTATAACGTTACCTTCGGTGCAACAACTTGCATCATGCCAATTTTTTGCAATAAAAAATTCTTTCAAGTATAGTTAGCGTTCGATCTACGTTTCTTTTCTTTACAAGTTTTTGCTTGCATTTGCATCGAAATGTGTTGCAAAAATTTAGCTTAAGAAACAATGGTTTAGTATGCGCATACATGGTAGAACAACACGTTCGATGAACAACTCGCCGAATTTTACGTGGCCTTCTCGAACCGCGAAGATTCGCTAGAACGAAACTGACGGACAATTAGGAAACACGCTTCGACGACTCTCACACGACCATATCCTATGATCTCTTCGTGGGACACGAGCAAAGAACTCGACTTACCATGTCGATCGTTACACCTAAACGTCTTGCAGCTTATGGCAGAATCCTCCACGATGAACTTTTACGCTCGGGAGGAAAAAATCGAGACAGTGTTTGAGCAAAGTGATTGATTGGGAAATGATTTTTACGTGGTGACGAGATGATTGAAAGGCTTATTTGAAAGACGTTTCGAATTTGATGAGTGAAAGATGAGCATTCAGCGTAATATTGGTTTTAACCTTCTATACTCAGAATTTCCTTTTGCTTCGATATAAAAAGCACGACTGTAATTGATTGCAATTTCTCGTTTTGATTTAAGAACTTGAAATTAATAATTGCAATCTCGGCTGACGATAATGACACAGATATTTATTTAACTATGTCCGTCAGAAAATATTTATTACGTACAAATATTTGAAAATTTCGACTATTCGATATTCGTATGAAACAACCAACTTGGAACACCGAACGATTTGAACGTTGAATAAAATGTAAATATTAAAATTCAGCAGAGATACTCTAAATTTTGTTCAACGATTCTTCTCCCTTACCCTTAATAATCTTATATACCTTAATCAGCTATCGACATAACTTTGACAATTATTTGCATCACCTGAGAGTTGCTAATAGCTGCAAATAATTGTACGGTAAATCGTTAAAGTAAATTGCGTTACACCAGTTTTAACATCTTCGTCGAAGAAACGCGATTTTCCCTTTAATTGCGCCACATAGAGCGCGATGAATCTCGATTATTGAACGAATAACACACTGAAAATACCCATCGACCATCGCTCAAATCACATCGTAAAATCCACATACTCTGCCCTGACTAATTAAACCAACGATTTACGATCGCCGTAATTATCGCTTCATCTTTCGGTCGGCTGTTGATCACGGTTCGAAAAAACGAAACGTTATTGAAAATATCTGCCACATGCGCCTATCTTCTGTCAGCTTCGAAATAAATAGAAAATTGGTGGCCGCCTGGCATTTTCACTTTAATCGTTCGCACCTGTGCAAAATGGCTTCGTTACTCCATTAAATTGCCTTCGATCGGTAGTAAAACGTCGTGATCGTCCGAGTTTTGTTGCAAAACATAGTACATATCCCTTTCTTTAGAAGGTATGCGGTTAAATAGAAGACTGAAGGACAAGCTCGCTGGTCTCCACCCATAACGGTACACGCACGTGGCTTTTAGGTTAATTTATCTACTGCGTCGAAAGTTTGCAAATGGAAATCGACGAAAGTCTCACGACTGTCAATTCAGAATGCAACGTGTAATCGGATCGTATTTCCAGGTCCATTTTAACCTGATATATGATACGCTAAACTGTTCCATTCGAGATAGAGACGTTTCTAATGGAAAAAGAGTTTCATTTTCAAAAGTAGACCATTTTAAACACAGTCGTCGATTTTCACGCAAATTAGTCTGTATTGACTCACTTAGTTGCCAGGTCGAGCTGACCGCACTCGCTTAGTTACTAACCCAAAAAATTCGTATTTTCATTAACTTTGCCAAATGGATGATAAATTGATTTCTAAAAAGATACAGCAAATGCTCGACGAGTATACTCGACGTATTGCGAATCTTTACGTATCTTCCTACGTCTTTATATATTTTATGTACATTTTAATGGTTTCGCAACTAAGGAATGCGGATTTTGTCATTAGATGGTATTGACAAAATCCGCAGTTCCTTAGTTGCTAACCCAGAAAATTCGTATTTCCATTAACTTTGTCAAGTGGATGATAAATTGGTTCCTAAATAGATATTCCTCTAGTCGAGCATTTGCTAGACTATGAAAATAATTAACCGGTGTGCAATTTTGCTCTGATACACGATACACTGTAAACCGATCGCCTGACTGTTCCGTCTAAAATAAAGACATTTCTAATAAAAAGAACTCGGTGCAACTCCGAAAGTAGACCACGATTTAACAACAAAACTATCATACGGTAATCTTTCTATCGGTCTATCATCCGAATGGCCGTGTCTCCTCAAATCCGTACTCCAGATCACTGTAGCTCGTTAACGCGTCCACCTGCACCAGAGATAGGCCTCTAATTACACCGCGTTTCGATCGTACCGATCTCTGTTGGCTGGGATTCCTGCGGGAGGACCCGGTGCCAGCTCTTAGCCTAGAAAGTGCCGTGTGCGCGACTTTTACGAGAGATCGCTATCGTCTAATAATAACAATTTCGCGAAAAAGCAATAGCCGTGGTGATCAAGAGCGCGATCGCCTACCCTTGCCGGCTTGAAATAAGAGTTTCGTACCGGGTTTCAGGTAATTTTCGTTGCGACGACCAGCAGCTAATTCCATCGATGACCGATACCGACGACGTTACGTCGTTAATAAAAAGTAGCGTCGTGTCCATCGATCGATTTCCATGTCGGCTGCTTTCGCGACGACTATGAATATAATTGGTCACGAGCTGGGATAACGATGCTATCTCGACAGTCCAGAGGCAGTGTCCCGCTGAAAAATGGTCGCCGATAAACGATAACAAGCCTCCTTGATGTTGTTACGTTCCTTTCTTTTTTTTTCTTTCTTTTTTTTTTATTATAGGAATTTGGAGCGACATTGTTTACGTAGAGAGGGTTAGAGCAAAGGACTTTTAGACCCGAGGGAGGGAAGAAACGATTCAACGAAACGCTCAAAAGTTCACTCCATAAAGTGAAAAGTACGGTGAAGCGACGATGTTACAAATGCCGTTTCTTAAATTTGCCTGTAGCGTTTATTTATTTGCTAATATTTAACACGTTTAATCTGCAATTTATTAAAATTTAATGGAATATTGATTTCTTTTTGCAATAATGGAAGTATATTATATAATTTTATTCTATAATTTTGAGTAAAAATTCGTATATATACCATTACATGGATGCTTACTAAAGGCACGTGTTCAGCCTACCTTCCTTAAATCAATCATTTTAGAATCTCCATTATTTACATTACCCTGTTATGAAAAATGATCCGATGGAAGTACGTAATTTGTTTTTCTAGAATTGAATATTAATCTCGTGTGTTTATGGAAGAAAATTGAAATACCGGCAAAAAGCGGAGTTGATCAATTAGCTTCTGAGAAGCGTTCGAATATTAATACGAGTCACCGTACGCGAAACTGCGACCAGATTTTTTCGAAAGGCACGAAGAAGAAAATTGGCGATGAAAATTGGGAACGATCGTGGTTTCGAAATCACACTTTCGCCGATTCTTTTTTATATAAGCTCGCGTAGACCAGGTGTTCCGTCGTAGATCGTTATCGATTCTTCAACGATCGGTTTGCTTATCTGCAGCTTGAGAAATTACATATATTACAATGTGATAAATAAAGCGAGATTATCAAGGTAGCTCGATTCCAAGCTAAAAAGAAAAATATTGCAAACACTGCTACGCTTAGGAAAAACGATGAAATTAATTCCTACTTATTCCTCTATTTTACTCTGTTCGCAGCTTGTTTCTCGAGCGAGACACATAAATATATTACGAACTATAATTTCTGGGAATAAAGAAGATAGAGACGAAAGGAAATTTCGTATCGAGCTTTACGTACGACTATTCGTAGTTCCGGGAATATTCGTTGTGAAACGAAAAGGAAATCTGTTATGGATAAAATTGAGATTGCATTTTCGCCGTTTTAGTGAAGCGAAGAAGATAGTTTCTCCTTTAGGAGAGTAAATAAATATTGATTGGAAAGAGAAACTCCTTTGGAGCGAAACAGAATTATTATGTAGGTTACGTTGCATTCCTTTGAAAACTGTTAAGAATCTGTAGTGCATTGATTAAGGATCGATGATATAGAATAACAAGAGCGAGAGATTGCTGTTGCAACCCGTCAAATATATTTGAAATAAATTAAATAAATATAAATACGGTCGAAAGAACGGTTCGTTCAATGTATTCACGACGATAGTGTATGATCGCTCGCAGATAACTCGATAACTAGATACCGGATAATAACTCGGACAATCTCGTAGATGTTGATCGCTAATTCGTAGATACTCGGTATATACTGACTCGCTCGCGATCGCGTCTGTTTATTTATACTGGTCGGGGGAGAGCCGAAAAATTGAAATTCGTCTTTGTTCGACGATTGCACGTAGCGGCGACATTGTTTTGTCCAGAGTTTATTTATTATTACATTACGTGTATCTTAACGATCTTGATACTCCGAGGCAAAACAACAACATGATTTTTGATGAATCGTCCTCTACCCATGTGCCGCTACAAATCGATACGAGATCGGTCAACGATGTTCTAAAACACCTTTATCGTGACATTTTACATTACTTATACAGGATAGAAGAATGAGAAATTATTAGACAGCAATATATATTTGTGTATTTATTTATGGAAAATATCCTCCCGTTTGATTAATTTAAACCATTAATCTAACGTCGAACGAACCAATAAAATCAAACGCGATACTACAGTGAGTAGGTGATCTGTTATTTTAACACGAGCGAAAGTGGCACATTCTGAAAGAGTTTTTTCAAGATTAGAAATCCGAGTAAAACTATTTATCATACTACGGCCGATCATTAGCGAGACGACAGTGTCGAATGGACTTGGATTCTTTTTCCCGCTCTTGCGGTTTACTCCCGTAGCATCTTCGATTTATAATGCCGGATCCTAACGACGCAACAAGCCTTCTTTTTTCTCGTCTGTTTCCCGACCGCCAGACGCAATGAAAATTAGAAAGTAAGTAAAGTGACTCGCGTCTTAATTGCTCCAATGGAGAAATACTTGTACGAAATACTTTTCGACCAACACGTCCGATAGTTACCTTCGACAAAAACAAGTTCCAATTATTACGCTGTACATCACATCACGGTTGACAAATCGTTAATCGATGATTATTAGGAGAAAACTGTACCTGGAACTTGTGGCGGATCGACAAGACACTGGGCGATGAAAAAGGAGAACCAGTTTCGAACTTTGGCATTAATTAGCGCTGATAGGCTTCCTGTGTCGCTTTTTCAAGGTTTAGGATGTTGCTAATACGCGAACGAAGAAAAGCTCGTCATTACACGTGTACTTAGTGAACCTGCCTGCTCCGGTTTAATCCTATATAATCTGCTTTCGAAGCAATTTTGCCATTGTACGTCGGTACACGGTGGAAAAATGTCTCGTCACTGACGTTGCACCAACAAATTGCAATAAAAGTGGGAAATACAGAGAGAAGAATACTTCGCCCTACGACGTCGTCTGTGATTTTATTTCAGATCGATTCGTCTTTACATACGCTAAATTAAATACACTGACGAAATTCGCCTGTTAAACTTTGGGACACCCTATGAATCGAAAGCAAACATTATACCTAGCGTCTGGTAACCTAAACTTCTTTTTCCTCTCTACGAATACCAACCTGTTTTTAGTCCTAAATAACAGTTTTTAAGCCGCTGAACACGAATAACACGAACAACAGGTTTCGTGTGTTTTCGTCTCTGAACAACAGCTTTTTTTCATTTTTTCACCCGGCCTGTAACGACAATCGACCGCGTGAATTTATTTTCGTCGCTGTATTTTCTGCTCGGCTTGCGAGCTACGGGTTTAACGCGTAGCAAAAGGAAGAGCACTCGGTACGCGTATATATCACGAACCGATGCAACAATGTGTCGAATCAGGCGGTCGGCAGGCTGCCCTTATTTCCAGTCGAGTGAAATCCAAACGCGCGTCAGCCGCGGGGCGAGATCCATGATCCTTAAATGGCGTTTGATCCGCTCCGCGGCTTGTATAGCAGTTCACCGCGGTGTCTAATTGCGATGAAAGCGATGATGAAGTGGACAACTCGGCTATGTGAATTACGAGCAACGGGGTCGAAGCGAAACGACTCGTCCGACGTCTGAGAAACCAGCCTCGGGATGTTTGAATCGTCGATGGATTGTGTAAAAGCGTGTGGTAAATTTTATATTGTGGAAGTAAATGAATTATGAGAAACGGGTTGTGCAAAGTGTATCGAGTCAAAGCTATCGCGTAATATTTAATTTCTTTCGTTACGGAACATGGTGTATCGAGTCGAAAATCTTCATAATTTTTGCCTTGCAAATTTTCATCGGATTCAAAGTATAAATTTTGTGTGAATTGATCCGACGAAATTCAACGAATCGCGAACTGTTACGTATCGTCCACCGAGAAAGCTGAAGATTTCATACTGTTCATAAAAAGGTCATTTTTATCGAACTAAAGCGTATGTAGCAAAGCATGTGGAAATGATCAAACTTTTTTGCAAATACAGGATTAACGTGTTATCTTAACGCAATATTTTAGAGTTTATTCGCGTACATCCTCGTTTCTCAAGCAATTATTTGTCTTCTTTGTTTCTATCGTCCTTATTTCAAGTAGAACGTGCTCGAATTTTAAAATTTAATCATTTCTAATTGATACTGAAATATACGAATAAACTGATCATCGACGAGAGAATATAGCTATTCCCAGAATGGTGTGTGTGTGTGTGTGTGTGATATAGCATACATATATAACAGAGAAATGGAAGGAGGGGTCGTGGATAGAATAAATCAGACCACGGGTAAATCGTGAAGCGATTGGATCATAGATATGTCAAGATTTGCAACATGAATTAGGTTTATGATACGGTCGTGACTTGTTATTTTGTGCATTTAGATTTATTATCCTCCATTACCTCAACCTATTTTTTAAAACGATTATTTAAGAACTTCTCGCAGATAAATTCACTAAAATGTAGTTACAGCTTGCATATATACATATATATATATATACATATAATAACATGCACATATATAAATATACATATGTAACTTATATTCATATTGCATCGTGTTTTTCTTAATAAACATTGGTTTCCAGATACAATCAAGTTTAATAATAATTAAATACAATTTAATTAAGGCGATAAAACACTCGATCATCGAAAGATCAGAATTTATTCTGTGAACTTCAACGGATTCGCTCTAATAGGTCAGAAAATGATTGAATAAGATAAATGGGAAATAAATGAAACAAAAATACGTGTAATTAAATGAAATAGAAGAAAATCTTAAGATAAGTAAGTCACTGAATAATCAGTGCTGGTATTAAAATAGTATCTAACGCCTGTACTTACTTGTTAACTATAATTTCTCAAATACGTTCTACTGGATGATCACTCGATAACGTGGATAAATAGTACGACTAGTTTTATCTTAATAGAAAGAAAAAAGGGCATCAGGTAAATTCTATAAATAACTAAAAGTAATTAAACAAACTTTACACGAGTATCTACGAAAGAGTTTTACATTAGTTTCCACATTTAATGAGTAACTGATACATATGTAAGTAACATGGATAACAATCTTGAAACTTGTACTTACATGACATAATTTTGTTTTCCTTCAGTTTATATATATCACTGATTATACATCGTTCTTTCATGTATTTTTTCTTTTTTTTTTTTTTTTTTTTATTTTAAATTAAAGCAAAATACCCAATTTTTAGTATCTAAATCTAATTCAGCATCTAATTGTTGAATATTCTTTTCACACTGGTACAACGAATACACGCAAGATTCCAATGAATTACGTACCTTAGTTGTTTGTATAACATCGGTACTTGTCGTATCGGCACCATCGCTAGTGGCCGGTGGCTACTAGCACTAAAACACAGCGTTCAGGGAGCATAACCGATGGAAATTGCGCGTGTTGCCCTGATAAAAAAGTTCAAGTCGGATTGCTACAATGTTTCACCGGGGTAATGAAGACGATTTCCTTGCACCGCGCGCTAATGCCGCGCCGGCCACGGATCGAGTCGTTAAAGAAACATTCGGCTTCGTTAAAAGCAATGATTACATCTTAATGAAAGAAGAAACGCACGACTCGCGACGCGGGAAAAATGGCGGATCGGCATCGCGTTTTTTCCCACAGCCACTCGAGCTAACTCTTTGATACGTCGAATGAAACGTGAAACGAACTTAGACGGTTTATTGATGAATTGAGATGTACGTCGGTAGATATCTTAATCGCATGAAATATTCCATTTTAAATCTATTAATGCAAATAGATGCAAAAGCGTATTGAAAATAAATACCACTTAAATATTGTAATTTAATAGTCAATCCTATCGTGCAACAGTTATCTGTCGCATCTAAAGTAAAACTAAAAAGAAACTGAGAAAGGAGCTGCCTTCGACTCTAGTAACCTTAACATCTTCGACAGATCATCGATTATTCAAATGACTCTATCCATTTTTCTGTTCGAGGTAATAATTCCAAAGAGAAAGTGCAAAAGCAGGACAATAGCTTTAAAATTGGAAACTCATCGAGAAAAATGATCTAATTAGTCGTACTCTAGTTCCGCGTTAAAATCACCATTCCTAAGTCTACTTACGTTTAAATGCATATTTTTCAAGTATACATGCACGTACCATATACATACTAACCAGCAGATGGGAAAACCGCGAAATCCCGAATGAGTTGGCTGTATGCGCGTTTCACGTTTCAAGGTCCATGGTCAATCAGCCCCAAAATGATTGCAGGGTATATTCGTTTATTTTCAAGAAATTAAGCTCTTTTTACATCTTACTTCATAAATTCTTTTAATATCGATATCATGTTTTTCTTCGACGTTAAATTTTTACAATTTATTTTGACAAATTTTTCATTATTTCTATTTCTTATATAGTACGTCTGCGTCTTCTTACGCGATTTTGCGTACCTGAAAATTGTAACACAAACATTTTAAACGCGAGAAATTGCGTACGTCGGATTGCTACAATGTTGTATGTCGTGAGAAGAACATTGTTTCTCGTGAACGAAGGGACCGTGCACCAAAATCATTTTGGGGTTGTTTTACCATCAATCTTGAGGCATCGAATACACATATTTGCCAAGTGATTCGAGATTTCGTAGCTCTTGCCAGCTCCTTGCGAGTCCGAATGTCGGTTAATATTAACAGGTCGGCGACCGTGATTCCTTGGACGGGCTAACTCGAACGATGGGAAAAAAGGCGGGATCATGGAGGGGAAAAAGGAAAAGGTATACGGTGACTGGGTATGTCCCGGCTACCCAGCACATCCTGAGGCAGCAAAGTGTGACCACCGGCTTGGCCTCTATCGATTCCACCTGGCTGTTTCTGCCGATTGTTCGGACCAGTTCATGCCTGATATCGGGACAGGGACGCGTACAATGGGACACCGTTGTGTCCCGTCCTTACCAGGACGCGGCTACTCTCCCATTACCGTCGTTTGCTATTCTTGTTATTACTGTTATTATTGTTATTGCGAGGCGGTTCCTATTAACGATCGAAATCGGCGCGCTGCGTCGAGTCACGTCGCCGCCATTGGCGTCATCGGTTCTCTCCGCGAGATATGCAACGTTAAAAATCACAATGACGTTCAAAGATTCGTTCGAGGAATCGTGACGAAAGATTTCACCACTCGAGACGTAAAATTTCGAGTATTATAAAGGAAAATTTCTATCACTTTTTAATTACTATTTTCCTTATCGTATTCTTGAGATTGGCGGTTCACACAGGTATAAAGGATCGGTGTTCGAAATAGCTTTTGATGATAGGCGAAAAAAAATACAGTGACGACAAGATGTATTTGCACATACCTTGCATCACACTGAAGCATCTTTCTCTGCATTTCGTAGTATCAGCTTTTTGCAATTACACGAAAGTGTACAACAGAATAGAAGGAACAGCGTCGGTATTTATTCGCAATTAGAAGATTTTATTGCAAATTATCACGTTTCTAGCAATACGTAATGAGTTTTATTATTTAGAATCATACAGATTTCTCTATTAGAATTTAATTTCGCTGCACTCTTGTTAAATTGAATTTTTTATCCCTTGTACCGACTTTTCTCGTAGCTGCTGATAGAACGACCCACCTATCTACTATCTACCTTCTCATAAATGTTAAAACATGATTTTATATAACTAACGAATTCCAGTTTATTAATTCCTGTTAAGTTTATCAATGTTAAATAGATTTACCTTCTAAATAGTGCTTTTACTAAAAAAAAAAACATTTTATCATTTTGCCTTGCTACTTTGCTAATCTGCAAGATAGCACCTCGCAACAGGCTTTAGACGCCACTTTATCGGCTACGATAAACTACGATGCCACGTACCAGATGTACGATGCCACCTTTTTCTTCAAAACAAATTAACCTAACCAGCTTGAAAACGAGAGAACAGACTAAACGCGTATACCAGACGTTGTAACTGCACATGGAAAAGACTTGATAAAACACTGGTAATCAGCAAAATTTAATCGTTGCTCGTTAACAAACGGCCAGAGTACATTAACTCGGTAGGAAAATAGTTCGATTTCTACGGAACGCCAGGAAGTACGGGTCAGAGATGAATTCTCGACGCCAATGGATGATGCAGCCAACAATATCAAATGTATCGCGTGCTGTGCTTATGGAAACGAACGGATTAGAGGAGATCTAAGTACTCGTTCTTGTGGATCGATTCTCAGGCGTGGCTGAGCAAATACAAAAGGGGCATCGAGATGCGGAATAAGCGGTCTCCGAGACAAACCTCCTTCCGGTTCATCGGTGCAACATAAGGAACGGTGCAACGTGATTTCAGAGATAACAACTCCCAACGATTTAGATTCATGCACCGTTGAAAACGGTTTGTCGTTCGACTTTTTCAATGGCCAGATACAATTTTTGTAGTTGATGACGTTGTTACACGACGAAGAGAACGTTCGCAACCGAGATCTGATTCGAGCTCGAAACAAATTTAATTTAGATCTAATTCGAGCCTTATCCAAGCTCAAATATGAGTCAAACTAAAGCTTCGATGCTCGAACCTAGACTCTCGATACGTTTTACAGATAGAAACTCGATATGCTTTTTGGAAACCAAAGCGAGGATACCATTGCGTCTTGATCTCGCGAATACCAACAGGCAACTGGTTTGTTTAAGGGGTAAAATACAAGCAACGTGATTGACGATTAAAATCGCTGGCAGAGCGGAATATGCAAATTAATTGATAAGAAGAACAGCATCATAGCAGAGAAGAGGCCAACGTGTTTAATTGCTCAAACTTATAGCTTCGTTAAAGCGTGTCTGATGAATCACGTTTACACGGGATAACGAGACGATACCTTCAACGCGGTTTCGTTAAAGAGAACATCGAATTATACGTAATGCGTATTCCGATATCTTCTACAATTCTGTATATTTCTTGTAAATGATATCGATGATACTAATATTGTTGTTACATCCTTTTATATTCGTATGATATTAAATATACGCAACATATTTCTATGTCATATATACATTAGATGCGATAAATTAATCGTTCTCATCGCAACGTACAAGATAATACGTACAAGATAATAAGAAAAATCAAACTTATTACGCACATACGGTAGACACCGTTGGTCTAATGAAAGTCTAGATACTTGAACGTAACATTTGCAATTTACAAAGTTAGCTTATTCGAATTAATTTATCTTGTAGAACGTATAGCGCGAAAATATTTATTCAGATTGATAATTGGTAATAATAGATGCAATAAACGTATAAAATTACAAATACTTCTTTCCAACCTTCCTTCTTTCTACGGATAATACCACACAGACAGGTGAATCTATTAACGACAAGCTTCTAACACGCTTTGAATTTATCGACACGAGAATTCAACAGATTCGTTTGCTCAAAAAACTCGATACATTCGACGAACCTTAAAAAAATATCTGAAAAGTGCCAAAATGATTTACTCTCGCCTATGCTACATTCTACCAGATCTGTAAACGCCAATTCCTACGAATTTCTCGAATTACGCTTCGACTTCGCCAATCTACAATTTATTCCGACAGCGTTTACTTTCTTATCCCTTCGTGCTCTCCGTATGTCGGATAAACTCCGCGACAAATTCCCTGTCGTTTATATCCGACGATTGTATTTTATCACGTTTACGACGGTGTTGAAGCTGCATGGCAAAATCAGTTTTATCGTACATCCTTTATTAAACTGGACGCTGCACGTTGATCCGCATCGAATAATAATTAGACACGCTAGCGATCGCGTCGATCCTGGCCAATTAAACATCGTGGACATTCGTATTGCTAAAGCTTTTCTAAACACCGTCATTAAGTAAGGTTGCATCGTGTTTATCAGTTCACGTGGAACGAGTATCCTGTCAACCATGGTGCATCAGGGTGAAAAGACCGGCAGAAAGTTTATTCCTTCCGCTTTGATTCGAAGTGGTAAATTACAGGGGAAAATTAATGGCAGAGCTGAAGTAAAATTAGCAATTACTATCGCTTAATGAGAACTGTTATCGTGTTAAGGTATTTTAATTAAAATAGTAGAAATAAAGTTCGCATCGTGTTCCGTTCGTGTTCGCCTAATGAGAATTATTAACGTGTCAAAGAATTTTAATTAAAATAGTAAGAATAGAGCTTGATTCGTGTTCCGTCCAGTTCTGTTACGATGAAGCGATCGACAGGAATACAGTAACATTACACCTTAAATTAGGGCTTGCATTCGCAAACATAATTTCTGCATTATATAGACGTGCTTCGACACTGTTACCCATGAGTATGATATTTTATAATATTTCAATGCTTGACGACGATGTTCCAGCGTTCAATTGGCGCGATGAACAGCACACTTGAATAGATTTTTCGCGGCAAATCAAACACCAAGCTGCGAAACCGCAATAAATATCAAGTTGACGTAGCGCGCAACTTTTAACACGGCTTTCCACCAACAATTCACGCCAGTTTCCTCGACTAACGGCGTTTCATCGTTTCCCATTCACCGGTCATTCGTTGGAACCGCGAGTACACCATAAACTGGAAGCTTTATGGACTGTACCAGCCCCGTAAATCTACGCTTATAGACGGTGCAAACGGGACATTTACCGAAAATCCCATCGGCCCAACCCGTGACAGTCGTGAATTTATATCTAAACGCGACTTCCAAGTTTCTCTTCGTTCGCGTTCGTCGACGTAAATTCGATTTACGACGCGGAGAAAGCAATGATTCGTTTATTAAACGCGACAGCGATGACCACGCATCTAGTGCTATCTCGTGGCGAGCTTTTTACGCTGTTACGTTATCGTTTATTTATTATTTATTTATCCGCGACTCTGGCTGCACTTTGATACGAAAATGTAAAGGAGGCGAGTCACAAGGCAAGTCGTGTTCAACGTTTTGGTATTTGGTTTCAGAGAAATTGGTGTACTGGATGGAACGTGGGTAGTTTCCGTGAGTTCAAAATAGCGTCCATCTAGTGAGGCGTGATACGACGAATTTCGTAGACGCGAAGATCGTAAAAGGATATTAAAAAATTTCAAACGATGACGCAGAGAAACGACAAATGCTACGCAATTGTTCTATTTTAAGATTTACCAATGGTCGAGTGTGATCTCGTCTTGAAAAACGATTTCTGTTACGCGTGAATTAACTACCTTTAGATATTCTGCTTCAACTGTACGTACGAAATTATAGTAAGATTGTAGCGTAATGGATTGATTCCATGGAGATTACTTGTAGCAACTACCGACTGATTCGGTGTCATTAAGGTTGTATTAGTGGTTAATTGTATAATAATTAGTTCGGCTGTATAATGATGTTATCTGTGCAATAATTATTTCGAGTATTACTATGTATTACCGAACGATTAACCGGATAATAAGTATATTTTCGTTCATAGTAAATTGTATAATTATTACTTACGTCGATCGTTCATCGTGCAGTGATTTCGTTCATCGATAACTTCCTTCAGATTACTCTCGTTGATGATTAATTGGATAGTAACTTCTTTTGTCGATGGTTAATCCCATGAAGGTTACTCGTACCAATGATCAATTACACGGTAATTATTTTTATCGGTGTTTTACTTTATTGCGATTACTCATGTCAATGGTTGATTATTTGACAATTAATTACGCGATAATTGATTCGATCGCTAGTCGTACCGTATAACTTTACTGAAATTTGGAAAAATTGATAACTATCTCGACAATTTTAATTTCAATTTTAATTTTCATCATTTTTATTACGCAAGAAGTGCTTCTCGCTTAATCGCGATTCGATTGAATCTCTAACAAGACTCAATCGGCTATTTTTTACAAACCAATATAACATATATATTTCTTTCGTAGCCTTTACAAACGATCTTCACTTTGATCTATAGAAATTTTGAAACCTCCGTAAATGTTTGTACAGTGAGAAAAATTCTCGCTAAAATTCTACGTTTTAAATGTTTTTATCGCAACTTGCACCCGACAGATTGCAAGAATATGCGGAAGTACTATTAACAAATATTGCTATTAACAAATTTAATTCAATAGTAACAGTGAAAAATTTATCACAATAAATTGTACGAATTTAATATTAAAATATAACAAAGAAAGCTTATTAATTTCTCGAAAACAAAGGGACACGCCCTGAAAGTCCTTCCAGGGCTGTTTTGCCACCAACCTAAAGCATCGAATGCCCAACATACAATAGCCAACTCATTCGAAATTTCGCAATTCTTGCCATCTTCGTGTCGATACCCGCACACGAACTTAACTCAACGATTATCTACTCGCAAGAAGCAACACATACATCCCCGTACGTACACGCGTTTCCCTGGTCGAATTCATTCCATGGAATCGATCGAATCCATGGAATCGATTGCACGGCAGCTGAAGCGCACACAGGTGAGCCAAGATGCTGGAGAGTAGCCAACAACGCTTGTTAATCCCCGGAACGATTGCTATAGTTATTGGTCACGGTTCGACGAAGAAGAAGCGCCCGCAGGAGTGGGCCTCTTCCTTTCTCTCTTCCTCCATTTCCTCCCGTATCTTCCTCTCTTCCTCTCAACCACATCACATACGTTTCCGCGATTTTTACTCGGCCCGGTTTTTTGTCCTTTTTTCCCCCTTTCATCTCGCTTTATCTCACCGTCCTCTTTCATCCTGCTCGCTTCCTTCGCTCCCGAGACCTACTTAGCCGAGGATCGAGAGAGGCTACTCTCTTGGATCGTTTCCTCTCTCACCTGTGAAACGAGGCCCTGGCAGAGGAGGAACCCAATGACCAGGGGCGTACACCATCTCCAGACCATTCGTGCTCTTCTTAACCGTCTCTGATATATTTTGTCCTACTAAGCGCCGACAGGGTAACCATGAATTTCATGAGAAAGTAAATGGCCGCCTCTTGCACCCGGCCACTTACCGTCCAAAGTACAATTACGCGGAATAACGCGATATGATGGCCATTGCGTCGTAAATACAAATAGTTGCGCTTGGTTTTTCGCGCGACTTTCGTCCACTGTCCCTAATCAGGGAACCTCTGTAATGTAATTCACCGGAGCCTGATGTACGAAAAATTTCTTCGATTTAGCAAAAATAGACGATTCATTTGGAGAATCCATCGATAATTAAAGGATAATATTACACATTTACGTTATACCTTGTTCCTCGTACCTAATCTAAGCTTTCTCTGTACTATCCTCTTTCAAGTACACGATCATCGAAGATGTAGAACAGCAAGAAAGAGATCGTTGGAGATCGTGCCGTATATCGCGTTCACGCGCGTGTATCTATATCGAAATTAAAGCTTTAATTCTACGATCATAGACATCCCAAAATTCAAAGAATCTCACGATTAAATCAGTTGATCTGTACCAGTAGCCGGTGTGCTCTGCCGAAAGGAATGTAGCCTATGTGTGTACTTGGTTCGTTCTCGTTTTATAGTCTTTCTCTTGCTTTTTTCTCCATTTGTTTGCTTTTTCTTCTTGTTCTTTTTTTCTTTTTTTGATCGGTTTGTTTGATCGTTTTAATTGGGCCTCCGCGGCGAGATGCGATTAACCATGTCGGTGATAAATCAGGATGAGGCCACCAGCGAGTTACCTGGTGGTAATTGGACGGAGTATGGTTACCGGCTTCCTGAATGGTTCGGTGCTTCTGTGTCTTTCGCCGGCTACGATTTGCTCTGTTTTTCGTGTATGGGATTGTCGGAGGGTTTTTGTCGACTGGCACACGAGGTTGATCACTTCGGATGTTTCGGACTGATGTATCGGTGTTCTTTTGTTCGGTTCCGCGATGAATCGGTTTGGGTGGAATCGTGACGAAACGTTCGCTGGATATCTTCGACATTATACGCGTATTTAAGTGATCGATGGATGTATAGTTTCTCCTGCTGTTTCTTCTATATTTGTGCTTCTCCGGGTCCTTTCGATCCAATGTTCTTAACAGTGTACGTTTCGTTCCGACGTTTCACGAACGTAAAAGCTTATAAAACCTCGACGATCTTAATTTTCATCCGAACTTTTTTGATCGACAGATAGATGGAAAATTTCATGCTGGAAAAAAGTCTCGTACGCTCGTACGTTGTATCGTTCGCTCGTATATCAATCGTCTTATTACCCTTATCGTCTCATAATTCCTCTATGCCTTCCTTTGTCGCTCTCTGTACCAGCCATCCTCTCATTTCGAAGTGCTACGATCCTCGTCGCATCTTCGATCTCCTCGGCTATCTCAAGAGATCCATCGCTCGAGCCTCGATCGGCCAAAACCTCTCTCGTATGGACCAAACGATAAATCATTCGTTCCCGCTAATCAGACTGCGGTGCAATTTGTCAAACTAACGAGACGATCGAACGTTGAAAATTCTCATTGACGTTGAAATAAAGCCTCGTCGATTCCATGTAATGGCGATGTTAAGAGGCGCGGCTGATACAGCAGAAACGATACACATAGTGAGAATATAAAATCGGTCAGTGGTTACGACAGTACGTTTGAAGGACTTGCAACAATAATCCGTAGGCTTACGATTTCTCGGTCGCCAACACGCTCTAGACGAACTAATTTTTATTTTATTCTCGCTTTTAGAAAATTCCTTTACGAGAGGAGACTGATAGACGACCGACAGATCGAAAAAGATCAATATTCGACGAGAAATTCGACAAATAACAAGAAAGACAGGCTTGAGAATATTACGAAAAATATTATTGCAACCAGAAGTGGCTATTTGACTCGTATCGTGTCTCAAACATAATTAGAACGATTCGATGAATTTCAGAAAACATACGTACGTACATGTCTGATTTCGTTTGAAAGTTATTTAAAGACAAAGTAGTAAAATTTCTTCCATAACACTATGTGCACTTGTGAACAGAAATGTACATGTATATACACATATATTTAGATCAATCTGTAGCCGATTTTAAAGCTCTATTTGACAAGCTTGCAATATCGATTCCATCTACTATACAGCGCGAACATCCAGAGAGAAGAGACTCGTCTCTGGCGGTCGATCCGCTCAGGAAAGAAGGAACCTTTCCGCCGTAATTTCCGTGACCCGAGACCGCCGCCACGAGGTCAGATCGATAAATCACTGTCAGGTTTCAGCGATTCGTCCATTGATAACGGGACGCCGCCAACAAGGAAGGCCTTCTACTGAAAGACGACTAGGACGACGTTTTCAGAGGTTCGCTCGCGGATAGAAACAATTTCGTCCATCTGGACGAATTCTATGGATGGGACCTGTGATGGCGATGAAATTGTACTTGAAATTGTGTAGCGTAGATTCGTGGATCGTATGAATCATCATCTGGTGAATTCCAAGCAACGAATAGCTTTTACGCTTTGAATCGTTATTCGTTGACAAGTTTTGTATTATCAAGTTAGTGGAGATCGATGTCTCATTACGAAAGAAATTCCAGCAGGTAGATTTTTTCTGTATTGGTTTTAGGGTTGTACGTAAGATACGAAAGCGTACGTATGAAGCGAGCAATATAAACAGAGAAAGTCCTTATGCCAAATTCAATAAAATTTCTCTAATCTATGATAGCCTATAAATATCGTAATATTTTATTTACTGTAATATCAGTAGAATCGTGAGCAGAATCGTTTCTATGATTCTTTTCTCGTTCGAGTAACGCAACGACGGAATTAATACCGTTCGTATCCTTTCGATTGATTTTATTGCCTATCTCCATTTGTCTAAGCTCCGATATATCGTTTAATTCATGCGGAACCCATTTGTATATTTCCTTTACTGCTTCTTATTTAAGTCAAATGACAAATAATGGTAGAATGGCTTACTTGCGTTGGTACGCCATTTCTCTCGCTATTTGTCGTTGATTATTTTCCATAATTTCTCTTCCAACGTTATTATCGATGGCATTTTCCGACCTTCATCTTGGTTCGTTTTATGGTGAAAAATCGCCAGCCGTGTATTTCGCAAACCAACCAGTCGTGTATTTCACAAACTGACGTTCAACTGTCTTAACATTTACATATATCTTCATCGACACTTTTTATCAAAAGCAACATTTACGTTTTACTTAATTATACATTTTCTATACGTTTGTATCAAGTTCGTATCTCCAGTATTCTATATCGAATGCGTATAATATACACTGTACGTAGAATATTAATACGTCAAGCTTAATCTATCACCCACGTTATATAGAAACATTAAACGGTCAACTAGATAAATTACCAGGATAGCTGCAGGATCTTTTTCTTCCCTTCGAAAGTTCAAACCCGAAAGGTCTTGAAAACGTGTCAACCAAACTACGAATCGAAGGTCCTTCTGTCAGAACGAAATGGGACACGTCAAAAGACCGTAACCTCGTATGAATTCGCGTTGAAACCGCCCACACGGTCCGCCAGCCGTGATGTGTATGATAATATTTCATCGTAATGTCACAACGGGCGAAACCAGACGCATGCTCATAAATAAAGGGAGTCAATGGAAGCTATTCGTGCATGGAACACGCCTATTCGCGTCCTGTCAGCAGCGGCCGGGTCTAACCCATTCAACTCGTGAAACCCGGAGAAACTTACAAAGCCCTCGGTCAAATATTGTGAACGAGAAATATTAAGGAACGTACGGGAGACGAACGTGTGTGCCGTTTTCGCTTTGTTTCTGCAGTCGAGACGAGGGTTGCGGCAATTGTTTAAACGTTAGTAGAATTTCGATAATTTGCCACTTATCTTGGGATTATCGGCAAATGTGTCGGATCATTGGATCATTAAATTCGCTTAATCCGTTGAACTGTTGAAAAAATAGCGAAATTTAAACAATTTTAACCGAGCATTACGAGCAAAGGTAAAATTCTTAATATTTTTAGAACGAATCAATCTTCCATAAGATTCCTAAAAATTCCTCGTCTATAAAAAAAAAAGAGAAAATTTGACAAATTTTAATTAAACACCACAGCTACCAAAAGCAAATAGATTTTTTCCATAAATTATACACTACATAGGCTATAATTTCAACCGAGTTGTTAATATATTGGTTGATGTTGCTATAAACAATCAATTTAAGAAACTCTAAAAATCTCTTAAAAAATACTATAAAAAAGCCTAAATTGAACTTGTTGATTAAATTTTTTATTACTGTTAGCCGATGCTCCGAGAGGTAATGATCCTTCCAGAAAGTTACTGGACATCCCGAGCAGCTTTGAAAAATCGTAAAATAAACTCAGGAAGAACCCGGCAATCATCCTCTCAAAAATATGATAGACACATTTAGGTTAAATCCTATACCATTAACTCTTTCCAAATATAGATTTTTTAATAAGAAGAAATTTTCTGAAACAGATTATGCCTTCGACAAATGCGTATATTATACTAATATTTTATACAACGTTTAAAATAAAAATTACATCAAAATTAATTAACATATATATATAGAGAGAGAGAGAGAGAGAGAGAGAGAGAGAGAATAAATAAAAATCTCTGCTCTATATTTTCAATTTGTTTAATTTTCAACGCGTTAAGCTTCTAAATTACATAAGAGCAGATTATTGCTACATTCCCTGCGGCGCATTGATAATTTCGAAGAACTATTTACAGCAAGGCATGAGTTATTCTGCTCGAATGGTTCCTTGAATGTATAAGGTTGAAGTTCAAACAAATCGGCTAAAATGACTCGCCGCAGTACCACCAGTCAGCCATCAACGTCTACGCTATAATTGAAAATTATAGTCCGCGCGTATGAGCATTTTGTAGCGGAAGGAATGCACTCTGAGGTAACGCGGAGCATTACCGTTAATGTCTATAATAATATTCAAACTGTTAAATTTTTAATCTACTTACACTTTGTAACTGTGAACCTTATTATCTTCGATTCGACGTTATTCACGCGACAAAAAAAGAAAAGAAAAGAAAAAATGAAAGATATATCGATCGAACATCCTCGATGAATTTCTTCATTAGAGCAATTGAAACTTTTTGTTCGGAAAAATTCTATTCATCGTGCGAATGTCATGTTCTTTCGTAAATATCAAATGGAGACATTTACGTTAAAAAGCGCAGAACGATAATACGAACCTTTACAGACTTCTGTATCGACAGGTCAAATTTTTTACTCCCAATAATTTAAAATGTACGCTTCTTTGTTAATATTAAATATAATTACAATTTACGACAAATATCTTGTAATTTTTACATACACTTTCGGCTTAGTCTGACATTTGATCGATATAATATTAATGGCCTGTTAATGAAATTTCAAAATGTTTTATATACCGTAATAAATGTTGGAATATTTTCACGAGCCACTCGCACGACGTATCAAAATTCTCCGGTTGAACCACAGAGCGATAATAAAATCAAAATAAAAATTAGAAAATCAAAAAAATGTGTCTATCATCCTCCTACGATCTTGAAAGACGAACACGCGAGGGATGTATAGTATAATCATCGACCTTTCCCAACTTTCATCCAGTAGTATACGATCCGTGGAGCTATCGAAGGAAATGTGGTTAGGATAACCACGTCGTGAACTCGGTCAAACGCGCTTCTATTCCGAGCATTCATCTCGACACCAACGCGTGCTCGGGTGTCCGCCAAGACGGCGGTAGAAGGCGGAGGATGGTTCGATGCCCTTCTCGAACCAGTTCGAGAGACGTCAACGAGTCGTCTATGAATTCAGGTATCTCGTTTTTTCTCCCGGGTCCCGTTTCTGCGCTTCCTCGTTCTCTTTTCTGTCGGAACGTCCGCGCGAGATGTTCGCGAGACGAAATATCCGTTTCAATAATACACGTCGAGCCAGATTTTTGCACCTTCGTTATACTTTCGACCATACTTTTCGAAGGATCTATCCTCATCAAAAACCGATCAAGGAACGGAACGTGTTTCGTGTTGCAGTTATTGAACACAATTTGATAATGTAAACTGATGGGAAAAAATGACAAAAGAACTCTTAGCCCCCTTGCCTTAATCGATCAGGTCTCGTGATTCTTGGAAGGAAACAACGTACTAGCTACGTTCCACTGTATGTTTTATAGCGAAAACGTCTTGAGATGAAGGGTTCTGTTTGGCAAAAAAAAGGGTTATAAATCTCCTTGCAACAATGAGCCATTACCAACAGCTTTCTCGTCAAACTAGAAGCATCCTCGTGCTCACGGTATTCGATGCTATAAGAATACCGGTGCAGTTATACATAAATCATCCCATTACGTTATCTGTAATCCTGATCTAGGTCCCGAGATACATCTAACACCTCGAGGGATCGAAACGATCGGGAGTCGCGTGTCGCTATCGTTCACGATACGGTTCTTGCTGTACCAAAGAAATCGAACAGCTGAAACGATCGAAAGACTTCAGAAATATGAAAAACGATTCTTTCAGTGGTAAAAGATACGAATTCCATATTGTGAGAGAGACGTAGCTGCTCAAAGAATTCGTTTGAATTTTACTATCGTAAGATTACTTCCTCGATTAATTCCTCGTTTTACATCGAGCGTAACAATTGCGATCGTGATAGAGATTTGCCTGCGATTAGATGCAAAAGTTTTCGTTCTCTGAATGCGAATAGAACGCCGAGAATTAATTTGCCGCGAATGGAAAATAATTCTCCGAATGGAAATAAAACATGAAAAGCTAATCTTATCCAACGATTACTTTGTCAACGAATAAGAATAAGTTGCGATATTATTTTCCACTTCTTCGCTGTCGAATAAAAATATACAAATTTTCAAACGTGCAAATATACAAATTTTCATCGGATACAGGTACGTTTCAACGATCTTTTAAAATCTGATATTATTCTAAAGTTGACCTACTCTCGCAGGTGGTTTTAAAAGATGACCACCCGAAGAATCAGCGTCTAGTGGTCGGAATATCCAGATCCAGACACTGTCTACGATAATAATCGCACGCTGATTCTCGTGTTACGTTTCAGCAGATTCAATTTCTTCGCTACACGGTGATAATGCAGGATTATTACTATTCTTAGATGTTCATAAATATTCTATTCGATCATTACACATTTTGGATATTTTCTATGTTTCTCTGTGTTATACGCGTTGAAATTTTCCAAAAATGCTTGAACATCGACACGACCGATTGATCGTAATACTTCAAAATCGGAAAGGCGCGTTGCGACTCGTCCTAAACTTTAGAATCGCCCTGTACATCGATCGCGATCCGATGATCGTCGTTTCATTCCCAAAGTACCTGTAATATACATTCACGATCGAGATACGACGTTAAATCATCCACTTGCTACAAAGTTTCATCGACGAATTCCTATCGAGTTCGATAATTGGCTATAATTAATGGTGATGCAGGGATTCGCGAGGTATTTCATGACGCAAGTGCTCGATCGAAAGGTCAAAATCTCGATCTTGCATCCGTAAGAAGACGGCATTGTTCTAACGGCAAGATGTAACGTGAATTAAATTAAAAGAGCACTACAGTTATGCGTGTACTTTTATTCATAATTAAAATATGTACTAGGAACGCTTGTGGAAAAATGAGATAAATTCGCGCGCAAATCTCCTTCGTTCTTCCTCGATAGAAGAGTAACCCGCTTCGAGTTTCTTTCGTAATTTAGTTCTCCGTGAAATTCCACGCATAGATACGTATGCATGCTCCTCATTGTTCCACATTTGGCATAGGTAAATTTCCAGATAATAATCTAAATTCTCTACCATCGAACGTTTTACATAATTCTACGTCTACGATATCCGTTTCAGAACGAAGTGACGCCGTATGTAATTGGATACACAGTGAAACTCGCGTTAATCCTTCCGCTTTTTATATTCGCCACGCAAAGTTCTGCTATACAAGGTGTGTAAAATTAAAATACGCGAATTTTTAATTTCCCTATTATTACATTGTTACCTTTAACTGTTGCAACTTTTTTTAAGCGAGTGATATTCTCGAGAGTAAAGATTCCGAAGATCAGATAGAACAAAGTATAATATTTCATTGAACTTCTGTGAAATTTAATATCCGCGAATAAAATCCTTATAAGATCGTTATTTCCGTATATTACTTATCTTTTCTTTTTTATTGGCTAGACGTTTCAATTTCGAAACAAATTTTATTCGGAAATTTATTACGAAACAATTTAGAACGTCATTCTCGCATCACAATTACCTTTCCGAGGAACGAAATCATTGATATCCTAAGCCATTTCCTTTACACACCATATATATTATCCATATTATTCTATCTTCTTCGCTTCGCGTTTCAACCGATCGACTATTCAACTTTCTTGCATGACGCGAGCTATTAGAACGATACTTTAATAACACATAATAAACCCTTTCTTTTGGTTCGCAAATTCGACGAAACGATTTGAACAACGCTATTTGCAATTTAGATCGAAACTTATTGTTACACCGAAATTCGTTTTGCTCGGTGGTTCGTCGATTCTCTTCGTCGGTCGAGAAACGAATCGCTTAGTAGTACGTGCGCCTTTATTATTTCACGTTCTACCCGGTTAATTTTGTTTCGCGACAGTGAACACGCGGAATGATTAGAGTTCGTGTGAATTTTCTCCATCTATTGTTTAAAGACCCGATATCGGAATATCGAGATTCGTGCTCGTGCTGCTTCGATTCCAATCGTATCGTGGCTGGTTCTGGTATTTGATTTTTATATCGATATTTGCGTTATCTTGCTGTCTAGTCTCGAAATTCGCTGAATTTCTTTTCTTCCATCTTGAAACTACCAAATACGTACATGGTTGAGGGAGGCTGATTATACAGGACTGTGCAAAGATCGTGGTACAGTGAGAGTATGATAATTCCACGTATAGAGGATTCGAGTAATTTCAAAATTGACAATTTTCAAAGTGTGTCACTATTTCAACAAACTAAGCATATAGAGTTAGCTGACAGGCGCATAATGCTGTAACGTTTCTTACGGAAGTAATTAACGTTTCAAAATGTGAAGAGAAAATCGTACACTTAATAACATCGTAGACATTTCCAACTAGAATGCAAAACGTATGACAACTTGTCAAAGAAACGTGTGCGACTTTGTGTATATTGCTAAAAGAGCAATTAAAACGTTGATTAATTGCCGAGTACACGCAAATGGACCAGTCCGAGCCTTTGAACGATTGGCAATTGCGGAAAAATATCACAAGGCAAGATTAACTTACTCGCAAGTGGTACACAAGTAGATACAAATCTATTAACATAATTACACGTTTCACCAAAGTGTATGCTCTTAATGTACACTGTTTTGCATGTTTAAAAGTAATTTGTTTTTTCTCGTTTATTTTTCTCCCCCGTAAATACCTTAACTCTGTCCTATCGGAACTGGCACGCTGCACGAATTAGGGGAAAAGTTACTTTAAAGTACATTTTGTAGAACGAAGCGCGAAGAATATAGCGAAAGAACACGACGATTCAAATCTTCCATTCTTTGTTTCAAGAGAAATTTCGTAAATTCCAAACCGAAATTGTTTTTCTACTAAAACCAGAATCTGTACAACCGACAAACTGAAAAATAAAATCGAGAAAGACGCGCTCGTCGTATTTTATACAAAAGACGATTTACGAAAGGCGTGTAAACGCTTGATCTCTTTATTCCATAGCAAATTCAAACGTAGCAAGTTCCACTTTCTAATCGATAATTCATTATTAATTCGTACCCTCTGGTCAAATTCAAATGCTCTTCGTCTAACAGGTAGTTTAAATACATAGTCTCCTTATTAAGGATGGCAGCGAATTCTGTTCTCGATCAATAAGTCCCCGTTAATTTGTACATCCAGATCCGATCTAAATACCGTTTCTACGCATCGATCAAAATGTGACCCACCAAATAGTATTAGTGCAAATGGACCAAGTGTCCGGATACTTATGAACAGTAGGCTCGGCACACAGAGGAGCCGGTAGACAACTGTAAAATACACCCAATCCCGAAGGCCGTCCACCTTACGCTTATACCGGGTGTCCTGTGTAACCGGTCTCGTTCCGGTCCCCGGCGATCGTTATCGAATAAACGTTAACGTCTTTGCGTAACGCCGGTGAGCCGCGTTGTACACGCGTTCTATTTTGACTGACACCGGTTCTCTCGTTCTCATGCTACCGATCAGACGAAAATCAATCCGCGACCGAGAAATCGCCAACTTTTACGCCAACCAAAGCGTTTCGCAACGTCACGGCTATTATGTTAATTTTAATTATCGCGCGGTTTTGGTTGTTCAGATAATGGCCGATGACTAGAAAATCATCGCCAGCTACAAGTACAAGTTCGATTACACGGACTAACCGGATGATCACACGGATGTTTGGAGGATCTTTCTACTGGATTGTTTAAATACGACGTTTAATTATAAAAATTAATTAATCGACGCAAAGCTTTAACGCGACGCTAATTGCGTTGTAACTGCAAGAATGCTGTTTGTAAATCTTTCTACCACTAGCCTACCACTTGCACCTTGCCTTATAAATTCAAAATGCCAAATAAAACGATAACATTATTGATGCGAGAAACGATCCATAAATCTTACGAAACAACCTGCCACCACAATAGCCGTCTAGTTAGTAAGACGGGCGTATTAAAATAAAAGAAAACTTTTCTATATTTGCAAATGTAAACGAAATTTCCTTAAAGCAAAAGCCCCAAAGATCGCCTAATTTTAGGGGATTATTTACCGGAGCCCTCTTAGAACCTTCGGTTTCACTTTTACTTCGCAGCACGCGCAAAAATCCTATCTTCGACGATAAATCCCAACACGAGGAGCAGTCGCGTGGCTCTTACATTTTCATCGGCGCGATGCGTCGCGACCCATAAAAACGTCTAAGGGCACGCGTCTACCATCGAACTAATCGATCAACCTCCGACATGCCAGTCCATCCTCTTTCTTCTCTCTTCCTTCCTTTTTTCCCCCCCTTTTCTTTTCCTAAGATCCACTCGTCCGTGGCTTGTACACGCTCGGCGACATATCGATGGCCGCACAATGCCTCTTAGAAAGTGTGTCAGTGGTGTACGTTTCAATTCTCTGCCGAAGATTTTTCGCAGCGAGCGTTGCACACACGGTGGAACAGGTGATTAATAGCGCTGCTTGTTTCAACGGTAACGAGCATCGAACGAGACGCAATGCGTGGCCGAGACGTAATCGATTTCCAAAGCAGATACCAGGATCCTGCTCCCCCGCTGTAAACCTTGAATATTCATTCGACGGTTGGGGACACGGACCGTGCGCGTTGCTTCCCTGCTAGAGACGGTTGAAAATGTCGGTCGTGGGAAGCTTCTGTAACAGGATCGTTCTTTCGTTCGGTCGCTCGAGATTTTCCTTTTTTACCACTGTCTTCCTGCGCATGGTCTTGCGACTTGGCTACGCTCGCTTCAAAGCCGTTCGTTCGTGGAAGAAAGAAAGTTTTTCCGACTGTGAGTCAGAAGCGTAGGAAAAGGTGCGAGCGTTGCTTTCTGTGTGACACGTGGTGCGATCTTGTCGGTCTTGTTCGAGCATTCGTTCGATCGCTTGGATCGACGGACCCTAACAATTCGTGTTAGATTACTAAAATCTAGTGCGTGCGATTCTATTTCGCGTTTCTCCGTCTTAATCAACGATATTTCTTTCGTTGGTGCAACTACAAGTGCAAGTAATCCCTGACAAGACCGTGCAAATTCGTCTGACAATGGACGTTCCGCTTTCCCTTATGCGCTCTACCCGTCTTTTCCTTCCGAACGCTTCGTTCCTTCCAGTCGACCGTACTGCGTCTTGCTACACCTTGTTCCAACTACTGACGTGTGTATTATCTTGAAAGGTATCGACACTGCCACGTAGAAAGCGTCGATTCTCGTCTGAAAACTGTTCGTGTACTCTTGACGGTGTTTGTCTTGTCGGTTAGAAATCTGTTTGTACAAAAATTAAAGCTCCTAATCTAACGATCATGGAAGTTGCGCTTGGTATAAACTACGAACGCTCACGTTGATAAGTACATTTTATCATATATTTATCACTGTATCGATTTCACACCAAACAACGAATTAAATCGGACAGTTAATTATTTTTCATTTCTTACAGGACAACTTATCGATCGATATTCCATTTTAAAAATATTCTGATTATATATAAACATTATAATTATAATTGTAATCGCAAATGTAACATATATTAGAATCTTCTCTGGAATGACTGTACCCTTTCGAGATTCTGGGCTAACTGCCGTGCAGCCGTAGACAGTTTACACGATGTTTCTGTTCTTTGACAATGCGACGTCGACTCGCTTACCCTAAGTAAACTATCTCGATTGTATCATCGACACCTCGGTAGCTCGGCGACTCCGAGTCGCCTCGACTTTCCAAACATTCGCTCAAGCGCTTTGCCGAGGTCTTTATCGAGGCCTCGGGTCCAGTCGTCGATTACGGTAAACCTAAACAATGACCGAGCTCTATCTGCCACTATATCGTTGCGAAGATGCGATGCGTTACCGTTAACGTATATACAACTACGATACTAGTAAACGCGTGTCTCGGAAACGCAGAAGATACTGGATGCATATGTGAGAACATCGGCATCGAACGTATTAAAAAGAACGAAACTGACATTCGTAAGATATCGGGTGGTAGAGATACGTAGAACGCCTTAGTCACGAATATATACCCGATACTTTGACACTATACGCAGGTATAACAAGTGAAAGGATACGGGATACAGTACAACGACTATCGAGTTAATTGGTTATCGATATATATATATATATATGTATTACTTATCATTGCACTAATAGAATTCAACCAAACATCTAATATTACCGACCGATGTTTTTCTGGAGAACGTACAAATAGGACTGAACCTCTCCGATTTCCATTGATTTTTACATTCTTTTAATATGCGGTGGTTCGCATTATTCTGAACAACTGTTTCCTATACATGCTGCCGACGATCGACCTTAGTTTCTCAGAGATTTGTGAAAAACTGTCGCTACTTCTACTACAGAGAAGAATACTACGTAGAAACGTGCGCGTGTTTATTCGGTGCCAGCTGCCGGATAAAACGATCCGATGGAAATTTTCTGATTATACGGACAAACGCGAGTGGAGCGAGCTTGGGTATCCGAGACGAAGGTTCCGGCTACGCGTGCATACGCGAGACGATAGGAATGCAAATATATGCCGACAGCCTCTCGGTGGTCGGATTGAAAAATCTAACCCAAACCCGAAACCTAATAAATACATCGATGACATTCACATTAAATTGAGTTGTAACAGACGTTTCCTGCGGGCTTGCGTATACAGTTGTGCGCGGGGTCTTTAAGCTCGGCCGACTCTCGACTTTAGAAGCGGAAGATAAGATCGAAATCGGAGAGGTTGAAGTCTATCTGAACATTTACCTGTTTCCCTTTATATCGATATCTCTGGCAATTACTATATATTCCAAAATAAGTTTACATATTTAAAATTACTGGACTCTGTTATTACGTATTATTAACAGGACGGCGTAAGTTGCAAAATTAACTTGAAAAATTATAACGTCACGATACCTTACGACGCTCTCATAATTTACGATAAGACAAATATCCATAAAAAGAACATGAATACCTTTCACAAAAATATATATATATGTCGGAGATGAAAGAACATCGGGATTTCCCGTCTGGAATGTTGGCAAAAATCCCAATACCCTAGTCCAGGCTTTTACTATAGCTACACTTAAGTAATAAAAATAAGAAATAGTTTTAATGTTCCAATCTGGCTGTATGACGATGGGTTCGGGCTTGAAGTGACACAGCGCGTCACTGGACGTAGCCACGGTCACGGGAGGGACGTGTACCTGACAGAGGTATGGAATGATTATATGGCTCTCCTTAAAAACAAAGATTGACCCGAGAAGTGGGAACAGGAATATATAAGGGCAGTTTCATTTGGATTACGAGTTAGTTAGTCGTAGAGCGAATTGCTGATTGAGTTGCTGATTGAGTTAGTTTCTGATTCAACTACCGAGAGAATTATTGCGAGAGTTATCGTATATTACGTTGGCATTCGTCATCCCGTGGACCGTGGATTCGTTATCGAACCTGAGGCCATTGTCACTAGTGTCGCGAGTGCCTAATCGGCGTGATTAATTGTCAGAACTGTAACAATCTCACTGGCACGGTCGAGAGAAGAAATCCAACTGGGAAGTTGAGTTCATCTCCAATCATCGAAGAGTACAGACTCAGGACGACAGTAGTCCTCACTTAGTTCGGTTAAGTGCTACAACTAATACAAATAAAGTGCCGTCTAAATCTAACACTCGAGTTATTTCATCTCCTCCACCTTGAACGTTAAGTCATTCGAGGTACGCGATATCGACCGATCGGTTTGACCTGACCGGTTGCTCTTTAGTCGATAATACGCAACACAGCACAAACCGTAGTATCGTACTTTGTTATTTCTATCCATTCTGGAACAATTATCTGTATCTTCGAATATGATACAAAATCCTTTACGACGGTCGTAATTTATCTTTCGCGCGTAAAACTGACGAACTAATCACGAGTCAACTAGGCACTAATTTTCTACCGGTCATAGGTCAACGATAAACCAACTTCCACGATATAAATTTTAATTGATCACGTAACCATCTCGACGAAAAAGGGCAAGAAAATTTTCCTTGCGATAATCTTGCCTTTTATGAGGCCATTGTTATATTTTACACGACTTGGAGAGTAAGATGAAGCGCTGCCCGTAATTCCTAAGATCGATTTCACTTATTTCACCATTATCTGTTCTTCCATTAAAGGTGTAATTCGGTCGAAAACAAAGAAAACAATTTTCCTGGACAACAGATTCGCCCAAAATAAGAAAGTAACAGGTTGTGAAGAAAAATGTCGAGGTACGTTAATAGTACACGTACTGTACTGTCACCGCGTTAACAGACTTAACATATATTTCGACACCGGGATTAGAAGTTCGAGGAACAAGACAAGCAACGTCTCGTGGCTATTTATAATGTTTGACAAGCGGCGGTAGATAAGTAAAGCGGCTTGTACGAACCGCTGTTTACGCCCTGTAATTGCGAAAATTTTACGCTGCTGTCGGCACCCGTAATGAATGGACCGGGCTGTTGTAACGCAGCTCGGTGACGAGGGAATAATGGAATTCGGTTGATTCCCCGAAAGAAGACAGCGACGAGGATTCTGTCGAAATACGATGCCACGTCTTTTTATAAAGCCAAGATCGATACGTCTATTTGACGCGTCTCTCGTCTCAATTATTATCAGGCGTGCCCGTCTAGAAGAAATTGCGATAAAAATCATAGATCTAATTGCAGAAGCTAGGTGGTCCACGTTCGACCATTCCCATGGCTCTCATCAATCTCTCGATAAATCGCTGATCCCGGTTTCGTCGTAGAAACCCTCTGGTACGCGTCCATCGACGCCGTAACATTCAAATTGGAGCAATCGAGAAAAATGTTGATTAATCCCAGCCAATTACGCCCGTTTCAACCATCTCGCCAATTACGCGCACACTTATCTCCGACTGCGATAAAAAATAGCGAAACAGCCCGCGGTAACCTGGCATCGATTCAATAACCCGTGCCGATCCTGACGTAAAATGAACGACGACGTATTGAACGCAAAATGACCGTGTAATAAAGTTTAACGACGATCTCGTTAGTGGGAAAGGAACACAGGCACAAGTTGACCAAAGCCGTGTGTGCCGCGATGTTGAAAAAAGAATTAAGAGGAGAGTGGTTGCGAAAGGATCGACTGACAAATGATCCCTCGGCCGCTTTGGATGAAGAAGGATGGAACGAAAACGAAGGCGTGCACGATGGGTTGGTTCGCACAATTGAATTAATTATCGCGGCAGGGCGAGGAATGATCGAGCCAGATTTCACCGTCCTGTCCTATTAAGATACTAAATCACGCTGTACCGAGGGCTACACGAAACTCGCATTAACGCTCATAACGGGCCATAAATCTGTAAGGATCCGTCAAAAGTTTGTAAGAGGCGCAGCCGCGATATGCAACGATCGTCGAAAATTTTATTTGTAACAGACGTGATTTGTGCAGTTAAGGGGAATACACGACCAAGTATTATGGAGAAAAACGGTACTAGGTGGGTCTCGAAGACGGATTGTTCCATTTGTATGCTCCTTTCAGAAGGGATATGTAAACTATACGTTATTCGAGAAAATGTTTTAAAACGTGAAACGTGTTTTCTTTCGAGGGAAACTTCTTGCGACGACGACGAATCTTACTTAGGTGGACGAGCCTCTGACATTTGAAGGTGATTTCCGTTTTCTTAAACGAAAATATACGCTTTTTCGTACGCCATTCGATGCATTTTTTAATTCTCTACAGAAGAGTAGTATTACTCTTATAATTATATATTATAAATTGATCGTATAGAAGACAATGACAATATGTACGCGTAAAGGCATTGCGTTATCCAAAAAGTACAAGAAAGGCTCCAAAAAATGGACATTATGTTGCAAATTAACCGGTTAGCTGTTTTTGATGAGCATACTAGTCACGTAAAAAGTAGTTACAATTTGCCGTTTAAATTGCAATTTTAGTGAAAACTAAAACATATTCGTAGATTCTAAGATATTTTGAATATTTGATGGTCAGGACGAAATAAAAGGAACAAATAAAAAGATATAAATAATTACTATGAAAAAACTATATATAGCGTGAAGAATGCGACACATTTTAGGTACACATTTTTCAAAGAGATCGCGATAGCTAACCGGTTAATATAAATATATTCTTATCAAAGACAATTTGATTGGCTTCGTGATGAAATTTTATAAAGACCTCCTTTTCTTTTTTTTCTTTCTTTTTATTTTTAAAAGACCCATGGTGTTGGTAAAGTATCGATCAATATTTCGAAACGCCGTGGTCATTTCCGTATGTTTCGATCTACGCTCCATTGTTTTAACCTAATTAATCGTCCCTAAACGTCCGTGACGCACCAACCTTCGCACAACTGTGTTGCATGTAAAACAATTTTCTAGCCAAGTTTCCATTTTCTAAACTACATTTACAAAAATACGAATTTGCATAAATATGTGCGGTACACCCATAAGTATGCATACACCATGGTCCGGCATTTCCGTTCACGCTATGACAACGCCATACTACGGCACGATCGATCGATCGAACATGACCGGTCGTTGAGTGTCGACCGAGTGCGTACGCAAACACTGTCGCGTTATGAGCCTCCAATTTGTCCCGATTGCGAGACTCGTTAGCATACCTGGCTCCCGATAAATTTCAAGCCGCTGCGAAATCCCACACATGGACCACCTCCCGTGCGTGTCAAGCTGCGAGTAGATCGGATTACGCGTTAGACTGTTCGCGAGCTAGCCCTCGATTTATCTCTGCATCGATACGCGTAATTGTCTTCGATCGCAATACCGGCGTTGCTTAAACGCTCGTTCGGTGGATATTCAGAAAGAAACAAAGGTTCGATGCCAGATTCGAAAGGCTGCGCTGTGTTCGATTCGCTACTGAGGCGAGAGTGGGTGGATGCACACCAAACCTGCGTTCTTTCGATCATTTGCCAGACGGTCTTGATTTTCTAATGGTTTTCCTTCTTGTTTGCTTTCTTTTTCTTTTTTTAAATATCTGCATATGTACGATCTATCGTTCAATGATGCTGCGATTATGACAGTTCGGATTGGATTGAACGTGAATACGCTCAGTGGTGTACCACGGTGACATTGTCTAGCTGATATGGATAAATTTGAAGGATAGTTGCAGAAAACGTCCATACGTTCTTCGAAAATGTCCAGGAGATTCGTGAGCGGGTTGTCAGTGTGATTTTTTTTCGGTAATTGTTAATAATATTTGTCGAGCGATTTGCCTTCTCTAACGGAGGAAATGTCGATTTTGAAGAATAAGAGTAAGAGTGGGACAAAATAGAAAGAAAAATTTATAACGAGGCAATAAGAGGCTGGATGAAGAGGCACGAACAACTGGCAATTAAGGCACGTGCTAAACAATAAACGCTTTATAGTTGGCGATGAACTTGTAGAATCTCGTATTTCTTCGTGACGCTGGCAACTGTCAGTAAGTAGGTAAAATTCAACCATCATCGATGACTAAGCGATATTGGTTGAAAACGAAACACTCCCTTTTTAAGAAAGTGATTGGACAGTACTATTCGATCTACTTGGTATTCAGATAAAATAAACAGATACGAGAAAGGAAGAAGAGGGGGAAAGTGAATACGCTCGTTAACTTCGTTTATCTTGACAACATAATCGAATTTCTTGCCATATTTTTGTTGTTAACGAGCGTTGAGAAACGAGCAGACACTCGATGTCGATATTTAATTGAAATACGATATTTAATAGAGTTTTCCAAGTTTTATTCGAACATCGAATAAATGATAATTTATAAGCGGTAATTTTGAAGCGATCGATAATAATTCGAACGTAATACGACGATAAAAGCGTTTCCTTTCTACTGGGTAAGACTATCCGCAATCTGTCCGATGAAAAATTTCGATCGAGAGATCACTTTGCAAACAAAATTGTCTATCGTGAGATAACAAAAACGATTGGATCATTTCAAAGTGATCCTTATAATTTGATCGCTCGCTATAAAACGATACAAAACTATAATACGTTTAATAATATTTTTCTCGCAGGTTTCTCACGTTCAGCCAAAAAATACGTAGTAAAAATTCGAATATAAACAAAAGCAACGAAATATCCTATACTCTTCTTCGTATCTCCCCGTCGTATTTTCTCTTTTACCGATTTTTCAAAGTTTCAAGCGACGCGATGGAAATATCTGACATTTGCAAACAGAAACGAGGAAACGAGGAAACGACGAAACTTTCTATCGCGGCCGACGGTCCAACAAAGTAAAAGTACAAGTTGCAGCTAACAAGATGAACAAGTTAACAAGCCTACCCCACGCAGTGCAATAAAGAAAACCGCAAATAGGCTCTCATAAATCGAAAGAAACGGCGTAAGAAAGAATGGTGGGTGTTTTAGACTCACTCGGCTATGTTATTCGCTTCGTTCTTAAGGCTCTTGAGGCTCGAGGCTCGTTTCGTCCAAGCTGCGTGTATGCGTGAACAGAGACCGTGCTCATTATTCCTGGCAAACATGCAACACCGAAACGGGCACCTTCCCGTTTCTAGAATATCTCTCCTTAGCTACGTATAAACGGGGGAAATCAATCTGTAAATCAATTAGAATTAAATCCCTGATTCTGAGATTTATGTCGTTGCTTCTAAGCCTATACGCTAGTATGCATAGAATCGACCTTAATTTCTCAGTCCGAGTTTTCCTTTAGATTAAAAACCGATAGCTTCCAACTTCGATTCGGGATACGATAACACAGCTCGAGTAATTGCACGGCTAGTCGGCTGCTCGATATTGTAACGATGTAACGTTTCTTTGATCCTAGATACGCAGGCTGTTTCTGAATAAGTAGAAAAGATTTACAAGATATTTGACGGGTCATTCTCAAGCAAGTCGGAATAAAAAATGTTAGGATTTCAGTACCGGTAGTTAAATATTGAGAGATATAGATTTGGACCACTGTCCAAAAATATATATATTATATCGGTTTTCTTGAATTTTCCATGTTCTTCGAAGTTACGTAGTCCCGTATTTATCGTTACAATCAGAAAACGTTCGTAAAAAGCTTCGCTCACGCGCCGAAGCAAAGAAAGAAACTTAAATAGGTTCGATCATAATCAATCAGAGATACGGAGCAATCCGTGAACATTCATACCTTAGCGGACATAATTTATACCGCTTGTCAGCCTTGTTTCTATCAACAACTTGTAATTCCAGTCGGTATGCATTCACAGTCCTCGTCTACCTATACGCGAAATCTCTCTCTCTCCTCCTTCCAATACAAAGCCAAGTTTACGGATCAATAAAAGACACAGCTCCAGCGCGATTCCTCGTCAATCCCAAACTTCATTGTATCGCCAACTTCTCGGGCGCATTCGAGGGGAAAAACAAGAGTCGATAGAGCGCGAGAAAAACGCGATCGTAAAAGAACCAACGGTGGGCAACGCATGATTAACTTTTTGCGCCGCTTCCACGCCGGCTATTCTCGATCTCGACGTAAACGCAATTATCCACCTACCTACTTTAGGTGGCAACAGGCGTCGCGGAGCGCATAAATATCCTGTCCGCGGAAAAATCGGCTAGCGTGATGCATGTCGACCAGTGCGAACGATCAGAAACGGGGCTCGAACGTGGCGTGGACCAATCGCGAGGCGAACGAGACACGCGTGCTTTATGCACGTCCCGCGTCAGCAGAAGGACAACACGCCGAAAGGGTACATACTACACTACTACATACGGTTGCTGTGACTGCGTTATTAACGATATTCCACGGAACACCGGCTCCTGATAAAATATTATGCTAATCCCTGACAACGCGAGCACCGTTTATTTTACAGCTAAATACGCTGCACTGATAGGTGCAACTGGATGAAAGGTGTCGGAATACAGTGGTGCTTGCTACTGGTGAACGATTTCTGGGTACGAGGAACAGCTGTTGCGACTCTTTCGTCTCCAAGACTCCTTCCAGTTATCGTTAGAATAGCGTAGAATATTCCTCAAAGTCATAAATACCAGACGCATCGCAAGTCGAACGACATCAACCAGTTGGTTGGCTTTAACGAAACCAAGAAATGGCAATATTTTACGTCACGACGAATCCTGTCGATAATAAAATTTAAAAAAAATAAAACAGTCGTTTCGTTGCAACTTAATTCCATATTACAGCAGCCACGCATATTCCGCGTTTAACGAGTATATTCGTCGTCGCTTAATTTTATCGCGACACATTTTAGGTACATACTTTTAGTTTTAGCAACGGCTAGCTGGTTAAACACTCGCCTAAAAACAGCGACGGTAGATAGTTTTTCAATCAACGATGTTTCGTATCGAGCCTTATCGTCCACCAGATACAGCGAGTTTTTATACAAATTCGTATTTTTGCAAGTACGATCGAAACAATGACAGACAATTGTCCTGTTTGCTAAATGTTACGAGTTACGCTATATTTTTGGTTCGCTTCTGCTGGTTATAGCGTATTTCGTGTACCTCTGTGCCTTCAAATTTCAAATAATCGCATAAAAATCCGCAATCTACTTATTACTAACGCGCGGCGGGTTCCAAGAACAACCGATGTCGCAATAATTGTACGGAATGTCGACTTCCAGCGGCTACAAGCTGTAATAAGCGGCACTCGCGTATTTAGCAAGCTGTCGCGTAAATTATGTTACACGTTGAGCCGCTAAATTACCGAAAGGTCAAGGGTTGAACGATCACTGGTTTACGATAAAGTCTCTTGACCGCGGTTCCACGAGTTATCGACGGTACATTTAATAGTTGCCACAGCTTTTCTCGGTGATCCTGCTGTTCGTCGTGTTCTACTCTATGGGATTTCGTCAAGAATCAAACGAAACTGATCGTTTGTTAGACTATTAGACAAATAATAAAAGATTCGCCAATAATCGTC
The DNA here is from genome assembly GCF_011952255.1 of Bombus vosnesenskii. Taxonomy (NCBI): domain Eukaryota; kingdom Metazoa; phylum Arthropoda; class Insecta; order Hymenoptera; family Apidae; genus Bombus; species Bombus vosnesenskii. The sequence continues at coordinate 135,355 of NW_022882948.1, forward strand.
CTCGTCTATCCCGAAAGATTTTAACCTTTGACGCATATCGTGTTCGCGCTGTATCAGTCCAAACCATTGTTTCTCGGTTTGTCGGATATTTTCGGTTGAATCTTGGAGATGTTGGAGACAAAGAAGAAATGATTTTTAAGGAGAGCCGGCGATCTTAAAGCGAGGAATTAAGAACCGCTGCGCTATTACATTCGGAGAACCCGATCGAGGATTAAACGGTTTGCAACGTTACATCGTTTCGAAGGGAAACGCGTTTAAAGGAAACATTTTTATACACTGTCCGACTCTGGTAAATGGCTGCAATGTTGCACAAGGTTTACTCGGGGATGTACTACAACGCCCCAGATACAAGGTTGCAAAAGACGTTAGTCAGAGGAGCGACCACGGCTGCACCCATTGCAGCGGCTGTGCATAACCACAGACAACGTCTTGGGTTGCAATTACGATCCAGCCATCGATTTGATTTTTTGCACGTTCGTCCATCCGTGAGAGTCGAACCGATCCCGACCGTCTAACCATTCATCATCGAAATACATCCAACGATCGCGCCACGTTCGTTCTTGAATCTTCACTTTCGACAAAAATACATATAGAATCGCTCGATTTCTCAAATTCTGCAGAGAGAACTTGTATTATAATTAACGATGGGTTCGAGCACGTAACGAGAAGGTCGCAACGTTCTAAAGTATTATCGTCTCTAACTTGTAAAATAACCAACATCGGACGACATGGTTCCGTGCATCGACAACTTTTTCCTTATTTTCATGCCTAGAATCGATCCCATCGTCATATTTTCTGGTATCTCGTACCTACGGATCAATCTCGGATATCAATCGAGATTTCGATCCGAGATTTCAGGCTGACGATGTCACCGGGCAACGGTGCATTTTCACGGAAGAGGATACAAAACCGGTAAACGAGGGCAAATTGCGGCTTATCAGGTATCGAATGATAATTTTACGAGCGTTCGTGCCGAATTCTCGGGTTCGATCGGTCCGATGCTCTTGTTTGATATACGAGACGATTAAGGACGATCGATCGTATCTGCGAAATTGGAAACTCCGATTGCACGCCCGGAAGATGTTTTCCTCTGGCCGATTTTTCAATACTTTGTATATGTTTGCGGTCTCGTGATGGAATTCGAGAATCTCCGAGGAGATTGTTCCGGAAAGATGGATAAGGAGGTGAAGAAAGGAATCGCTTTAGCGAGATCTATAGATTTTAAAGAGAATGCTCGATTTTTAAGCCTTTCTTTCGTGGCGATCAAAGCAACGTCCAAGTAACGAAAGACAGTCGTCGTTATTATTTGCGACCAGAGTTGACAACTTGAAAACTTTGGAAAAATTCAATTCCAGAGAGGAGAATCGTCATCTTCCAAAAAGAATCGTCGAATCTTTATATCTCGATCTTGCCCTTATTTTGTCGCAAAGCGAAGAAAAAAGAACGTATAACGCTTTAGGAAGATTTTTAACGCAAAACCGATAAGCCTTTCTTTCCGTATTTTGTCCAAATTGGACATTTCTTTTAACGAAGACATCTTTTAACGTTAGAAAAATATAATTGGCTCGAAAATGGCCGAAAGAACGATCTTCCGTTGCTGTACATCGAATGCATCTGTTGGTGGAATCTACGCGCGTAAAGTGGCCATAATCGCGTTCGAAAATTTATACCTTGCGGTGGCCGTAATTGCTGACCGAAAAAGCCAACGGTCCAAAAGCGATCCTCTCCGCGAGTAATTGCACGTTCTCCGGTTACGGCTAAATCATCAAGCGTCAGATCGAATTTTACGGTTCAATCGAACCGGAAATGGGCAAGACACGTTCCCAACGATGGTGACACTATCGCGCGTTCGTCGATCGGCGATTCGCACGTCGCGTGTGCATCCAGTCTCGGTTCTCTCGATCCCTCCCGATGCAAACAGAGTTTCTCGTCCCTTTGCTGGGACGAGGTTTCAGCAATGGCCAGGAAATTTGACACGTCGCATCGCATCGCATCGTGTCGCGTCGCCGGCGATGATCGCCCGGCAGGGGACTCCTGAGAAGCGTTCTGCGGTGATCTTCGCCGTGTCTTTTTGCGTCTTTCGTGCGCCTACCTTCCTTCATCGCGACTCATCGTACGCGACCATCCAGATGATTTTTATCAAAAACGAAACGGTGGACTATTAGTAGCATGCGAATTTTTGTGCAAATTTATAGTATTTTGTGGATATAATTTGTTTTATTCCTACAAAGTGGAACATACGTGATTCGATAAAATAATAAAAATAATAGAAATAATAGAAAATTTTCTTATAAAACAAAAGAAACTTTTGCGACGATCTAACGATGACGATTATCGTTATCGAATATTAATCGCACACTGATAATTTCAATTGAAACAAACTCGAGGAACAGAAACGACGGAGTTTTCCTAGCAATCTGACGAATCGACTCTATAAATTGACTCGATAAACCAACTTAATAAATCGATCTAACAAATTAGACGTCAAATAACAGGATTTCGATCGACTAAAGAAAAATTGAGATATTATAAATCAGTAGCAAGGTTTTTCATTTGCGCGATAAAGACACATTTTCGAAGTTCTAAAAACTGATCAAGAAGCCGATTCAGGAGATCGTGCAAGGCAGCGAGACGGGGCAAGTTTAAATAAAACTCGAGATTTTACGAGACTCTATAAGAGAGAAAGTCGAATTACCGTGTAAAGTCATTCAGAGGTCAGTGATTCTGAGACTTCCAAAGTGTTGCCATAAAATGCAGACTCGTAGGTTTCCTGAAGCAATTCGTCTTGAACGAACGATACTGAAATCTTTTTCATTAACCAACGGGTGAAAGATATCCGACCGTTTCTTTATTTCCATCGGCCGCAATTCTTTGTGAAAAACACGCGCCATTATTCGACCATCTGCAAATATAACGCAAAACAAGAGGAAAATGACGGTTTCTCCTTGAGAAGGGTAATCGAGCATATTTCACTGAAGTGTTAACGCGAAAACTACGTCTTTTTGTTAATTGTCCATGACTGGAATTTTATTTTACTTACGAGAGCTTACTTATTCTACTCTCAATTTCAGTTTCTCCTTAGCGCACCAATCTTTTTGCTCAGAATCGAAGCTTTTTCCACGATCGATAAAATTATAGTATTTTAATTATCAATTTACGTATCTATTGGATGATGAGCATTTAAGAAAACACGGTTTAGAAATTAAGGAGACGAAAGAAGCTCGATAAATCTGTCTATCAAACTATTAAAAAGGTAAACACGTACGCGTGTGTGTATACAACGGTGCTTTAACCGCAAATTAAATCGAGTAATTTGCAAATACGTACCTCCACCGAAAAACCGCCGTATCGCAAACAACTGTGCCACAAATCAAAGTACCACAGCGCCAAACGACATCGTAAATTACGCGGCCAACGCGTTTAATAAACACATTATTAAACGAGCTGCTAGTTTGAGTTATCGCGTAATTACCAGCCCATTACGCGACCGATCCCCGCGCGCGTGAAATCGTTTGACACGGAAAACAAAGTCGCCTGAATCGATCTCACGTGCCTGTATGGAACTACTATGAAATTAATTCGAAATTGCTTGAAATTATTCCGAAGCCAGATCGAGGTAAATTTTTTGTTGAGAATGAAACTAACCAATAAAATTTCAAATAACAATTCGTTTTACTCGTTCGTTCAATTTTAGACATCGTACCGTTAGTTATCAACTGCGTTAAAAAATAAGAAATAAAAATAAGAAATAAATTTGCTAACACATAATTGTTCCAAACTAATTACTACAACCAAATTACTACAAACAAATATATACATATGTATATACATACATAAAATAATTATTTTCCAAATATTTTCTTCAAACAATGTCCGCAATCCTATCCGAAACGAGAAAACCGTGAACCCAGAAAAGATCGTACGTTTCTAAGATAAATTATCCGAGGAAAGTAACGGTGTATGAACTATAAAAATCACGCCAACTAACAACAAAGAACCATTAGAAGCGAGGGCGAGACATTGTCGGTGATAAAATACGAGGCGGTACAGTGTTTTCGACAGAGCGCGATAAAGCAGCTTGTAGATAGATAAGAGCACTAAGGAGAGTATCGCCAACTATAGTGTTCTAATTAGCGACATGTGTCACGGTGTCGATGCATTCGAAGGCAATAATTATTATCGACGCCAGGGAAAGGTGGAGCGAGAAGAATTCTTTAGGCAATCGAGAAAAATGAGAATTTTCAAACCAGGCTGACATAAAGTCCAACGTTTCCATTATATTTTCTACCTTTTTTCCTTTGTTAATTAACCCTTTCACAAAGTGATACAAGAGATATTCTGAGAAGTGATTGAAAGCAAGAACGCGTAGATTACGATTCGAGTTGTGTACAGTGTACAACGTGTATTGGATTATTAAGTTTAATAACGCGTTTAGTTTCGCCACAATTTCATACTTTTTCCATCGAAATATCGCGCCATGTTTCTAATATGAAACTGTTCTTTAAATCAAATTTTCGATAAGATACAATTCTATAAAATTTTGCAGATCTGTTCATTTCAGATTGTACGTTTTTAAGCTTAGCATCGCACAAAAATGAACAGGACCAATGCACAGCGAGCAACTGAAAAATTTAACGATAAACGTTCGACCCGATACGCGTCTGATATTTCCACGTTATCAAGCGAATTCTCGATTCTAACGTACACAGATATTTATTACCGTAATAAATTTCGAAAATTAAGGGAGCATATTGCACCCTGTCAAGCCGTAGCTCGAAGCGTCCGGCCATAATGCACGATCTACTTCGTCGTCGATTCGTGCGGTATCCTCCGCGCGTCATAAACGAACAAGGGAAAGAGGAAAAAACAGAATGAAAAACACACAGCCAATGCGTTTACTGCCATTGTACAGTTACATTTATACGTGGTTTGCTCGCGCCTTTATTGGTATATTTAAACGGTGCGTCAATATTTCACCACTCCCCTCGCATTTCCCCGTGTACCATAACTTTTTCCGCCATTATTCCTATCCAGCACGCAGTCCACGGCTAAAAGAGAATGCAACGAGTCAAACGTTGAATAAACAACGTGCTTAGCCACGCTCCTATACGAGGCGAAAACCAACGAAAGGGAAAAAAATAAGTAGGAGTAACAATAAGACCAAGAAAAGGAGAAGAAAGGCGGAGGAGAGGGGGGGGGGAAGACCGCAGGTATAATCGCCGATTAAAGCCGCTATTTTAAGGACACGAAGAGATATACGGCGTTCTTTAACGGCGGATTAAGTGGAATTTACAATTAGAGACGATAAATGGGGATATTTATTCGCGCGTGAGATGAGAATCTGTTCAACGAACGTGTTAAACTTTTCTCACGCTGAAACGAACAAAGTCATCGTTTTCTCTAGCTTTTAAAATATTTCAATTTCAAATACGTGGATACTTTTTAATAAAAATAAATATCGACCTTTCGTTACGAAGGGAGAAATATGATTGTAGTCAAAATACACTCACGAACGATGGTATTACGTACATGAAAATTGTCAATCACTTAGATATTTCACCCTTGCATCGCATCGACGATAAAAGCTTCGACGATTTTACGATCTCGCTGCGGCATAAAGGCTACGTTATGTTAAAAAGACAATGACGAGGGAGTGAACGAGGGAGAAGTAGGACAAGTCGAAGGTGCATCCTCCAGGTTTCTCGCATTGTTCCTGAAATCGAATTTACGATAGTGCGGCCGATATCGCCGCTTTCGAATAGCCGGTGCCCAACTGTGCGAGCAGAATCAAATTAACGACACGATTTCTAAACACTTTTCTCTGGAAGTAACCGAGAGCAAGCGCACTTCGGCGCCGCTTTAACAGGCGTGCACGACATCATTCTCTTTCTTCGTTCCTTGTATTCGTTATTATATTCATATTATTTTCACTCCTCGATAGTTCCTTTATAGATACTGACTTTTACCAACACGTGTATTATGCGATAAAATCTCGCGACGCGACGCGTTGAATTTATCTCGACGATTAGCGGAATCAGCACACGCGCATTTATTAAAGAATCGCGAGTGCAAAGGAATGGAAGAAAGAAAAGGGGGAAAGAGACGGAAAGATGGAGAGAAGGTTGAGCAAAAGTCTCGATCTTCGTCTAAGCGCGTTTTCCATCCATTTTTCTCGCGTTGTCCATTTTAGAAGCGAAACCCTGACAGCCACGCTCGGCCGTTGCAATCGCCTATTTACATCTCGGAATAAATTACGCGTCGGTGTAACATAGTCGTCGTGGCCGGCGTGTAAAAACGATAAGGGTTATTGACGCTAGCCTGTCGATGTCTGTGAGAAAATCCGACTTAGACGTCCGTCTCCTGCCTTTTCTATCCCTGTGTCCTGCTCTTTGAGTAGAGAGAAGGGAGAAGGGAGCGAGTAATAGTTTACAGTAGTGCAAATCGTCGATGGAACGAGCCTCCATGTCAAATACGTTACACCAGTTGCCGTACGTGAAATGCGGAGATCGACGCAGTGTAAAAACGTTTATACTTTAAACGTTTTGGCTTCGACGGTCCAAGAAAAAAATACTATTGGCTAACGTGCATAAATAAAATAGTTGTACCGTATCTTAAAAAGCATACAATGTATTCACCAAAGTATTCCGACACTTATCACAGAAAATATTCACAGATATATTACGGTACGCTTTCAGTTTTCTTTCAAACTTTACCGACATAACCGCGATAGTGGTATTTCGTTTCGATGTTAGCGAAAAAATATACTACGTACGCGTAATATTAGGTTGTCCGAAAAGTTTCTTTCGTTATAAGGAAATAATAAACGCACTACATTTTCGAGTAATATTAGAACAGAATGGATCGTATATAATTGGCTAAAATAATATGCAAGAAAAAATGTTGTGCACCTATTATTTCCTTATAAAACGAAAGCAACTTTTCGGACAACCTAATATATTCGTAAAAAGATTTCTACCAAGGTTCGTATATTTCGTGACCGACATATATTCCAAAGAGAAACTGTTTTCGTTTTAAATCAACCACGTTCGGCGCTCCTCTGAGACCCCCAAATAGTTCGACTTAAAACCTTCTCGCCATTATTTGCCAACGTTCCAACTAAGTGGTTCGCGAGGGTTCACCCATAACTCATTTACGACAGCCAGCCAACATCGCTAACGAGTCGAAAGACGCACTGAAACTCGTCGAAATTTCGCCGTTCCTCGCGATTCTTTGTCCATCCTCTGCCGTCTAAGTCATTAGCGATGCACGTACAATACATACACGCGTACAGGATACCGATCGTGGACGCAAAGAGCAGCAGGATGCTCACCCATCAGCAACGCGGTCGTTCCAAGAAATCGAATCGAATGAAAATAATTACCGCTCGCGATTAATTTCGCCGCAGCCATCGTTACGCGATCCCCTATCGGCCGTGGATAATGCGTCGTAAATCACCGTGCGGCTCTGCTTCCCAGGCGCAGACGCGACGATTTTCCACGAGACGCGTTCCCAAGGGGAAGCGAAGAGAGGGAAGATAGTCGTCGTCGAGGTCCACGCCGATCGGCAATCGTATCGGCCCATTTAATTTATCTTGGTTGCGTCGGCCGAACTGATTTACCGTGAAAATGCGACTAAAGCGCGGTTTAACGAATGACCGATTTAACTGGATGAAACATATCGTTTAGATTGCTCGAAAAATTACGTATAAAATGTCCACAATATGCATATCTAAATTAAAATACCATCGAATCGTTGTATTTCAATTTTGCTCTTATTTTAGCAAACAAAAGCTATTTGTAATAATCGAAGGTCCGATTTTTTTTTGCTCGAACTGCGAAGATACGTTTCAACGTTAGAAAAATATAATTAGACCGAAAATGGGCGAAAGAACATAGCAGGATTAAGGCCATATGATCACATCGTTCATCTATTTTGCATTTGATCTATTTGTACTAACTTGTTGGAAGCTGCAACGATAAGGCGATAGCAGTGCGACGAATTTTTTCAAATGTTCGATCGTACGACCAGATATTGTGGTTTCCTCTGTCTCCGGTGTCTTTTCGGGGCTTCGAAAAAAGAAGAAGAGAAAGAAGAAAAATAGTACAACGCGACGAACATTCTGACTCGACCGATTCTTCAGGAAGAAAAATTCTAAAAAGAAATTCGTGAATTCCACGAAGAAAACAACGCTTGAGAATGATTTCTAAACAATTCTCCAAAACAGTGTTTCTATCTGACCCCAGCGCTAAATATATCTGATAGTTTTACCAATGGTTTTCAATAGCCACTCGTTAAATGGAAATTACATCAAATTACCGTGGATAAAATAGTAAAAGACACGAGTTCTATTAAACTCGTATCTTGGACGATTAAGACGTCTTGCCGTGAAGTGAACACAATGTTCCCGAGCAAACGGTGGAGTAATCGTATCGGTGATATTCAAATTAGAGCGATACCGGTGCACGGTGTGTGTGCGTGATTAAAAATAAACGCGTGAGTCGGCGTAATTTCACGGTTGCGCGATTTAGTTAAGTCGCTCGCGTGAGCCATTGCTTCGACGATTGTAGGAGTTCGATGGAGTCGCTCGCTTATGGAGGGCGGGGGAAGGATACAAAAGCTTGTGCAAGCGGCGAACGAGTTTCTCGATTCCTGAAGAAAGAATGAGCACATTGGAAAGAATGCAAAAAAGAAAGGAAGACCCGCAGACTCGTTTTCGTGAATGTTATTCGCATCCTTTGACGTCATACGTGGCGTCTTTTATCGTACAAAAGCGATATCTTGCCGGGAATAATTTATTTAAACACATTTTTAGCGATTCGGTAGTCCTTCGTATGAGATATTTTTCCATTTGTATAGAGAAATTTGAATTTTTCGATTCGACTCTCTTGGGAGCGAACTTTTTCAACGTGCGAGAAAAGTTGGTTCCTATTAATCGTCGATAGTAGGAACGCACATTTTCGGACAGTTTCGCAAAGAGGAAAGAATCGAGAAGCTAGTATTATCGGAAATTTATTTGCTTTGCTTTAGTTAATTAATAAGTTTTAATAGTACAACGTTGCGTGTACGAAACATAGAAATCGTGAAAGAGTCAAGGAGATTCGATCGATTTTCTATAACGTTATTACGCAAGTTACATACCTATGCATCTATCTATGTTTCTCAAATCTTACTTTATCTCATTAACGTTGTGCTTTATTAATATGCCACTCTCCTGACACAGATCAACCTATTTATATATAGCAATGACTAGAGAATGTTATACGGAATGACTACGGAAAACGTTCTACGTTCTAATACTAAAAAGTAGTCCCTGTTTAGGATAATGCCGTAAAAGAAGACTTTTAGAATACAAAATTCCAACGACTAACAGTGCACTTTCAAGAATTCATCGATATTTGCATAGTCCACGATGTAACGTCGATGAACTTGATGGTTCGAAGGTTTCACTTTCCTCCCGTTTCGAAGAATTATCGAGAAGAGCGGTGCATGAATAATTCATGCGTGCATAGTTCCAAAGAATGATTTGCTTAATGACTCGTCTTTCTTTTTATCCTGGATAGCCGGCTATCGTGTTTTCTGTTTACAGTTATTGTCTCCGCGGTTCGCACGAACCTTGAACCTAAACCGCCGGGATCTCAGGTTTTTTCCAGGACAGGTTATAAAAATTTCATCGCGACTCGCATAAGTCTCTATAAATAAATACGCGTATCGACACGCGACGAGTTAATAAATCTCAATAATGGATAAAAAAAAAAAAAGAATTACAATCGAGGAATCGTTGTACGGTTAATCGTTGCGTTTTCATCTTCGCGGTTGGTAATCTCCGTCTTTTCTTAAAAGTTTCTAATATCGCTTACGACTTTCTAACTATGTTTTCCTGATTATCTACGACAGGCTGAAAGGAAAACGAGAATTTTTTATCACATATATAGTTATTTGGTCCAAACCGAGATTAGATCTTCTTATCTTCCCTTGAGTATTCTCTTAAGTTAGATTTCCTAATTGTTTCCTCGTATTTTGCACTTTTTAAACAAATACAATAAGCGCTTTAAGAACTTTTCAGCGAGAGTGCAATTAAAATATGGAAATTGAATAGAAATCCTTTTTACCCATTGAAAATTATAACAAGTATTCCACTTTAAATATTTCATATATATATATCTGTATAGATACGTGCATTTCGCAGAATAAATATTCAAATTACATGCAAATTATAGGTGCATTCTTGCATCTCCGAATTACCCATAGATCTATGAAAGTTCACAGTCTGGTAATAGAATTTATTTGGAGAGAGGAAAAAGGACAGACATGTTCTCACGCTAGAAATTTGCCATAATTGCGTAACACAACGTTACGATACGGTACGAGAGCAGTGCGCTAAATATTTAACACCAGGTCGCGATGCACGCGAGTATCTTAAGTAAAATCGACGATAAATCAGCCGTGAATCTAAGTGGCCATTCGGTTCCTGTAGCGTCGACGATAAAACCGCCGTAAAACCTTCGTTCTTTTCCCCATTTCCCCACCTTCCGGCCAGGAACGAGAGAAGATTTATAGCGGCTAGAGATTGGCTTTTTCACCGCGAAACCCACACGCCGTTCAAATCTTAGCAAACTGAACGTCGCCGTATTTTCTTTTGAATCTTTTTCCCCATTAATTCGCGATCGACCGTGTCCCATTTCGCTGTAATTGAAACGGCCCTCGCTTTGAATTTTACTATCGGTTAATTACACGGATGAAAGTAGCATTAAATGATGAACTGTGCGTCACTTCTTCTGGATCTACTAGGCAAATAAATGTGCCCGGATACGACGTCTTTTCCCCTTGTGAAGCACAGGCATGTCATGTATAATTATACTACGGATGTTGTTTATGCCAGATATTAAGAAAGATAACGTTATCGATGCATACGAATTTCTGTGAATGATGGAAGATTTATACGGTTTTGAAATTTATGGAGAAAATTAATAATGCCAAATAATCAATTTAAGATAGATAAATAAGTACTAGATGACGCTTATCACGTTTCTCCGCTTATAGTCTTCAATTTGCAAAAGAGATAATGGAATAAATTTTCAAATTTTGATATCTCATATGAAAAAATGAAAAGAAAGAAGAAACAGAAGGATACAAGTTTCACTGTTGCAGAATTGACACCATAACTCCAACAGAACTTCTATTTATGTAGTCAAGCATTCTTTTCGCTCAGAGGCATCGATAACTCGTTAATTAGAATCTCCGTGCTTCCTCCTCGGTTTCTCTTCGAGGGTGGTAAATAATCTCGCCGCATGCTCGATAATTATGTAACCGCAACGAATTTCCGCTTCCTGTACCGTCTTGATACATGTCAGTATGTTAATGCTGCGACGCTTCAGCGTGTAATTAACATGGACATCTAATATTTTAATGCGACGATGTCCAGGCACGAGCCCACGGAAAAGAAAGCCGGCAATGTTCTTGTCCCCTGGACAGGGATATCTTTATGAACGAAATTTCCTACATTCTACAGGCTTTAACGCTTTCGTGCCGACACGTCGGATTCGTCGTTTGCTGAATCTCTCATCGTCCGCGACGTGCTTGACGTGCCACGTCATAAATAATATTCATAAATTAAATGTTGATAATTCCACCTTCCAGCAAAATTTCTCGCTCGAGCTTAATCCACCTTTATGTTCCGCGGTCTGACATTTCACGTACGTTTCCGAGAATGTTCAATCGTTTCGCATGTCCAACGAATTCAGTGTATCATATTGCAATATCATGTACCTCCCATCCCCGCCCCCGCCTCCACAAAAAAAGAAGTAAAAAAAGAAAAAGACGAATTAACAAAAGAAGATATACTTTTGAAAGGAGGAACCGGTCCTAAAATAAAAGACCTTCAATTTGATACGACAGCGACTCTCGTAGGTTGATCCCAGGCTGATTAGGCCGTTCTTGGTGCACCTACTCATTAATGCATATAGCCAACGAAGAAGAGGAGTCAGGTACAGACTCGAGTCGCGTTACTTTAATAGACGTAGCAAAACTAATGGATGACAGGAATAAGAAAGTCCGGCTGGTTCGTGGTACTTCGTTCCGAGACCAGCCGCAAAAACACGCTGCTTATCGCCGCCTTCATCTTGTATTCTGTTTTTGCAGCGAATAATTACGACAATCCGGCATATACTCCACGATGCATACTCTTCTCTTTCTTCCTCTCTTTCTATCTATCTCACGAATCGTAGCACGAAAAGCAGAGATACTTGTACTTATGAACGCCAGCCACGTAGATTACCACAGAATTTTAAAAAAACACGATCAACGCGATATCCTCGCGTCGTTGAAAGGGTTAAGGGTAAGGGTGGTAAACTTGGTCGCGTGCTGAATTACACAAGAGGGTTCCGAAAGTGGAATTAACTTGTTGTCGAAAGGATTAAAGTCTGAGCTTTGCGAGGCTACAGACGAGCGATGTACCATTCGATGAATTTTGCCTAAAATTGTTAAAAATCGTGACAGCTAACGACAATATTTTGAACATAAATCTTTATAAGATCGAGAAATGTCTTCTTCGTTAACGTGGTTGATAATTGACAAAAGAACAGAATTCGATGGTAATCTATTGAGTTGGCAACTATCCATTCAATTACTTTTACTATCTACTAGATTTACAGCAAAGTAGATTTACAGTAGAGATACAGCAAAGTGTGGATTTTATTGATCCTGGGCATTAGAAACGAAGAAAGGTTAGACGATATTTTAACCCTATCAAGATGAATTTTTTCTTTTTACGATAACACGTAATAGCATGGACTACAACACATTCTTACTTGAAATATTGTAGGTTAATCGTAACATTTAAAATATGGTGCATATATAGTTCTACTGATGGGGTCGTACGTCCTGACCTAAGGATCTCGATAGTGTAATCTAAAGTCATAACAATCTAGTCATATGCATTCCTAAAAGTCATCTTAGAACATACATATCGTCCCCTTGTTAATGAGCTGTTAGACTGGCAAGTACATCGTGTAGTATACCAATGCCCCCCTGTCGCGTCGCATGAACAATTAAAATCTGTTTCTCTACGGTACATCGAAATGTTTAAAGCGTGTAACGCGACATTTCAGTAGCGCGCATGCGCCGTGCTGTGGCAACCGGGCATGCGCAATTAACAGCGACTCTGCACGCTTCTCGTGTTTACCGAATTATTACATTGTAACGTGCGTGCTCGACATTCGAGATCGAAGATCTCGTCGTTTCTTCTTTTCTCTTTGCACTTGTCCGGCGATGATGATGAATGGCCGTTTAAAAGAGAACGCCTGCCTGCAAACTCACCGTTTGCTTTTTACATGGTGGATCATTGAACGCGGTTACGAACAACGCGTCTAATTATCGGTATTTTCTGATAGAAAGCAATCGTGTGGAGTTATTCGTTGGGGTGAATGAAACACGGTGAACGAATGCGAACGGTGGACTATTGAAAGATTTTTATTTCATTAAAGAAGAAAATAAGTTTCGTAGATGGCAGAACGAAAACTGGCAATTTTCACAGCATGAACAATTTTATTGTCAACAGCGAGTTTCTTAACTCATAAAAATTAAATTCTTAATCAATTTTGCGAAAGTTTCTACAACTCTGTGTACCTTTCGTGGTTGCATTAAAATCATCCCCTTCATTTTGTATCACAAACATCGAAATTACGAAAGTTAAAAACGTTTATCATGCTGTCAACGTGAAGGCGGCAAAAATAATTGGCCGACACGGGAGCTCGTATCGAAAGCGGAGATTTCTTTCCAACGCTTCGACCCAGAACTTGTGTGCAAGGTTAACGAAAGGAGACCCAATTTCTTTCAACGTGACAACAAGACGGATTCCACGGTACTTCCTTTATCTCTTCTTTAATGGCCGACGTTATCCTCATTAACTAGTCGTTACTATACAGACTTCAGTTACAATTTCAATTTACTTCATCGCAGTGACGTAACCAACCTGTTATTTTTCATTTATTCCCCACTTTTCAACAATTTTTCTAGGTCATGTGGAATTCGTATTGAATACAAATCGTAATTTTATACAAACTACAAATGGGTGTCTACATTTATCGAGCAAGAACAATAAACAGATATGATGCAATAACATAGAGTATATCTTAGAATAAATGATACCACAGCTTGACAGAAAAATGTCTACTACGTGTAAAAATTAGTAAAACTCGTAACACAAGAGTACCAACTTTAAACGTTCTTTCATTTCCCCGGCACATTTAAATCTCCCAGAATTACACGAACACCCACACTCTAGTAATTACGCTTATATTTTTCCACGGTACTGCTAGCAACCTTGTAGTCAATGCAATATCGATCATCGACAAAAAAAGGGGGAAAAAGGAGGATAAAGTAAAAAAAACGATAAACGAGGAAATACATAACATATTCGACAAGGTACTTCTAAGAAAAAGAAATTTATAATCGATTAAAGTCGTCGTTTTGCTGATCGAATTCCATCGTTGTTTCGCGGGAAGCGGATTCTTAAAAATCTTTCGTCATTTCCATTTTCTGCTCTACCTGGTGGCTCTTGCCAATAATTATCGCCATAGGTACGACAACGATGTGAAATGGATAACGTTGAGCGATACGTAACAAGGCTTTCGTAGCTCGATTAAACATAGAACACCCGGCTAAAGAAAAACACGATACGCGATAAGGGCAGCGTAAAAAGCGACATTTTTCATCAATGTGACAATTCAGCAAAATGCTTTGCGGATTTATCGTCGTGATTATTTATGGTCTGGTACGAGGTGTCGCCTGTTATCGCCGCATTATGGATTCATACGTCGCACAAGTAACGGAGAATACGAACCAGATCCGTTCTTAATTGTCAAAGATTTCCCATTGTCATTGCAACAGATGGTGAAATACGTACGAACATTGCGTAATCGCAAAACACGATTGATTAGTCGGCTGTTAATAATTCCACGACGTTTTTAAAACGAAATGAATTACCGCGTTGCTGTGTAATATGTCATATTCTGCAACTTGCATCATGGTCCCGAGCCGCTGCCAGCAAAAAATTAATGGGAAACTAATACCCGATACGTTGCAACGTAATCGCGGTCTTATTGTACTTTCTTGGGTGAATTATGTTTCATAGAAACTTGAAAATATTCGAAATTATCACAGAGTTTTACCATTAAGACGTTGTATATAAAAACAGATTTACGATTATCAGAGTTCCTGATATAAGGCAGGAAGAAGAAAAATATATATATAATTGGCATTGCTTCTAAAATAAATACTTTCGACATAAAATGTAATTTTGTAACATCAACCATAAAGGTCTTGCATCGTTATGTTTTTAACAGCCTGTATAATCATATATGCAAATTACGGTTTTGTTAAGAATTATTCACAGTCTCTACGTATATCATTACACTGCGCAGAATTTATTATTTTATTTCGTTGATTATATTTTAAATATTGATTTAAATATATTAAAAAAAAAAAAAAGATCATCGATAAGTACACTGGAGTATTATTAAGTTCCAGTATAAAATTAGTCTACACCGCTGTGAATGATTCATCAGCGTGTATTTCTTTGTAAATTGCACGAAGAGTAATATTCGCGGTGGCAAAAACTGTTCAGCTTCTTCGTTTCTTCCTCGCGAAGTACATTACGAAACCAACGACTCGTACGAAACGTATATGTATCTTCCCGATTTCGACATTATAAAGCGCCAACTCGCGTTACTTATTAATCATTTTTTCTCATAATCTTACATCCACATATCCACCTAATCTAGAAAGAATCAGAAACACAGATAGAACAAAGAATCAAACGAGAAGAAACGCGTGTTACCTTTGTGTGATAACTAAATTTCCATAAGAAACCAAATTCATAAACCAATCTAAAACGAATTTAACTCGACCCTGTCTTCGAATTAGTTAAAATATAATAAACGGGTTATCTGCGCGAGTCGGAGTTGATCCAATCTCAGCCTTCCGAGGGCTAATGCGCAAAAACGTCGATCTCGATTACATTTTTCAGCGCGTACGCGCGGATGCTACTCTCGCGCCAAGCAATAAAAGTGCAGGTGCGCATGCGCAAAGGCAACCGCGCACGCGCAACGACAGCTCCGCTTCGGACGATTACATTAGCTCGACCGATGGCTATCGTTCCTGTACGCACGATTAAATTGATTTATGGGTAAACGTTAACGGCGGCGTTTATTTGTAGTTCGTAGGTTGGTCGGTCTTAGCACGGGAGAGTGGGTGAGCCCGCCATAGGAATTCGATGTTATCTGCTGACAGATACGAGATCGACCATTGCATGACGTGCGTTTTTTTCCATTACGATCGGGCAGTTTCTTTCGTTTCACGGGCTCGATCGTACGTGGTCACGGAATCAGACGGGAAAAGAGGTAAGAAATCGGGCAGAATGTAAAAGAGAGACAAAAGGTCTCGGGAGAAAGAAAAGGCAGGTTAATAGAGATGGAATATCTGTTAGACAGAAAGGTTAGAGAAAGATGGTGGATATAGATGGAAAATGTTTTAGCGAGGCACAGACATAGGGAATTTGTGCAATTTGCATTATAAGGAGCACGAGAAGTCACAGACCATTATCTACTGACACAGCGTCTGCGGGGAACTGTCCCTATGACGATATGTCGTTGACTGGACAGAGATTATGGCCGTAATAACGATAATGGTAATAAATGAGAACGAAACGAGAGAGAAATACTCTCGCGAACGATGGGCGTGTGCGTCGTGCGCTATATGGAAAGGCGGGTTTCGATCGGAACGGTGGACAAGAGCGGCGGCGGACTTAATTGAGAAGCGAGAGAGAAAAATACGGAATAATCTGTTGGTAGCGTAATAGCTGGGTCACCGGTCTGTCAATCTGTACCACGGAGAGGGTGGAATGTAAGAAATAGAGTCGCGCCTTGTTTCGCAATAATTCGTGTTCCGGCCCTGTGTCGCTCGTTTGCACGATGTTGGATACTGAAAACCGTGATTGGGAGCTTAAACGCTATATGTCTGTATACTCTTCGTTTATAAGTATTATTCGACATTTATAGAAACCAGATAAACTCGAAGGATCATTAGAGACTTGTTAAAAACTTTATGATTATCGTCTCGCTCGGAATTATAGGTCGCGAAAAGTCCGTATATTCTATGTTAGATATAATAAGAATCTCATAAATAACAAGATTGAATTTTTTTTTGGTATATAACGATATGTAATCGTATGCCGATAAGTCTCGCAATTGTTGAAAACAATTTAGATTTATAGTTTCGATTAAATCCTTCGTGAAATTTAGTATTGATTTTACGATCTTTTACCTATAACAAACAGGACGTAGTTTAACGCTGGCTTCATTTAATGCATGTGTATATTACAATAAAATTACTATTTCGGATGTGTTGTATTATATCGAATGCCCATTAAGAACAACCACAAATTGAAGCGACGACAGCTGACTTAAGTTACGATGGTTAATGTGTAATAACGTATCCCGTTTCAATAAATCATTCGGGTGTACTCGATCCTTGAGACGCGCAAAAACCAAAGGATAATTCGCAGTTGCGTATTTAGACTCGTGTAATGTACATATACTTCATTAAAAAGCACAAATAAACGAAAAGTTGTTTGAACCGTAAAACGTTTACCTGAGTTAAAACTCCACAATTTATTACATAATAAACGCTCCGAAGCACAAACTAGTGAGATTAAAAATAGATAAAAGTATAATTCCTCGATAATAATAATACAAGCTTTTACAACACAAATTTAATATATTTTTTTGTCGATTTCAAGTTGGAAAATATCTATGTATATATTTATATCAGTATATTTCAGGAAAAGACTACATCAGACATCAAAGCTAATTTACATTACATTTAAATCACTAACAATCATCTTGAATTTGACCTACTTAAACCTACTATCAGCCAGACAATCAGAATTCTCAAGCATTCCAGACAAAATTCCGCGCGTCAGTCTCAATCACCGGACCTTGAACATTTTCACTCGAGACAAAGCTTAGTCATTCGCAATGCCATCAAATAGAACCAAAAACACGTATCTACGTATAATATCGAACCTAATAGCCTGCACAATCAAACGGTCTCGAACCACTGGATCGTATAAACTTAACACAGTGGCAACATGCGAAATCGCGCGACACATAAACACGCTCGTGTTTTACGATGAAACTGACTCGCATAGAACGAAACCTACGTATACGGAACCAGACAAGTATAAATTCTAACATAATTGTAAAATAGACAACAAATCACCGGCCATTATAGGTTGGCGCAGAATTTACGATAAACGCGCGTTTATTCGATAGGCGTCGATCAGTGTTTCCCAACCTTTTTCATAGTCATATCGCCTTGAAATAATCCGATAATCTGCTATACCTTATTCCCGTAGAATTAAGAATAATGCTCAAAAATGTTATATAATCCTGAAAAATAACCACGATGACCCCTCGAAAAACAGTTACGACCCTTTTAGGTGTAATGACCTGCAAGTTGAAAATCCGGCCGTAGATTATACGCTCGATAACAGATAATAATTCTAAAAGATAAACGCGAAGAACAACACTCGTACACGACGTTATTCCATCGAGATACCTTGGCGACTTTAATTGAGAAATAACAGTCGACTTTTTGCCGGACCCCCTAATTTCATTTCGCTTTTCGACGATCGCTTCCTGCCTCGGTGGTCATACCAAGCCGGTTTCAATTAGATCCTCGACACACACGGTGGATCGAATAAAAACACAGCGTCATTCTGTTCGTTTTTCTTGGATCGAACGTACCGTGACCAAAACACGCCTGAGTGAGGGAACCGGAACCGTGAGATGGTGTGGCTTGAGAAAGGTTTGCTGAATTCGAGGAATTAAATTTTTAATTTTTATCTCTCAAGTGATATCGTCGATCATAACAATTTAAATCACGCCTAAGTTACGTTACTTAACTTAAGCATCTTTATCTTAATATCAAAACAGTATCAAAATGATCAATTTATAATTCTCTAATATAATAAATTGTAATTAATTTTATAGATTTCGGTAAGATTATTTAATTTAGAGTTGTTCGCTTTTTTCAAAACTATCAATAGTAGTCAAAATAGCCAATTAATCTTTTTTCACGGAAATTGTATACATTTATAGATTTTTTTATACATTTTTATAGATCGATGGTGTTGATGGACGCGTGAAATTTTTGAAATGGACGAAGACGTTCCTCTAACGGTATCACGAACGAAGCTGATGGTTCAAGTAATAATAGGTAACCAGTAGACTAGCAACGAGCAATTAATCGCGAGTGAACGATCAAGCTGGAACAGATCGGAGAATGCGTGCCTGGATTATCGAATGAATTTCCGCGGAAGACACCATGGATGATCACTAGTGAAAAATGATGTTACACTGGATTATCATAGACGTTCAGGTGTTATTACATTATCGTGGGAGATGGTCTGTCGGCGATAAGTCGATATCGAAACTGGTTTTATGAAGCGAATAAATCATCGAAAGAGAGACGATTACAAGACCTTTCATAACATATAGGATTTTGTCTCAAATTCAAACATGTATTTAATATTAAATTTTAATATTATTTAGTGATACGATGAAACATTATATATACGTTGTAGTCAAACTGTGTTTATATTCTGTGGATATACGTAATAAGGAAAAGATGAGATGCTTACTACGATATATATAGTTGCAACAAACGTTATACTTGAATCAACAAAATTAAGAGAAAGAAGAAAGAGAAAGGCGAGGCTCACAGATCCCTTTAAACTAGCAGCAACATTAATCGTCCTAGTTTATTCATTCCTTTTAACCACCAAGTATTCCAATATCTCTTACTCTATTGTCTATTATACTTTCTTGTTTCAAACAAAATAATCCACCATCGAAATAGTTTGTCGTATCATTCTAACGACGTGGAAGTTTCGATTCGATCGAACTAAAGAACTGTCTATGGGATACTTTTCAACTACACCGACTGAAAATACCAGACATTTGCCAGGTAGACCGACAGGTACGTATGAAAAAAACAATTACGACTCGGTCCAGGAATCAGCCATGCGCGTCAAAAAGACTTTGTCGCAGTTCTCGAAGCCATAACAGACCAATTTTTCGTTCTTTTTCCTAACGGCTGTCCACGTAACTTCCACGAATTTCTACGAACAGACAAAATTATGAAAGGAGAATAAATATTTGATCGTTGGCAGGAGTTTCGAAATTAAATTATAAGCTAGATACAGAAAGTACTCGAGGAAAAAGAAAGACATTTCTTTTATTGAAAACATGACGTAATGATGCTGATAAGAAGAAAATAAATTTATATATGTGACCGTGTAATTAAAAAAAATGTAATTTATATATTAAATTCATCGTTCCTTGATCCTGATGTGTTTTAATAAAATCAAACAATTTCCACGCGTCTCGTATATTCTCAGGTTTTATGTAAACGTTAACATTGCGTCGTAAATTAAGTTTACTGTATCCTTCAGAAGTCATATACACTGCAATCTATCGTAATTTTCTATGAAAATCTTTAGGATCTATTATATAAATTTTTAGAGCCTCTAGATAGTTATAATAATAATAATAATAACAATAATAATAATAACTTGCCAATATAAAGACGCTATTCACTTCTATTACCCAAAAGTTTTCTCTAAAGTCCATAAATAGTTCCCGTTAAATAATCAGTATACTTCGCAACATCTTGCACGCGAACCCAAAGTATCAAATTTTCTACAGTATCTCGCTCTCTCTATCAAACATTCGCTATAAATCTCGTGTTACAGACAATTCATTGCAAAATCATTTCCTATTACGTACCAACCTATGATCTTCAATTCGCAAAAAAGATTTGAAATCATAGCCGGTACTTTCTCGCACTTTCATGCAGACAATGCAAATTCCAGACGGTCAAAAAGAAAGAAAGGAAAATAAAGAAAAGTTGCAAGTCAAATTACAGGTAAGAGGCGTTTCGCGGCTGATCCGACATGATGGAAGAACGGATATCATTCGTTTGACGGCTGAGTTATAACGCGCAACCCATCTTCCAGATACGCTATAGTGATACGAAAAGCAAGGTTGATTTCCAAGTTGCAACTATGTTATTTACTCGTCGTTGCGTTTTCAGATAATCGTCACAGTGTCTTTGCGTTTGGCTCGAGCATAGGAAACGTCGCTCTGTAGAATAAAGTCTGAACTATATGTAGTTTCTCCAGAATAATTTCGATTTATTTGGTCAAAATAGTAATCATACGATCGTATAAATTTTATTATTCCAAATTTCAAATCACAGCCGAAAATTACGAAATTTAGAATCCAAAAATTCTTTCGATGTTTAGTAATCCTAAAACTCTAGTCAAGTAGAACACACGAATAAAAGACATTCCATTTTATGCAATCATTTATTTCTCTCATCCTTATCGTCTGTTTCTCTCTGAATTAGCCCATAACTCGTGAAACTCTATGTACACGTAATATCTCGTGTCCGTACGAAACATTCGATAGAAATCGATGACTCTAAACGACAAGTCCATATCTTCTCTTCCTCCTTTTCCTTTTCTTTTTTCCATCGATCTTCGATGAAAATCTTGACAAATTTCCAAGAAACTTCGACACGTTCGACGTTCACAAGATACTCATCTTCACGATCGTCTAGTTTACGATCCTCTCTCCCTCTCTCTCTCTCTCTCTCTCGATAAGTTTGTTTATAGTACCATCAATAATTATACGACATGTAACGAATAAATCACGCTGAACCGTACTTGATTAACATATAGTACACGTAGAAGGGAAAAAATATTCTTCTAATTGTCAACTATCCTACGTACACGTGATCCAATCGCCATCTACGCTATAATAACTCGTTCTCCAGGCATTGTGATGGATTACCGTTAAACTAATCACCGGTTACGTAGTAAAATCGTCATCCTGGATTAGATGGAATTAAATTCCATTTTCCTCGTAGACACTATTATTTACTTACATAGTTTTATAATGCACCATCATTGTCTCATCCGACAGCTGAATATTTTATATATTTTTAAACATTTTTGCATTTTCCGCGGTCTAATTACAAGAGTCCCTTGTAAAAGCGTGCATTTAAATAAACGTCTACCGTCGAACGGCCAAGGTCTTTCGGTTTTTACCATTGTTCGTCTCTCCTCATCTATCTCTTTCTTCGACTTCTTGCGATTGTAATTACTGGCTGCGCGCTTCTTTATTAGTAAGATAATATCCGGAATAACGGTGGTCCAATGAATCAAGGAGATCACTGCGAAGTTCAACGCGGAAACAATCACTTCTCAACTGGTGTGTGCCTAATTGTAAGTAGAACTGTTGCATCTCGGAAGTTCTCTTCGTTACGTATCTCTGCAGGTACCTCGCACGAATAATCACGCGAACCTTCATCTCGTTTCTCGAATTATTATTATTACAAACAGCGACCATACGCTGCTGTGTTAAATCACCCTTTCTTTTAATCTTTGATCTTAATCTCTGTTCCTTTTAGTCTGATTTTGTTTTCTTCTCCTTTTTAGACGGAGCAAGGATGATAAAGTGAAATACGAGGGAGAATGGTTAGTACGAGTTAATTACTCAAACACCATTACCGTACACTAAAGACGCTATTAAATAGCACTTATTCGACAAAAATTAAGTGATTTATGAAGGCCAGTGATAAGGAATGTCATAAATTAATTCCGTTTCACGATATGAACATGAATAAATTCAAGTCACAATGTAGACCAAAAAGATTTCAACAATAGAGCTACTCAGTTTCTTCGTCGTTCCTCATCCGTCTTGCTAGACTTCTACCGATTACCATCAACTCAGGAATCCAACTTTCTCGATAAAAGGCAAACAAATAAACGAGGAAGCGTAATATTAAACCATGCCAACTTCTTTTCTGAAATTCTTATACGCTTTTATACGTCTTAACTGCTCCTAAATGGATTCAATCAAAACGCGTTTTTATCGCCAGGAACTATCGAACCAATTGATCCACGCGAATGTTCTTGCTAAAATACTATTGTTTACTTTTATTCAGGCAGAAACACGATCGCATTTTTACTTATTTCCTTTCATCATACTGCTCTGATTCTACTTAACTATTTATAATATATTCGCATATATATTAAAAGTAGATATTTCAAGACGTTCTCATATATAATACCGTTCCTATAATTTGCGTTTAATTTCTCACGTATCTCTAGAAATAGTAAATTTATCATGTAAGAATCTTACGTAACGACTAATGTCAGATCATATAACTCGTCGTGAGGAATTTTTTTTTTTTTAATTTAATAAAGAAAAAAGGCAGCGCAACGTACCAATAAAGAGCCGATTAAAACTCTAAGAACCACAAATATATAATGCAATCATCGTGAGAGCTTAAAATCGAAATACTCGATTTTTGTATCTTCGGATTTCCAATAAACGCGTAACAATCTGCAATCCAATTATCAAACTAATTCGAAGCAGATAAAATCCGCTCGCGCCTAATATAAAATCGTTGCGATATCGGATCAAGGTTTTCCACGGACGTGCAGGCTTGTCCATGCTTGGCGCGCTCGCCAGAGGAAGGCTGCCATGCTAAATGTAACATTAGATCGGGCTGGTGTGCTCGGCTACAGGCGTATAATTATGAAACGTTAAAAATTTACAACCGCCACGTACGTACGTACGTATACACGGGAACGCCGTTGTAAACGTAATTACACGGGTGCACCGGTGCAACAGTACACACATAGATAGCTGGAACATGCGGTCTCGCGTGGCCAGTCCGATAAACGGCCAGCAAGCCAACAGCTTGTCGCAGCGTATCACGGTTTCTCTGTTCCGAATGCAAATCAGAATGCGACTCCAGAGAGGAGATGAAAAATGCTTGGTTTTATATCCGTTTATCTAATCTGTTAAGTAAAAATGTCGAGTTAAAGCCTTAATTGATATTGTCGAGTCTACGAACGATTGTGAGAGTTTGAGTTATGCTGTTGTGTATGAATATGTGGATGCTCTGGTCGATTCGTATTGACAAGTAGATAAATGTTGCTAGTACGAATGAATTAAGAGAAATTAATGATCAAAATCGATACCTGCTACGATGTACAGTGATCTCTCTTTTATTAATATTCGTACTGAATCTCGTGCTTCGAGAATTATAAACGCCAGTTTATTCTCATCTCGTCGTAGTTCTATTTATCCACAATTTCTTAATCGACGCGTTGACTGCGGGACCGAAGTTGCATGACCACTTAGTGTGACCGAAATTTTGTTTCTTAACGCGTCGAGTGCCGATCACGTCAACGTGGCTTTTTATTAAGGGAAAAAAGTGCCCAAGTACTTTGAACTGTGACAATCCAATAAGAAAAATTATTGATCGTGCTAATTCGATATTCATATCCGACCAAGAACAGGTGAGAACGCGGCGGCACAAGAGGTGGAAGTTTATGAAATCAACGGATGACGACTGAGAGTAAATATGTGTTTGCTGGCGCGTCGGGACAGGAACAAAGCGAATGGAGATCCCGCGGCGCTCGCTGAACACTTTATCGGGCTCATCGGATCGCAGAACAAGCGCGAGAGCGTTCGTGAACCAAGGTGTAATTAGAAAAACGAGCGGATTTATATTTTCAACCGGCTCGTTCACCGGCTACCATTAGCGAAACAGCTGTTAAAGGCGTGCATTTACTTATCGTTGCAACGCTCGCGCCTACGTTTCTACGAGACATTTCTACGTTCGTTGTCAATCGAATTATCTTTCGATATCAATATCCTTGCTTTCGTTTCGATCTTTTTCCATGAAACGTTTATCTCTGGTTCGTTATAGGGTTGCTTAAATAAAATATTTGAAAAATGATTAAATAATGTATAATAAATAGCGTATCGTCTATTTGTATAGGTGTCATTTTAAAATAATTTTGCACTGAACTGTCTGGACAGGCAAATGATTTTGTGTCAAATTATTTCGTTATTTAGGTACCAAACTTTTTATTTAGTTCATATTTGAATAAATTTGTTTTCTTTAGTAATCTCTCAACTAGTTTCTGATTTTATTAATATATCGATATTAAAACAGCTGCGTTAGAAATACAGAGTCTCGTGCACACAGGCTTCAATGAATAATTCATTAAATATTTAGTAGCTGAAACTAAAACAGTTCCGAGGAATGATACATAACGTATTCATAAAAGGTTTCTATAAGTGTTCGAGTATTTTCATGAGCCACCGTAGTTTCGCTACCGCGACCGGATGGTGTATAATTAGCGGCGAACAAAGGATGTGGAACGAGAGTGTGTGCGAAAAAACGCGTGTCCTGGGACCGATGGAAAGAAAGTGACCGACGCCCGTATAATATCTCTGCTACCGTAAAAACAGGCCCGTCGACAAGTTTTCGAATCGAGTTACCGCTCCACCAACCAACCGAATGGACAATGAAGAACGACGTGGCGGAAGACGCTGAATCTTCTTTGAAACACCTTCCTGACGAAGGAATGTCGCGATTAAAATTTGTTGTATGCAAAACTGAGATTTTAAATTAAAAGATCTCTAGCTCATGACGATAGTGACAGACTTTTCTAATTTTATATGACTATGAAATAAACATAAACTCGTGTATTAAAATTGGTCTTGATCTAATAGTTAGATAACGTTAGACACGTACGATATACGCAACGTGAATGATAAGATTGGTTCCAGCGAAGAATCTTAAGAATCTTCTTCAATATCGTCATAATAAGCACAAGTAAAAAGCGAATATGCGTGAGAAGGTAAATTCCTCTGTTGGAAGAATCTTCGACGTGTTGTTCGGAATTTTCGCGGGCGTTAATAAAAGTCGTAAACACTTGGTCGTGAAGTACGCGTATTATAGGTACGTCGAACCGACAGGGCCGACAGGGCCGCAGAGGGATATTGAAATCAACCGAATGGGACGAGTAATGAACAGTTTAAAGAGCGAGCTTAAATTGCAGGTTGCGAGAAAACGGTCCTGCCCGGTGATTTATTGCCATGGTTTTTGGGCTTTTATCGCCTTTTATTGGACATTCACGTGGGACTTCAAACGCCGCCTTTGTGAAAAGCGAGTCCACTTGGAGCTGAAGCACTAATGTAAACGTATTTATAGTACAGCTATTTATTTATGAAATCACAAGTACTTTATATATTATTTCCTCTGTACACTTCCTATATCACAAACAGACTGTGGATTTTTATGCATTTCTAGAAAAATTTAAAAGAACAAAATTAAAAGAGCAAAAGTATAGTGGAGCTTTCTGTAATACTTGACAGGTAAAACAATTTTCTACCGAGCTATTTTTACTTCTTCAATTATACGTGTTTCCAAAAGTACGAATTTACATAAAAATCCGCAGTCCAATCGTAAATAATTAATCAACGTTACTGTCTCTTGCCATTGTATATCAACGTAATAGGATAACTTGGTAAAAGTTTATAAACCCTCTGGGGATGCCGCAAGAAAAGCAATAAAGATTTGCTATTGGCATAACTTGGTAAAATAACAGAATTTTCTTACACAATAATGTTCTTACAAAATTGATATTAACGTTATTAACTTGATGCGCTGTAACTGTCAATATGGAAGTTTCTTCGTGAAATTTCTTTACGTCAATTATCTTTCCACGTAACCAATAAACGACACAAACGCATATATTAACTATCCAGATATATATGGAGTACTTTCAAATTTATTGAAACAACCTAAATTTATTATAATTACAATGTGAAACTCCGGTCACCCTTTAACATTTTCGTAATGCATGAAACGCTATCCGGTTTGTAAAAGAAAGAGGAAAAGGAAGGAATAAAAAGATACCTGACCGTCGCAAAAAATTTGGCGCATAAATAATCAACGATCGATAAACAAGCCAAAAAGGAAGTACGTTCTTTTTCTACCAGCGAGCTGCACCCGTGTAAGTGCTCCCTTGGCATAATTAAGCACCGACATACGCGAGAGACATCGAAACTGGGTCTTGTCAAGGAAGTGGTTTATGTGTTGCACGTGCACCGGTGTAGCACCGTGCGTCCATTAATATACGTGCCTTATGAATACGATACCCCGACATGCTAGAATTTCGAGGCTCGCCAAGGAATTGAAGGAAACCCGCGTAAAAGCGAAACAACTCCATAGGAACACAACTACTTCTCAATGAACACACATACGGTTATTTACTCGATACTTTTGTTACAGATAAATCTCCTCAACCTGTCGTACAATCGCGATGTGAATATATTCACTTTCTATTCATGATGTTAATTATACCTTAGGGAGTCATAATACTCCGTGTCCTCAACAAATAATTAATTTCCCTTAACATTTATAATTTATAAATCGAATCGGAAAAACACTTAAACAAAGATAACAATTTAAAATCATCCAACTTTTCCAATATATTCTAATAATTTCAATATAATCTAATATTTCCAATATAAGAGCTCAAACATCCACTCGCATTTTTTTCCACTCAATCGTCAAAGTTCCCACACTTTCCAACAATAACGCACACCATAGTCTATGTGTATATGTAGATGGCATTCACCGGACACATACGAGCGCGGCTATAACACTTAAAGGATTAATGGTTCAACCATACGAGAACAACGCTGCGCGTTCAATCTGAAACAGCGAATAACAAACGGAAATAAAATAAAGGAAAAGGGGAAAAAATGGGGTCAGCAACGCGGTCAACGTTCGTTCGAAAAGGATTTCGAGCGAAGAAACGAGAAACCCATCGAGATTTACCGTTAAGCGTCAAAGCGTAAAACCACGTGTTCGCGGCGATCTTTGCAACGGGCTTGTGCACTTGCCGCGAAAAAGGAGGAAGGAAAGTGAAAGTATCGAGGGAAACCTTAACAATGTTTCCACGTTTACCGAGATTGTCAAGGTTGCCCGATCAACGCCGAGACTCTGTTAGAATTTTATCTGCCGATCGTTTGAGCGGATGCTTTTTCAAATCGTGTCTGTTATTATCAGCATCGCGGATCGCGCGAAATTACTCATAAACGTAAGGTGACATTTGCAAAGATCGTACAGTGACTCACCAAAGTACTTGAACGGTTATCATAAAAAATTGTTATATTTATATCATATAAAACGTGTTGACGTTTCATTAATACCGCAACGAAATACGATCGTCATGATTATATCGGTGAAATTTGAAAGCAATCTGATATTAAATGTTACAGGATACTTGCAACAAAACGGTACAATTTTAGTACGACAATTGAAAAATGAAAAGAACCTGTGAAGTTCAAAGATGCAGATCTTTTAAATACAAGTAACAGATTGCAGATTTTAATTACTAAGCAATATTCTAATATCTTCAATATTTTAATATTATGATGGGTACTACTTTGCAAGTTCTTAAGAATATGAAAGAACACTAAATTTGATAAGAATACTAAATTTAAAACCTGCCTGTCTCCGAAAAATAGAAAATATGACTTATAGCTTTTTCTTTCTATAGTCTTTCTATCCATAAAAAGTTCTTACCAATATTCAAATACCTTCACGATTTACTGTATCTCGCCGATCTATAGATCCTCGTTCGAAGGGATCGATAACCTACTTTGACATCAGCGCTACGAAAAACGCGTGGAATGGTGTCACGTGTCTTTGCGCGGGAATCGTACGATTCTGCGCAAGGACGACGAAGATAGAATCGTTATCGCGCACGCGCGTTGCGGCACCATTGCCGCATATGGCACGCTGTTCTACACGAGGGAATTTGTAATTCAAACGCAAAAAGGATAACACAACGGAACGTATTGAATCAACGAGAACGAGCATTTATACAGAACTTTTATTAATGCGATTTACCGTCAGTAATAAATGGACAATGTTCCCGCGACAATACTGCACGCCATATCGATGTAACGCCGGTGTAATTGCCGATAAGATAATCGCGATTAAGCGTTCACCAGTTAGCTGACGAATTTAATTGCGCGCCTAATCTTATGATATTGAAACAGCTTCTCTAGGCTTTCTGTTTGTTAGACGTACTTCAAATCAAGTTACGTTATATGTCGTAAGAAATTAGAGATTGAGAATTGTCTACCAACAGCTAACTATGTAGTTTCATTACCTTAAATACAGAAGAACTAGTAATTCTGGAAGTAAAAGATTCTTAAAACCTAGCCCTTTCCCTTTTTCGAATAATTGATGCATTAACGTATTATTAATTTTCGGTATCATATTCTTGAAATTACTTATATACATCCTTCTATATAATGCAGAGTTATCTACCCGTAAACAAAATAAAATAAATAAATAACTGAACTATTATCCACAAAAGAAGAACATTCGCATCACCATCTATTCAATTCTCGTTCCCTCGACAGACTCAAAAATTACTAACCTACTCAACGCAGTGTCCGTATACTGTATGTTCAGACAGCGCCAGTCAAAACCCTATCTCACGCGAAAACGAAGAAAAGAGTATGTGCAATGGTTTGACGGGTTCAAAGATAGGCCCCGTCGAACTACACGGAAATACGATCGATCAAAGATGACCTCCATACAGGCTTCCTTGACAGCGAGAAAATTCACGTGTTCGCAGCCTTATATCGGCTGGATTGGAAGAAAAAAAAAGGTTAGGCGCAGAGATCGATCGAAGAAGATTCCGTAGTAAGCGCAATACCGTTCGTGCGAGCAAACTGGTCGGAGGAGTCGTTCCTTCGAGGAAGTGCGGCAAATCTCTCACGGATCTCGAGTTTGCTCATCTTTCGCCGGGATCGAGGCCTGCGTCAAGGACTGCCAGACTTCGAGACGAACGTCCGTGCGCCCGTTCGCTTGTATCGGCGCGTGACGCAACCAGATGCCAGATTCTGCCGGAGGATCGAGTTTTGCGGATGCTACCGGCTAACGGTCGCCTGTGCACACGTTTACCGGGACCTCCGTGGCTTTTTGATGACGTCAGCGTCAGTGAATGGAACGAACGGTGGTTGGAAACGCGACCGATGGAGGCGCGACTTGTCGGAGAGTTTTGATTTATTGTACATCGATCAACAACATTCAATGGATATTTCAGAGCCGAGTACTTCTATTGCCGGCGACAGGCGATTAATATCGTCGTTGTTCTCCGAGGGAAGCTTTTTTACCATCCTTTGTCGATGAAACATCGATGTTTCGATAAATTACGCGTTTGCCGTGAATGGATTTTTTTAACGCGTTATCTGTCGATCAGGGAAGATCGACTATCGGTAAATTATGATATATGTAGTTTCACTGGTCATTGACTAAATAATGGGACTTCGTATCTCACATACTGAAATACCGACATTGAAAAAAGCCGAAGTGTTTCTTAACGCCCTCTACGACTTGGTACGACCAACATAGGAATTATATTTTCAAGCAGCAAGGAAAGTATGCAAGGTAAAATATTCAACTAAAGTAATAATACTTTATTTAAAATACCACCCTTAATTTTGCATACTCTTAATCACTATTACTTATATCGTATTTACGTATTCAAGTACTTATTCAGGTACTTTCAGGAACAAATTAGTGCTTCTGGAAAGCAATACTTTTTAGCAGTATCAAATATTCCTAGGAAGCAGCAGTTTTGAACAAAACATTGAAAGCATCATTTACTAATTCCAAAAACTCTAATTGGAAATCTAATTTATCATACCTAACGCTAATTCTTAACACAAATTTAATAAAAATTTTATACTACAAATTACAATATCATAAAGTTAATTAAAACCTTCAAATCTAACATTAAATGACCGGAAACGAGATGAACTTTAATATATATTGATCTTCAAGAAGTTCTAACAATTTATAATCAAAATCACTAAAGACAATCGCGCTGTCATAATTCGCAACACTAAAGCAAACACGATTATCATTCTTTCGCAACTCTAATCCAAACCGTAATCATTCTATCGTGACACTAATAAAAGCCGCGAAATTTTTACGCAACTCTAATTTAAACCGTAATTAATTTCTCGCAAACACTAATAAAAAAAAAAACGCGATTTACCCAACGTGGTTAAGGATCGACATATATATCGGCCAGAAAAAAAATACTATAACTACAACTACTAAAAGCGAGCATAGTGACAAAGTAGTAACGAATGACTTTCCATGCTCTGGGTGATCCAGAGGATGGAAAGTCATTAGTAGTTGCTCTATTGAATGGCAGTTTGCCGAGCCTCTTCGGCTCGTAGCCTCTTCTTTCTTCGAGCGCAATGCCCGCTGAAACTTAGATCTAGACTCGAGTCTCTCTAATCACAAAATAAAAAATAACTTACAAAGGTAAAATAAAAATATAAATCGCGGATACTATTCCCCGTGTACATGGATGAGCAAGGATCATAGTGATCACTGCCCGTTCGCATGTGCATGCTCGAGCAATAAATAAACGTTCGCTTCGAGACCCACTCGCGATCGCGACCACGATATTCGAAAAATCGATGGATAAAGCCAGAGACGAGTTTCTCCACTCGTACCAGCTTTACCGTCGATTTTTCAAATTAAATTTCCTGAAACAGGTTGGACACGAGAAACGGGCCTACCCGACCAGAGACTGTGCCAACCTGCCCGGCCCTACCTACTTATAATTAACATTCACACCAGAAAGTAAGCTATATCTAACATAGCCCTATGTTTAAAAATGGCAAAACAGGCACACCAACACACTCACTCCACGATTCTCTCACATACCACCCGGGCGCAAGGACCTATACTAGGGAGACGTCCCGGGACGCCTCCGACACCCGAGTTTGACACTCAACTTTCATACTCTAACTTTTACGTACCTTTTTCCTGAAATCGACTGGCGATGGCTAGCGACCATCATACGTTACGTGTATATTGAAATTCTAATTATGTTTTTAATATATTTCAATGTTAACTTTAATTAATACTCATGATCATATTGTATAAATATTCATAATCTTGTATTATATCATTTGAAAAATTAGGATATTCTTAGACTAAATGGTATAATATTTAATACCATTGTAATTTAATATAATTATATATTACTATTGCATTAATAACACTTGTGAAACTCATTAATATTTCAGAATTATATGGGTTGAAATAAGAAGAAAACGACGTAGTTCCACGACCTAATCACACACACAATGTAGAAAATACGTCGTGCACGATACACTAACGCAACGTCAGTCGCTGAGACAATGTTATACATATAAACTATAGTCATCATGCCCACCGCTTTTCTTAGGGTGTTAACCTATGGGGTTAAACCTGAAAATCCTAGGCTAAAAATATGATAAGCGTATCTATTACGTTTTGTATCTAACGGGCTAATATTCGTTAATTAAAGTCTACTTTATACTTTATTCTATTAATTTAATGAATTACTGAAATGCTAAATTTAAATGAAGAGTTAATATTCATTCACTTGTTTTTTATTATATTTCAAAAAATAAATTGAGCTTCAAAATAATACAAATAGTATTTATATCAATAAATAATAATAATGAACTCTACATGAAATATTAGTAAAAATATCCTCAGGCAATTCTTTCATCAAAACACATCTTTGGAAACTAAGAAACATTCAAAACTTGTTTTGATTCTGAATCTGCCTGTCGCGAAGTGTTTTCTTGTACGTAACATTTGATACATTCTTGGACGGACAAAATTAGACTCCATACCTTTATATTTCACATTTAAAATTTTACTGAAATTTTACTGTCTATGGAACTCGAACAATAAAATTGTTCCACATTACCGCAAAACACAAGATAAAATTAAATATCATTTATAATAAAAATCAATAATAGCATTAACAGTGATTATAATAATTTCAATCATAATTGCAATTTTCATAATGAAATCGGAGGATATCCGACTTCTCCACTACAGAATACTTAAACGAAGCTATTTTTATATTCATTGTTTACTCACATATGTTTGTTGGGTATTTGATATTTGCAAATATAAAATCATTCTGGATATACTTTGATTTACTCCCCTCTGTTAATTCTTCGTGTGTTATCAACATTCGAAAACGCGGTGTACAAGAAAACCTATCCTGAACTGATAAATGAAACACATACAAGAAAATGTTACTACTCGCGAGTATAATAAATACTCGCGGTCACTATGCTCGTCAAAAATTCAACGTAATACAACCAGTCACCCGTGTCGCTTCAAACCTTTCATTCTACAACATGATTAAGTGACCAGAGGAACAAAAATGCATGCGACTCACGATTAGTTGCGAAGAACGTTGTCATCGATGTATTGTGCCCTATGGAACGTCATCGTGAAGCCTATCATTAGACAGGAATCGTTGATTCCCATGAAAAAAAGCAAAGACTGGAAGAAATCTATAACAAAGCATAGAATATTATTGTACAATTCGTCCTTAAAGACAGTGTTAATTATTTAGAAAGTTTGAAATAATAGAAGATTGATCTCTATAAAACATAAAATTTTAACTTGTCTTTATTGTTGTCATATTGTATTAGTTGTCATAAAACTTTGACTTGAATGAAAAATTTTAACTTGTCAAATTTTCAATCAAATTCCATTTTTTAATTAATTATAGTTGACATAAAATACAAGGAATTAAATGAAGTACAAAATACAAAGCTACTTACATTCTTGGTTTTTTAAGCATCACTAAGTCCTTTCCAGGAAACAGGATGAAAAGGAAGGAATGAGAAACCTTTAACAAAATATGAATTCATATATATGAATAATTTCTTCTAAAAAATATGATGGTTGGTTAATAATGTATATCGATTGAATATTAAATAACTGTCAGCAATTAACCAATAGAAAAAGAAAATAAACATATAAATACGTTTCACTTTATTAAAATAAATCAAATATTACCATTAGTCATCATGGCGTCCTTTTGAATTTTGTGGCGCCATTTGTAATTTCGTTGCATGTTCCTAACATCTCCAAATTTTCCGCGTAGTCGAGCAATAATCTGCACAAAAAAAAAAAGTCGAAACATTATAACAAATGTATAAAAAGCAAATTATATACAAAATGAAACAATAATCAAGCTCAAATTGCGTCTTGAAGGCTCATTATACGATCTACCGGCAAATGTAATAACGAACAAGACGATCGAAGAAAAATAGATAATCAAATAATAAATTATTTACTATAAATTATTCAATTAAAAAACGTATGATAAGTAAACGAAGTTACAAGAACGTAAGTGATAAAAGAATGATTATGAAAATATGTACTACGTAGTATAGAAATCGGTACCTGCCACGGAGTGACACCGATACACATCTAATCGCTTCGAAATTTGACATTAGACTGAACCCCTGCGGCGTAATTTGCCCTGCGAATTTCGGAGTGGGGAAACTCCCCGGCAAGTCGATCACGTACGAACAGAAGTTGTCAAATTCCTGCAAAGGACGTTTTCGGTAGCAATACGTATTTCAATAGAACGTTTTTATTTTATTTCTTTATCATTCCTTAACTTAAACAATACAAACTTCTATACTGAAAAAATTGTTAAAGATAAAGAATAAAACTACATTCATGGATAAAATATTCTCCATTTTTAATTTAAAATTTTCCAATACACGTATATAAAATATAAGTACAAGCATTCACAAGTAACGCATTTGCACATGTTTTTAAATATTATCAAATCTGAAGTTCTTCCTGTAAAATATTATACCTGTTTTTTAGGCTCTCAAATCAGGGTTGAAAGATATTTTTTTAATTGATAAATGTGAAAAATTTACCATTTCGATAATTATAATTTATATATTGTATAAATAAGGAAAATTATATTAAGTTTATATTTTCAATATGACATGTATAGATTGAAATTCATATTAGAAACAGAAATTACAATCATCATTTTTAATTGTCGAAAAAATTATAAAACCTTTAACAACACTCCACAATTACAAATACAATTGCAAACATAACACAACTCATACAACATCAATTTTTCGTACCGGATCGTAAAGGATATTCAATACGTATTATTTTCTTCGTTTTAGTTAGTAAATTCGAATACTGTGCATATATATACGTTATACATACAATAAATCGAATTTGATTATAATTTGATACATCTTTAATCTAATAACTTAATTTTTACTATATCTAACGCACCAAAATATTATAATAGAATCCGATTACAAATTTCCATCCATATTATTCTATACATTTCACACATGTATGTGAAAGTGACACAATTCAACACAAGTTTTTCAGGAAAAACGAAACACTATTTGCAAGCTTAAATGGAATGTGTGATTCTCCATTTTCAGTCCTGGAAATCCTTCTTTGACGGTTTTGATGTTCTTCGATCACATGACTAAATTATTTTGATACAGTGACACTTATTGTGACATTTTCGAAATACATGTGCAAATTGTACGAAATTATACAATATTCATCAAAATATTTTAGTATACTATAAATTTAGTATAAATATTAGGTGCTCTGTAAATAACTATCGATTATACTCATTTTAAAATATATACATGCAAACACACCTTACCAAACATTCATACCTGTATATGTTACAAACACATATAAAGCTTCTTATTCCTCGCACCACATTCTTCAAAAACAAACAGAGAATAACGACGACAATCACATTCATCCTTCAAACATTTCAAGCTGATGTCTCCGCGGTATTTTGTGGAGTATTAGGTGTACGATAAATTCCACTGAATAAAATAGTACGAGTTGGTTTCTCATAGATGAAATACAAGAAAGGATGATTTGCATTAAAAATTGCCGGTTGCAATGGTCGTCCAGATCGGAAAGTGTAGAGAGCAGTAGCTGCAGCTGCAGTGGTGCCCTCTTCAGTGACTTCGATTCGCGCACGATGGACAGCGTCACCCAAATGCAATGGATTTTCACCATCCTTAACGAAACCTCGAAGATCGGCAGCATTAGGCATTACCAATTCGCCTGCACCGATTGCATGAAGCAGCGTGCTTATTGGAAGATCCTTTTCGACTTCAAATCGCGGTAAGATAACATCGACTTGTTGAGGTGGTATACCGGAATCCAAGAGATCGCGGAGTTCTGTGGATCCTAATTCGGTGGAAATGCGTTCTATCAGTTGACGAACACTGTCTCTTTCCCCGTTTTGCTCAACGTCAGCGGTGGATTTTGCGACGGAAACAGATGGTGGGAGAAGGACGAACATTGAGATTTCGTTGCCTTTATACGGCAGTTCTAGCACGTGCGCGCCAAGTACTTCGGAAACGACTGTAAGGAAAGATTATTTGTATTTATTTCTATTTATATATATTTGCAATGATATAATATGATTATAGCTTTTCTAGGCGGGCAAAAGAATATAAGTCAGAATTATTAGTCTTGTAGAGACGCACTTACAACATTTGAATTGCAATGTAAGATTAGGTGGTTAGATTTTGAATATGAAAGTTTATAATATGCAATGTCTTGTCCCATTTTACTTACAAAATATATACAGTATACTCGATTTAAAAACATTTTTCTTCTTTCGAAACTGATGACTTATTCTGACTAAAATTTTTAGTTTGACTTTTATTTATTTGACCAAGCAGAATTTGTAACAATTAAAACGTTTTGCAACCAATTAGAAGCATATGTAAAAAGATCAATGTAGAATATATTAGCATACTTATCCTATTTTGATTAAAAATTTGAATTATACTCTTTTCGCCCATCACAGATTTTTGTAGATAAATTTTAGTCTTTCATAAATTTAAGATGTGTAACTTACGATGATTGAAATGTCCTGACTGCTTCATGAATGTAGTCATGGAATGTTGAGAGTTCGAAATGTAGAAAATATCTTTTTTAGAATTAGTTGGATTGAAACGACTTTCCCAAAGACCTTTGAAGTATACTGCGTTAGCCAGGACCAAATCAGTATCTACTCCAATACTGTTAACAGGAAGAAGATCGCGGATATGTCCTTTGGTCATGTTGCTCACCCATTGATTAATATGATCACGAACCGCGTTTGGATTAGTATGAAAATCAGTCTTTTCCAGTTGGTCTCCAAATAAGTCCAACATACAATCTCGTACCTTTCTCGTGCTCGATATCCATAATCGATTCGCTGAGTTATACTCGTAACCTCGTGATGAATTCTGAATAGAGGAAGAGAACTAATTTAATGATTCATTCTCTAAATACTTCAATGCTATAATTTTAATGTTATAAAAAAATTCTGGTATTTTGGGATTACATTTCCTATTTATACCCCTTACCTATTTTACGATAATATTAAGTATTATATTAATTATTACTGCATCAAAATTCATTAGCAGTAGCGCAGAAACTATTATTTACTTGCAATCGTCATAAATTTCATTATTTCCAGACATAACTTTTACAAAATTATCTAGCTACTAAAAAATAGAAAAATTTCAAGTAATGTAAAAAAAAATATTCTTTAGCCGAACATTATAGTCGCACCAACTCGTCACGAACAAAGGCAAGAATTATATAACTGATCAAATAAAATTATTTACTTTATCTCATCCATCCACGTCGAGGAAACAAACATTACTCACGCGTTACATTCATAACTTTTGATTAAGAAACTCTATAGAGATATGAGGTCAAAACGCTTCCCACTTGAATTTCAATAAGTTCAATAAGTTCAATAATTTCAATAAGCTCAAAGTATCTAACTATACAGACTGCCAAGTCTAATCCGTTAAGAAGTGAAACAATACCTAAAAATTATGTGACATTACTGTGTAACAGTAAGTAACAACAAAAGACATACATAGTGTTTTGTTAAAGTACAAAAAAGTATATTAAAATAATATATAGCATTTAAATAGTCAAACTTACTAATAGAAAAAGGTGATTTCAAGTAAACTTTCAAGACGAGAAAGAGTATTGGACAAATCCTTATAGTTTGCTTTCATAATTATAATTTTAAAAAGTAGAATTTATTGATGTTACTATTGCGCAAACGGCTCCTGATGTTACGATTATGTGGCTCGCCTTGAAATACTTGCAAACACAAACGATAAATTATGCAACAGCTCCAGTTAAATCCTCACCTCTTGGTCACCTTGATTTTTGAGGGAATTCTCGTAAGCATAATATCGTTGCACATCGACCTTGGACAGATCGTTAGGTAGGTGCAAGGCTTTTTTTAAGGAGTCCTCGGTGGTGCCTCGAGCACCGAAGTACGCCAAGGTCAGAGCCTGGTGAAGACTATGCGGACTGTAGAAGATGTTGTCGCGTGATTCGATCAAAGACATCTTCTTAAGAGTATCGAGAGCGAATTCGAATCTCGAGTTGATCACACCTTTCTTCGAGCCAACGCTCATCGTCGGAGGACTGTCGTTTCCGGTGAGACATTGTGCTGATACGTAAGTTACCAGCAATAGAACTGGTAACACCGACATTGCCTGAAAGAAAGAATGATTGTTGAGAAAATAACATTCTAAAAGTCTCTGAAGAGTCTCTCCTTCAAAGGAGTTGAATTATTGATAATAAGAAAATATGAAGTTTTTAAAGTATAATAAGGGGAATTTAGGTATAAAGCAGTTTGGAATAGATATTACTATTTATTTGTTAGGATTTGTTTGATGAGCACGGTACACTTGCAGCTTTTTATGGAAAGAGTATGAATGGACGCTGGGGCGTTTGTATATTTTAAGTTGAAAGCAAGAAGTAAAAAATCGAATATACAATTATATAATTATGGCGAAGTAAAACAAAGAACGTAAAGGAAAATACGAAAGACCAGAAACTAGGAAATTGAAACGAAATACATGCGTAGCTTACGCAAAGTTAAATTGCACCCTTCGGAAACGTCTACGGACGTTCGAGTAATTTCCTGTATCATTATAAAACTCCGAGTGAACGACATTTCCATTTTATCATTGTGTCATCGTTGTTACTAGCCTCTATTGTCGCACAATTATAAACATTAAAGAAAACAAATAAAATGAGGAAAGTATTTTCAATCCAGCAGCTAGACGTTTCGCAACCTCTTCACATTTCGGTAGCCGTGACCTCTAATCGTAATTTATACAAATTCTGAGATCACGATCGTAAGGTCAACAAATAAATCGTCACACACGTCATCCATATCTACGACACTTTTATGTCAAGCAGGGGAAGAGTTTCGTATAGGAGTCACGCTCTATTTAATCACAATAACTTGCTTTGCAATTTTAGTGGTATCAGATACACTTATTTAGGGCAGAACTAGTTTTGTGCCCACGATGATAATCGTAGATTATGACGAAATCAGTATCTATTGTTCGTTAAAATACAAGTTTGAAATTTTTTAATTTCTTTTGTGAAGGAATAAATTTATGTTAAAATAGTTTGTTATGTTAGATTATCTTATGTTAAAAATAGTTCACAATTGGACAACGTTTGAATTAAATTTGTACTACTTGCTATAGAATAAACTGATACTAATATTTTACTTATCTATTATTAATCTTTCAATCCATTATTAACATTATATTCATACAAATATAAAAATATATTTGACATCAATTTTACAGAAAATTTCATATAATTTAACATTTATTATCTCTCTGCCCTAATCTGTATTTTATTATATGAAAATACTCTAGTTTTTCACTAACATAAATATTGTCTACCATATTATCAACAAAACAACTACCATTTTAGCAAGGCTAGTATATTTTTAAAATTACGACATCAGTCAATTATATGTTTGGAAATACCGTCATCATTTTTTAAGGAAATATCAACAAAATATTGACTCATTCGGAATGATTTAAATTTATAGTTTTCTTCTAGAAATGTTTTCATTGCCGATATCTTCCTCCGCGAAAAATTCATCGGTCTTACAAAAGAATTACTAAAGGACGGTATAAAATAGAAAGTAATGTATTCTGTTAATGATTAGGGCTAACTTCGTTAAAAACGTAAGATAAATATGGAAATGTTTTCTCGAAGGGTTCGGAACGTAATGGTAAAATTAGTGAAAATTACACGATCTGGGACGAAAGCAAGATAAACTTTGAGGCGAGTGAAAGCAACGAGCAAACCGTGACATCATAGTGTCCGGCTTTCTTGGTTGAAATTGAAGTATGACGAGCCTCGTATGACGAAAGCAAGAGAAAACACAACCACGCCTGTACAGTTTGTTCCTGATAGCATACTACTTGTGGCACGTGGGAAACTTGCATGAATTATTCCACTTTAATTTCGCCTTATGCAAATACTAATACAGAATTTACGTAATTTCTTGCAACTTTCCAGTTCCTCGTTTGACAACCTTCAATTTCATCCCGTTCCACTGTTTACTATTTCATTATACGTTCTTCGAAACGAAACGCTCCGTGATTTATGAGAATTGCATCGTGTAATTTCTATTTTACACCTTTCAAGATTTTCTCCTATTTCCACGAAGTACTTTTACTTGTTTCAGTATTTAAATATTTATTGCCATTTTCTATTTGACTTGCTATATTCTTTTTTTTTTCATTATGTGTCTATCCTTTTATAAAAATGTTTCATCTTATGTTAGAAACAAGAGTGGAAATAATTTATTACGATACTGCGAATGGTTATGAATTCATAGCAAGTATAAAGATTAAAAAATCCACAGGATGCGCATAATACGAAATTTTTCAACAGCGTAAAAATAATATGAAATATGAAATCTAGAAACTCAAATGCGATGATCAGATAACTTGTATAATTTACTAGCAGAAGATTTTATTATCAAACTTGTTAATATTATACGGAAATTGTTTATCGATACTGGTAACTGGTAACTTGTAAAATTTTACTACGATTGTACAGTATAGCACAGGCAATAGCAGTTCACTATTTTACTGAAATCTTTCTCTCCGCAATGACATTGGATTTTTTCGTAATTTTTAACAGTACCAGTATTCACGAAGACATTTAAAATCTAACAATGCCAACAGAGACAATCGGCGAATAACAAGTGAATTCTTCGAACAGATACGTGTCCAACTTAACAAATAAAGCACGTATCACGCGTGTAATCAACCGCAGCCTAGCCTATACACAAAGTCAAATTAAAATCGAATTAACGCAATTCGTCAATCAAAAAGTAATACAATAATGACTGTGCCAACGTTCCTTGTAAACGTTATAGTCAATTAAATTCTTGTGATTATGATTCCTCCTTGATGTAATACGAATGAGTAAAAATGTGAGTTAAAGACTGTCCTTCATGGTTCGAGGAAGGCTGATCGTAAAACAAAGCAACGAACATTTTCACTTCTATATGAGAAACTTAACAGCGTGAAAATATTAATGGGAATCAAAATATGTAGGTTACAGTAAATTAGTCAGATGCCAAAAAAAATGACACATATTTTTTAAATTTTTACGAAACAAGTGATTGGGGAAAATTAGTTCATTTTTATTTGAATGGAAGAAAGTGGTCAGTAAATGTGAAAGAGGTTTTTAAAATAAATTAAGTAATTAAGAAATATTCATTTTTAAGTATTCCACAAGTTACAAATAATTGTTATAAATAATTAAACTTTGTCTGGATACCGGTTACTATCATCGATGACGGAAATGTTTTTGATTACGAAAAATCATGAATCAATTTTTCCCAAAAATCATAAAATGCAACTTGTGATCTCAACCGAATTGTCAATTACCTACTACAGCAATTACAATGGTAAACAACCAATTTGAAAGATATATAAACCTACAGAAATAGAAGTATTTGATTGAAACAGAATATTTGAAGCACACACGATAGAATATTATTGACTTGATATCGGATCGATACGAGATATGGAAAGAAACGATGGAAAGCGCAAAAAGTGTATACAACGAGATAAGTTATCACAGTTGAACTTTTCATTACGAAGACAACAAGAGTCATGTATAAAATATCACCCTTCTAGATTTAATGGGAAGTATTTACGTAAAATCTCTGATAACTAACGAACTCGTTACTTAAACATCGTTTAACTTAAATTATATATAAAATAAAAAAACTATTTCATTTTAGGAACAACTAACTTCTGAAGCGTCAATACATGCAACAATCGATGCATCGATACAATTTTCATCAGACTAATAGGATCTCCACAGACAACCTAGCTTCTCATTACAAAGATCAAATCTTAATGCGGCTGAGACAATGAAGATCTGCGTTAACTCTACGTCGTTTCTACTGAATTCTAAATCGAGACTTCATCGAAGCGTCACCACTCACCGGTTTGAAAAACATTTCGTTGATCTGCACCTTCTTGCTTTCTAGATTTTCAAATTGTAAACTATCGGCTTAGATACGAAAAAACGTCCGACTGTTGCTCGCTACGAAACTGAACTGAGTGCGGAGAAGGAAAAGCAGAGTCACCGAGATGCCCGCGAGTAACTGGCTCCTCGACCACTTCCCCACTACGAGTTTTACTCGTGAGTGGAGTCACATTTATTCATCGGACACGAATCCTTTCCAGCGCAACAGCGCAAACCAACATTCACAAAGCCGATAGGTCGTTACTTCTGCGATATTGGAAATGCCTGATACTAATGACTTCATTGTCAGGAAATCCCATATGAAGTCGGTGGGGGAACTACGTCATAATCGGAAATCGTCGATACAATTCATTATGTATGCGTACCTATGCGTACACTTCCAATACATAGTTAGTTGTTCCGATGAAAGCGGATGTTAGGGTTGATAAACTGATACCTAAGTGTCTTTGCAGAATATTTCGTCATGCCTGCGGCATAAATTAGTTTACTTGTGAGTACTCGTACAAAACCCGTAAGCTCGTAATTCTAATTAACATATAAATCGAGGCTAACGTATGTAAACCAGAGATAATACACCAGCTTGGTAGGTTTGGCTTCTCAAATTACATTTTCCTCGGTACTCTGTGCGGGTGACTCAAGGTTATTGAACTTGTTTGATTGCATTTAATTATACGACATTTTAAATAATTTTTCTCAACGACAGTCACTGACACGAAGTCTATCCAATGTTCGAATTAACTTTTTAACGTTTGAGATTCTATAGAAAAATGAGAAAGGAATAACAGAGCGAAGACAATAAAAATATATAAAACAGAAAAGTATAGATATAGGAGATAATAATATTCCAGATACAAAGTAATATTCTCAGTTTTATACGCATAAATAAAACATAAAACGTTTAAAAATAAAAATGCAATTACGAAACGATAATAACAAGTACGATACAATAATTGGCGCGTATATATAAACGATATAGATAATCGCTATTTATTTATTTTCTAACTACAAGAAGATAGGAAAGATGTCAAGTGTCACAAGAAAGATGTCGTCGTTCCATCAACTCAAACTGAAGCAAAAACTAGATTCACTGTAAGAACGTTCACCCTTTTTATCTTCACCAGTAATAACTTCCTCCTTCGACGCCATTTAAGACGATCGACATCAGGAATGTAGTTCTATT
Source organism: Bombus vosnesenskii (assembly GCF_011952255.1). Lineage (NCBI taxonomy): Eukaryota > Metazoa > Arthropoda > Insecta > Hymenoptera > Apidae > Bombus > Bombus vosnesenskii. The sequence continues at coordinate 178,754 of NW_022882948.1, forward strand.
TGACTTCTTAGAATCGCAAATTAACGCTAATTTTACGAGTAACAATCTTCGCTAGATTAATTCTTTCACCTCAACGACGTTAACTCACAATTTTCTAAATTTATTCTTAGACTGCGAATGTTCACGCATTTTTAGAAACCTTGAGATTTTAATAATTTATATTGCATATAAATGCATATAATATGTAAAAATATATGAGATATTTAAAGTAGAGCAACCTAAGTATTATTGATATTTGGTGTATGAAACAAATTTCTATTTAGATTCTATTTGCTTAACTATGTCCATAAAAATACAAAAATTGCATCTATTCATTACATTAAATGAAAATTTCATTGTAATTTTCATACTTTATATTTATTATAGTCTGTGTTTCATGTTTCTTCAAATTGAATATTTTTAATCCTATCAGATTAAAGCACGAGAGTTGGAAATGAATCACAGTTCCTTGCGTTTTCAGAAAGCGTTCTTTGGAATTTTCTCCTCGTTTCCCCCCTCTTCCAGAATTTATTCAGTGAATAAAGCAGGCTCCTTTTCAAAGCGTTGGCCAATAGCCAGAGAAAGTAACTCGAAAGGAGTGTTAGTTCCTTGGTGAGTTCTCGAAAATCAAGTCAAGACCGTTTAAACGGCTACAACAAGTGCGATCAACAAATCTGTCATAAGATTTATTAGAGGTAATTAAGCGACATTGACTCCTGTTGTATGATTGAATCTTTCCAATTGAAAAAGAAATCAAGTTATTAACTATAGAAATGAATTCTTTTCGATTTTTGCGTAAAATGGAAATTCAATTTATCGGAAATAACTCATTTCTACACCTATTACTTTCTGCATTTCTACGAGCAAATTGATATAATTTTCTTCGAATCGTTATTCTTACGATCCTTTTATCGCTCGAAAAATCGAATCATTTCCTACATTCTTAGAATATTATAATAATCTTCTATATATCTTTGTAAACTCTTCAATGTCTTGTAATTAATATTTTCGCTATTTTTATTATCATTTCATTGCTTGTAGTATATTTTTCTTTTCGTATAAGCTCGAATTTTCTATGATATAAACATTAACAATTTTTAACTACTCCAACTTCGATCTCGATTAGATATTGTTCGAATATCTTTTCCTTTTATTTTTTATTTAATCAAGACGAACTCGTAGTTATTCAAGGAAGGAAATGCTCAAGATACCATTAGATTCTTTAATTGATCTTACATAAGAGTAACAAGATATGTTTTCCTTCGCTGTATTTCATCTGTTATTGCGAAAGAACAATTCCATTCCATTGTTCTGTCTCTTCTCAATCATAACTGAGAGCGACCAGTTGTTAATTACGTATAGATGTTAATGAGGAACCTGGAAATTCCACAGCTCTACTTACAACGCATTGCTTTTACCGTTGATTAACCGTAACAAGCTGAAAAGTGAAGCTCCGTATCGTATTATACAATACAATATGATTACGTATAAAGAGACCGTCAGAATGAAAAGCCCTCGTTGTTATTGTGACAGCAACGATCGAAAGACATCACTATGCGAGACACTTTTGTAAGGTATCTTTAAAATTGTACAATTGTATCGTATAATTTAAAATTTGAAAGTAGATTAATAAAACTTGATAAAAATTTAATTAATTAAAATTATTTAAAATTCAAAGTAATAAAAAATTTTCAAAGACTCCTGGTATACTAGCAGAATTTCTATGAAAATATCATTATATATTGAATATATGATATTTCTTTTGTGTCCGCAATATTTTTAATGTTGTTTCTTCTATCTCTAGAAGAACGAGTGTCTAGATATTCAGAGGTGAGAATTATGTTATTACATTTTATTTGTTTTACGATCTCTGACTAATAATAAGATAGTAAGTAATATCTTTAATATTTGAACTGTCTGGAAAAGTTTGACGAGAGAAATGACAATATTACGACTTATGCTATCTATGGCTTATGATTGTTTTAAATTCCCTTCTCATATGTCAGAAGAATCAATACGTTTTATCGTAGTGTCAATGTTATTTGATGATACAAAGTCCATAGCTACGAAAATTCAGATATACATAGGCACGGTTATTACACTTTGGGGACTGTCAAAGACGATAAGAGATATCAAATCATTTAATTAAACTTTCAACCACTCTAGAGTTCCTTATACCTAATTACGTGAAATTTGCAAAATGGAATTTACGCGTAAGTATATTTTATTAAAGTATGAAATACCCAAATTAACGGTTTGACTGTTAAATATCAAAGTATTAAGTAAATTAATTAGTTGTTAAGACACTGAATAAATAAGTAAACCAAAATATTTTTATTTTAAATGATTTAGTTGATTTTAAATTCTCTTATACCGAACATAAGAACGTTTTGTAAGAACTCGAAACGCGAGTATTTTTTTCCATATGAAGCACATTTCATGTACGCTTATACACCTACATATTACAATTTACGCTCTTTCATAAAGTTCCATTATAAAAAGGCATAAAATACAAATTTTATTATATATCGTATAATTTATTATTGAAACTAGAACTTGTACCATAGTCCCCTAAAAAGCAACTTATATTACTCTATAAAAATGTTCTGTAACAAGCATACGAATAGTTTCATAAGGCAATATATTACAAACACAAAACACAAATCTACATATCCAACATCTACATTACTCCACACGATACAAATCATCGTATATGACAACGACTTACCTGTAAATTTCTCACCAACATCTTTCACGATGGTCAAAAGGTTCTTCAACAACTTTAGTCTTCTTTCCTATCTTTCTTTTTTCTTTTCTTTTTTTTTTTTTTTAACTAAAATTGATTGGAGCTACATTCACTCGCTAGTGTTACGTTACGGATTGTTGGTGCTAATGAAAAAGGCAAGTATTCTCGCTACGATATATTAGGATAATCTGTTGGCACGAAACTGGACGTTCTCAAGACTAATCCTCGACGAAGACGCAGCTTCAGTTTTCTCTTTCGTATGCATTTATACCTTATACGGAGAGGTGGGCGGTAAAAGACGCGTAGGACGCAGGGAAATCCCAGCGAAGTTAACGATTATCCACTTTTTTCGCGACAATCGTCTTTTTGTTAACATATTGATTTTGTACGGTCGATGGCCGCGATGTTCCCGGAAACTCCCGCTTATCAACGACACCATTAATTTCCACACATGGATCTCCGCAATTATTCGTAATTTTCGTTGCTCTGATCCTTTCGACGAAAATCGAGGAAGTCTGTGTTAATTTTGCAAATACGACGATGAATTATGAAGATAACAGTGAATCATGGGTATGGAGCGATCTTAAAAAACTGAGAAGGTAAGATATCTGGTAAAATATTGGGTTTTTTGTAACCTTGATGATAGAATGTGTGCCTTTTATTCATTTATAATATTTTCTGCAATATTTATTTATAGAATATTCGTAGAATATTGATAAAGTAATTAAAGCCATAGAGTTATTTATGTTAATCATTGTAGTCGCAATGCAGTTTACTGCATCGGAATCACTGATCATATTGTCAATCATGCATTTACATTAATATTGAATACAGACGCAGAACAAAAATAGACGACAATTTATACGACATTGGAAATTCCAGCAATATTCCATTCACAGACGATTATTTTATTGCACTTCATCATTATGATATACTCATTTATCATGTATGCAAATACACAAGTTGATTTTCCTTTTTTTAAATGACAGTTCCAGTGAAATGCTTCAAAAGCAAACGAAGGATTGCGAAACAATTTATCTTGTGTAGACGAAATTACGTGATGCTAAATTTACTTTCTTTTTTTTTTAAGCGGACTCTTGATCTCGAAAAAAAGCTCAAAAAGAGCATTTTATCTTCAGTTCTGAAAATATAATTTATTTTATCATCAATTCCGAGTAATTTCATATAACTGTTCTTACCGTTTTGGCAACTCAATGGAAATTTGATCGAGATTGCTTCGATGGTTTGAAAGAAAATCACTTAATGGCCCATTTGTGGAAAATTTAGGACAAGATATTGGGTTGGCAACTAAGCACAAAGTACAAAGCACTAAAGTACTAATCACCAAGCACCAAGCACTAAATTACGAAAAAGTACTACTAAACCATTAGTAAAGTACTCCATAGTATACAAAAGTACTAAAGTGCTCCATTGCGCCCCGAGTACTAAAGTACCCCATTGTGCCCCGAGTACCAAAGTACTCCATAGCACCCTTGAGTACCAAAGTACTCCATGGTACCACCAATACTAAAGTACTCCGTAGTATCTCAAGCACTCCATGGTACCCCGAGTACTAAAGTACCCCATTGTACCCCGAGTACCAAAGTACTCCATAGCACCCTTGAGTACTAAAGTACTCCATGGTACCACCAATACTAAAGTACTCCGTAGTATCTCAAGCACTCCATGGTACCCCGAGTACTAAAGTACTCCGTAGTACCCTCGAGTACCAAAGTACTCCATAGTACCCCGAGTACTAAAGTACTCCGTAGTACCTCAAGTGCTCCATAGTACCCCGAGTGCTAAAGTACTCCGTAGTACCTCAAGTGCTCCATAGTACCCCGAGTACTAGAGTACTTGAAGTTGAAGTTGAAGTTGAAGTTGAAGTTGAAGTTGAAGTTGAAGTTGAAGTTGAAGTTGAAGTTGAAGTTGAAGTTGAAGTTGAAGTTGAAGTTGAAGTTGAAGTTGAAGTTGAAGTTGAAGTTGAAGTTGAAGTTGAAGTTGAAGTTGAAGTCGAAGTTGAAGTTGAAGTACTGAAGCGCTGAAGTACTGAAGTGCTGAAGTACTTTCGCCCGGTTTCGTTTCTTCGGCAGTGGCGGTGATCGATGAGCCGAGCTCGTCTCGCTCCGAGCGCAGGAAAAATAAAGCCTTCGATCGTATCCGCCTCGATTATTCCCGGCGACACTTTGACATGTCGCGAGAAAAACTGGCCCTCTGATAATTGAGGAGACGCGGCCCTAGTTGACACGCGAGACCGACCGCCGCTGGGATTTACATAGAAATCGGTCGTCGTCGTCGTCGTCGTCGATGCCGCGAGCGAGTCAACGACGCGTGTAGCGCAAAGTTCGATCGAGGAAATCCATCGTGTTCTTCGATCTCCACCATCTCCGATACGATCAGCGACGTTAACGAGTTGAAGTACTGAAGTTGAAGTTGAGGTAGTGAAGTACCGAAGCGCTGAAGTACCAAGTACTAAGTACCAAGCACTAACACTAACACTAATACTAACACTAACACTAACAAAAAAATTTTAGTTGCTCTATAAGCAGCTTGAACCGTCTTGAGGTTATCCGCTAGAACAACGCGTGAATGAACGTGTAATAGAAATATATTTAAATAAGTATAAGTACAATATACGTTGGTCCAGACCCGCACGCTGGCAGCGTTACGATACGACAAACCAAAATCTAATTGCGATTGCGTGTTTTGTCATTAGGTGGTAATTAGTTGCCAACCCAATATATCAGAATTTAAGCAGGAGCGATATAATATATATTTAGCACATATGTATAAGTAGCATTTTAGTCCGAATCGAATAAGCAATCATAAAGTAAATAATTAAAGGAAGCAATTCCTCCAATTTTCTTACAATCTTGTCATCTTTTTTTATTTGTAGGCTCTAAAATGCTGGCCAATTAATAGCCTATGAATTACGCCGGAAGCAGCAATAGAGATTATCTTAATGCAATCATAAATCGATAGGATGGTAATTTCTGTGGTCTATGGTTTCCTCCCTGTACAGAGTCCTTTTTTCATGGTCTTACCTATGTCGATTTTTATTACGATAAAGCTATTAAGATAACTTAACACCGTCCAAATTATTATCGATAATTAGCTAAATTCGAGAGGCTCGTGTCACGTGTATACCTTCGCAGTTCAGTTAGAGACCATTTAAAAACAAATAACTCGTTACAGCGATATGATGTTAGAAAAGCTGAATTAAAAACGATGTAAAAGATTCTTGTGTAATAGCAGAATAATAATTCGATGTGGTATTTGAAAATCGAAATAATTTCTCGAATATTTTAATGATTTAGCGTGAACAGCGATATTTCAATCACGATATAGAGAATTTAACAAATGAAATTTAATCGTGAGAAAAATTGTATTATTACGATGATCTGTCTAAGTCACGTTCGAGGAAAATCGCTTTACAAAAACCTTACCGTTCCATGCTAAGACACGTAATAGCAATCGGATGTGTCGTCATCTGTACATTTGCGTTAGCCAAATCCATGAAAAGCAACAAGCATCCGAAGAAATCACAAGTTGATCTACTTTACATACTACAACCATCAAAGTGTAATAAAATCGAGAAGCTTGTTAAAATGTAATATCTTGCTTCAGCGTCATGAAAATAGAACGATAGAATTTCCGAATATGGATTCATCGATCACGGAAGTACCTACCTTCAGCGATAGTACCTCGTTGAAGATGTTGGAAGATATCACAGCCAAAGTTTGGAGAACGTTGCCTGTGATTAGCATACCTCGAAGTTGGATACTTACTTATTGTGTGAAATACACTGAGATTTCTGAAGATGTTGAGAAAGCAACGATACAGTGCCAATACGACGGAACAGACTGGGATTGCACGTTCATCGAGTTGGTAAAAGCTTATAATTCAAGATTCGTACTCGTAATTTATAAATAGACTTCAAAAGTTTGTAATGCAAATTCAGATCTTTATAAACACGATTAAAAGGCTAGGATCTGGAAAGAGATTCGTTTCGCTCGTTAAATATTACAACGAATACTTTACTTTGCATATACGTTTCCATATTATCTGCATTGCGAATATGTTTGCATCTTTAAACCGATTACTGAGAATGCATAATTGTCAGAATTGTATATCGCTTTTCTTTTCGCTTCTGTCCATTGTAATTTTTAATAACCCAAGGTGTTTTTCTTTTAACTCTTGTCTGTTACAATAGCTAAGAACGTAAATACATAAAACATGAAAGATTAAATGTATCAGTTTCCTATTCTTAGCTAAGATTCTTGTTTAGCGATTTTCGTTGGCACATACTGTGAATAAATCAAAAGTTTACCAGAGGTAAATTCAAACAAGAGACAAAATTCATACTTTGACACAATGCCGTGAATGTTTAATGTTCCACCACATTAAATTTATGTTGCCAATTCTGTATACTTCGGCAAGGAAATGAAATTTACCTTGACATTTTGCACACACTATGATTCATTGCATACAATTGCTTAATACAATTACTTAATACGATTACTTAATACAATTGCTTAATACAATCTGTTATTATTGGCAATTTCAAGCAAACGCTAACTGTGAAAGCATTTTACAAAACACGAATTTGACTCATGATGATCTTACTTCTACAATCTGAAACATCGGCTTAATTAAATTAAACGATTCTGTCGTTAGTTTAAGCTACAAAAAATATTGATTTCTCTGTTAAAGTGAATAATTTTTTAATTATTTTAAATTTTAAATAATTATTTTAAATCATTCCTATAGTTAGTTCAATCTATTCGTATCTTAAACAGCTTTTATAATCTAAAAACAGCTTTAAGAAAAAAATGTTCACTGAAGTTAGTAAAAACTTAAATGACAACGAAAAACCATTAATCTCGATAAGTATTTTGTAAAGTTGGTACAATTTCGTTCGTTATAATTGATAACCAGGGTGGAGGACAAAACGACTTTAACATTGGAAAAATCGTCTCATTGTTTCACAATCTTTCTAATCGTGGATTAAGATTAAAACTACTTCGTGCGGCCGAAATTTGTGGGAAACTCTGGCAGAGCTACAAACAAATTCAAGATAAAAGATTAATTCGCATGCGATTGAACGTTCACGTGAGTTAATCGATAAATTCGTAAAAATCGCGTGATTTGTTCGTTTAATATTTATTCCCATCGAAGGCAAAGAACAGAGAAAAAAGATTTTCGAAAAGAAATAGGAGTTTCCGAGGCTCGGGAACAACGGAAAAGAATTTAAGAAAGAAAAAGGTGGAGGATCGTGACGAGGACGTAAAGAAAAGGAGACGAGCTGCCAAGAAGATACAAGCCATTCGAAGGAACTTGTCAAAAAAGATTACGGAACTTGAAACTAAAGGCAAATAAATAACATCAGAATAAATATTGATAAAAAATAACAATATCATAGCGACGACAGTAGCAAGTAATGATAATATAGATAGTACTAAAAATACCTGATACGTATAATAATAAATAATTTTACGATAGCTATAACAGACAAAACAATTTAGAAAAATTTCATTCGAAAGATTCTAATCCAATCTATAACTGCACTTTTCAAGTTTGATAACAATTTTAATGATATTTTCGTCGTATTAGTTTTTAATATTAATCGTACATTTTAATCGTAATTTTAATCGTAACGATATCCAACGGTAGAAAAATTTTACGTAAAAGGGAAATTAAACTGATTCTTTTTTAATTGGAAGCATTAAAAAAGAAAATCTTAAATTATATGTAATAAATCAATTTTCTAGAAACTTTAAATCCAGAAGAAGAAACCGAGCTTAATCGATTGCGTTTAACAGTGGCGGGAAGACCTCCTGACAATTTAGAAGAATATTCTCTAGCGAACGAACGAGCAGAATTATCTCGTCTTCAAGAAATAGGTTTATGCTTGACGCAACAGGCTGCAAAAGCTTGTGAATCCACTGTACTCGATGCAATCCAAAAATTAATATAATAAAACCTCGTATTCTTCGACGATACCTATCATGCAACTACAATGAGCCTTAAAGCTTAGATTACAAACGTTATTTGCCTATTCTCTGACCATTTCTCTGCTACAATGAAGACAAGTATACATGTAAATATAATAAAGATAAAAACGACAAGAATTGATAAAAGCACGATAGCGATGAATATCTATCAACATAGTCAACAAATAACGAAAGACTACAGACATTCATATCACATTTTAGTTGAATTAATTCGATAAATTTTTCTATTTCATACGCTTTAAATTATCTTTGATAATACCATTGCTTTTTGCTCTTCTGATTCCATATATATTATATGTACGATAAATCTGGCTTTGTCGATATATATAACGAACATTCGCCTCTAAGTTAAAACACTAATCCTAGATCAAATTAATCTAAATTAGATTTCTTAGGTGCACGATAAAATAGTAATACTACGCATCTAATAAGCAACGTATATTATATTTATCTTAACGTTTGAGGAGTACTTATCGCTATATCAACATTTTATAGCTCTAATAATTGCTCGAATGTGTATTTTCAGTTCGACACGAGAGATTCAGTTGTTATCATTCTACATATGAAATACTTAACGATGTTATCTTACGTGTTTCTTTCAATTTGAATACTCAAATACTGTCGATCGATCGATCGAACTGTATCAACTGGGTTTTGGCGAAAATTTTTTATGATCAAAAAGCGATATTCTATCGGGTTGTGTATATTTACAATTATTGCCCTTTCTTCGTCAATTTTTCAAACTTCAAAGATATTTTTACAATGTTAATAACGATATTAGCAAGCATGATTCTTTTATACTGTCACAGTAAGTCAATCTTCGATGTATCAAATAACCTTTAAAATACCGCTTGAATAATTTGTCGTAATATTATGTAACTGATATAGTCATTAATGATAGCGCTAAACGACGGTCGTACCTCTGTAATATCAAATGCGGTCCTGGCACAAAACACCAACACGGATATATATTTTGATAAATTAAATACCAGTCTGTTTGAAGTATATCCCGTATTGATTTCACCAAACTGGGTAAAAATATGAAATCAAATCATCGACAAAAGTCTCCGTACACCAATAAAAAGTCAGAGTTTTTATTAAAATAAAAAATCATTAAAATATCATTGCAAAGTTAGTGGATTCTACTTTAAGAAAAACTTCAAACAAAAAGTAATTCTTACTCGGCTAAGAGCTATTTTATATTTTTGCTTCATATAATAATAATAAAAAACCAATATTTCAAATTATTCTCTATTTTAAAAAATTGTCTTTTTATAAGATGTACAAAGACTTTATGTAACATTATCGCTGATCGTATAAATTCTTTATTAAATATGAAATATATCATATATATATATAAAAACACATATATGATTCTTGTTATAACGGATGAAATATTTATAAATACAAGTACAGGTATAAAAAGACATATGTATATACAAAATCTTCAAAATTCTCTCTCATTTTTTACAAATACTAATTATTGATTTTTATATGCAGATAATACAAATTTGTTTGAAAGAAACTTCGTTATTAGATAAATTACACTCGCATATAAGCGATTGCAGCAATTACCCCTGTATGTTTTCAAAAATCATTGAAAACGAATCGATGAAATCCGTTGTATCCATAATACGAAATGATACAATAGACGATGTCATCGGTAAAGAGTTCAAACAAAATATACAAGACTGTACAGTTTGGTGGAAATTATTCAAACATTTCAATAAGAATGCAAGTGCTCGTCGTGAGTTAGGGAGATGCTTGTTTCAAACGTTTTCATTTGTAAGCAATGATTCGAACAATGGTGAAAAAAAGAGCAATACGTTTATGCATTAAAACGGATTATTTTATGTTTGTAGAAATGTAGAGAACCCGTTTTGGATAAAGTAAGATTACTCTTATTTAACACGAAAGAAAAATGAAGGTAATATTAGTGTGGATCACAGCGTCAGAATAATTGAACACTGGAAGAGGAATATTAAGATCTTTTTGTAAAAAGATTGTTTGTTAAAAAATAGAATTTTAATATATTTCTCAAATATAACAATTATACATTCAGAACACTGTTTTTATAGGAATTTCTAATACTAATATCTTCTACATTTTACGCAAAATTATATAATTCGTAGGTATTAAAACAAACTAACAAATATTACAAATTGATTTCGTAGCACCCTGGTTTCATAACACTTAATACATATTATTAAAAATATAATACTGTATGCTACATGTTTTATCAACACAAACGTATTTATCTATAATACATAATAGCGTTTTATTGAGGAACTTAATTGATATTAATAAGATAAAAGATTAGTAAGATATTTAGGAAAGGAAGAAGTTAACATTAAATGTCGATAAATCGAAGGTTCTTCTTTCCGGAAAAGGAGGCAGTAAAAGTAAGAAGAGAAAATGGGAATGGAAAGAAAAAGAATTAGAGCAGATAATACAATATCTTAAATATTTAGCATATATTTTTAGCAAAAGCGAGAAAAATACAGAACAGTTGAAAGGGTTGATAAAGAAAGGTAATCTGGCATTAAGGCAAATGTGTGGAATTGGAGTTCATTTGACTTATTGGAAATAAATTTATTTGACAGTTTAGTAAAGAATGTGATATCGTACGGAACAGAAATCGTTAAGAGAGAAAAAGAAAGAAACAGAAAAATATAAACGAGAGAGAATGCGTTCTTAAAGAAAGGGATGAGGATGTACAACTTCAAGAACGATTCAATAGGATAATAAATTCTAGATTTAACTAGATATAAGGATCTAATAACAGATGGAATACCAAAGTACTTACTTCGTTAATAAGAGGATTAAAGGAAGCCAAATTGATCGGTATCTAGGGCGAGATATGATAATTTAAAGGAAACAGAGATAGTATTAGGAAATTGATATGATGACAAACACAGAGTATGTATGATATGGGGAATGGGCGAACCGATATAACACTTTCGAAGGCTGTACAATGAGATTGAAAAAGGAAGTGTAAAAATTGAAGAGATTTTGAGCAATAAGGGCTCAAAAGAAGGAACAAGATGGCTAGGGATGTTGGATAGAGAAAGGAAGAAGAGGACAGAGATGTGCGAGTCAATTGCGGACAACGGTTAGAGCTGATGTTAGTAGGGTTAAAAGGGAAGGCAAGTAAGCAGGAGAAAACAAGTGTAATAGGACAAGAAAGCAATAGGCAATAGTTTTACATTAGTTCAGCTTTAATTTTAATTTTCCGTGAGCTAAACCAATCAAGTTCCTTTTCTAAAGCTATCGAACCGAAAAATAAAATAACAGTAACAAAAATAAAAGTGTATTTGATAAACTATCCTTGATTACTATGTATATACCTAATATCACCATTTTCAAATGAATGTTCATTAATTCAATTTCTAAAAACTACACCAGTAACTAAAACCTAGTCATTTTGGAGACTATTTCATATTCTCAATTATTCTGTACCTCTGTATTCTGTACCCATATTTTAAATCCAGCACCTTTTTTACAATGTCGTATAATGTTTAAAATGCCGATTATCATGTAAAGTATTGATATAGCAATAAAATAACCACCATAAACAAAATACTGGAAAAAAAGTACAATGTAAAACATTTCAATTTCAATATCAATATCAATATCAATATGAATGTCAGTATCAAATAGAAATCTAATCAACTAATAGAACTCATAAAAAGAGATAAAATCAAGTTATTTTTTTAGTTTGTTTATTCATTTTATGCTCTTATATTTTATTTAAAATAATTAAAAATTATTAAACGTTAGATGTCACAAATATGGATTTTTTATATCTTATATCATTTATCACATTCCTCGTATCTTTAATATATTTACATTAGGAAAGTTTCAACAAGTTAAAATTTTGCATAACTTGGAAATAAAAAGTAAAATAATTAATTCTGCAATTAGTATGATAAAATATTATTATGTAATTAACATATTAAAGATTTTATATATATATAAGTATTGTTTAGTGCTTGTAATAAATTGAACTGATATTGTAACATCTTTACTATCTATAGTTATATATTATTAAAAAATTTTTACTTTCTAATAATTCCAGCTATAAAAGTTATTTTTTCCAACGTTGAATGTACATTGAAACGTACAATCCTATTAATAATCGTGTACTAATTTAAAATCGTTATTACAATATAAAAGTACTATCGCAAATTGTTAATACCAAATATGTATCACACATGTCACACCACATCAAATGTCATTAATAAATAAAATTTAATTACTAAGTTATAGAGTCTAAAATTACTAATAGGTGAAAAACCATTTTAAGTTAATATAATAACTAATTATTAATAAAATAAGTACACTAATGCCTGTTTAATTGGTACATTCTCGGATCTGACTTTCAAAATTGTCTAAAAAGATAGGTGTACTGGAAATTATAGGCTATATATAACTATATTTTTCGAATTTGCTTGTTTCTTAAGCAGGACAGGAACTAAATGTAAGAAACATCGAGCATAAGTGAAATGCAATATATCGCACAATCGTGCTTATTCATACAATTAAAGTTCGTTCCAATACTATGTACAATATCATTTTAGAACCTCACCGATTTGATTAACATTATTTTTCTTATTTTTTAGTTCTAGGAATCTGTATGTATAAGCCTACGACAGTTAAATAGGCGTTGCTATACTGTATTATACAAACAAAATAAGCAATACCAGGTATATATTCATTTTCAATGTAAAACATCGGTGTAAATAATTCTTTAACCAACAGTTATTAACATTTTTTCGACACATTTTTATGAGTTTTATTAGCTCTAATAGTATTTAAATAATAATCTTACCTGAGACCTCAGATTTAATTTTAAATTTCCATTCACTACTATAGCTGTTAATATACTTTGCAATAGTAGTGCAAAAAAAGTATTTATACCAAATATTAAACCATAACTATCTTCTGATATGCATTTTGCAACTTCAAAACTGTAAATTATACACATAAAATTAAAATATATGTGACCTATTATTTTATTTGTAACAAATAATTTCATATGAAACTGAACCTTGCAACTGTAACCATTGTATGATAAATGATTCCAAATACTATATACATAGCATATAACAACCAAATACTGCAACTATATGAAGATACCACTAATAAAATACCTTCCACAAGTGACATAGATGACACTACTATGTCTCCAATTAAAGACCAATTAAATGGTATCTTCCCAATACAGAAAACAGTGATTGTACCTATTAATAAAAATAAATATATTGTATTACTATCACAAATATTAATTTATATATATTATACTATGTTACTTTATCAATTAAGTTATACATTGTGCAAAATAACTTGTTCACCTATAATTGTATATAAAGCATCTACAGCTCCATTGTAAATTTTATCTCCAGGGACTACAGCAGTTTGCCACAATAATTGTATATAACTAATTACTTGCAAATATCCACAAGTTGAAAATGACCACCATATTGACCATTTTACAACATGACTATTCAAATATGCTTGTAAAAAATCTTTCCATAATAGAACATAAGCTTCTTTAACTTTATGTATTAGTGAAATATTAGAAAAAGTACACTCAGATTGTTCAGAACTGTGTAAAACTTGATTTATATCATTTTGTTGCAATACAATTGTTCCATTATGAGTTAAGAAATTATTCTTATTTTTTCTATGAAAGTAAATAGACTGGCCAACTGAAGGTATAAAGAATGCCCATATTGTTGCAAATGTAACAGCTGAAAGATGAAAATTATTTCATGTTATGAATTGAATTTTTTAATAGAATATGTGTTATTAGAAATACAACAACCTACAATAAAATAAATTTCTTATAAATCAATCAAATTCCTCTTTTAAATTAAAAAATTTAATTTAAAAGCTTACAAATATAAAAGATCTTTTGCCATATACTAATATCTAAATTATTATTTAAAAAAAATATAACACACATTATTTTTATCTCACATTAATATGAAAATGATCATTTCTATTTTATATAAATGCACAAAAATAAGTACCTCCAATTGTAAGATAATTTAATTGATGATAATTTAATATATCAAAAGATACTGTTAATTGTGCAATAATACCAGCCATACAACGACCAACTAGAGCTGCTGCTTTTGTATGACTAGTTACTTCCTGATAATGTTTTCTGTCAACTTTAGCATAAATATATGTGTAATATGCTACTTCCGTGGATAAAAACAAGCCATAAAAGAATTCTAAAACTTGCATAGTTAAAACATCTTGTCCAAGTATTATTAAGAGAAATGTAATAGTTCCAGAAAGGCCACATAAAATAATAATTGGCTTATATCGTACAAAGTCGGTTATTAAAAATACAATAATTAATGTTGCAAAATAGGAATATGTGGAAACAGGAAATATTTTCTGGTTTACCTGAAAAATAATGACAATCTTACAAAATTTTTTATTGCAAATGTATTATGTAACAACTGCTCAAAATAAAGAAAAAATTCAACAAAAAGAATACATATAAAATTCGCAACATTTCCAAAATTATTCATCAATTTCTATAACTACTACTATTAACTACTACTTATTATTATTATAACTACTACTAATATTAGTCATTATGTATATAATTTATTTACTTGAACATCTGTAAAATTTTTCCATGGTCCTGTTAAATAATCAGTCACAAAAGACTCTGAAGGCCTAAACTCTTTAAAGCAACCAAATACACACAAAATACATGAAATTATTATCCACTTCATACTAATAGCATACTTCTCTCTCCTGCTTTGCTCTGATTTGATTTCTTAAATTATATTGTGCAATATCCTTTCAACATCTTTTTATGTCACATGTCATTCATATTTCATTCAGAGTATCTAAAAAACACATGTATTACCAATTTACAAAATTGATTTGATCATTCTATGTCATCACTCAAATCATGATCACTAGCTTTTTAAATATATGTAATTTTGAACTTTCTATTTCACTGGCACTAAAATTTTCTTCTACATTTAATCAATTTCTAAGAACTATTTTCCTATGATATTAATTTTGTTAACATTCAATATTGTTGCTTTAATATTGTTGTCAATAATATTACAATTATAACCAAATTTTATAAAACATTAATCCTTTCTTATAATACTCAAACAAGCAATAATTTAAAAACTTACTGTCTACGTTGGATATTAATTTTATTTTATTCATGTATTATTGTCACAAATAACTTTATTATTTAAAACGTCATAGCACACAACTCACAACTTAAACGATACTGACAGTCCCGACCAACTGTACATTCACTAGCTCAAATTGTAAGATCGAACATGATGAGGGCGCGACAATCTTATCCTTATCATACAATAAGAAGTTAAAGGAAGGGAAGATTTTATCGAATTAAGCTGGCATCAAGTGGCGTATATGTGTATACAATTAAATAAATTAAGATTAAATGCCATTAGAATTCTTCGAGCGCATGCACGTGATTTACGGTATCATCGAACAGTTACAACAAATCGATTTGTATGCAGTTACACGAATCCAAATGTAACATTGTACAATGCGTAAAATCCATTGAGCAATATTCACCAGTCTAATTTTGAACAGACCGGTTCATGACAAATGCACTTTGCATGTACGCACTTTGAACTAACACTCATCTGAAATTATATATAAAATGTTATTTTAGATGATTTAGTCACAATAAATAAGTCAGAAGTTCTTACAGCCATATAATGTAATCTGTTAAAATGTATCGTACAAATGTAAGCATAACAACCACTACTGCTTACTTTCTTTTATTTCTAACTTTTATTTTTAATTAATATAACATATATATTTTCATGCAGTATTTCATGTATCATATACTTTATGTCATCATAACATAATTTATAAAAAATTATCTTTTATAGCAAAATGGGCAACCCCAAAGGGCAAATACTGAACCCATTCATCAAAATCGAACAAATGGAGGAAGGCAACCTCTTCCTATAAATATTCCAATAACAGTTTCAGAGCAATTTAGAGAATCATGGTTAACTGCTATTATTGGACTTATTATGTTTGCAAGTGGCATGTGCCTTTTATTTTGGAATGAGGTTTGTGAATTGATTAAACAGAAAAGTTTGTATTTTAAAACTACATTTATTATGTAGTTTATTATATAGTATACTATATCCATAATATTATAGGGAAGAGCGGTGAAAGTAGCACATTCTTTAGACGAAGCTTTACATAATGTAGCAGTGCTCCCAAATACGATGAAATTATTGCCTAAATATGAAGGACGTTTAATACATTTATCAGGTCCATTAAAGATATCAGAACCATTAACTGAACCTGATTATGGCGTGATTGTATCAAGTGTGAAACTGAAACGCAGAGTTCAGATGTACCAATGGGTTGAGATAGAAGAAGAAAGAAGGTATGTTATAAAACATGTTTCTTTTCATTATAAATAAATTTGTATAATTTATCATTTATGTAATTTAGCTTTGGAGGAGTAACAGAGGAAGAAAAGCATTATTATTACACAACAGAATGGAAAGATAAACTTGTTGATTCAGATCATTTCTATATTAGAACTGGTCATCATAATCCAAAAGAAATGCCTATTAAAAGCCAAGTGCAGATTGCAGATGAAGTTAAGATTGGTGCATTTACTCTTGGAACTGAATTGAAAAAGAATTTTAATGATTTTGTAGAAGTTACCAGTGATGAAAGACCCGAAAGTAGAGATATTAAAATGCACTCGGGTTTATACTATCATAGCTCTAATTTATGGGAACCTGAGGTATACAACTATATCTTTGAATCTATTATGAACTTAAAACAATATACTAAATAATTGACCTATTTGTTTATAGGTAGGTGACATACGTATACAATTTTCCTATGCAGGAAAAGGAGGAGATATATATTCCATAGTTGGCATGTTGCAAAAAGGAACTATTGTGCCATATATTACAACACATGGAGAAGAAATTTTACTTCAACGAAAGCACAAAATATCAGTAGATCAGATGTTTCATTTAGAACATGTGCACAATTACTGGCGTACGTGGAGTATTAGGTAACATAATTTTCAATATTCCTCGAAATCTTAAAATTTATTATTATAATATTCCTAATTATTTCAGAGGGCTTGGATGGTTAGTCCTATTTTTAGCAGCAACATGTTTAGCAAATATATTAAGGACAGTAATTCTGAATTCAACATTCTTATGTGGAATTATTGCAGTTGAATCTTTAACAATGTCTGTATCAATGTCTATTAGTTTATTAGTAATTGGTTTTGCTTGGGTTTGGTATCGACCAGTAATAGGTCTTTGCCTAGCATTAGCATCAATTTTACCATTTATTTATTCAACATTAACATCAGCATCTCAATCTCAAAACCGTGATAATTATAGAAGGCTATGAATTTTTATTAAATAATTAAATTTTATTTATGTAAATATATTAACATATATCCTCTTTTTAATTATACTTCAATGTGCTTATTTTGTGTGATCTAACAAAAAATGTTATTATATCTAGTCTTACTAAATTTCATCAATTATATCGTAAACTGTTATATTATAGAAATGTCAATAGTTACAAATATCTAAAATGTAGGCAATAAATTATTTTGTAAACATTAAATACCTTTGTATAATTTTATGAATTAGATTATTTCAGTAATAACCTTTTCTTACCCTTAATTAAAAATCTTATAATGTGCAATATTATTCTGCGAAATTTTGAATATTATAATTTATAAGAAATAAATATCCGTTTTGATTTTATTCCCTAGATGTAAAATACATGTACATTGAAAAATTCCCTAATAAATGGAAGTTTGTTTTTCCTCTATCCATCCAATAATATTTTTACGATTTAGTAAAACAAGATGGCCGCGAAAACTTTGTAAACGGAAACGTTTAATTTGATGACTCGAAGAAAAATTGCATGCTTTGAATATTATTTTTGATTAGAGTGTATTAGATTGACACAAAATAGACCCGATTTGCCAAGAAATTAAATAAATGTAGATGACAATGACTGAGGAAACACAACAATCCGAAACAGCCGCACAAAATGAGGCACAAACTAGTTCTCCAGATGTTGGAAAAGTTAAAGATAGTAAAAAAGAAAAATGCCGACCTATGACTAAGGTATATTTGATTAAAATGATGCTGAAAATTTATGAGCCTCCATAAAATACTTTTCAACCACGCAAACATGATATATTTAATGGAACAAAGATCGAAGTTAAACTTTCGATTTTTGAAACATTTATAACATAATTCTGTAAAAAGATGCTATTTATTTGATACATCGCAGATAAAGTACTCTTACAGATATAAAACAACAAATCGTACATTTTATATGACAATAAATATAACATTATTATAGGAAATGAAAAAGACAATTACATGTCATGTGACATTCTTTATTATCTTATTTTTTGAATAAAAAGTAAAAAATATTTAACTAATATGTTAATAATAACTCGTATAAATTTTTGTAATCATTATAAAAACCATAACATATTATATATTTTAATTCAACTTTAACCAATACATATATATATATATATATGCATAATGAAAGAAATAAAATATATTTATAGGTAGTAATACGGAGATTACCTCCAACTATGACTCAAGAACAATTCCTAGAGCAAGTTTCTCCATTGCCAGAACATGATTATCTTTATTTTGTAAAAGCTGATATGTCTTTGGGACAATATGCTTTTTCCCGTGCATATATTAACTTTGTTGAGCAACAGGATATTTTTATGTTCAGAGAGAAATTTGATAATTATGTATTTGTCGACTCTAAAGGAACAGAATATCCAGCAGTAGTAGAATTTGCACCTTTCCAAAGGTTACCAAAGAAAAGAATAGGAAAAAAGAAAGATTTGAAATGTGGTACAATAGAGTCAGATTCATATTATATAAGTTTCTTAGAAAGTCTTAAAAATCAAGAAGCTGAATCTAATGTATCACAGCCAAAAACAGAGTACTCATATCAACCACCTGATAGTAAGTTATTTTTTAACAACTTACATGCTGAAATATTACATACTCTTATGTATGAAATGTATATTTATGAATTTATATTTATTTTGTCATTATAGATACACCAAAAAAAGTTACAACCACACCTCTCTTAGAATATGTGAAACAACGTAAACAGGAGAAACAACGTCTCAGAGATGAAAAACGTGAAGAAAGACGACGAAGAGATCTAGAAAGGAGGCGGACAAAGGAAGATCCTATTATATCTAAGGTGACACTATATTTTATAATGCATTCATTTATTATTCTTGACTTACTAAATAGACTAATTCTAAATATGACAAATACAGTATAGAATAAAGGAATTATTAATCAGATATGTAATGGAAATTGCTTTTAGCAACATATTAAATTTAAATTTTAAGTATTATATTCTCTACTGTATTTGCTGATACTAATCTTTTCAACCTACAGTCTGCATGTAATATTGAAGATAATCAGACCAAGTATTCCTACCTTTGCACTTCCTCAACTGTCAAGTCAGAAGATATATTTTTTGATCATCCTACTGAAAATCTAAATATACCTCATGAATGTAAAGAAGAAATTTGCAGTAGTGGTACTGCAAATATGACACGAGCTAACAAAACTTTGTTAAATATACAACAACAATTTTACAGAAACGAGAATACAGAAGTATATATAAATTGCGTTAGAAGTATGCCTCATGTTAATGAACGTTGGCAATACACTAATAAACAACGAAAATTATTTTATATTTACGAAAAAAACTATAAAGAAAAAGATTCTAATTGCACAAAAAATAATTACAACCATATTAAAAATAATTATATTTATAATAATACTAAGTGCACATCTCATTATATTAATAATAAAAATTATTTTTCTGTCTTATCAAAATCTCAATTTACTAATTTACACAAAACTTGGAAAATGCAAATACCAATGGAGGTATCAAAGTCAAGAAGTTGTAGTGCTGTGTTTGACTATCATAAACTTTACCCTTTTAAAACTTGTGAAACAGCATTCCCAGCATATCGTAAAACTTCATGAAATAGGAACTGCAAGTGGTTAGCAGGGAAATTCATGTTTTATGTATTTATTTATCGCATGTTAAAAAGTCATGAGGATTAAAGAACTATTCATCACACTTATGCGACCTAGTTCAATGCTATGTATTGTTTCTGTTTAATATTGTATTCTAAATTTATATACATTTATTAAGATGTAATTAATTTATTATTGTTTAATTTGTATACATTAAATTTTGTAAAAGAAACTGTTTTTAGAAAAAAATGTGAAAATTCTGTGTTACTTTATTGTAATTTATTATTTCAATTATCATATGCTTAACTCCATTAAAATTTATTAATATTAAGATCAGTAAAAATAGTTTACTTAAAATAATTATTTAACTTTGTTGTAGGTATTGAAAAATCCAGATCTTGATAAAGAAATGTGTAAAGATAATAAAGAAAATAGGGAGGAAAAGGATAAACTTTCACCCAAAGATATAAAAAATCGTATTAAGAAAGAGGATAAATTACGTGACAAGGTACCGCGTGATCGAGATTCCAAATCAATAACAAAAGGATATAGGGAAAGAATTGAAGATAGAAATAAAGATAGAGATATAAAACATCAAAGACGACATGAAGATAAAAAGATTTATGGAAGACGTGATGAAAGAGATGGTATAAAAGATGATAGAAGATTTGATGGAAAAGATGATAGAAAATATGATTTTAAAGAAGATACTAAAGATTCTAGGGAACGAAAGATTGAGGAAAAACGAGGTAAAAGTTACGAAAAAATGAGGCAAGAAAAAAAAAGGCTTGCAGAAACCAAAAAACAGAATGTAGAATTTAGTGTTGATACAGAAAATAGTGCAAAATTAAGAAGTGAAGACGAAGAATTCCAAAAGAAAGAACCACCAGTTGATTTGTATGAAAATATTAAAGAAAATGACGAAGCTATGGGTGATAAGGAGGATGCTAAATATAATAAAGGAAAAGAGAAACAAGAAACTAACGAAAAAAAGATTCTAATAGAAGATTCTGTGCATGATTTTGGGACAAGAGATCAGAAAAGGACAGGTAGAAATCCTATCATATTAAAATTAAATGAAATAGAAGATTCTAATATATATAAATGTCTTACTTGTAAAATACTAATACGTTATTACTTATAGAAACAGCAGTTGAAAGTAACAAAGACATTGAGAAATCAAAATCCAATGAAGACATTAATAAAGACATTAATGAAGATGATGAATCTGAAGAAAAGAAGGATTCAAAAGTCACAAAAAGGCGAAGTTCACTTGAAAGTGGAGGGGAAGGTGGTACAGGAGATGGAAATTGTTTAAGGAGGCACAAGTCTTTAGATGGAGGAGATCAAAATAACTTACAAAAGACTGAAAATGAAGATAAAGAAAAAGATAAAAAGGATCCACGATTAGAACGTCGAATTAGAAACAAAGTGAGTATTTTTCCTTCCTTAAAATATTAAAAATGTTATTTAATTTTTATTTAACTTCAATTAATTATTTATAAAAATATTGTTTATTATAAAATAATAGGATCGTCCTACCATGGAGATCTATCGGCCTGGAATGGGAAAATTTAGCAAACAAAGATTAGAACGAGAGAAATCTAATACTAATGATGAGAGAGCATCGCTTTCGCAAAGTCCTACTCCAAACCCCAATTCTAATAATCTTTGTAAATCAGGAAAACCTGGAACTGAAGTGCGATCTATGACGTTTAAACGTAGTATTAGTCGTGATTTGGTATAACAATCGCTAAATGGAAATCTTTTTTTAACATCAGTGATATATATGTTGAAACTGTATTAACATATAAGGTTTTTACACTAGTCTTTCTCACGACATACAATATCACACAGTGTATCTTATTATACACAAATGCATAATAAAATATAGTGTTCCACTTACTGCTGGAAAATCCATGTAGCTGCAGATGTATAAAACTTTCCATATTAAGTAATTTGGTATATGTAATACATTATTTTCTGTTTAATCCTTTTGTTGTGATATATATATATATATAATATAGTATATATAGTATAAATATATATATATCATATAGTATATATAGTATATATAGTATAAAATATATAGTATAGTATATATAGTATAAAATATATATATATATTTTATACTATTATCATTAATCATCTAAGTGTTCCATCAAGTGTTCATAATTTTCATTAAAATAAATTTTTCTATAATAATATTTTATATTTTATATAAAACTGCTATACTTTTTCATAATATTTTCTAAAAGGAGAAGAGATTAAAAATTAAGATAGAGATAATATTTTAACATTAAAAAGATTTTTATGAAGGAAATTAATTTACATTAATTTCATTTTATATTTGATGCTATTAAGAAAAAAAGTACAATTATAAAAAACAATTTTATATTTTATTCGATTTTTATTAAAATGATCAAGATATAAAAGTATATTTTTTTCACTTGCTTTACTTCCTGAACTTAAGCTACATAACAAATTACAAAATGAGGTATATCTACACATATATGCAAACTTTAATGGTTTTGTTTTGATTGAGATAAACGTAGTGAATATCTTTGTGAAGAACGCATTGACGTTCTAATTTGTTTATTTTTTTTCCGTAATGGCGACGGTGACGGTGCAGTTGAAACTGAACTAACACGCTTCTTTCGACTTAATCTTGAAACACTTATTGTTGGTGTATTCACTGTAGCTAATATAAAAGAAATAATTATTAAATATAATGAAAAGATTATTCATTTAGCAAGATAATACATACATTGTTTTCTAGAAATTTTCTTTGATACACCATTATCTGAATCTGAATCGGAACTCGATTTATGTTCGGGCGATTTTGGTTTTTTAGAACTTTTTACTAAAACAATTACATGTTAGGTAATAAATATGTAACTTTAAGTAACTATTTTCATATAGGAAGAAATGTACTTTTTGTTACGGGTGCTGAATCAGGATCACTATCAATATTATCATCCTCTTCTTCCTCGCTACTACTACGTTTTCTGCGTCTACTATTGCGCTTTCTTAATTTTG
The DNA here is from genome assembly GCF_011952255.1 of Bombus vosnesenskii. Classification (NCBI taxonomy): domain Eukaryota; kingdom Metazoa; phylum Arthropoda; class Insecta; order Hymenoptera; family Apidae; genus Bombus; species Bombus vosnesenskii. The sequence goes on from NW_022882948.1 coordinate 202,606, forward strand.
GCACTGGTGGTGGTGGCATTACTTCACTATCATCTTCATTTGACTTGTCTTTTCCTTTAAGAAGTTCTTCTATTTTTTCTTCCAATTCTATACATGCTACTTTTGTATTTGGTTTTTTCTTTGTTTGTTCAATAACAGATTGTAATGCTTTTAGAACTTGTTTATGATGAATTTTGTCTTTCAGTAAAGGTAAACTTTCAATGAGACGATGTATACCTAAATAAAATTCATTAATTATAGAAAAAAATGATATTTCATAAAATTTTAAACGCATTTTTAACTTTTTAAATAAATATATATTCTTATGTATACTTTTCGCACTAAATTGCAAAAGTGAAAGACAATACGCGAAGTCACGCCATTGTCTTTCTGTCGTAGCCAATTTAAATCTAGCACAAATCTTATCAATAATGGCATCAACTTGTTTTTCTTTTTGTAATAAATTCAAAATATACCTGGAAATATTTTGAACAATAAATTAATTGCAGTAAATTATCGTATTTTTATGATTTCCCTTTACTAACATACATACTTCAGAATTTCCTGAAAATCTGATTCTCTTATATCTAAATCAGGATCAGTTAAGCGAGACAATATATCAGGCATCACATTGTAGAGAGCATTGCCTTTTTGTGAAAGTGCTTTGAAAAATTGCTTTGCATCTTGTCGAATTTGAGGATCTTTATCAATTATACAGAGAGCTAGTTCTGATATCTGACCTCTCACACGCACCATTTCTCTCATTATAAGACTTGATAAAACTCGAACACAAGTACTTCTTACATTCATATCTTCATCACGAAGTCTATAAATTAATTATGCTTTAGGCAGATAACCTAGATAGTAGAATAGGATAATGAAATTGATTAAGCTCTGTTTTTAAATACCTGCCATAAACATGTTTCATCCATGGTTCAATTTGATTTGGAAATCTAGTTGTAAGATCGCTTATCCCAATAAGAACATTGGCCCGAATATTAGGATATGGTGAACGTTCTAGTATTGTAATTAAAAGTTGTAATGATTTTTCACAAAACCTGGAACTCACTGTCATCATTTTACTGAGAGCAAGAGCTCCAGCAGCTTGTACATCTTCATCATTATACTTATCATGATATTGGCATACATCTAGTACTAATGGACTGTAAGAATTTTGGTATGGACATTTACTCAGACAAATAATATTAGTATGGTAAAAAGTATGGACATTAAAAACGCACATAAATGTTACTAAAAGTCCATCTCCAGTTACAATATGATTTTCAAGAATGTCATTTATAAACTCTGCATCTGCATCTTCTGCCGCACCTTCCACAGCATCCTCTCCATTATCTTCTAAAATGCTTATCTAAGAACAAAAATTAATAATTGAACAAATTTTAAAATAAATATATGTTATAAACAATATTATATACCTCCTTATTGCGAAGTATTTGTCTTGCACAATTGGGAGTAACTGATCTTCGAGATCTATCCAAATTTTTATTACTTTTATTTGAATTCTTCCCTTCTCTTAATTTTCGTATAGTATCTCTTCGTTTTAATTCTTTGTAGACTGATGTATCTAAATGTACCATTTGTTTAATTGAAATATGTCCAACTAAATATAATAATTTAGATAACAAAAAGAACGGAACAGTATTTTCAGATGAATCATTATTAAATTTTCCCTGAATACAGATTTGTAATAATAACTGCTTCATTAAGCGATCGGGCTGATTTGCTAACTGAAATGTTAAAATATAGTTTTAGTAAAGCTTAAATATAAAATTTAGATTATATCATTAAAGTACTTGCATGATAAATCGCATTAATGGCATCAGTTGCAAATGAAATATATCCATCATTTTCTAAATTTGCAAAATTTTCTATTAGTAAAGTAAGAATTTCTTTAAACATTTCATGATCATTGGGATACCTATGAATAATGCACTGATCATTACTATAATTATTGAATGCATTTGAACAATTATTTAATTCTTATTATTTAACATACCTAACAGGTGTCTTTTCAATATCATCACTCATATGTTTTATAGTTAGTAATGCCCTACATGTATCTCTGGCTAATAAAAGATCATTCTTTGCTCGTGATCCAAGCCCTACCTTTATTAATACCTCTAAATTATCAATTATAATACTGCTTTGAGCTTGAGCTATCATTGTTATTAACATTAAAGCAGATCTGCTATCTAATAAATCTGTGTCTGATGATTTCATCGAAAATTTTTCCCATAGAACCTATTAAATAAATTACAAATATACATAACTTGCTTATAACATAAACATATAAAATTAAAAACCATAATATATTTATATCATTACCTGTAATACGTCATTGCCTATATCTTTATTATTATACCATGTTAATATAAGCTGAGTTAAAGCTTGACTTTGACCTGGTTGAAGTCCTTTTAATAAATCAATTAATGATTTAACACATGTAAGAGCCTCTTGTCGTTTTGACTTTTGATTTTTATGATTATTTAAGTAAATATCTTTATACACTAATGCTATATTGTTTCGTACTGATTGATCACGATGAAATACTTGAAATAAAGCATCACGTATAGCGGCTGCAGCTCCAGCTACACCAAATTGATGAGCAATTCCAAGTAAAGTACATGCTTCGATAGCATCGGTTGCTGTAGTAGAAAAAAGTAATTTTTCCGCCATAGGTATAGCAACCTCTAATTCAGTTGCAAATTCCAAACAATTCTAGAAAAGTATATTATTATGTATATAATTTTTAAACGAGTAGTTTATTATGACTAACATAAAATGCTTGGAAACATACTTTTAAATAATTTACAACTCGTTTTGATATTATTTCTTCTTCCTCTTTGTTTTTATCTGTTGAATGTACTGCATCTATATTTTCTCCTATGTTATCTAAATTACTTTCAGATTCCATAAATGTTTTCAATAGAAGTAAAAACAGACATTCTTCTTTTGCTTCAGGAGAAAGAACTTCTATATCTGGACTTTGTTTTAATTTTATACAAACTTTCCACAAATATGTTACTGCTTCGAGAATTTTTTCTTTTAATATTAATTGTCTTACATGTTCAAACGCTGTATCAGAATTAATATCTTCTTCTTCAACTTCATCATCTGATATGTAAAATACAAATATACGTTTAGATTAGATATATTTGTCATAATGAAACAAAACATACAGATTCTATATGCACCTTGGCTTTTGTCCTTTTTCTTTCCATCATCAGTAACTTCTTTTAATGCTTTTCTTATTTCTGGAAGTAAAGTATTCCATAATTCTAATCTTTGTTTGTCACCACGAGCACTTTTACTAACTCTTTCAGTTTGCAACTTTCTTAATTTTATTTCTTCCTTTTCTAATGATTTAGAAATTTCTACTTTATTTAACTGTAAATATATTTCATATTACATATAATTTTACTTTTAACCCAAGACGATTATATAAAATATAATTTTTCCCACTTACTTTTCCTGCAAATGGGTTGCTTTGTAATAAGGCACGCATTAGTTGTAATGCATGTTTTCGTACATTTGCACTTTTATCTTCTAAACGTAATGCAATAGTAGCTAAAAGTTTTCCTTGCCTTGCTAGTGGAATAGCTCCTTCACAACATAAATGTTGCCAAACTTGTAAAACTTTTGATCTGACATAAGCATTGTTATCAAGAATATGTTCTTCTAAGTTATTAAGGCACTCATCACGTTGATCCTTCTGTTCTTGCGTAAGATCATCTCCAGTCAATGCTTTTTGTACAACCTCACGTATAATACTAATAGTACAATTTCTCATAGCATAATGCTAAACATAGTAGTAATAAATATAAAATAAATGTAATATGTACTTTTATAGTTGAACTAATGTAAAATGGGCTACCTCGCTACCCAAATAATCCATCACATCATCAAGAATAGGAATTATGAGATTTGGTGCTGAAGCAGCAATAGTCTCTAAGAATATTGATATATTACGACTGTCAAGTTCAGATAATTCACTTTGATCAATCTCTTTCATTATTTCTTTCACTAAACCATTACAACCACAATCATTGATCATATGAATAACTCCAATAGCCATGTGAGATGCTAATGCATCATGTATTTTCACTAACTATAATATTGAAATTTAGTCACTTAATATATTTTTATATTGAAACAAAACTTTTAATTATTGATATACATACCTGAATAATTCTTATCACACAGCTTATACCATGATTATATTTTTTAATTGAAGTACCTAAAATCTTTTTAAAAAAAATTAATAATTACATATCAAAACAATTAAAATCAAATTTAATTAAAAATAACTTGATGGAATATGTAGAACTGTACCTCGAAAATAGTTTGCCTCAGGGATTTCTGTTTTGAATCTTTACATTGTTCCAAAATTTTATAACACACTTTAGTGAATAATCTAAAATATAAGAAATCATATATTTATCTTACATATATATATATTAAAATAATTGCTTAAATTATAACTATGTGTTATATGTAAACAAATATTTTTTGATGATTAATGCGTATAAACATACACAATAAATGAGTCTTCTACAATAGGAGGTTGCCAAAGTTTTGATAATGGTAACTGTAACAATCTATAGATGTACTCTAAAGCTTTCTCCCTACTATTTTCCCACTCATCTTCCATATCCGACTTTGTAGATTTTTTACGCTGTGAATGAAACAATATTAACATGAAAATATTATTTATAAAAAGGAATTATTAACATAATTAGTACAATTAAATTATAGATATCATACCTTGCCTATTAATTTATCATATACATCTTTAAAAACCTCATCATCTATATGGCAAATAAACCAAGAAAATAAATATGCCAGCATTTTATTTATATTTAACAAACTCAATCTATGTTCCTCTTCCAACTCATTTCCTCTTTCGAATATACTTTCCATATCAAGTACTAACATTTCAATACCTTCATGAAATAATAATTGAAGTTAATATTACCAGTTATATGCAATGTAATAATTTAAATAATTATAATATATAGTAACCAAAATAAAAGAATTTTGTTACCTTTTTGAATTCTAGTAAAAGCACGCATAATAATTGCTAATTCAACTTTATTTCCATGAACAATTATAGAGAAAAATGTATTAAAATGGTCTAAAATGAAACTGGCTCCATTTGCTTGGAGTGCTGATCGAATCTCTGTAGTAAGATTAAAATTACTGTAACAAATACTGAAAGTAATGTATAGAGATATATAAAATTTATGAAATACCATCTAGAGCTTGTGGTAACAATCGTATTGGAACGATTTCTTTAACAAAATATTGTCCACTCCGACTTTGTAAAAGTTCATCTTTACTTACAGGAATAATAAAGTCTTTGATCATTTTAATTGATCATTAATATATAGCTTTTTGAAAAATTACCACTTCATTTATAAATCTGAAAATTTAGGAGTTTGTATAATATTTTATAAAAATGCGAATTATAATAATATTTGTAATCAGACACCATATACACGAACGCTCGTATATTGCGACTGTTTGGAACTATCGTTTTCAAATTCATTATAACCAACATATTAAACATAAATTTATATTTTTCTGTATTTACATATCGGATTATATACATAATAGGAAAATATTGCGCGTTAAATATTCTTTAGATCTTTATCTTAGATATTGAAACCGTTTTGTTCTTTATTAAATTGATTTAATAAATCCTTACGCATTTTCTTCCAGATCATATCGCAATTGTTTGTGTTGGCGAAGCTGAATTTTTAAAACAATACGTTATAATTTAACAGTGACGCGATGTCATTAGAAGTAGAAAATGATTTAATACGAGTAAATAATCAATTATGTGATTTTTCTAAGGATGGAAGATTTTTTGCAACTGCATATCAAACAAATTTAACAATAAAAGGTTACAAGAAATTTGACACTATTCATTCATTCGTATTTCCAGATATAATCGAGGTTAGTGTATATGATTAAACAGATAATATATAGACAATTATTATTTTAATTTTTGTTATTATATATTTAATACTGTATTATATATTTAATATTATATATTTAATGTGAAATAAGAATTATATACTGTAAAAAAAATAAAGTGTTTATAATACCATAATTCGTTTTTTATTACATTCATTTTTTTTATCACAGTATTTGGAGTGGTCTAGAAATACTGAATACATACTATGTGCAAATATAAAGAAAGCTATTATTCAAGTATATTCTATTCGTTATCCTGAATGGAAATATAAATTGATTGAAGGCAGTGCTGGTTTAGAAAGTGTTAGTTGGTCTCCTGATAGTAAATACATTTTGACGTTGTCAGATTTTAATGTAAGTAATAAATTTGATCGATATTAAATGAACTCATGCTTCAATATATTAAGATTACTAAAATACTTAGATTCAGATATCTGTGTGGTCTCTGGACGATCAAAGTGTAACTCACATACAAAATATGAAATCTTCTTTCCATAAATTATATTTTAGTCCAGATGGTAATAAACTAGCAGTGGTAGTTTCAATTGAGGGTAATGACAATATAGAAATTTATAAAACTGACACATGGAAACTAAGCAAGGTAAATAGTTTAATTCAAATAATTCAGGTTTTAATATATAAAAATAACAAATATTTTTTACAAATTGTTTCATTTTAAAATGTCTATGTCATGTATCTTAATAATATGATCAGATCCACAACTTGCTAGTTGTAAAATATTAAAATCTTCCTTTTGAGGCCGAAATTTAAGCCTTCTAACAGTTAAGTGATGTGCTTGAGAAGTATCATACATTATGTATTTTTCCCATTCAAAATTATTAGAGAACATTTTTAATTTCTGTATTTCTATGCATCCAGTTTCAAATCCTATTGCTAAAACATAAAAATCTTGAGAAATACTCTGTAATGAAAATGCAAGTGCTGTAACTGAAACTTTTACATCCAAGGATGTAATTGGAACAATTTTATCATCCGTAAAGTTTGGATTCCAAATCCCAATTTTTCCATCCCTGGAACCTGTTGCAAAGAAGAATGAATCATGTGTCCATGAACAACACCATATTATACGAGTATGAAGACTATCTTTTTTTAGACTAGCTGCAATTAAGGTATACATATCGTCTTTACATTCAAACAATGACCATCTTCTGTCTCTGGAAACAGATAGTAGATATTTGCTATTGAGTGAAAATTCCATTTGTGTTATAGTTAATTGATGAGACATAAGTTTCTGAACTTGGACCCATGTATTTGTACTCCACAATAATATTGCAGAATGTTCTTGTGATGTTGATTTACATGCAGTTGCTAATAATGATCCATCATGTCTGGCAGCTATAGAGAATATTTCATATCCATGGCCATAAAGCTTTTGTAACTCTGGCCATAGTGTATTTTGCATTAACTCTTCTTCTGTTGGAGGAATATAATCCTCATTTTTAAACTTATTAACTTCTACATCTTCAATTGTGATATTATCATTAAATGTTGCCTTATTTGTTAGTCCAAGAGCAGGTACTGATGCACTATCAGCCACCATATTTTTGAAATCATCAACATTGGCAATCTTCATTAAACAGTTCCTAAATGTTGTTGGTGCTGTAAATATACGTACAACCTTTTCTTCTGCTCCTGAAGCAAACATATAAGGGGTTAGCATAACCAAACAAGACATATCATATCCATGAACTTGTGGACGTCCAATTTCATGCCAAAATTCTGTTTCATTTTTCCAAGCTGCATGAATTCTTGTTGTCTGATCTGTACTTGCAGTAATTAGAAACCTGTAATGCAATGTGTAATTGTATATTGTTTTGATGAATTATATGTATGTATATTTTTAATATATATAATTTTGAATACAAACCTTCCATTTGGATCCCAGCAAAGATCAATCACTTCACTAAAGTGACCGCTTGGTTTAGACTTTGGAATCCAATTTTTTACAATATTTGAGTATTCCCAAATATGAAATGATCCTTGGTAACCATGTGCTAATATGTTTAATCCATTATCACTAAATTTACAACCATAAAAACCCATTAAATTGCCACCAACTTCACCCACTCTTACTTTTTCGGACCAAATCCCAGTTACTTCATCTGGCTCCCATATAATCATAGATTTATCTAATGAGCAAGATAATAATCTTAAAATTCTATTCTTATTATCAAGCTGTAACGGATACCAATGTACGCCATAAACCCATCCTTCATGACCATAAAGGATAGATTCTAAAGTAATATTATATTTTATGCCATTAGCCATAAACACTTGTTCTTTCTGATGTAACTCATCATTTGAAAATTCTGTACTATTTGCAGAAATTTTCCACAATCGTATCATGGCATCTTGAGATCCACTTGCAAGCAAAATACTGTTATTTGTATCGCAATTAAAGTCCATACATCGTACCCAATCTTCATGCCCAACTAAAACTTGAACTTTTTCAAAATATGATTCTTCTATGATATTACAATTAGTTACATACAATTCAATTGTAAAATTTTCTATTGCAATAGCTAGAAGTGGTAAATGCTTATTTGGCAGGAAAGAAAAACAAGCTTCTATTGGTAATTTCTTATCAAATGTAAGCGTTTGTAAACATTTTACATTATCATCTGTATCTCTTAACCATATTCTTAGATCTCCTTTAACAGACCCAGTACATATTATCAATTTCGCAGATGTTTCCTCATTTACGGAGTCATGATCAGAAATGTATAATGAGTTGCAAAAGATTAGAGTATCATCAACTCCTATGATAGAGTTACATTTAAATAATTCATTTCTTTTGCTCCAAATAATAGCTGTTCCATCTACTGAGCTTGATAATAGCTCTGACTCAGGTTTCGCATCTCTCCGTTTAAGCCATCGTACAGTATTAATACGATCTTTGTGTCGGTGAAGAGTGTGCGTTATTTTTCCAATTTTTGAAATGTACGGATCATAAATTGCAACTGCATGACATGCTGCAAAGCAAATGAGTCCATTTTTTCCCCAATCAGCCGAATGTGGAACTCTATTGCAGGCACACGATATATAACTCGTTGTCATATCTTGCTTTTAATAAATAAATTAATTTTCAAAACATTAATTTAACCTCAAAAGTCATACACAAGTGCACTATGCGCTCTGTCTTCGTTCATTTCAAACCATGAAAGGTTATTATATTGCTACTACTATAGATATGAATTTCGTCTATATTTTTATCACCAATTTTTTTTGCTTATATTTTTCTTATATCTTGCGTTTTTTAACATGATAATTATGTAGTTTAATGACTTTCTTTAGTTTTGATTATTTGGCTTTTGTCTTTTTTGTCAGAAAATAAGGAAACATTTAAAAGATTCAATGCTTTTTCAACTTAACGTAATCTAATCTGACTCTACCTTTTTTAGTAAATTTTAAACGTGAATTTAGCTGAAACAATATTGTATTTTTATTTATATTTACAAAGTAAGGAAGAATTTTTTAAAAAGTTCGTAAATACAATTTGATGCTATTAAAATTTAATGTAAAAGAATTAATTAGATTTTTATGATAAGATTTATAAAAAAAATTATAAAAACTTTATAATGATATCTAGAGTTTTCTACATGATATTGAAATCTTTTAATTTTAGAAATTAATATGTGGTCGTTTAAGTAGCATTGATGGATTATGCTGGTCTCCAAATAGCGAATTATTATGTATTTGGTCTTCCTTTAGCGACGAAGCAAAATTAATTATTTATTCGAGTATATTCGAAAGAGATATCGCAGTATTCTCTCCTACACAAACTGTAAATTTATCTCAAGTGGAATGTGCAAATTATACGTGTTTAAAAGGAATCGAAAATGTAACGTGGATGCCCAGTGGACAGTTATTAGCTGTAATAGGATTTAATGAAATGGTTTATAATTTTATATATCTTGATGAATTAAACTGCATTTTTATATTACTGCAAACATTTATAGTAATATTTCAGTAAAAGTATTTGTATTGTAGATCTTACTGTTAAATCACGTGACATGGAAACCACTTTTGCAATTATATCTTGAACCCGTAATTCAAGAAAATTATTTGAATAAGGTATATGAAGAACGTATAATTCAACCAAAATTTTCGAATAAAAATACAAGATATTACGATAGACACGTTTGTAAGTAATTTTTTATAGACATTTATATAAATATAATTGATATTTAAGAAAGTCGATTTTTATAGTGGAAGAGAAATCGGAACGACCAGTAAATATAAAAATAGGAAGGAAGAATATTATGGAGAGATTGTCAATTGCAAAATTTGATATTTTAAAATTTAGTTTTTGCGGGCAATACTTGGCCGTGAAACATCAACTTTATCCTACAACATTGTGGATATGGAATATTATTGATGATTATCTTGATTATTTACTTCTTGAAAATACTATCGTAGGTGAGTATTTCAACAATATATATTTTCTCTGTGCAATATCAAATTATATTAAAAATTTAATATTTAGCTGCAAGATGGAATCCTACACGCGCTCACCTTTTAATATTTTGCGAGTGTGCGTATATATTTGAATGGACACCACATAATGCGAGTTGTATATCAATTTCACGAAATATTACGGTATTAGATGCACGATGGCATCCTGGGGGAAATTCCTTGTTGCTTTGTGGTTATAATAAGGCGATTATTTATCAAATTGAAAATAAATGATGAACTATTCGAATAACATTCGAATATAATAAATAAACGTATATTTATCTTTTTACTTGTTAGTAACATTTGAAAAAATAATAAAACAAAAAATAAAATTCGATTTTAACGTATTTTCTAGTTAGATAGAATGGTTGGCACTACGTGGAAGAGAAGCATATAAATTCATTCATAGATCTCTAACTGCTACTATTTGTACATTTACTACCTCTTAACCTCCATTTTCCCAATCATCAAAATACAGATTTATAAATATCTTTCAAGTTAATTTATAAAATTATTTATATATATTATCAAAATGAACCCTCTTCACGTTGATTATGATTTCTTCTTAGACGGACAAGATGTGGATAGAGATACCACGTAAGTAAAACATAACCTTTTATATGTTACAAAAATAATGTAATAAAATAAAGATAATTAGAATGTATTATTAAAAGCATATCTTTTTAACACAAGAACTAATATTAAATATAATTAGATTATCGTCCGAGATACTATTCTTGCATGTCTTAAAATTACTTTTGTAAATAATTTATAAAATTACTTATGTTTATCTGATAGAAATGTGTCAATGGAAGATAAAAGTAGCTCTATACGGAAAGCAGAACTGCAAACCTTAAGAATATCTGAAGAATCTGAACGCCAGCTGTACGATACTTTAAAGCATATTTATGGTCCTGTATGTATTCATAGACATTATAAATTTATTATTGTATACATATCTCTTAAAATGTATTATTGGGAAGTAACATATTTTTTTAACAGAGTTTTAAGCTTTCTGATGCATCAGAATTTGAAAATAAAAAGTCCAATCTAGACAAGCAATATTGGGTGGAAAGGGGCAATTTGGTCATTAAAGGAATAGTTGATTATTCTTCTAAGGATAGTACACCAAAAACCGAAGAACAAATTACTAGGCAATTTGCAACATCTAAACTTGAAAGTTATGGGTAAGTTTGTTAAATTTTAAATAATGGACAATTATAAATAACCATTTATATTGTTTTAAGTTTTCATCAATCACATTGCAATGAAGCACTATTACATACAGAGGGTGATGTAGGAAAAGCTTTAGAAATATTGTTTTATAAATATTATGGATTGGAAAATATAGCAAGAAGGAAGATACATGATGACATTGATACAATAGATTTATTGGAAAGAAGGAATGAGGAAAAAGAAGCACTCGAATCTATTTATGGAAATATGTTTACTGAAAAAATAAAAAATCAAATTTGGACTGTACAAGTTAAATTGGATTATTTAATAAGAAATGATGAAATAGGACAGGAAATTCCAAGGATTAGGCAGAAGCCAGAAAAGGGAAGGGAAAGAGAAATTTGCAGATTATTTATTCATAAAAGATGTAGATTTGGAAATAGATGTAAATTTTCACATCAACAACCACAAGTATTAAGAATGCCTGAAAGAGAGAATCCGAGTTTTACCCTAGAAATAAGATTTCCTGAAGGTATTATAATTATTTACATAAAAAATATAAAATATGTTACGTAATTAATATATAAATTATGTGCAGACTTTATATTTAATCTTTTTAAATATTTCATTAGGTTGTAAATATCCTTATGAACCGCCTTATTTTTATTTGTATAAAAATGACGGTACATTTCCAAGTATAAATTGTTTAAGAATAGTAAGAAGGTTGTACGAAGAGGCATTATCAATATCTGCATATGGAACACCTTCTATTTTTTCAATAATATCTCTTTTGGAAAATGAATATGATATAAAAAGATATTTAGTAGAAAATAAAGAACAATTTCTAGATCAAAGTGAATTACTATTTCGAAGGCACATAGAAAATGAAGATGAAACAAATGTAGCTACTCATTACGAATTAGGGTCTATACATAGGAAAAACAGAAATAATATTAGTTGGGAAAGAATATTGAAAGAAGATGATCTAATTGAAAAAAATTTTAGAGAGAAACTAACAAATCCCAGATATAACAAGATGATAGAAATTAGGGAAAGGTTGCCTGCATGGTCAAAGATGTATGAAATTTTAGATGTAATACACAAAAATCAAGTAATCATTATTTCTGGTGAAACAGGATGTGGTAAAAGTACACAGGTGCCACAATTTTTATTAGATGATTGGATTATTAATAGATCTGCATCCAAAGAACATATTAACATAATATGTACACAGCCACGAAGGATAAGTACAATAGGAGTAGCAGAAAGGGTTGCAACAGAAAGAAATGAACGCATAGGTGACACAGTAGGATATCAAATACGATTAGAAAGTAAAATTTCTAATAGAACTAGATTAACATTTTGTACAACCGGAATTTTGTTGCAAAGATTTGCTGTGAATCCAGAATTATCAGATGTTACACATGTTATTGTAGACGAAGTTCATGAAAGAAGTGCAGAAAGGTAAGTTATCTATTATACTTATTTTTTTAATTTTATTTAACTGTTTTATCCTTTTTAGTGATTTCCTCTTGATGCTATTAAAAGAATTACTGTCCAGAAGATCAAATCTGAAAATAATACTTATGAGTGCCACTCTTAGAAGTGAGATTTTTTCCACATACTTTAAAGGAGCTCCCATTTTATGTATACCAGGAAGAACGTTTCCTGTAGAACAAATCTTTGTGGAAGATGTATATGAAAAAACGAATTATGTTCTAACAGAACATTCAAGAGCTACACGTAGATATAAAGGTGGTTTGGAGCAACTAGAAATTAGCTATGGTATTGCATCACAGCTTGCAGCTCGCTCTCACTATGTACCTGAGGAATCTAGACCCGATGAAGATCTAGACTTAGAGAGGATTATCAAAAGATATAAGGATTATAATAGCCAGGCACAAAAAAATTTATATTATATGGATCATAATGCAATTAATTATGAACTTATAGAGACGACATTGCAGTGGATTACTTGTGGAGAACACAATTATCCTAAAACAGGTTCCATTTTAGTAAGTATTTTTACTAAGTTTTCTTATTATACGAAAAATATACAATATGTAGTTAAATTAATATTAAATTTGTAGGTATTCTTACCCGGATTTGCTGAAATTATTGCACTGAAAGATCGATTGAATAAGAATGAGTATTTCTCACCAAAGACTGGAAAATTTATTATTATATTATTACATTCATCTTTATCTAATGAAGAGCAAAGCTTAGTTTTTAAAAAATCTATCGCTAGAAAAATTGTATTAAGCACAAATTTAGCTGAAACGTCTATTACTATAGATGATTGTGTCTTTGTAATTGACAGTGGAAAGATGAAAGAGACCAGATTTAATTCGAACCAAAACATGGAAAGTTTAGAAATGTGTTGGGTATCACGAGCAAATGCATTACAAAGAAAAGGACGCGCTGGGCGTGTAATGCCTGGAGTATCTATTCATTTATATACCTCGTACAAGTATGTATAATTATTGTTCATTAAAACATTAAATCTTATAGTAAAGTTTACCAATATTTATTCAATTTAAACAATTGTTTCAGGTTCAACTACCACTTTTCAGCACAGCCAGTACCTGAGATATTACGAATTCCGTTAGAACCACTGTTATTACGTATTCAACTTCTACATAACGGAACAAAAGTTGACTTACATGAAGTTTTAGGTAATAAAAATATATTTTTAGTTTTATATCATTAATTAACTTTCTAATATCCATTATAATATTCTATTTAGGTAAAATGTTGGAACCACCAACAGAAGAAAATATCAGTAGTGCAATTAAACGTTTACAAGATGTAGGAGCATTTAATTCCGAATGTACATTAACCCCACTAGGTCACCATCTTGCAGCATTGCCTGTAAATGTACGAATCGGAAAATTAATATTGTTTGGAGCAATCTTCTGCTGTCTTGATTCCGCACTTACTATAGCAGCATGTTTATCTCATAAAAATCCATTTCATATACCTTTTGAAAAAAGACACGAGATTGATGCAAAAAAACAATTTTTTACTGCCAATTCTGATCAACTAACTATTCTCAAAGCATATAAGGTAAATGTATAAAAATATATAAAAATGTATATAATATATAATTATAATACAAAGATACTTTTTCTTTTGACAGAAATGGTTAGAAATATATACACGCAATACTAGTGCAGGCCATGCTTTTGCAAAAGAAAACTATCTGTCTGTGCGTACACTATATTCCTTGGCAGATATAAAGTATCAGTTATTAGAATTGTTAGTTTCAATAGGTTTTGTCCCCATTAATTTACCTAAACGACAACCAAATGTTGACAAGATTATAGAAATTACTGGATTTGAACTGAACATCAATAATGATAATTATAAACTTCTGCAAGGTCTACTTTGTGCAGCCTTATATCCTAATGTAGTAAAGGTTCTTTCGCCAGAAAAATCTTTTCAAATTCAGCCTGCTGGGGCAGTTCCAACAGAAACAAGACCCGAACAACTTAGATTCCAAACTAAAAATGATAGTTTCGTTAGTATCCATCCATCCTCGGTCAACTTTCACGTTGGTCATTTTCCTAGTCCATATCTAGTATTTCAAGAAAAAGTGAAAACAAGTAAAATATTTATTAAAGAAGTATCAATGGTACCAATTTTACCACTAATATTATTCTCTGATTACGAATTAAAAATAGAAGTGCATGATGGAATATTTATTGTATCATTAGAAGATGGCTGGATGTTATTTGATGTTGAATCTCATAGGGTAAGAATATTTATTCGCGTTTGTTGAAATTAAAACAAAAAAGATGATAATTGTATGTTAAATATACTTTTAATGTTACTTAGGTGGCTCAACTTTTGCAAGGAATGAGAATGGAATTAGTCAAATTATTAGAACAAAAGATGAGGGAACCCCTTCTGAATCTATTAAATCATCAAAATGGAAAAAAAATTATCCAAACAATTGTAAGTGTAGTCACGAGAGAATAAAATATTATGTCGTAAATTTTTTAAACATAAATTATAAATTAATAAAAAAATATACATTGTAATTCATATATTATGCTATAAAAATAATTGTGTGTAATTATTATATACAATAATATTCGAAATATTTTTAACAATTACAAAATTTTTGTAAAATTTTATATTTTCTTTTAATATTTAAGAATCATATAAGATTTTGTCCTTCTTTATGTGTATAATTTTAGACAAATTTAAAAATATAAAAAATTATTAAATATTTTATTATAATAAAAATAATTATTTTTAAAAATATATAATCGTCATACCATAGTCGTGTTTACTTATATATACATGTCCTGTACATCAGTACCTACACTACAGTGCAATAGCATCTCAATACGTGGTTGATAGAAATAAATATATTTACGTGGTACGAACGTATATGTAACGTCAATTTTATCAGAGGCCACCGCGCACTCTCAATTACCCTAGGGACCCACCATAAACCTAAACTTTTAAGTTTATTATTTCTGTTATCTGTTTATGGATGGTCCTTGAAACAGCCCTTAGGTTGTTATACATCCTTACTAATTACGGGGAAAGCAGGTAGTTTTACATAATGGGAAAAACCCAATACTTGACTAACGAAAAAGCTGATTTTTCCCATAAACAATATTACCTACTAGCCGCGTTGGTAGGAGGCTTTCTCCTCTTATCTTCATTTATTAACATGATCTATAACCAATTGGCATCGTGGATCGTTACCCTCACTTTTCCTAACGGAAGGTGCGAACAGCCAATCCGCGTTGTTAATTAAAAAGGGCACACTCACACCGAGCTTTTCTCCGTAATGAGATGAGAACACCTGGGGAGAAATAGACAAAACCATCGAACAGTAAATCTGATCTCTCCGATCAGTGTAAACCTGTGCTGTGCTAGAAAATAAAGGCAATAGTTGCGTTACGACGCAGCTATTTTATTTTATTAACGAACCCTTAAATTTACGTGACATATACGTGATTGATAGAAATAAATATATTTATGTGAAGTTTATGAAACTTTATATGAGAAATATATTTTCTTGTGTATTTGTTAACGGTTATAATACATTTTAAAGTGAAGTCTGCTTATTGCTATTGATGATAACCTGCAATTTAAAGTTAAATTATGATGAATACGGAAGAGGTTATAATAGAAGAAATAATAGAAAACAGAAATTCAAATAATGGATTTATGGACCTTATATCAAATGTTGAAGAAAGTAGTTGCGTTCCAAACAAAGTAATTATTGAAGATTATTCACTGTACAAAAAAACTACACAAATCAATGTTAATGAGACAAGTCAATTTACAAATGACTGCGAGGTAATTATAACTGATAATGCTGAAATTAAACAAAATTCTAATAAGAAAGATGACATGAATGAACAAGCCGAACAAAACAAATCAGTCATACTGTCAAATACTAAACAAAATGAAATACTTATTAACGATACTGACAAAAATCAGAATACAAATGAAGATGTAACATTTGAAAACTTGGAACAAAAAAGTGATGATGATATTTGTATCATACGTGAAATAAATACAGTATCTTTGGCTCAAAGTAAGGATATAGGGATATACTTATTATCATAATCAAAATTATAAACACTTTTGTTATATATATATTATACTATACATTACAAATAATTTTGATATTAAATTAACAATTGCAATTTATGTTTCCTTTTTAACAGACAGTGATAAAGTATCTTCTCTTACTAGTATTGCTATAGAATATGGCAATTCAGATTCAGAAACAGAATTTAATACTGATGAAACAAAAAGTGATAGCAATCAAAATCAATCTTTGAAAGAAGTACAGATGCAAACTTATAGGCAAAATAAAGAAGTATCGTCAAGTGAAGAAAGCGATAGCGACGATTCTACTAGTAGCAGTGATTCTTCAGTAATAGTTGAATCAGATGATTCAGATAGTGATGATAGTTCAAGCAAGTATGCTATTCATTTTTGTAAATTTTTATACATTAAATTAATTTTATACGAAATTTTAAAGCAATTTCTTGTATATTTAGGAAAGGCAAAGAAAATAATGTAAGAAGAAAAAAGAATAATGAAATGAGAACTGAATTAGATGATTTACCTCCTATTGAAGACTTAAAAATTAGTGTACCTGAAGTATTATGTGATCCATTAGGAGAGGTATTTATAAATATTAAATTAATACATATATGGATAATCTTGAAAATAGGATAATATCTTCATAAGATAATATTAAATTACAGGTTGCATGGATGGTTGAACAACTAGTAGTTGTAAAACCAAAACCTGGCAAACCGACATTGAACTTAGATACAGTTTTATTTATTGAGAAAGGACAAAGGACGTTAGGAAAAATATTCGATGTTTTTGGACAAGTGAATGAACCTCATTATTGTGTGCGATTCAATAGTTCTGAGCACATAAAAGAATATAACATTACAGCAGGAATGACTGTTTATTACTGTCCAAATACGGAATATACTTCTTTAGTATTTCTACATGAATTATTAAAGTGAGTTTATATATTTAAATATGTATATAATTATACATACTATTCTTATTTATATTTATTACATTAATTTATAAGAAATTAAACATATAGTAAGCAATTTATGATTATTACAGAATCAGGGGTATTGATGCAAATGCGGATGATCCTCCAGAATTTTCAGATGATGAGGAAGAACGGGCTTATTATGAACAACTAAAAGCAAAACAAGTAAATAATGTTAATGAAGCTGAAAATCCGTCTAAACGAAAGCGTACTTCTAGTGAGTTTCTTATGTAATATTTATATCTTTTTATTTGTTAACATTTGTATTTTCTATTAACATTTATAATTTTAGAACCTACTACTGGATGGCAAACCAATCATCCGTGGAATAGAAGTATGCAGAATCAAAGGAAAGGATTTTATGCACGAGGAGATAGACGATTTCCTTCTACACAAACAGAAAATTATTCTCAGAATTTATGGTCACAGTCCTATCAAACTAATAGTGAACCTTATGGATACGGAATGTGTTCACTGCAACCTGTGCAATATATGAACCATAATGTTAGTGGTCTTAACCAAAACTTTTATGGCTCACACAATTACTATAGTGAAAATAGTAGCTCAACATATCTAAATCCTAGAATTCCTTTCAATACATGTCCAAGAGTTCCTCCAGGATACATAACACCACAAAATCATCCAAATTCATCTACAAATGTAAGGTTTCCTTGGCTACCACAAGTGTCACAAGTTCCTATTCGAATGAAATTGCCATGGATATCTATACCACCACCTCCACCTCCACCACCAACTTCATCACCATCAGATACTACTTCAACATAGTTAATATTAATTACTTATGAATTATATTTTTAATTTAGTTATATATATATATAGTTATATATTATATATATAATTGTATGTATATTGAAAATAATAGAAATTATATAATGCAAGTTATACATATATATAATATGAAATTAGTAATTAAAGGTATTTATATTATAGACATTATCCCTAATTAGAGTATGAGTTAATATTATTTCCGCATATAGTGAGGAAATATTGCCATAACATGATCATATCATTTGTAATACAAATTATGATTATAGTACTCTTATACAATCAGATTATTCCTTAAAGAATGAATTATCTTTATAAACCGCCATATCTGGTTTCTGTAATTGTTCTTTGGCAATTGTAATATCATCTTTTATCGCTCGAATTAATTCCTCTGAAATGATAATGATTAATATAATAAAGATGGGATAAATTTTGATACAGTTACTATTTACCTTCAGAAGTAAAATCTTTTTCTGGTCGTACATATCCCGTAAAAACAGCTTTAATTTGTTTCCCATAAAAATCGTTCTCAAATTTATGCATTAAATGTATCTCCTACAACAATGATACATTATTAAAAAATGGTTTCAAATTTTCATGTTATCAAGTATTCAATTAATTATAATTTACATTCGTACCACCGTCTTTTTTTCGTTTTTATAAAACGGATTCCAACCAATACTAGCAACCATTTTATAAGTTTGTCTGTCTATAGAAGCCCATCCATAATAAATTCCAGTACTAAGATCACCAGGCAAATTATTTACTACCTCGTCTTCAAGATTTGCTATAGAAAAATAATTTTATAACTACATACAATATTAACAAAATATTACTGAAAAAAATTATTTTTTCTTTTATTTATACAATATAATTAGTTTAACTTTCGCAAGTTTTTAAATCAAAATATTTCTTAATAAAAAGCGATTAACATATCGAATAAACACACAAAATAAAATAGTGATTAATACGATATATAATATTAAATAACTTTTTAACATATTTCATATATTCCCGCCAATAAGTATGTATACAATAAAGCGATTATATCTTTCAATTGCATACAATTCTAAACTATTCTCTGCAACATTAACGTAATTTTAAATTGTTTCTGATTAATTTCAAAATTTTCGAATCTATCAAACAAAAATGAAATTGTTGAGTGTTACCTGTAGGTATCCCCAAGGCTTTGGAACCTCTGCCAAACCCCCTAACTACCGACCCTGATAAAAAGTATGGTATGCTTTTGGTAGACATAACGAATCTTGATTTCGCGTCAGACTGTCAGACTAGTAACGTAACTAGTAGCGTGAATGAATGTTACTTTAATGCTTCATAATATATTATCTTGAAAGAAGATAAAGCGTTCGTTATATGACGTGGCATATTTACACGCTATTTAGTTGTATAGATTCATGTTGATGAAATGAATGGACTACTTTTAAAACAAATTATTTAATATGTTATACGAATAATTTCATATTTATATAAAATAAGAATTAAATATAACATTGTGAATATACTTACGGAAAATTTGTCCTTAGATTTTTAATTCTGTTTAAACTGATAATTATCGCATGTTACGGGTTATCTATGCATAACTTTTTTTTACTCCTGTATTATCATAACATAAATTAGTTCTTACAATTTCCTCTGACAACAATAAATTATTGAAAGTTGTTTATTTTTAGCTTGTTAGTAACAAAAATTTCAACATTGAAAGAAATATAAGCAGATTTATAAAATAAAATCTTCTTTTTGTGTTGAAATTCAATTATCTTCTTATTTCAATTTGAGCAATATTGAAATCATTTTTTGTCTTAATATAATTAAAGTAAAGTATTTTGCTATGTTTTTTTATTGTGGTATTACAATACAATTTAAATGAGTAGTTAATAGTTCTATATTTACAAGTCAGCAAATAATGTGGTAAATTAGTATAGGTTAATACATTGTGAGCATTATATAATAAGAAATCAAATTTAAACTATTTATTTATTGAGAAACGTTACTTTTTTTAACATGAGAAATATTTCTAAAAAGAATACAATATATTAATGTTGAATGTAACTTTTATCATATTTTTAATTAAAAAGGTATAAAATTATTATTTCCACCATATATAAAATATAATTTAGCGAGGACACATGAGATGTCTTCCTCCATCAACAGATAAAGTTACACCTGTAGTGAAGCTGGCATCGTCACTTGCCAAATATGTAATTGCTTTTGCAACCTCGCTAGGATCTCCTGTTCTGCCAAGTGCATGAGTTTCTTTACTCTTAGCAAAGAATGCTTTTAGTTGGTCTTCTGACATTCCACTACTTCTATGAAGATTTGTTATTATTACACCAGGATTTACGGCATTAACCCTCACCTATAAATTAAGGATTAAATATAAAAGCTACTATTGTAATTAATAAGTTTTCAAATCAAACATACTTGTTTTGGTGCAAGATCAAGAGCTATACATCGTGTGAATTGATCAATTGCTGATTTACTCATACTGTATGCTAAAACTCCTGAGAAGGATCTTATTCCAACTACACTTGATACATTCACAATATTACCTTTAGATTCTACTAGATATGGAACAGCCAACATTGTTAAATGATATATTGAACGTACATTTATGTTGAAAACTCTAAAATATTTACATGTTTAATATATTGTATAAAATTAAGATTAAATTTTATTGATTTAAGCTAGATATACAAAAGATAGACTTATACCTGTCATATTGTTCTAATGAAGTGTTCTCTATGCTTCCATTTTCTAATATACCAGCGTTATTAACTAGGATATCCAGTTTACCATAATGTTTAATAGTGGATTTGACAATATTTTCAACATCACTTTCATTAGTTAGTTCTCCGGTTACAATTAATGGTTTGTCAGGCTTACATTGTTCAGCGACTTCATTTAATTTCTGTATATTACGACCTGTTAATGATAATAATGCACCAAGTTGTGAAAACTGTACAGCAGTTGCTGCTCCAATGCCAGAACTAGCTCCAGTTATTAATACAACTTTTCCAGCAAATGCCATCTAAAAAAAGTAATGAATTACAATTAAGTAAATTTTATTTTAAAAAATTAATATTCTTATAGTCTTTAACGTTTCTGTAATTCATAAACTTTATATATTTTTATATAAAAATTTTTAATACTTCCATAATTACTTAACTTTCTTGATATGTAAAATATATTTAATATATTATAAGGTTTTATAAAATCTTACTGATTTATATAATTTATTTATATTGCTCAGAGTTACGTTCTCGTGATCGTAATTGAAGTAAGACTAAATAGTTGCCATGCCATCGTTTGATAATAACCTAACGTAGAATTTTTATGAATCGACTATAGATAAATTATAACCATGGATACTATCACACGCTCATAAACTTGGCTATCTTAAAGTTTACATTTGCAATGTAAAATTATGATTTAATATCCATGAACCTAAATGTATGTAAATTTATAATTTATTCAAACTGTGAAAAAGAAGTGATAAGAGCAAACGTAATACTTAACTTCCATAAGACTATATGTAAAAATTAATTAATGCTAACATATAATAATATTACAATATAATTTTGTACTTTTCGAGTAAAAATTAGTACATAATATGGCCATTTTGCATATAATAAAAATAAAATATATTCTTCAATTTGTCAATTTTATTTTTTCCAATTCAATTATTACAGTATTTAAATATTTTTCAACTTTTTCTACAGATATACAAATCTTTTCAATATTCCACTCTTTATCTTTAACTTTTTTCACAATTCCCTGAAGAGATAATTTTGCACTTGCTAACAGTGTTCTTTTTTTCTTAGGTTCACAATTGGAAACATATTGCAAATACATTTCTGCTAACATACAACACAATTGTAATACTTTCTGAACTGATTCTTCTTGTAAAAGCCATTTGGGATCTGATACGGCAATACGATGTGCTTGGTGTAAATAGTGTAGTGCTTTGTCATTATCAATATCAGTTTTTTTAAGAAAAGTAAGTTGTCCATACATTCTCCAAACATCAGAATTATTAGGTATAAATGAAGTAATTCTTCCAAATAATTCTAAAACTTTTGGAAGTAATTTTTGTGCAGACTTTCCATCTGAATCATTTACATTGTTTAATACAGCATCAGTAAGTATATCAAGAATTTGAACATCTAAATGGTGATTTTTCAAGTCTAAAATACGATGATAACATCGAATTACCTAGAAAAATGTGTAAAAGACATAAATCGTTAAAAGATATATGATTTTCGGGAAGAGTTAAATTTTATTTTATTAATATTATGTATTCGTACTTCTGAAAAATGTCCTAAGTCAATGCTAACAACCATTAAATTATCCCAAACTTGCCACTGATCATAGTTACACTTTAAAGCATCTTGAAGAGATTTCCAAGCTTTTACTTTATCACCTAGGTTTATATAAGCTTTTGCTAAATTATTCCAAGCCTCGAATGTCTATAATTAAATCGCCAAATTCTTTAATGTATATTATTACGTAACAAATTAATAATTGAAAATATTAATACAAACTGTTTGCTCTAGTGCACAATAACGTTTATATGCTGTTGCTGCCAATTTCCAATCTTCCACTTGTAAAGCAGCAAATCCAAGTCTAATCCAAACATTTTCTTGAATGTTATTTAATTCAACTGATAATTTTAAATGTGGTATAGCTTCCTCATACTTAAAAATAAAAAATAATATATGTATTTAATTAAATTACTAAGAAAAGGGGAAAACTTTTCAAACTTATATTTATGTACGCACATTTTGTTTGGCAAAATAAAAAAATCCCCAATGTCTTTGAGCTCGACTACTTTTTTTATTAGATAGTTCCCATGCTGTTTCATAACAACTAGGTTCTTGAGTTGCATCACCTAATAAGCACCATAATTGAACTGATGGTTTTTTAGATATTTCTTGCTGAATAATTTCTGCTGCCTAAAATTAAAAATAAAATATAAATTTACGTGTTTCATGTATGCTAAGAAGAAATTACATAAACTAAAATATATACTTTATGTCTTAGCTCTAATATGTTGTAACAAGCAATAGCTTCTTCCCATAGTTTGCTCTTCAAAAAAATATCCAAAGCACCCTTTACTAACCCAACACTTAGCATCAATTGTGCCCACATTTGTTCTAAAGCCCAAACTGGCTTAAGACCACTGGCAAAGAATAGGTCCATTCTGTTTGTAACACAGATTTTTGACTTGTTTAGTTCATGTATTAAATATTCCATTTGTATCATTGATCGTTCAACAGTTCGTTTATCCTCAGATTCTAAAGAACACCGATGATATAGAGATGCTATTTTTAAGGACCAATTTCTTGTATTATTTACCACAACCTATTAAAAAATAATCTTTGGTAAGAAAATAAAAAATATAAAAGTCAAAAATACTTACAGTTAAATAAGGTGTTACTTCTTCATCTGTTAATTTATCCTTTGGTTGTGATAACTGTAATTGAATGCTATTAGAAATAAAATTTAAAATAAAATATGAGTTTTGCTTTATAAATATAGTATAACAAAAATGTAAAATATATTCTTACTATTTTGCTAATATAATAGCTTCTTCTACTGCTCCTAATTGTGTATTTTCTATATTTGTTGAAAATTGAATATGTTCTAATCTAATATCATCATTCAAATCCAAAGATTTTGGTAAATTTTCACAATATCTAGAAGGAAACTGTTCCTTTTCTAAAGTTATTCCTAAAAATAGTTGTGCCTTGTCTTCTTGATATTTTGTACGTTTACCTAATGCACCTTCAAGATTTAAGCTTAATTTCGCTCCTTCTTGAGCAAGTTTAACATATTTTTCTGAATTTTGAATTCTCCTATAATAAAAATAAAATTGTGCAGCTTCAATATAAAATAATGTTTCGCAACACAAATTTTCTTTCAGCATTTGCAAATCATTGATTTTCTGAATCAACTGTTCAGTCTCATCAAATATTGTACCGGAACTTTCATTTAGTATAAGTTGATGTAAAAGATTTGCTCTAAATAACCACCATATACAACTTTTATAAGCATTTTGTAGAATTTCATTTGAGAATATCATCTTAGAAAAGTAAAGAAGATCCGACATTTTAACATTTGCATTACATTCATCGTGTAACGATAAATTTCTAAGTATATTTTCTTCTTTAATTTTTTGCCATTCAATATCTTTTTCAATTTGTGGGCCCGTCCAATTCTGTTGAATAAAATATAGTAAAGAAGCTATGCCTGTGCATAGCCAAGAATCATGCGAGTCTGTTTTTTCTATATTGTCATGTATTAATTTGGAAACATTATTGCTATTATTCAACTCTTGAATTAGATTTAAAGATAACTTATTATTTATGACATCTTTATAATTTCCATTTAATATATGTTGCACACAAATAGGCAGGTTATGACCTGAAAAAATAACATAAAATATAAAACAAAATTTGATTATAGCAAAATATATTGACCGACAATATAACCTAATACGATATATAAACATATACGTATATTCCAAAATCATTCATTTACCTTCATTGTTAACGACATTTATTAATAATGAAATTTCGATTTCTTCATTTATTGTTTTTTCTGCATTTGAAAGATTCATTATTGCGACGTATTACTTGACGACACGTGGAAAAGTTTGCATATTATTCACAATCGGAAGTCAATAATTATACTGACACAGATATTCACAATATAAGAAAAATATTTAATACAGAGGTTTTATACATTTTATATTACATGTTATAATATATTGTAAGGAAGTTATTTATTAATGTATTGTATTCCATACATGTAATTAATTGTTTGTAAATTAATATTATGAAAAATAATAAAAAAGTTACTTCTGTCAATTCTTGGACATAGCAAATAAAATATAATTATCTGTATCATCATATATCATATATATGTATCTACAAAATAAAAAATTAATAAATATATTTTGTAGTAAATAAACATATAAAAATATAACTATTTTTATTTATATCTTATGAATGTACAGACCAGGTTGTGGTTATACTTATTGTAGGTGTGTTAAGTTTTTTATTAATATTCATTCATCAAGAACTACCTATATTTACAATTTAATATGTCTATATAAAAAAATGTAAATTTATTGTATTTTTTATTGCGATTCAAAACAAATATTTTCAATACATTTTAGGTGTTTTGTTGATAATTAAAAAATACAAGAGAAAGTTTTGAAATATGTATCTTATTAATTACATAGTTGCACAAACTATTTTTTTATTATTACTATATCGGAACGATACTATCACATATGCAAGTAAATTGAATACAATTATTCTTTACAATTGATTAAGTACATAATACATATTATCTTGCTTATATGATCTATAATAATGATTATATAGCACATGTTAAAGGAAATCTTTAGAATTAGGAATTCTCAGTCATTTTTATGTGTCTATATAATATAATAATAGGTATATATATTACAATTAACAAGCGGATATATTAAATATATGCTTGTAATACTTAATAATATTTGTTGACCCGTACAAAGGGAAGATAATTTTTTTTTTCATTACTGATAATTTTTTTTCTTAATACTGAAAACATTAAAAAAAAAAGAAACAAAAAAGACATTAAATATAATATATGTTTAATCAGGTAAATGTTTTACTTTTGAATAAATATTTATCGTAACATTAAATAAATTAATTTGAAAACTGAAAAATGAATAAAACCAGCAATATATATTAGCCTGAAATATACATATGTGTGCTTGAAATACTAAAAGTGTTGCAGCACACTTTAAGGCTCATACCATTCACTTAAATGATTTGAGTACTTAAAAGGGATAATGTTAAGACGAAGATAAACATTGATTACTTATTTTTTACAAGGTGGTGAAATTTTTTAGAAATTTAGATCGCTCTCGTTGTTATTGTCATTAGACTCCTTCTTTGCAGCTATCAAATTTTCCCATTGTGCGATGAGAGTGCTCCTACGTCGTGGATTTGGCTATAGAATTAAATAAAGATTAGTAATTCATCATCGTTTGAAAATATGAACACATGCGTATAGATATACGTAATAATTCATTCCAATACTTGATGAAAACAAATAATTAATCATCGAGAAACACATATATTAAATATGCTATATACTTTTGATTAATAATAATTAACATATTCGCATTCTTTTTAAAAGAACTAGCAATACCTTATGTTTTCCTTTAGCTTCTTTTTCTATTTCATCCTCATTTAAAGTATTTGTCGAGGTACCGCTTCTTAACGAACTTGAACCATCATAGATATCGGAATCGTTATCATTTCCAATGTCCAAAAGATTTGGTTGAGACTTGGCCAACATTTGAGACCGCATTAATCTAAAAATGTACGTAATTGTTTGTTATATCGTGAAATGAAAAACGTATAAATTATTACTATTAACCATAATAATTTACCTCAAAAATATACTTAATCCGATAATAATGTATGATTGAAAATGACATTAAATTATCAATCATATTAGTTACAGTTCTTAAAAAAATAACATTTAAAGTATCTATATCTTGTCATTTATCAACTCCATCTTCTACTCGTTTTTAATTTCACTATACAAGTACGCGATTAATATTCAATTCTCAAGGTACAAATGACTTCATTCATCGCAAGAAGATGACGTAAATAATAGTAAATTTTAATTCTAAATTTTAAATTTAAAAAAAATGAAAAACAATATTTGTAACATCGTCATTTTTGTGTACTTTTCAATTTATAGGGTTAACCAATGTAGCCTCTGAACAGCTTAAATAATAGCTATGAATACATTAACCATTATAGAAGTAAAATAAAATTAAAAATAAACATGTTACCTAAGCTCGTTTTCTCGCTCTTTCATCTCATGTAATTCCTTTTGAATTTTTTCTTCCACAGGGACGTATCCCTTTCTAACGGGAGGCTTTTTGGGCTCATCGTCTGGTTCGAGTTGAATTTCCAGACTTCTATTGAAAGCCTTGATGCTCAGCGGATTGAGCGTGATACTGGGTGCCATGGGTGGTGTTAGCGCGTCGTTACCCGCAGATTTTGGTTTGTATATTTTCCCCCTAGTCGCCAGAAACCTGTGCATCAGCCCTTTCTGACTAGGTGCCGTTGCAAAACGCAAAGGTGTCGGAGTGGTGCGACTGGATATGACTCCATTCGTCATCTTTGGCGTTAAGGTAGGCGTAGACGGTGTAAGGTTGACTGCTTCTAGAATTTGTGGCGTGGACGTTGTTCTCTTCAGTTTTCCCGAGGCCAAAGCTTGTGGCATGCGACGCACCTGTTATACATTATTGCAGAAAATTCTTATTATATTCGTTTTGAATTTGTTGCAATTCGAAATGAAGATAATTCTAATTAAAAAAAAGAAGGAGTAATGGTAACGTTGTAAAAATTTAGTCACGCGACAATTTATTTGCAAATAGAGAACGAGTGTATTCAAAATAACTTCGCATTATCTTTAAGAACAAAAGTATAGCGACCTTTGTATTACACTGTAGATTATTTAGCAAGCACAAATTATACGAGAGCTACATTCTCAATCATTATTATCAGCACGACACAATAGTCACGTCAAGAGCAAGAAAAATGGCTGTTTCACCGAAAATGGCATTACATTAACCTTAACATATCGGCAGATAAGATATTTTCATCGAAATCGTGGCCTGGCAGCGTTACGAAAACCGAATGCAACCGGCTGTTTGCGAAATAAATGTGCACACTCTCGCGTCCTGTAGCAATTACTTCGCACGCCTGCTGCTAATTAATTAGCGTAAAGTATAGAAAATCGCGCGATCATGCCGAGATTATTAATCTGGCGATCGCGCGTCTGTTTCCATTATCGAAAGCGTGCCACGATTTTGGCGAACGAAAGAGTATGACGTTGGCTCACGATCCTCATTAGTTCCGTTCTGCTTAAACGTACCCACTATAAATATAAAAGCAAGCTGTTATACTTGATCGACTCTGCTCTGTCCACAGAATATTTTGCATATAAAGTTACTTCAAGAACTCGCTATATTTAATCTCAGGCACTTAGCAAGTATAATTAATGATAAAATTAGAATTTATTCGACTCGTAAACATTGGCAGTATATAATGTACAATAGTATATAAATGTCACTTACTAATTTCTATCATGGTTTATCTTTATCTTCTGGAAATAAAAGGTAGAAACGATTGACCCGTTTCCGGTTAACTGTGTAAGTCATTAAACAAATGTGTAACTTTGATCGCTTATCAGTATTTCTACTTTCTGTATTTTAAAATCCTACCAACAGTACATCTATATGTATTGGTGTAAATATATATTTCGTAGAGATCACGAAGGTATTTAATACAATTAAAGTATTGAATAGCTATACAATGAGCCTCGATACCTAGTGGGACCACTTTTTACACTTATTATATGTTTAAAATGAATATCCAAGTTGTATATTAGTTTTTTACTAAATACATGTTTGCACTAAATATTTCGTAAAGTCTATATACATCTCCAAGTCTGTTTCAAATTTTATCAATATAATCACGACAGTCGTGCCATTACAATATTAATGAAATTCCAAGGTATTTTATATAACACTGACAATATATGTGTATAAATTTTGTACATAAAAATAATAGTAAGAGGGACATACTAAAATTTTCCATGGTAAATGTTCAAATACTTTCGCGAGCCAGTGTATAATATTTTTACATCGTAGAACTTGCTTTAACAAAAATTTTCATTGAAACAGTATTTCTTCTAAGTTTGCGGCGCAAGATCTAATTTTTCATCGATGAATTCCCATCACGTCCGTAACAAGATTGAAACAGTGCGTTACGTGATGAATCATTAAATCAGTAAGTGCGTGTATAATCGTCCTCGTCGCTCACGGACATCACAGCCGTCCGATGCGTTTCGTCCCTATAAGGACTACGCAGGCATTTACTCTTTCTTTCTTTCGTTCAACGACCTTGAGCATGGTCGACACGAATGTACATATGTACACGTAACACACACGTATATACATATACGTGGAGTTTTAAGCATACCTTGGAATCCACCGTCTCGTGGGACGTGGTTTTAATGCTACCCACGTTTCTCAGCTCGTGCTCCCTCTCCGTGACCTCTTCGATCTCCTTCTGTATTCTGTCCGTCGCCTTCTTCAGCTGCTCCAACCTATGCTCCGCCTGCAACGAAATGGTATCACGTCCAATTCCATCTTTTATAGATAAAACGATAGAGAATTTAAAACAAATTGACCACAAAAACTGTGTCTTTTAAATAAAAAGAAAAAGCAGAAAGATTACAAATCGAAAGTTAAAAGATCGAATAATAATACATTTGTGATTTTTTGAGTTTCAATCGTGTTTTTATTAATCCGTTGTTCGCTTTTTCAGGACGGACTTGAAGATGAAGATCTCGCTATTGCAAATCAAGACATCAAGACGCAAAATCTTCATCGGAACGAAGCGCGACGTACTGATAAGAACACGATCGAAAGTCGAAGAATCACAAAAAGTTTAAAATCGCCAAAAAAATAACGAAAAACGTTTTTTAAAATTGTTCTCTCTTCCGTTGATTTAACTCGATTCGACGCATGTTTCCGTAATGTCAAGCACGAGGCAGACTTTGATGGATGAGCAAGTCGTGGAATCCTCCGCGTTTCCACATTTTTCCAGTCGAGGATTCCCTTTAATTCTACCTCACGACGGACGCGATTGCATTCATACAGGCTGGCGTAATTATAGTAACCGGTGTTTTCAGATTGTTAAATTAATGATGGCGCAACCTGACCCTCGATTCCAATTTCAACATGAACCGTGTGACCAGTTTAAACACCGGTCTCTGAACGTCTCCGCGGTTTACGAACCTTCCTATTGCACTAGTCGCGATCCTCGATTTTCATGCGGGCGAAGGATACGAGAAAAAGCCAATGAGAAGCAGGAAAAAAAGAATACAAACCACGAGACGAATCAAGTTCCAGACTACCTCGTGTCGATCGTCTCGCTAACGGGAAGCGAATTCCAGAAAACTAGCTGAACACGACTGCCATACGATTAACCCGTTCTGCTCTCTTCACTTCGTCGGTACGATCCATCAAAATTTTTATAGTATGCTCTTAGAGAAGCTAATCAGGTTTGCTGTACGAGAACGAACGTGCACCACTAACGTGGCTTGTTTGCACAAGCTACATCGAACGAAATGGATCGATCTTCTTTTACGTGCGCTATTTAACGGGCTGTTATTGTTTCCGCGTTACTCGTGCTTTCGTAATTCTTTAAACATATAGTGAATAAGTATTCAGGCACTTTTGTCAATTTGTAAATAACAGTACGTGAATTTTAGCAAAGCGTGCCATGCAATGGCAAATTAATGGCTAGAAGCGGAACTTGTTGTGCACACGGTGGTCTTCGTGGAATCGAATCAGCGGGCTATAAATTTAAATCGTCAATTAACAAGTTTGAGGTAGACTGCAGATTTTAAAAGCATAAAGATGTATAGAATTCACTAATATATAATATATAAGATATTCAAAGTAGATTAATCGTTATAATATTTAGTGGATGAAATAAATTTCTGTTTAAGTATGTGCAGTCTATAGATTAGAATTAGATACACGATTCAATTATATAACGGCTAATCTTAGATATTACTGCTTGGATTAGCAGTTTAGACAAATTTTTATCTCTCTCATTATTCTAGATGCTAAATATGCTGAAATTAATGGATGTCATATACAAAGATCTATAAGATATGCAAAGTATTCGTAATCTCCATTTAAATTCTACCTTCTTAGTTACGTTCACAGAAATATAAAATTCCACGGACCCGTTCGCTTTCCAAGATCAATTTTATCACATTATATTACTTTATTACGCATACAGTGATTTTGTTCTTTATAAAATCGACAATCCGTAGTTTTGTAAAATCACACTTCAACAACAACGTGTATGTTTCAGACACGTTTTATACTTTCATTAAAAAGAATGAAAGAAAAACAAGCGAACGTTTTTTCTTATTCAGCATCTTTTTTTACACTCACTTCACTCGGCTAAATAAGAAAAAGTAGAAAACACATTTCTCGTGTTCGTTAATCAATTCCTTAATCAAATCGTAATCAATGTACAACGCGTGGCACTGTATTACCTAGTTCTTTCCCATGTTATTTAACGCGTTATAAAACTAGAATCGCTTTTCCAGCTTACTGAATCTCGCGATGTTCGACGATAACGCGAAACAATGCGAATAGTCTAACGATTTTGTTGCGGCTCGCGCCTGAGGAATTCAATACTTTATCTAACTATACTTAACCAGATTTTATCAATTGGTATCGCGACCGATAACTGCCCTTTGATCCTACACTGCGGCCATCACGAAACAAACGCTTCGTTCACGCGTTTTCAATCGATTTTAATGAGTGGACGTAAATTTTAATTGGAAACATCGTAACCCTTTAAATGGAGATCCTCGGATCGAAGCCAAGGTCGATTTTGTTGCCGATCGACAGATCGTTCGATGACAACGCGAAACGGATGTTACTTTGATGACCATTTTCTGTGACTCAAACACCTCGATAATGCGGCGATAACAATATCCATATATCTAAAGATATCATATTTGATATAACAGAAAGTTATGTGTGTACAATTTATATTGTAGATTTCTCTTTATGACATATCGGAATTTCGCTTAGTACAACAAATAATTATCTTTAGAAAAAAATGGCACAGATATAATATAGCGATTAAACAAACTTTCAATGAGTTTTTCGTTACTGTTATATGTTGAATATACTACCTAAATATTGGTATGTATACTTATTTCGTATATTGTTTTAGATTCATTCACGGTGCACTATAAGAAAATCTTAGGCAACAATACAGTATTATAAATTTCACATCTGAATGACGAATATCGTTAAACTACGGATGTTTATGTAAATTTATATTTTTATGAACACACGTGATGAAACGCGCGAAGATTTCTTTCGCTTACAAACTAAATATAATAATGTATAGTATTCTCATAAATGTATAAAAACCTTAACAATGTTAATCGTTACATGTAACCCGGTTATTAATATTTATTTCCAATAGAAAAATTGGAAGGGTGTCTAAAAATCGTTCATTTCAAAGTCTTCGTCATTTCATCACACTGTCAAGAGATTAAATCAATCAATAAACGATCATTCATACAGTAGACAAGAATCAAAGCCAGTGTTTCATTCTAGAAATTTAGAGAATTTCCCTCCGTCGTTTTTATCATTTCGACAGATCCCACGCGTGGAAGAACGATCTCTTTGAATGCAGATCGCAAGGGAATGCAGCGCGTTCGTAATTAAAAACGAAAGGAACCTTTTCGTCGGTCGTAACGTACGATTTCACAGTTTCATCCCAGCCTCCGGGACAATGGAACTCAGCCAATCAATCACTGGATCGTCACGATCGGCCAGATCCTTCGATCTAGCTCTTGCTGCGGATTACGCGCGACTTATTGCCATGTCCTTCTGTCCGAGAACGGAAGGATAGAGGGTCGGCTCTTTCGCGGCTCGCAGAAGGAAGCAAACTCGCTCAGGTGTTTCGCCCGCACTTCCGCGTAGGAACCGAATATTACTGAAACGAGTTTGTTGAAGGGTTTCCAGGTGAGCAGCTGTAGCTTGGCCGGCCGTCTGGAATGCTGCTCATTGAAAACTGAACAGCAGCGGCTAGCACGGCTGCTTAACTGTAACCCGTGCCTGTTTCCTTTCTAAAAAAATGGGCCACCGATCATCTTCCTGCCTCTCCTTCCTTCTCGGCGACGTAACCCCCCGTCGTCGTTTTCATCCGTATCGATTGGCCGACTTAAAATTCCTCTCTGCTGATGCACGCTCGATTTCGTCGAAGGATAATAAATTTCGAGGTCGATACAAGATCGAGGATAACCTGTTAATAAATTGTCCGCGTACGCGGATCTTATTTTGCTGGTGAAAATCTCTCACTGACCCTACTGACTCCGTGATTCTCATTCGGAATACATAATTAACTAAAGTGTCTGCGGACGATTGCTCCTATGATTTATCACTGCGAAATTTGTAGTTAGGAAATCAATTTGTAGAGTTCTGTTGACTTATAGATTAAGGGATATTTTTCATTCTACGATCGTCAGCGTAAATCTAAGAACGTCTAATAATCATCGTTATACACTTCTTATATACTCTCGCTAATATGCACCGTACACGTATGCGTATGTAAACCTACAAAATTCTGAAAGTTTCTAACGCTGAATGGACTTCAAAAACGTGAACGACATGCTGCGACAGAGAACAAATGCATGAGGTTGCAGCATCGCGTTTCTCGAATAGTATTAATGGTATTATCATCAAGATCGCTGAAAGCGCAACAGCTGTTTCAATTTTTCATATACCTGACGTTGAAACATCTGTCGAACCGCTTTAGAAACGAGACTAACCGTGCTACGTCCAACAACGACCCACATACCTTATATGTAATTAAATTAAACAGCATCGATGCCGTTGAGAAACGCAACGGACACCGTACGATACTTCTCGTGCGTGATAATGACGCCCCGCGGAAATTAATAAGCATTCAAAGCGCAGCCAATTTACGGGAACAACGTGGAATGTTCTTGTCTCGTGTTCGATCGCGGGCTACATGATTCGTCGCGTGTAAAAAATCGTGTATACAATAGCTCACGAAAGTATTCGAACAGTGGTAGGAACATTTTTTATTTTTTAAAATTCAATGAGTCTCGTATTACCAACCTTATCCTTTTGTTCGGTTCTGAAGTTAAACATATGCTCTTCCAAAGCATTACTCATCGTAGTATTGAAATAATGCTTGTTTTAATAATTATACTTTTAGTTTCTACAAAACTCCATCAGCTTATCATCTATTTTTAAAAGACTTACATATCTATATCTTTGAACCTGTCAAGTTGTTTTTATTTGAATTACCAATTTAACAAAAAGCATTGTACACCGTTATATTCATTATTATTTTACATAATAATTAATTAAGTCCAAGTATTTAAAATTTTGTATCGTTTAATAGTAGTATCGTATGACTAAACAAATATGATATTATGCACAAATGAGATATATATGTATATATAAAAGTCGACAAAAAAAAAAAAGTTTCGTTAGAAAGAAGATACGTATAAATACTTTTTATTGTCATTGTATGTCATTAGAGTCCTACTATCTGATCATAAAGTAGCGCTAAAATCAGGAAGCCAACAGAAATGTACTTATCATGTCTTTTTTTTGTGATCCTCATATTATATCAGATCTGCTCCAAATTTTACCAATATAACTATTCTTTTGGCTTCGTGCCAATTGTGTCTTATTAAAGTATTTATGAAATTTTTAAATGTTTTATATAACGCATGTAATGCATACACATAAAAGATTTTTACAATAAGTGTAGAAATACTTTCGTGAGCCATACCATTATATATGCACGTCGAAAGATGCACGATACCGGTTCCTCCGTGAACGCGTGCAAGTGCAACCGCGAGTTGCCAACTATCTCTCGACAGTTTGCATTTGAATTACATTTGTCCACAATCTCGTCACCGGTGTTAACCACCGTCCTCGACTGAGAGCTTCTTTCACGATATCCGATAACGCGTTAGAAACATCTGAAATATTTCATTAGTTGGTAAAAAGTCATAATAAAAACATTAAAAACTTCTCGTAGAATCCAGTACTACGTAATCTTAAGAACGTATAAAATGGAAAAAAATGAAAGAGCAAAGAATAAAGAAAATAAAGAAGGGAAATAATGAAATGACGAAAGAATTGAATTGAATTCTATTTTAACGCTTGCTTAATGAATAGTTTGTAATTACTATTGTTCTACCTTATCTCAAATGGTATCAACTTTATGCTATCAACTTTATTGCTTAATTCGATATATGAATATTTCTTTATAAATAAAAAAAAACATTAAAAAAACGAAACATGAAAATAAGACTAGAAAGATTAGGCTAAATTTTTCTGTTACTGTGTTCCACGAGTAACCAAGGATATTTTAATCTAAACGAACATGAATAGAATAACAGCTTTGAATTTAATTATACTTTTAAAATATTTCGCAGATTAGATGATATCGAACCGATCATCAGGAAGGTATAATCTTTCACATTTAAGTTATCCGAATGAAGAAAATCGAGTTTCCAGTGAGAAAGCGTGAATCGAGCTACTCACGTTCAAAAATCGCGTACGAGCTGATTTGAATAGTCGTCCAACCAGTCTTTCGAGAGCAACACGCTGACACGTGTGAATTCACGCATTTTTCATTTGGATAAACCGCTTTCGAGCGACATGGAACGATTCTGTTAAAATTGCCCGACTAAACGACATCGAGTATCGTGACATCTTTTCCAAGATACTTTCTCGAACAATTAATTCGTTGACTCATTTGGAATAAGCGACACTTTGCGATCGGTAATGAGTCGTATATATGAGCGCTCGTGAGAGAAATCGAGAATCCCATTGACGTTTCCCTGCTCGATCGTCGTTTAAAGGTACCGCTGTGTTGATCAATTCGTACGGTAACTTCTACCAGAGAAAAATATCGATACAATAGCATCTACGCGTCAGATATTAATCTGTTCTGACACAATGGAAAAAGGTCAATTCTACACCGTTGATTCTCACGTACACTACCGGCCATAAGTGTTAGAACATTTTCTAATATTTCATTATTTTTATTGTCTAGTTACTTCTTTGTAAATATTACAATAAAGTTTTACAATAAACACTAAATGAAGTACAATTTGTTAGACTGTCCCAATGAATGTAACGAGCAGGTGTCCTAATACTTATACGACTGACGATATAAATAGTACGTTTTGATAGCAAGATACGTAGTACGATAGTATGACAGTAAGATTTTGCTCTTCCACGCTCAATTTCTTATTCATACGCGTGTACACTAAACTTACCTCCATTTTCATTGTTGCTGCCGACAGGATTTCTCAGCGAAGGTCAAACACTAAATCCTTTGTCGGACGTGTTCCTTCTGCTTGCCGAACTCGAATTCGGTCCGTTTATCTGATCGTGGACGCAGGTGGTTTACGTTCGTATCTATTATCATGCCGCGCAGTTACGTCACATCGTCGGATCTCTTTTTTTTTCTTTTCACCGTGTACCCGCCGATGAAAGTGTAAAAGTTGCAAGGGGATTTGTTGGATTAAAATTTCTTCAATCCCGAAAAAATCGAACCTATCTCTTCTCCGTTGACGACTGCTTTTGAGAGTTGATCCGGCTTCGACTACGACCACCGCACCAAGCCGAATTCTCTTCGATCCGTGGCGTGGAACCGTAACGCGAAAGCTTGGTCGTGCTCGATCGATTCCCTTCAGATAATTTCCAACCTGACACCCGAAGAGGATCTCGCGTGATCTATGAGATGCGAGAGCGTGAATCGTGTTTGCCACGGCGACTCGAGACTCTCAGAGTACAGCTAACCAGATTGGTCGAGGGGAAACACGACAAGAAGCCGGTATATATTATTGCGAGACGCGACAACGACACTCGCTAGACTTTGCTTTCGAAACTAATTTTTCGTGCACGTTCCATTCTTCTTCTTTACCCTGTTGCTCCTGTAATTTCCGAAACCGCGAGCTTATGATTGAAACACGGCTGAACTCCGTTCGGCGACTGCCATTTTACCTGCGTGACCTTGTTCCCCGACCCGTTCTCCGAACAAAAGCAACAGAGTCGAACCGCGCTGCATCTGATACAAATCACTTTTCGGCTTATCATGTGCGTAAATATACACTTTCGCAATTTCCATCCTATCCATCATGCGATGTCGTTTTTATTTCCTCTCTTGTTTTTCCTAGTTTTATCTGAAACAACTAAAATGTTATAACCTGGTGTTTATTTTTACGTCGCGCAGGTATTTTTCCTAGAAATATGACGAATATAATGAATAATAATGATAATTACTTTTCTAATGTAAATGATTGGGTAATTGTTTGTTCAATTAAAGAAAGTATCATATTATTATTCAGTAAACTTTATGTATACTTACATGATTACATACATAACTTTCAATTTTGTTTAAATAGAGTTTTACATGTTTATAACAATTGAGTCTTCAATTCCTTTTTAACAGTATATCAGATATGGTATGGCACACAGGGTATTTGAGATTAAATCTTGGTGGAATTTAAACTGATATTGGTCTTTTTCCTTTACATTGAAATATAAAAATTACGATTGAATCATAATATTTGTAGTATGTTAAAAAGCAACTACAATTGTAGTAAACGTGCACGTAATCAAAGATTGTATTAGGCTTCAAATC
Source organism: Bombus vosnesenskii (assembly GCF_011952255.1). NCBI lineage: Eukaryota > Metazoa > Arthropoda > Insecta > Hymenoptera > Apidae > Bombus > Bombus vosnesenskii. Next base: position 240,928 of record NW_022882948.1, read on the forward strand.
TCACTACAATAGGCACAAATAATAATAACATTGCGATATAAAGGTATTTTTGTGTTGATAAAAGATTACACAAACTGTTTTAAATTTGATTTTACCGCATAATTGAGCGTATGCTATATCGCGCGCGCCATCTGTATCCTTTAGTTCTACATTTTTTAAATTCAAGGCGAATTATTTATAATTTTTGTAACAGATTTAGGGGCAAATATGATTAATGACTTTATGTAATATTTCATAAAATTAATAAGTTTGTATTATATCTAAAGTGTTATTAAAATGCTTTAATTTTTACTTATTACATACTTACGTTTTTTGTAAATGGTCCGTTAGGAATTCAACGGAAACGTTATTGCCATTGGATATTTCCCTTTTAAAATATTCTATTTTATAATAATAACCAATGAGATAATGTTTGAAATTCTTACACATTAAGTTTTGCCAATAAAGAGTGTGTGATTTTTATGTTTTACATTTGACGAGTATTCATACAATTTGAGAAATGATCATATATACTTACATATGTAAATAAGTACATACAGTACAGACATTCTCTGCTGTTGCATGAGATTTTATACCTGTAAGAATTACGTATTTTAAATTAATCAATGAATGAATAAATTTATTATTATATTATAATTTTAATTACATATAAATACATATAAATATATTTTTCATTTAAGTATATAGTTATTAAGCATTCCACATTTTTCGACTTCTTGTATTAATGTATATTTGCATAAAAGTTCAATTGTAATGGATTGTACCAAGAAAGAGTGTCACATACAAATAATGAGTAAAGGACAATTCTCCCCAGTTAATAGTAAGCAGTTCAATATTTTTAATATATTAATTTTTAAGCAATGCATATAATGCACATAGAGTACAAAACATGTTTTATTGAATGTATATTACAGAACTTACGCATACAAAATCAACACAAGGAAGAAATTTAACAGGTTCTGCTCGCCATATACGAGATTTAATTGCAGATATTCATAAAAATATACAAATTTGGAATACACTTCATTTAGAAGGAGTAACATTACTAAATAACATAACTCAAGCGAAACAAGATGAATCTTATTCTGAAATTTTGCAAGAACAATGTGATAAATTGGAAATTATTTGTGATGGATTGGTAATGCGCTTTCTACATGATTATTTTTTATTTAATATTATTGTCATAAAGATAATTTTATTATAATATTACTTTCTAGGACGATATTGTAAAAAATTTTGCTCAAATTGAACAACAGATGAAATTAACAGCTTCTTTAGAAACTAGCAAGGACAAGTTATTTACAACATGGCCTAGTTCAAAATTTGGTAAAAATGCACAATTATATTTTATCTATAAAAATTAGTATATTTTTATAATTAATCTATCTTATAAGATTATGATTAATTTTAGGACAAGTTGCAAAATCAATATTTAGTTTATATTCTAATGAAGCAAAAGTGAAGCGTGCAATTTTGGAAGATACAGCGCATTATTATACAGAATCTTGGAAAATGTTGTTCCTTGCTAGTTGGGTGCATCAACCATTATTGCCAGAAAATCTAACAACAGTCTTAGAATCAATGTTAATAGAGAGTGGACATAGGTAATTAATTATTGGTGATATAAATTTTGGTAAGTATTTTTCTATTTCAAAAACAATTCAATGTTTACAATAATTATTTTTTGTATTATATCATAAGTTACAACTATTGAAATAAAACAAAGATTAACAGAATGATCATTTATTTGTGGCTTTCCAAATACCATTTGTATAATTTCACAAAACGAAATATATCAAATTGAAATATATAGTCCAAATCTAAAGTGAATTATGAAATTCTGTTTACAATTGGTACCTGAGATCGCAAAGAATTAATATGAATATAGATAAATATAAATATACTAGAAATTTGCTTGAAAATGCAGATTCTAGAATATGTATCTATAGATACAAGGAATTAAATCTGCAAAATTAATGCATTTTATGATGAATTATATTCTGATTAGTATTTTTAATGTTAGTGCCATTAATTTTTAATTATATCAATAACTTCTTATATATGTATAATACATTATTTACAGATAAATAGAAAATTAATAATTTTCACTGTACATAAATGCTATAACAATGTGGATGGAATTATTTTTTTGATGTTTAAAGTATTTTCAATGATTTAGTATTTCATACAAAAGCTGTAAATAATTCACGTTAATTCATTACTACTTATAATCTGTAATATTTTTGTTGTCGTTACAATGAAATTATTGATATAATATAAATACACTTTTTATTTTACTCATCAGTTTATCAATACAGGTATTATCCTATTAAATATTTAATAATAGATATAGAAAGTTAAAATTAAATCGTAAAATAATTTGTGCATAAACATTTTTGTTTTGTGTTTATAATAATGTTATAACTAAAAAGAAATTACAATATATGTCTGTCAGACTGTACAACCAACAACTATGAGAAATTATATGTACACAAAATTTTTATATTTGTTTCACGTTGTTTAATATATAACCTTGGTAATTTTAATTTCTTATCTTCTTTCTTATCTGAATTATCTTCTTTCAAAAAAGTAAACTTAAACTGAAAGTATTAGTTGCACTATGTGTATGATTATAAAGACCGTTTACTAAAAATAAAATGTATCTATATGTTGTAGTAAAAATTTGTAGAAGACAATACAACAAAGTAAAATTTCTTTGTATAACATTAATGCATTTTTTAACATTGTCAATACAACATGACACTATCTTTTTCCATGTGAAATATACATTATACACAATAAATATAACAGAAACAGTCTTATTTACATACACATATTAGAATACAAGACATTATATTACTTTACTATTGATACTCTTCATTCAAATATGGAAGTTATAATATATCGATTGTGATACTGTCAGAAATTCTATAAAAAAATATCTACACAATTGTGTAATCATACATATACATTTCAATTATACGTTTGATATTATTATACACTATACATATTACTTCAATTTGTTTAGGAACATCTTGCATGTAATCATTCAAGAATCAGCTTCTGGTATTTCTATTAAATTCTTCACTTAATGCTTCAAAATCAAGATCAGTATCTAAATTTGAATTATTTGATATCAAATTGTTCTCTAAAATATTATCTGGCATAATATTTTTTAATCGTTCAGATACAAGCTCATCAACTAAATTTGACTGATCTACTAGATGCAGTTGCTCTACTAATTTTTCATCAATTAGTAAGTTTTTATCTATTACTCCACTTGTATTTAGAATGTCTAAATGTGCTATGTGATCGTACTGAGCTATTTTTGATATATCTAAATTTTCTGAACTTTCAAATATACCAGTATCACAATTACTAGAAATTATTGGTACTGTATCTTGAAGTATAGGTAGGTTATCTGAAATCTTACAACTGGAAGTAGCAGGCATTATTTTGCAAGAATTTGTATCTAATGGTGCAGATTGTGTTTTAACACAATTTGTATCCGGTACAGTTATAGGAATTATTTTAGAAACTAGTTTTTGGAATCCTTTAATAAAGTTCTGAGATCCACTCTCCATGCTATTCAAACCATTTTGTATTTTCTCAAAGTTCTGAGCATCTTGTTTTACATAAGTTTCCATAGATCCATTTCCTAATTTGACAAAGCCCTGTTCTGTTGGTTCTAATTTTATGAAAGCCTGTTCCATATGTCCTATTTTAGATTGGTCATAATTATCTTCAACGTTACAAAAGTTTGACGATCCTAAACTGTTCCCTAATTTAGTAAAATTTTCTTTATGAGAATCCGTTTTTTGATAACTTGAAATTTTTGGCGAAGTGATATCCACTTTTTGGAATCCAGGATTATCTGAAATTTGATTCTGAATCTCTGGATTTGATATTAAAAGTTTCGATACATTGCTAGATTTGTTACTTTCTGCATTATTCACAGGACTAGGATTTCTTCGCATTAATGTTAAAGCTGATAACACTTCTGGGCAAGTAGGATTTGTCACAGAGTCACCTCTTCTTTCACTTAAAAAGTCTGAGACACTGAGATCTGAACTTTCAGAAAATCCGCTAGACATTCGTTCTTCCATATTTTCTTTACCATCTTCAGAATTATCTGTTTTCTGACGTTTAAGGGGTGGCTCTTCATTCTCATAGGTAGTACAAATAGAAGTATCAACCTTTTTTAGAGCTTCATTATTAATCTTATATAAACCTGGATTGAGACCTAAAGCATCACAAAGTGATTCTTCACTGATATCAATCAAATCTTTGTTTGTTTCTTCATCATTATTTATAGTAGTCAACATTGTTTTAGTTTTTTCTCGTATTTTATCCATTAATTGTTTTAATTCGCCCAAAAAGTTCCTTACATTATTTTCGGACTTTAGTACTAATAAATCAAATAATGATTGTGCGTTAAGTACCGGTTTTGCAGCTATTTTTATTATTTCAAGATCTTCACATACAGAAATTGCTTCGCGTAACTTTATTTGACGTCTTTCTGACTTAGCCTCTGGTGTAACATAAGCCCAAGGACCTCGCTTTTTTCCTTTTCGTTTTAAAGGATCTTGACCCCCATTTTGTTTTAATTCAGGTTCAGGCGTTGGTGGAGGTAGTTGTTCAGGACTTCCATGGTCAGGATGCATCTCAAAATGTCTCGCCATACGAGTACGCCCTAAATATATTTTATTACATGTAGGACATCTAAAATGATCTGATATTTTTCTTTTTGGTACTTCTAGCCCTGTTAATAATTCTTTAGGTGATTCTTCTTCCTCAAGTTTATCATTATTGGTGTTATAATCGCTATAACCACCATCTGAATCATCTAAATCAGGTTGTAGAAAATCTGAATGGTGCAAATGTTTATAATCTCGAACCATATGTCTAGGAGGTCGAGAAAGTCTGCCAGATCGTGTTCTAGCTACAACTTTCTTTCTTTCATCCTAAAGAAATATTATATTTAATATGTTAGAATCATAAAACAATTCCAAAATACAGCAAATTAAGTAAAACAAACCTTCAATTCTTCCTGTTCTTCATCAGGAATTGGTGGTGGTTTAGATGGAAGTAAGGAAGGTCTGATAGCACTTTTTTTTGGTCTACCTCTTTTTCCACCACGATTTTTTAATATATTTCCTGGATTTCTAATTTGTAAATCCAGTTCTTCAGGAAATACAACCCTATACATACATTTAGTTAATTTAGATATAAAATTTCATAATATCTAAATAACTTCATATATTTACCTATATACTACTCTTTCATTTGATGTAGCTGCTTCTTGACTACGTTGTTGCAGAACATGTGCAATTTGTTTTAATTGTGTTGGTGTTAAGCGTTGTATACTGGAATAAATATTATTGTTATTAAATGAAAGAACTTGATAAGTATATTGCATTGTATGTATTATTATTCTAATATTATTTGTATACCTATGAAACGTTTGACCTTGCTGAACTATTTGTATGGGGTTTTCACTAGAACCTAATGGCTTAGATGTATCTGTAGATTCATTTACTATTGTTGTAGATTTAACAGTACCTTTAGCTTTTTTATTAACTTTAAGATTTGCGCCATTTACTACAAGATTAAGTTTTTGTTTGGTAGCTTCACTTTGAACTGATTTAGCAGATTCAAATGTACTACTTTGTTGTGTTATAGGTGTTTTTTGTGAATTATTTTGTGAATTGTTTGAAATACTGGCAACGTTTTGAGTTGCAATAGTAACATTTTGCTTAGTTGTGTTGTTAAATGCAATTTTTGCTTGAGGTTTTAAAATTGATATTGGTGTTGAAGAAATTTGGGTTGATTTTAAAATAGATGCAGAATTTGTTGTTACTGTTTTTAAATCTTGAGCTTTAACAATCGATGCTGTCCGAAGCAAAACTGGTGTATCAGAATTAGGTGCAGTTTTTGATGTTCCAATTGTTCCCGTAGTTTTCTTACCAATTGCAGCTCTTGTTTTAAGTAACTGAGGGGGGATTTGAACTGATTTTAAAAATTGTGCTGGAATAGCTGTAGTCACGCTGGTATTATTAAGAATATGATTAGTTTTTGGAAGCACAGTCGATGCACCTTTTAGCACTGGAGTTAAAAGTTGTTGAACATTTCCCCTTTGTAGAGATTGTGATGTTTTTACAATTGGAGACAAACGTATTTGTGGAGTAACAATATTTTGTGTTGCTCCAGATGTGGTGTTTACAGTGGTATTTGAAATATGTGGTGTACCAATAGATTGGTTCTGTATTTCACAAGCACTAGTTAACAGCTGAGTATTTAATAATTGTGCAGATATACCACTAGTATTTAACAATTGAGCTGTTATAGGTGTAGCTTTTATTATCTGTGGTGACAAATTGTTTAATATTGTAGCCTTTGAAAGTAATACAGAATTAGCATTTGAATTAGTATTAAGTGAATGTACTGCATTAATGGAATTAACAGTTGTGTTACTTAATTTGTTTGAATTCTGAAGTAATCTAATGTTCTTAGCTGGTTTCAATATAGTTTGTGCAGGTTTTATGATAAATTGTGAAGATGGTAAAATCACTGGTAGTTTCTGTAAGATTTGCGCTTGGGTATTGGGTATTGTATTATGTTGATTTTGTGCTATATTTTCTTCAATAGTATATTGCAAATTGTTTTCATGAATATTTTTTACATGTGTAACATCTGCTTTTATTCCATGTATTTTAGGCTGCTCTAGAACTATTGTCTGTGTACCCGAACTTTGTTGAATTATATTATTCTGATGTTCAATTATTTGTTGAGCTTCATTATTTTGACTACTTAAACTTATTTCTTCTAATGATATATTGTTTTCGACTATTTGATCTTGAAGTTGTTCCGTGTGGGAAACTTTTTGCATATGCCATTCTTGGAAATCAATGCACTCTGTTTTAATCAATTCAGTATCATTGGACTTTTGTACTTCCTCAGGTTGATAATTTAACTGATCGATTGTTATAGATTCCTGAGAAGATAATGAATTTTGGTCCTGTACATTAATGTTATCTTTTCCAGAAACATTCTCTGGTATGTTTGAAGTGGTGTTATCTTGTTCCTGTTGATATATAACCTCTTCATTCGAGTTTACCTCGAAGGTTAGTCCTAAGGCTACCGCTTGTTCTGGAGTCAAGTGTATAGTTTGAGAATCATTGTCGTCGTTTTGTAAAAACGCGACAAACTCATTATCATGATCGTCATCATCAACAACTTGCTGGAACGCTTGTTGAAGAAGATCGGAAGCACCAGTAGAAGATGCATCGTTTGTAAACACAGTGGAATTCGAAATTTCTGCCATATCCAAAATTTTCTAGCTCCTTAGCTTATAAAAGATAATTATGCAATAGTAACAATTACTTTCATATTGAAGAATAATATTTTACGTGATTCTTTCTTTGGAAATTCTCTTTATAATTTGCATTTATTCCATTTAGCTGTACACGTTTTTCGCACAAACAGAAACATATTAGGTGTATGAAGTTTGTCACAGATATAGCAAAGAAAATGGCGACAGCATCAGTAGTGTATAGTTGCATAGTTGGTAATTCGTATTTATGTCTATTTTCATTGCATCGTTTATTCGATATTGATATTGTACGATAGTTACACAGCTACACAAAATACTTTGTTCTGTATATGATGAAATTGTAAATCTTATTGTAATACATTTTTGTATGTACTGTTATAAAAATATATTTAGCACGGAAATAAAATTGTGATAAAGTTAAAAGAAATAACACGTTAAAGTATCTATGAATGTTATTCGAATGTATTGTATGAACTTCATGCACAATTCTTTGTTTCGAGGGTTTAAATATGTAATTGAAAATGAATATTTATTTTTTTGTGTCTATTTGGTCATATTTTAATCCAACTTGCATTGATATTGCATCAAACTGTTGTGTATGATTTATTACAGTTTCACGTAATTGTATATATGTATACAATTTGTATTGATATTAAATTACAATTAATGCATACATAGTGTCATAAATGTGTAGTTGCGCGATAACATTGTAAATTTTGTGAATCCAAAGTCTATTCTAACATAAAAGGAATATCAAATAAATAAAAGATACAAAGTACGAATATGGTAAGTGTCACCAATGATACAATTTGCTATGTTGATAATTTATATCATTTGTAAATAAATTATTCGGAAGAATTTAATACTGTATTTTATATACATATTGATACTTACTTAATAATGATATTGTTAATTGTGAAATAATTAAATATTTGTGACAAGCATTCCAATACTTAAATAAACACTCTTGTTTCAAATTATCAGATTTTGTCTTTTATTTTATTCTTAAATTTTATCTTTATTAAAATATTTGGAAATCAAATGTATTTTAAGTAATTAAATGTTATTTTACATATATATGTAAAATAGAACAAAATAAAAAATATTAGTTTATAATAAACCATTTTTTAAATAGCTTCAAATACGTATCATTTATGACAATATGTACATATTAATACTAAGATAATATTTACGTATTAATAATAACATTGTTATCGTAGGATGATGATGATCAGTATCAAGCTGGTTATGATGTAGGATCCTTTCCTAAAGATTTTGGATATGCTCCATTTGATGGGGAAACAGAAGGATCTATGGATCCTTTAGCAGGAGAACAAAAACCTAGAATATTATTAATGGGTCTGCGCAGGTATCCAAGTGTTTAACATATTTTTATTTTACTATTATTAATCATGTTATTGATAATATTTTTATTGATTATATGAAATTAATATTAATTTTAGGAGTGGAAAGTCATCAATACAAAAAGTAGTTTTTCATAAAATGTCACCAAATGAAACATTGTTTTTGGAAAGCACAAATAAAATTATTAAAGATGATATAAGCAACTCTAGTTTTGTTCAATTTCAAATTTGGGACTTTCCAGGACAAATTGACTTCTTTGATCCTACTTTTGATAGCGATATGATATTTGGTGGTTGTGGAGCACTAGTTTTTGTTATCGATGCTCAAGATGATTATATGGAAGCGCTTAATAAACTTCATTTGACAGTTACAAAAGCATACAAGGTTAATCAAGCGATAAAATTTGAAGTGTTTATACATAAAGTTGATGGTTTATCTGATGATTGTAAAATGGAAACACAAAGAGATATACACACTAGAGCAAATGATGATCTTGCAGATTCTGGTAAATAACACAAATAATTAAGAAGCTTTTTTATTAACAGCACTTAGAAATAATTATGTATACATTTCAGGATGTGACCAAATACATCTGAGTTTCCATTTAACATCCATATATGATCACAGTATATTTGAAGCATTTAGTAAAGTTGTACAAAAATTGATACCACAATTACCAACTTTAGAAAATCTACTTAATATACTCATATCAGTAAGAAAAAATATGAATATATAAATTTTTGTCACATAGTTGTACAAAATAAATTGTAATTTGTTTTTCAGAATTCTGCAATTGAAAAAGCATTTTTATTTGATGTAGTATCTAAAATTTATATCGCAACTGATAGTTCTCCTGTAGACATGCAAAGTTATGAACTTTGTTGTGATATGATTGATGTTGTTATTGATGTCTCTTGCATATATGGGTATGTTTTACAAAAATTTCTACATAAAAGCTTTTATCTATCTACATAATAGAAATAATTACATCGCATATTTACTTTAGTTTGAGGGAGGATTTAGAGGCTGCAGCATTTGATAATCAAAGTTCTAGCTTAATCAAGTTAAATAATGGAACAATTTTATATTTACGTGAAGTTAATAAATTCTTGGCTTTAGTCTGTATTTTGCGTGAAGACAATTTTGACAGACAAGGTAAAATAATGCTTCAGTAAATTTACTAAGAAATGGATAATAATAATTAGTAATTATTGAGCATATTATATTTAAAATCCTCTCTTTTCAATTTGTAGGTGTAATTGATTATAACTTTCTTTGCTTTCGTAAAGCTATACAACAGGTCTTTGAATTACGTAATAAAGCTTTAACTACTACAAATGTTAACAATCATTCAACACCACCTATTAATTTGAATGAAACTACAAATGCACCTACAGTATCGCAAAGTGGAACAATGGGACAAAATGGTACTGTTGTAATGGCACAAAGCTTTGGGCAGAGCAGAATTTTTCTTTAAATGTTTGAGCAGAGAGAATTTTTCACTTTTATTTTACATACTGGCAATAATATATCTCAATCATGTTATTCATAACTTAATTTTATAAATATTTACTTAATGTGAAAGATGTATTTATTTTATTGTTTCTTATCAATTTTTTTAATGATATTAAATTCAGGAAGTTACATAAATGTATATATAATTGTGTATTAAAATAAATTATTATCATCTATTAAAATAGTAATTCATATATTTTTATTAACTAATTATTATTATAAAAACTTACATTACTTTTTAATTGCTTATCATGAAATGACATAGAAGTATTAATTCTCAATAAACATCTATTTAAAATCTTATATTTATCAATATATTTTTTATAGTTTATACTTAAGCAACCTTGATTATAATTTATTTTTATCATAGTAATCTATTATTATTAATCAATAATTTGTTTCTAATTTATTGCCATTGATAAAATCTTCCATTTCACGATGTAAGGTATATGGAGATAAATTGACTGTAACAATACTTTCTTCTAATTGATACCAACGTATATATGAGAATGTTTGTTCGTATTCATTTAGAATAATATGATTTGGTAAAGAATTTTCAGAATTTACACTGAAAAATACAAGTTTTAAATTCTTAAACATTTTTAATAATATTTTTAAACCCTTCATCGTAACTTGATGGCATTTAAAAACAACCTTTTTCTTTATATACAAATGTAACAAATAATATTTCTTCAAATATCAAATTTCTTACCTGCTATTATACCAGTCTACTTTGTGTATAATCTTTGGAATTGGTATAGGCAAACCTGATGGTGGTAAATATTGATAAGCTATTTCAATTAGCAAACTGCGACTCAGATTACTAAATGGACACATAGTAACATTGTTCTTTATATAAATATCTTTTGTATTAATTTGATATTGTAACATTAATTCATCTGAAAGGAATTTAGATATTGGCTAGAATTTTAGGATAGGAGGAACAAATTTATGAAGCAAATAAAAAAATTTAAAATAGATCTTTTATTCTACAATATAAATTGATATACTTTTAATGTACAAATTATGTAACAGAACATATGATATTACAATTTTCATAAATATTTCAATAAAATTACATAAATTGTAATACATATTTTGAAATATTTAAGATTTGTGAAGTATACATATATTTCTTATTAAAAAGAATTTTAATACAATTACTTACAAAGTATTAGTAAGAGCAATGTATTGATAGTATTTTTGTTAATCAAATATTTAGCACAAAATTTAGATTAAAAAGAAGATTTGTAATAATGCAATTTGTTATAATGTTATTTTCTATAGAATTATTATTGGATATAAAAAATTTGAAAATATTTTACTGTTGGGTATATGACATACTGCAATTAAATGCAGAGCTTAAGCCAGTCACTGTGAACAAAGCAATTTAAAAAAAGAAAATATTAAATGATTATCTAAATTAACTAATTACCATGCTAATATATCTTTTAGAGTTATTAGTAGTAACTATTAAAACTACATATTTTATCTTTTAATATTAAAACAATTGTATCAATTTTGGGAATATCAGTTTGAAATGAATTATATAATAATTGTTAATAGATTTTCAGACTTACAATAATTTGCATCCTTATTCTGAACTGCATTATGTAGGGCTAAAGCAAGGTACGTGTGATATTTATTATAGCTGCTTTCTAACACATCTAATTCTTCACTGGCAAATGTTAATTTTTTATAATTCCATCGAACTCGGATATGATTACACATTTCAATTAACTGAAATAAATTTGTATATATTATGTAATTGTACGAACTACATTGTATTAAATAACAAAGTTTAATATGTATACATACATTATTTATTGTTGCCATTAAATCTTCGTACTCTGAAGTTAATAAACAATGTTCATGAACTTTTTTTAAATATTCATTATGAACTGTAATTAAAAAGAAAAAGAATTATATATATTAATCCTATATAACTGCGTATGTGTATTACACTTTTATTATACTTATTATTTCATTAATATAATTGTACCTGATATGACTGTGTCCAAACTCTCAGCTTGTGTTAAAGATTTTTCTAACATAAGACTTAAATTTTGTAATACTTGACCTGACAAATAAGTATGTACTGAAGTAATTGCATGTAACAAGCAGAATCGTAAACTTTCAATACGCCTTATATGAAACTGTTCTAATTTATTCCTTTTACACATTGATTTCGAACCTTCTAAATCTATAAAAACTATCTTTATTTATAATATTTTATTAAAAGCAAAAAAAATCTTGTAATATGTTTTCTTACCGCTAAATCTTAAATTATTTAATGTCCATAAAGCCCATTTTAATTTTAACTGAAATCTAAATATTTCATTATATTTGATGAAGGTTTTCTCGTTTAATACAATATTTATAGGCCAGCCAATTGTATAATGCAATGTTATATTATCAACAGCCATTAATACTTGATTTGTATGAGTGCTAGAAACTGTAATAGACCAACGTGAACTTAAATCTGCCCACCATTGAGAAAGGACTTCTTCAAGTATACATGATAGAAAATATGAATTGTTCCACATTTGATTAGTTTCAATCTAAATAAAATAAATATAATGGAAATTTAATAATTTAAAGAATTACTAATGTTATATACTTTACCTCATGAAACAATCTTTGGTAAAATTTGTTCATAATATGACCTGCTTCCATCATATAGACAGATCTCATTAATGTTAAATGTGATTCCAATTTATATTCCTCACACATAATATTTTTGACTAATTTACTGGCACCATTATATCGTGAAATCAAAATTTCTGCTAAAATATTTTCTAATATTTTTCTGAATGGTAATATATAATTTGATTCTCTTTCAAGCCTAAAATATTATACTTCATACTTTAAAAGATACTTATGCAAGAAAATTCATTTGAAGTAGATAATAGAATTACCTTTTGAAAATATTAGTTTCCATTTTGATATTTTGGATCTGGGGAACCTCAGCATCATCAGTATCACTTTTTTTTAACAATTCAGAAGGAAGATATTCTTCTAAAGCTTTTAATAAAAATGGATTATTAAACTCAGATAATTGTTTTATAATGTTTTTTTCCATATCCTCATCATACTCATTCTTAGTAACTTCTTTTTTCTGAGATGAAGATACTTTCTTTTCTTCTTTTTGTTCATCTGTACTATATTTAGAAATTTCTACTTCTAATTTGGCATAAAATTCATCCACCAAAGATCTCTTCAATTCTGAAGGATATATAAAATTAAAAGTAAAGTTATAATAGTAGGAAAGATAGGTAATTAAAATTATATCAATTACCATTTCCTCCAACATTAATCCTCCATATATCTGTAATTCGATCTAGAGATACTAACAATTCAATACTTTGTCCTATATGTTGTATTTTTCTTATCAAGAATTGCATGATTGGATCTCTTAAACATATATTATCCAAAGGTCTCAAAAACAATGTTTCATACTGTGTGCTACTTTCTGAAACTGCATTGCTTGATAGCCTAATATGAATAAATAACTTATCATTTGTAATCATTTTGTCATATATTCAAGTAATTTTACCTTGCAATTATAAATTCTTCCCTCCAATCTTCAAATCGTCCATCACTTAACCATGTATCAATTATATTTAAATAAACAGTAAGGCTAGATAAATATAAACTAGTACAAATATTTGTTCTTTCTATATTGTGTGAGTTTTGTATTTCAAAATACAAAGATGATAGTAATTTAGATGCACACTTCCAATTTGGATGAAATTTCCAATTTGATACTGACCTTTTATGAACTTCATGTAAAATTTGTATACTATATAAATTTTTTTTAAGGATTGATGATAAAGACAGAAACGTTAAATTGCCATCTAAAATCCAATATAAATACAAAATAGTAAATATAACAAAAATATTTATAAATCTATTAAATATAAAAAAGCTTTTACCTTGTTTCATAAGAGATTTTTCTATAGCAATTATTTTCTTTCTAAATTTCATCAAATGTTGTCTCAGAATTGCATTGTAAGTTTCATATGTTAACGGTGGCTTTTTACAAAAATCATCTTCCATGGAATACAATCTAATTCCAAATTGTTCTAAATCATGTATCATCGAAAAATACTTACAAAATGGTAAGAGAATACTATTAAATGCGGCCTGAAATACATTATTACTAATACTCCTAAATAATTAAAACTCATATATATATTAAATATATATTAATGCAGATTGTTTATTATATACTCACAGTAGTTAAACTAGGTATTGATATATCAGGACGAATAAAAAACCCTGTTTCTTCATTTTGTTGAAACACTACCATTTGCATTGGAGCATAGAACATCCATAACAATTCTCTGCATACTAGATATTCGCTAAGAGTTCCAAGTGTATAAAGATCTCTGCCATTTGCTTTATGCCTATATATGTAATATTAATATATTGGAAATATTTTGTATAAAATATGAAAAATATAATTTTCATAAGAATAATCACCAAATTTCACAAAGATGAGCATCAGAAAATCTGCTTTTAACTGGATATTTTCTCCAGTCTAACTCATTCCACCAAGTATTTTGAACATTTGATAATAACCAATTTTTAGATTTAAGTTCTTCATTTAGAGCTAAAGATAAGTTATTTAATTCTTTTTCAACAGATGGTATGCATATTGCTTTATTTGAATCTGAGATGTCTATTGGTACTTCAAAATTTGAACCTATATCCACATTATCTTCTGTATCATTAGACCATTCCTATTAAAAATTAAACATTTGCACGAATTCAAACATTTTATAAGCATTTTTCATTGATTAATCAAATATTACATGTAAAGGTAACTATTACTTACACTGTCTGTGTCACTTTTGTAATCATTGAAAAAGTTTTCTTGGCCTTCTTTTAAATATTCAGCCCAATCAATTTTTTCTGCAACCTCATTTTCATCTTCACCTGTTACATTGAAAGTATATTCTCCGCGTGTTAATGCCAAAGATTCCAAATCAGATTTACAGGTTTCTTTAGCTAATTCCAATAGCAATGTTAATAGATACCACTGCAGATCATACTGTGGATGCTGTTCAAAGTTAAAACTTGACAGAAATGCATCTACAAGTTCCTCAAACTTTTTTGCTACATCATATTTTCCATGGATCGAAAATTTTGTAATTAGAGCTTTAATAGCTTCTTTTGTACTGTTACTATTGACAGATAGATATCGATGATGTTTAATATTTGTCATACAGAATCGTTCACAAATTCGAAATCCTTCTTCATTTTCCTAGGCATAATATAAAAAATAATACACATATATTTATCAAAGCTTATGTCTATAATTCTAATTTATATACATATTTTTAAACATATATTTTCTTTTACCTCAAAAGATGTAATTGCTGTTATTAACTGCTTCATGTCATTGTGAATGTCATTTAATATTTTTGTACCCATTCTTGTTTAAAGAAAAGTAGAAAATTGAGGCAAAAGAATAATTTTGTGCTGAGAATAAAATATGAAGGTAAAAATAAAATAAAGATGAACAGTTATTTTGAAAAGAAAATAATTAAAAATCTAACCCTTTAAAGTGCTCTATGCTTAATTTCGTACATAAACAAAAAGATTATATCTTGAAATTTCATTTATATATAATTTTAGTTCCATAACAATTATATAAAAATACTCATTTCATTAAAACAACATCAATTTTTAATTTCTTCTAAAGCAAAATATACCCCGATTAAATGATATGTGCATGACACTTCCCAAATATTAGACTCCATTTTTAAATTGATACCGAAATTCTTATCCGTAAGTATCTGTAACGTAAATTAAATGAATGCAACAAAGATATGAAATTATTTCCTCTATAAAAATTCATTATCTTATTAGCACTATGAAAATAATTTTAAAATAAGCTTTCAACACAGTATTTCAACTCTTTTATTCAAAAAAAGAAATTAAAATACTGAATTATTTGTAATGTTTAGTATACCTGAGCATTTTTTTGTATTGCATTTTTCTGAAGGAAAGTTCGATAATAAAGTTATTAAATGAAAATTGTAAAATAGTCAAATAATTGAGTAAAATATATGAACAATATACAATTATTATACATTTTTTTAGCATAATTTATTTAATAAAAACGTAAGCTAAAAAAGGATTACGATTAGTTAAGTATAAATGAGACAAAGATTTACATTCACATATACATATAAACATATTTCATATTATGTTTCTGTAATCATGATGGAAGACCTGACATAACCCAGCCAAACAATGAGATCTCAATCAACATAAGGATCGTAATACATTCTGTAAATATAAATTCATTTAACTGCATTTATTTTGGTCCCATATTAGGGAAAACCAAAAACATCTTATGGAATGCATATTAACATTATGTATCATCAGCAACTATTTTAAGTTCACAACATTTCCATAAAAAAGTTTTTGTTTACATATTGAGTACATATTTTATCTTTACTATGATGTTTATCTGACTATCAGTTTAAAAATGTACACATAAATTAAGCATGATTTTGTTAAAGTGCATAGATTAAATTTTGTGAAAGTTCTCAATGGAAGAGTTGTTGACTATGCACTTATAATTTAACATATTAAACTACCTGCGAAATTTACTTCAGTTGAAAGAAAAAGATATTCATGATACTTTGATAATGATGTCATATTATCAATGTACATTAATATGTAGTTATGTCAACTGAGAATAATGTTATATAAAAATAAGTATCGAATTGTTTTACTAATACATGAATATGAAGGTGCATATGTTCCTGAGAAACACTAAGTTCTATAATTACAGTTCGTCTTTCTCATCGAGATCTATATCACTAAGATCGATATCTTCTTCTTGTGGAAGTTCAGCATCTTTGCCATCCCATGGTTTTGTTTCAAGAATTGTAGGTAACTGAGCTCCTTTTAAAGGAGCAGTACCTCCTCGACCGTAACTTAAGTCTCGTAAAAATTCATTTATACCATCATACGAAAAACTACCCTTTAATAAAGAGTATTTCATTTTCTTTATATTTACAGCTGCTAGTGCTGGATATCCGAATCCTCCAATTTCTAATGCCTCTTCAATATGAGGTTGAGCACCAGCTTCAGCCCAAAGCCAGCTGTTAAAACATATTTATATATGTGCATTATATAATTTAAGATATTATTTATTCACCTTATTAGTAAGCAGTAAATAGAACTTACCCCCACATTTTTTGTTTATATTTTTCTCCGAGGTCATTTAAAACTTTTAAATATCCATTTCTACAATCTGATTGACAATCTAAAATATGCGGTAAAACGGATACAACACATAATGGTTTGTCCTCACAGACTTCTCTTAAAGTCTTTTCATTTATAATTTGAACTACTTCTGGTGCTGGAACATTTTCTGCTACTTTTTCTAGTGACCAATTTACTATATCACTACTTGTGCGACCACCATCATATTCTTGCACAGAATCGAAAGATTTCTTCCCAGGTGCAAAATATTTGATAGTAGGATATCCTTTTATTTCATATTGGCTAGCCTGGCAACATTATGATTTGATTATATTTATATTAACTTAAAAATACAAATAAATCATATACTTATAAATAAAAGTTAATTAAAAAATAATTACTTACTTTAACTCTATTTACAGTAGCATCAATGGCTCCCAATTTCACTTTACCTTTAAGTTCTGTTGCTGCAGATGCCCAAATAGGGGCTAAATTTTTACAATGACCACACCATGGTGCATAAAACTCAACTAACCACATATCTTCCGAATTCATTACCATCTTATCAAAGTTATCGTCAGTTAATTCAATTACATCCTTGGAATCTTTGGACTATAATATTAATAAAAGATTTTCAATTATTAATTACCTACTTTTTCCTTATCTTTTATTGTACCTATATTTCATTACATTGACATTACATTTACCTTAGAATCTCCGCCACTCCTTTTACCTCCTAAAGCTCTACGTGCTTTTTGACTAGCCGCATTTAAAGCAGCATCAACAATTCCTGTCGCAGTTCTTGGCCCATTATAATCTTCTGGTTTATTATCTGTACCAAAGATTTTGATTGTTGGAAAACCTTGAATTCCATATCTTGATCCAAGGGATTTATGTTCATCTGCATTTACTGCACCGACTTTTACAATACCCTGTGGAATTTTATATTAAAAGCCTCTGATAGGACTAAGGTATAAAATAAATAATATGTTAGGTATAAAACATAAAAATTACTTTTAAAGCAGTTGCAGCTTTGTCATATTCAGGTGTTAACTGTTGACAATGTCCACACCATGGTGCAAAAAATTCTACAATCCATACATTATCGCTATTTAATACCAAACTATCAAAATTGTTTGGTTTTAGTTCAATAACATCTGAATTGGAGGAGTACAAACAATGTGCTCCAGTAATTAGCAGTAAAATACCTAAACAAAGCAAATATAAAACGATATTGAATTACACATAAATAATATAGAAATAAGTGTTAAAATATTCATAAAATTAGAGTTTTAAAAAATGAATATTCAGTGAATAAAAATACATTATAATGGTAAGATACACTTACCGGTAAGATTTAATAGTAATAAGTCGTGAAATCTACAATATACATTGGTTTGTAAAACTCACCTAAAAAGTCTTGCATTTTGCTTAACAAACTAACGTGAACTGATGTGTTTGTAATTATTTTGAAAAAATCATTCAGTGAAGAAATCTTTCACATAAAAGATTGAAACGAACACAATTTTTTCTTGTAAAATTCAATCCGTCTCTCTGTTTCCCCACTCTTTATAACCAGATACAATTTTTCGTGGATCGTTCTGATTGGTTGCTTGTAATCAACAAGCACTTGCCACAAAGGAAATAATTGTAGAAAGATTGTTATTCTGAAATCATTCGTTTCAATTGGAGTGACCAAAATTGGATTGTTGCTTCGCTTCGTAAATGAAAATATTATTCTATGTCATATTATGTTATAGAAATAAAACATTGTTACAAATTTTATTCGAAACTAAAATAATGTACAGAATACAAATACATGTAGGCGGCTGTTTAGACAAACATATATAATGCATAGATGCGTAGGTTGAATCAGTTACATTTACTAGATTTGATTGATTTTCATACATTAACAATTCTTTGATGGTTCTATTTAAAATTGTATAAGATTTCTGACAGTTAAAGTCCTAATTTAAGTCTTGAATAATTCAAGAATTCGCCTTATAGGTCGAGAAATTTGATCTTTTAATTTCGTCATAAAGGGATTAATTCCATCTTTCGACCATTAGAATTGGTTATAGTTTTTCATTGCCCGCCAATTGGACGATTTTTTAAATATGCTTATACCCAAGAAATTCAGGGAAGTATCTAGATAGAATCAGATAGAAAGTTTTCTCTCTGATAAAACTAATCTTAATTAATTCCTTACGTTCTAAAATTTCATTTAAGCCCTCGAAAATTAAAAAAGTCTTTCTAGGAACCGAAAAATTTGAACTTTTTAATTTTGCCGTTTGTTGATTGAACATAAATATTAATATATGTATAATTCAAACGCAAATAGCGCAAGATTAAATAATAGAAAGTATATGGTTATTAAGGTCGGTGAATTTAATTTGTCCCTTGAAATACATTAACTTTGTTTAGAGAAGTTCTTTCATATTACAATGAATAAGGCAGATATTTAGATGATCCCATTTAGCTAGACCATTCTGTGTATGCTTCAACTTTAAGTTTAATTTTAGATTCTAGAGGATTTTATTACATTTTACACTACTACATGCGAATATATGTGTATGCATGCATCTATGAAAATAAATATAAAAACCAATTAAATACTTCATCTATTTTCATGGTATATTACATAATTGGCGCCATAATCTAGTATGCCGTAGTGGCGTTAACTGTTATCTTATCACTATCACTGAAGGGTAAAAGTTCCGTACATAAAATATTCTTTAAAAAAATGAATTGATATATCAGTTTGAAATTTTAATAATTCAATTATACAAAGTGCTATTAATTAGAAGAATTTTAAACAATTCATTGAAAAATGTCGCAAAATCAGTATAAAGATGTTACACATTGTATTTTTGATATGGATGGGTTATTACTCAGTAAGTGATTTGTACTGTCATATCTTTTATGAAGTTACATAATATTCCTATAAAGAATTAATTATAGAGACTCGATTAAAAAAAAAAAACTGTACTTAACATAACTAATAGAAATGGATTTTTAACATTGCTATTACTTTATGAGGTCAGCGCTCTTATGAGTTTTACATAAAAACTTAACCTGTAGATAAGTGATTGTATTTGTTTACATGAATATAGTAATTTTGTTTTGTCTATGTACGTGTAGTAATGAATAAAATCACAATGGCAATTATTAAGAAATATGAGGGATATAAATTAAAATACACCATGCATCTGTATGAGCGGATTTTACTGTCAAAGAAAGGGTTTAAATAGCACTCATTATAGCGTGAGTTTGTATGTGCTTTACTTTTAATTTTTAAGAAGCTGTGTTAGAATTTTGTACATACATACTTGCGGACATGTACAAACATTTCTGTTGAACAATTTTTCATTTGTCATAATATTGAGAAACTACTTTTCAACACAGTTTCTACAAATTAACATTTCAATTATGAATCATAGTTTAAATCAGTAAGTTAAATAAATCTTACATAGAGTACATCAATTTATATAAGTAATCTTGTATTAAAATCTTAATAGATACAGAACTAATTTACACCAAAGCCTTTAATCATATTACAAATCGCTATGGAAAGGAATTCACATGGGAACATAAAGCAAAAACTATGGGTTTTAAAACGAAGGATGTTGCACAAGCTGTTGTTGAAATGTTATCTTTACCAATAACAGCAGAAGAGTTTGAAAATGAGGTAGTCAAACTATATCAGGAATTATTTCCATCTGCAAACATGATGCCAGGTAATATATAAGGGTTTTAAAAAATAAGAATCTAAAATTTTAAGAAATTTATAGTTTCCATTCAGAAGTGTAAAAAATGCATAGTCAGTATTAAAAATAAAATTGATTTTCGCAAAGCTAAATGAATAAATATATATAGTAACAGCATAGTATAACACATAGTACAGCATATATTATTTGAAAGCAGGTGCTGAACGATTATTGAAACATCTGAAACAAAATAATATCCCAATAGCATTAGCTACAAGTTCTAATAAAGAAAATTTTGAATTAAAAACTCAAAGATGGAAACATATATTTGATTTATTTAGCCACAAAGTTCTTGGTGGTTCTGATTCTGAAGTTACTAATGGTAAACCAGCACCTGATATTTTTTTAATTGCTGCAAAACGTTTTTCTGATAATCCTGACCCCTCAAAGGTTTGTTAGGATTTGTACTTTTTACATTTTAGATTTATTTTATAATTATTAATAAATTGAACGTTATACTTTTAGTGTCTTGTGTTCGAGGATGCTCCAAATGGTGTAAAGGCTGCACTTAATGCTGGAATGCAAGTTGTTATGGTTCCAGATCCAATGTTACCAAAAAATTATATCAAAAATCCAACATTGATGCTAAACAGTCTTGAAAAATTTCAACCTGAATTATTTGGTTTACCACCATATAGTGTATAATGTCTGAAATGTATTCCTGTATATGATTTGAATATACAGTGGCAAACAACTACTTATAAACACACTCCATAAAATTTGTATTGTTTTTAATGTCATATAGGAAAGAAACAAATTAATTTTCCTTGTGATTTTTTGAAAACATAACTACATCTTCCTCCTTACAGACACATGCTTACAAACAATATTATTTCAATCCATTGTAACATAGGTATTTATGTTTTATTATAGTAATAGGGATTAAAAAAGAAAAAAATTAATAGATTAACGTCCTAATAGATATACTGATACTGTAATATTAATAAATATGTGTAAAAGAAAACAAAATAATAAATTATATATTCGTTAAAAATATTATGTTGTTAATTTATCTTCATAATGTATTTTTAATGTAAATGCGCGAAAACAAGTTATTGTTAAATATACATTTTTATATATAAAAATTATTATTTAAAATTGTTTCAAATTATATATTGTGTAACACTTGTAGTGATTTTAGGATAAGGCATTAATAATATAATGTACTAGCTAGAGCATATATATCATAAACTTTCAACAATAATTGCATATAAATAGCAAACAGTGAAAAACAATGAATGCTAGAAATTATTTTGCTCCTATTAGTGCTATCTACCTATCTATTGTTTCTATGGAGTACAATCAGAAAATAAATTGATTATATTGCTATTTTAATATTTCATGTCTTTTATTTTTACATATAATAATATCAAAAATATTTACATTATAATTTTTGTAAGAAAGAATAGGAAAATAACATTAAGATATTAAAAAAACGTTCAATTTAATGAAATATACTTACAGGAACAAATCTATTCATTATCTATTAAATTGTTTACTGAAACAGCAAAAATTAAAATTTATATGTTCAGTTTTTGTATTTGGTAATTAATTACAAATATTTTTAATTTATATTGTTATATAGTAATAAATTATATAACAATACTTTTTCCAATATATATTACCTACCATTTCTTCATTATCTAACCCATCTGATATTTCTAAAGTACCTGCACATAAACTCGATATTTCTTCTTGTTCATCATTGTTTGAAAAGATTGTGTCCAAACATACAACAGAAAATGCATTTCGCCTTAACATTTTTTCTACTGCCTCTTTCAGAGAATCATAAGCTTCTCTCATACCTTGCGGGTATTGAGATAACAAACCTAACAATAAATTCATTTAGAATCAACTGTTAGATAATTTTCTGAGATCTTATTTAAAAAAGAAAAGAAAGTGAAGATAGTTACTTTTATACTTTGACTGATTCACATCAAAAAGGTGCAGATAAAAACACAGTTGATTATACAGTTTTGTATCTGTAAACTTTAAATAAATATAAATAATATATAAAGTATCCAAAATATTTGGAAACAGTGATATATCTTTTAACTTACGACTCTATGTAAATCACCATCATTACATTTCCTACAAATTGGATATAGTGACTCGAAATCTAATGGTATCCATTGTGTTTGATCACCACATAATGGATTTTCACATTCTAAACATCCGTTATAATACTCGTTAACTAATTCTCGTATAGAAAGTGTCACTACATTTTGTATTGTATTAGCATATGTCCATGGTTGTACTTTACATTCTGAATTTGAACAGGAAGCAAGCGACAATCGATTTCCAAGCTATGTAATTTTTCAACATGTAGTAAATAAATAGAAAGATATGTATAAGAAAAAAAACTTATTTTTTATAATTGATTTCTTACCTCTTCATTTACAACATCTTTAATTATAATTTCTGACTGACATTTTTCGCTTCTACAATTAAACTTCAAAGGGAGACAATACCTAAATCTATCTTCTTCCATTAATAATGGTATATCAGCATGTTCTTGATGTATTATTCTTCTAGATTTATAAATGTTTTCCAAGCCTATGAAAACGAATTTGATTTATATAATACAGATCTATATTATAAAATTTATATAAAATAAAATTTAAATAAAATAATGTATATAAAATTGATGTCAAGTAAAATTGTACCTAAACATTTAGCTAACAAAACATCATCAATTCCTTCAATTGGTTCGCAAATTCGCAAAACGATAGGGAAAATTTGACTCAGTAAATAGTAATTAACATCTATTTTTAAAGAATCACTCTTTTTATATTCATCAATATGATATGCTCTTTCAGTTGCAGATTTTTCTGTTCCATCCTAACATACAGAAAAATGACTATATGTTTAATAGTGTTTATAAAAATAATATATAAATATTAAATAGTAGTGAAATCGACAAACACAAACATCACATATAATATAAGGGATGGTGTCTCCAGCTTTCCACATTCTACCACCTTCTTTATTTAATCTTAAAGCTACTTGGACATGAACTTGTTTAGTATCCGGATATTCATTTGGATTTTTTGATAACTGTTTCGTAATAATTAAAGAAGATAAAGGAACTTGATTTTCTCGAACATTTTGTGCAACATCATGTAATATACTAAAAATTTGTTCTATTCTATCGTCACATGATTTATCAGAAAGAAGATGATCCAAAATTTTTCTAAAAACGATCATTGTTATAAACATTATTAGATATAACATAATATTTTAGTCTATATAACATAATATTAATAATCTACCTATATTTTGCTTACCTTCCAACATCACAAGCTAATTGACACCAATCTCTTCTCACAATATCAAGACCTTTATGTTCTTGTGTTAACTCTATTTGCCCATTAGGTAATTTTGTCATTATAACTGCAGCATACTTTTTCTTTTGTAAAAGTAATAAATAACGGAAAACACCATCAATATCTAATTCTACTCGTTTATATAATTTATTCACCTCTTGTTTAATCTACACATAGTTTCTATTAGTATTATTTTTCGGATACAAAATAAATAAAAAGTATATTTTTGATATAATATGTACCTTTTTTCCAACAGAAAACACTTCTTCATATTCTAATAAACCTGTATTTATCATTATGGAATCAGTATCTCCATATATAACTTCATAATTCAACTTTTCAACAAGGCTTTTTGTATGTTGCAAAATTTCTCGACCTTTTGCTACAATAATATTCAATATTTTATACATACATTTACAAATAAAATTCTATACTTTACCTGTAACCAAGGCAGCAAGTCCTTTAGCATAAAATCTACAATGAGTTGCACCCAAACAACCATACATAGAATTTGCTGTAAGTTTCAAAGCCAGTTGTCTAATATTGTATTGCATCTTTAATTCAGGTGAAATATTTGGGGTTTTCATCAGTTTTTTCACCTCTCCTCTACTTTCAACTAATTTGCAAATTTCAGTTGGAATTATTCCAAATTCTAAATTTGATTCAGGAATTGATAAATCCTACATACATGTTTATAAATAAAGTTAAAAGTATTAATTAGTTTTTAATCCATAATAATAAATAAATTTACCTCATACTCAGCATACGCAGCTCCAGGTATAGTAGTAAAACATAAATTATATTCCTGAATTATACTAGGATATAAAGAATTAAAATCCATTAATAAAATAAGTTTATCATAAAACCCCTTTTTTGGATCAAGAACTAAGCCACCAACATAAGCCGCTTTCTTTTTACTAGCATTTTCTACATATAGAACAATATTAATGATAAATATATTATGAAGTAGCAACTGTTCATATATTTAAAAAATATACTATTACCCTCATTCTTTCCTTTTTTCGTAACACGTTTATCAGGTGTTATATAGTTTTTCAAATGGAATGCATGCAATAATAAATATTCATTTCTTTCTGCACGTCCTGCTGTTAATGTTCTCGACATAACATTCCCTACATGAATAAAATAAATATATATTAATTGAAAGATCTATGTTATTTGAAACGTTTATATATACTTACCAGCAATACATGTAATTTGTAAAGCAAGTGGGAGAACATTAAGTTCAAAAACAATAGATAAAATGTATAATGCTTCTGTTAATGTTATTTTAATTAAATTATCTATTTTATTAGGAGTATCATAAAATGATGCGCATTCACCAGATTTTATTTCCTTACATTCATTTTCTTTTTTCTTCAATACCTGTTAGAATAATTAGGATTTCACTTTTCTAGTTATGAACGTCGCACATATAAATAATTATTAAATATTTTTACCGCTGTGCAAAGAGATTGCAAATCATAACTTCTAAGTTTGAGATTTAATTCTTTAGCTGAAATTTGTATGTCACAGATAGGTCGACCAGCTGCTGCTTGATTTAAATTTACTTTTCCCTAAAATATTTTTACTTCTTTATGATCAACACAGTGTTCATTATAAATGTGTATGACTATATTTCATACCCTTATTAAAGGAGGTATAGACCGTCTTAACCTTCCAAACCTGCTCCAATTTGAAACTTTCAATGTAATCATTCTTTGCACTAAGATATCAAATTGGAAGCCACAATCATACCCAATCAATAAATCAGGATCTGCAGTATTTATTATTTTTAACAGTTCTTCGAGTAAATCTGTTTCTGTTTCAAATTTCATTAATGTAGTATATGAAATATTTGAGAGCACTTCTCGTGCTTGTCTTGGCCAAGATGTATCACGTGGATGTGTAATCACTACATGAAATAATGTTAAAATATATCAAATACTGAAAAAATACACATTTGGAATAATAATTTAATAAACAATCATACAACAAAAATGTCGTTGAAATGGTGGTTTTGGTGGTTCTTTATCAATATGATATTTATGATGCATAAGTATTGTAATCATAACTATTTCATTCTGTTGTAATTTTGCATTGAAAGATGTTCGTATATTTAGTGTTGTTATTACTAATGGTGGTAATGTTTGAGACTCAGAGAAAACAGATATATTCTCCATCTTCATGCAATTTACCTATTCAGTTATAACATAATTGATTAGTTAATATGTATATTTACTGGTCATAAATTTGATTAATAAATGAAACTGATATACCTTTATTTTACACCAACTGGTTTGTACACCAGTAGGTAATGGAGACTTAATATCTAACCAACATGGTCCCTTAATATTTCTTTCAATTAGAAATAGCTCTAAAGAATTTACTGTTGTTCCAAAAACACTTTCTATTGATGGTCCAGAGTAATCAGAGGGAACAGGTGGGTAGTTTGCAGAATATCTTACTTCTAAGTAATCAGACTTCGCTGGAGTACCTTCTTGTTCAAAAGCATAATTTTTTGAGACTTTGCAGCTACGAAATTCCTTTATTCCTAACTTATTTGCAAATTGATTAAATTCTTTATACACATCTTCTATTGTATTTAATTGTTCCTCATCATCATTTCCTTTCAACGATGTTTTTACCTAAAATTTACATTCCTATAATTATTTTATTAAAGCTAAAGAAGAAAAATTATCAATATATAATAGATGATATATAAAAATTGTTAATAATATAATAATAATAGATAGTATATATAAATATATTTTAAAATATGCTTGAGTACTCATACATATACTCTAGGAAGAAGATAAATTCTTCGTGGAATATTCTTTACTGTTAAACAGCAAGAACGGTATTCTTTTATCGAGGGCACAAAAACTTTTCCAAATAAATATACAACTCCAGGTTGTTTATATGGATCTTCATATGCATCCCACCAATAAAATCTAAATACTTCTTCCTTGTTTGCATTGGTTACAAGTGGTAAAGGCACTTCTGTAGTATCAGTAGGCATTTCAATATTTGATATTTGTGTTTCAAACTCAATATCTAATGATTTATTAAAATTTTCTAAATCAAAGTTTTCTTCTTCAGCATCTTTATTTTTCATTTGAATGGTTGATTTATTTTTTATAAATTCTTTATTAATAGATGGCTTTGGCTCTTCATTGTGATCTATACTGTCATCTTCAAAATCTGCAGAGAACTGTAATAAGCAGAATGTAGTCCAAGTATCATTTCAAAATATTATTAACTAATAAAACTTACATCTTCAAGATTTTCACTTTCTGTTTCAATTACTTGACTGATGCTTGTTTCTTTAAGATCTTTTTCTGATTGCATACTCAATATTCTAACTTCTGAATTATCAGAATCATCTATAATTGTTTGACTGCTATTTTCATTTGAAGT
This sequence comes from Bombus vosnesenskii, assembly GCF_011952255.1. NCBI lineage: Eukaryota > Metazoa > Arthropoda > Insecta > Hymenoptera > Apidae > Bombus > Bombus vosnesenskii. Next base: position 268,881 of record NW_022882948.1, read on the forward strand.
AAAGTTTTCTATTTGGGTAATTGATTCTGCTTGTTTATGCATGTTTACCTTTTCTGGTTTATCAAATATTACTAAATCATCATCATTATCATCACATTGCATTTTCTCATATTCAGAAATTAATTCTATCTTTTTTTCTACATTTCTAAGAAACCATAATATTATTGTAAAAGTAATACTAAATATATTAAAACACAAATGTCAAATGTATAGAAAAGTTAATTACTTTTCACTTAATTTTGGTGTAGTACAAAATTTGTTCCTCAAAACAGTTTTTGGTTTTGACTGCGTCGGGATATCATCTTTTTTTAGTTCAGACATTAAATCTCCTAAAATACTATCATCGTCCAATTTAGCATCCGTTTTCCTTTTAGACGACATATTCATTAACATATTTTGAATGTTTCCTTTCTTTTTGGCATGATCTTTCTTGCTTTTTCTAGGGCCTGCAACTTTATGCTTTCTTGCTTCTTGTATGCTTTCATCATCTAAATCGTCATCAAAAATTTCTCTACCATCTTCAATATAACCACTTTCTCCTTTTATAACAAATAATTATTTTGTAATACTTATTCTTACTTCTAATAAAAACAATAATTTTAAAGTTATTACCATCATCAATAATCCAATCATCATTTTGCCTTTCTATTACAGTTTTGCTATATTCTTTTTCATCAACTTCCTCATAAACATTTTCCAATTCATCAACTTCATATTTATGTTTACTACCTTTTAATTGTTTCAATTTTTCTAAAGCTGACAACCGTCCAGTTTTATCAAACTTCTGGCGTTTAGCTCTGCCTGCTGAATTCATAGATAATACAATTTGATAAACATTTATAAATTTAAATTTTATATCAAAATTCAATTCAAAATCTTTCTCATCTTTAATTATTACAAGAATATCTTAAAGTAATGAACCTACCGTATTCAATAAACATTTGAAAACGGAACAAAATATTCTTGAATTTAATTAAATAGATAAACAATAAACGCAACGAAATGTAAGTAAAATTTTAAAATTAAGAAATAAAATTCGTAAAGAATTAAAATATTATAACACTTACATTGTGTGTCACTCATATTTCTCAAAAATAAATTGTTAAATCAGAATGTAAAAAATATCATAAATAACTAATACTGCAGGAAACAAAATTAAAAAACATTCACACATAGAAGAAAATCAGAGCACTTGATTAAGGTTTTAATGGCAGATACATTTAGTCATTTTGGCGGGAGTTTTATTGAAATCGATAACTTTCTAATTATCGATTACTCTCGATTGGTACAATTGTAACTTTTGTACATGAAACACATTACCAACTTCGTGCAAAGAGTTTGTGTTCAACGATCGAAAAGTTGCAGACAGGTAATTATTCAAGCATTTAAGAAAAGTATTTTTTGCATGTATAATTTATTGTAACAGTTACTATTAATAAATGTAATTTATGGTGCACAATTATTTTTATTCTGTTACCGTTATGGAAGATTTAAATCGTATAGTTTTTGTGTCGTCATTGTATTGTCTCATACTGTACTGTGAAATTGTTAAAAACATGTAATTTGTTACAATAATTATTAGATTATTTCGTTTATCAATTAATTAACAAAGATAGGAAGTTCTCTTACTTTTGTTTCGCTTAATAAAGTATAAATAATTGTATTATGAATTATTATGAATATTATGTATTATGAATAAGAAAGAAGTCTTTTCTCCATTTATTACGTTTTATTTTTAATCTCCTAAAATAAAAATATAAAATACCATGACTTATTTATGTAATATTTTACAAGTCAATGTAACAAATTTAGCAAAAAATATAAAAAGTACAGATCTGAATTTTGTTTTTAATTATTTTAGTTATAATGTCAAAAGCACATAGTCCTACTGTTTTTAATGGAGAGGCTGACAATTTTTATGACCCAAATTTTACTTTGGACATTAACAAAAGGATGCGTGTACCAAAAAGTATTCGTGTGAGTGGCGACTACACAGATGAAGAAATAGCTGATACCAATGGTTCTAGCTGGAATCAGATTGTTGCAGGAGATAAATTTGAAATGCATGTTCCAGACAGAATTTTAGTTGTTGGTAAATATATAATCTTCTGTTTATTAATAAATTTATATGTTAATTGTTATATCACAAAGTTAATTTTTTTATTAAAAATATATTTTACAAAATCATTAATTATACATAAGTAAGGTGAAACTTGTTAATGCTAGATATAATTAAATAAATCTAGGACAAGAACAACATGTTGGAACTAGAGCACCACCAAGAGAAATTACATTAGAAAATGCTGTTTTACCACCTGAAGCAGGCATGGTTAGAGTGCAGGTAAATATTTAAGATTGTTAAATGAATTTAAATATATACTTTAGAGATTTATTCTTAAATATGATTTAATCAGCAAAGATTTTCTCATATTTTTTAAGGTTTAGCATTTTCCCATATTAGAATTTAATATCTACAATTTTCTTACTATATTGATAGACTCCACCAAGGATTTTGACACTGGATGACCATTATTTTCCGGCAGTTGATGAAGAAGAACCAAATTCATACCCAACAGAAACTAAGGATTCATTATCATCTAAATCACATGGACAATATTCTACAGAAACACAAATAGTTAGGTATGCTAGGTAATAACTAATACTTTTCAATTCATATATATAAAATTATATATACAAAGTGGACCAATAACTGATCATATGAAAATATGAAGAAACTTGTATGTAGTATGAGGAGAGTCATAATGTATTAGTAGCATTTCTTTCTTTTTCTTCATTCTTGGTGGAATGTTTTTACAGATTTCGAAGATAGTTCTACTTTTCTCACACTGTATAATTTTATTTTTAGTAAAATAATAGAGATCTCAATAATTTCAAGTATATATAATATAAGATCATTTGATATAAAAAAAAAGAGTAGAATGACAAAACTTTACATCATAAGAGATGTATGTGCAAATATGTTTGCACTGACATAACGTGGCAATCGTCAATTTCATAAAACTTTCGATTTGGTAGGATATGAAATAATTAACGTTATTGGTCCACTTTATAAATATATTACTTTTTTCTTAAGAATATATAATTATTTTTCTAGAGAACAGACACCCTCATATAGTGCACTTAATGTTTCTCTTCCACCTAGTGAAGAGATACAACATTTACGTCGACAAGTAGGGAAATTAAATCGTCGAGTAATGGCAATCGAACTTGAGATGTTGCAACGTCAACAAAGAGAAAAAATTTTATATGCGTTAACATTAACGTATTTAATTCTTAAAGCTTTTTCATGGTTGACCAGAAACTGAATTTATGTTAAGAAAATACAAAATATTTGTATCTTGTGTGAAAAAATGGAGCTCTTTATAAATACAAGATATTCTGGAAGAGTCTCCTTTGCTCCTAGAAGACATTTGTAACCAAAGACTCTTTATCTTGAATATGAAATTACAACATATTCAAAGTAAACGTATGTATCGTATATATTCAAAAGTAAGTTACTCCTGATACTTGCATGAAAGTACTATAATTAAACTTTTAAATATCTTATAAAATTCAATGTTTGTTATATTTATATCATTCTTTTTTATTGTTTACTATGAATTGAAACTCTTTCTTACTTAATATATGTAAGAAAATTGAATATATACGATACTAATCTTTTTAAAGTAATTGAATTTGAATTTGAGTATGTTTGTAAAAAGTAATTTGCATGATCAAATAAGCAGAACATGATTCCTTTTGATCTATTAAAGAATCCATTTTACACGAATAATTGTAATTGTTTAAAAGTGATAAGCTATAAACAAATATCAGGCTTAATTACAGTATGTGACAGATAATTGTAAATTTGTAAAAGTATGGAAAATGATGTTATGAGATTCTAGGTATTGAAATTGAAATTTTGATTTCTATTTCCTCATTTACTGTAGTTTAATTATATATATAGTTTAAAATATTATATTATAGCACAATACATTGATAAAATTATAATTAATTATTATAAATACTTAATTTAATTCTAGGTTCGACGTATTTTTTGTGGCCATGATATTCACACCATTGTACATTTATAACATACATAACATGTTATTAATGAAAAATAAATAAATAATAAACTTGTAATAATTTTCTTTTATTAATACACGTGCTACAAATTTATTGCAACTATCATAGTTTACATCTTTAAAGATTTTTTATATGCTGTAATATAAACCTTGGCTTTTAAGATATTGTTAAATTCATAGCAAATTTAGCATCTGAAATTTTTAAATATATTAAAGTTTGACATCAATTTCTTTTTATTTACATCAACAAAAAAAAGTTTCTTAAAGTATCTATTTTCAATTTATCCACCAAATGAGAAGCTAATCCATATTTTCAGTAGATATCTATCAATATATGATATAATAAATGAATGTATCAAAATGCATAAATAAAATGATAATATTATATTATTTCTTGCATTATTTATTTATTATTCATTACAGAATATCACTAACTATATTGCATTATCGTATAACAAATTACAATTACACAACAATTAAATTGTTGTTATCATTATTACTACTATATCACAATTTAAATTTTAACCTTATATACAAAATGTTACATTTTTCTATGTTCAGATATCAATTACTAAATATAACTTCAATCAAATTTGTTAATAAATCAAAACAAAAAGATTTGAAGATTGATTGATATTTTCATAAATATGTTACGGTAGTTCTTTTTGGCATTATATATAATTAAAAACATCATACATTTCTAAATCCATATTATAAAAAATCAATGTTTTATTATATTTTATTATGTACTAAAAAATAAAAATTAGACATTATTTTAACATTATTTATTCTTACTTAATAATGCTTTCGATATTATATTAATGCATTATATATAATATAATTATTATAGGAAAAAATTACTAAACTGTTTGTATATACTCTATATTAGATTTTCATAGTCATAGAAACAATAAATGAAATTTGTATCAAAATTTATACATGAAATTTTTCCTATATGATGTATACAAATATTATATCGCATCATATCATATATTGTGTGAATTAATTCTGTATTACACAATGTGTACGAACTAAATTCATCAAAACACGACCATACTCAACATTGAGTCTCTAGTTTCTAGCTCTAATCATCAGTAGAAAACTAGTAAATACGAAGATAAAAAGGAAATTTTCATACTGTGCAATAATATTAATATATCTGTAAGATACATATAAAAATAACAGGAACAACATATTTTTTAATTTAATCTATCTAATCCAATCATATCGGACTATAGGATAACACACGTTCGACGGAATAATCGTATAGGGACCTTATTGTTGCGAATGTTAGACAATCTGTTAATACATACGAGAGGTCAGTGTACGTCACGTAGTTATTATTCAGAGTTGAGGATTTTGTGGAAATTTATCTGTCTGGAAGTGTAACGAAAAAAGATTCCTGAGACTCTCTCGCGGCAAGACATTACGGGAAAATAACGCGGAGGTCTCAGGTTCAGCGAATTTCATAGTTTGAAGACTTCCCGTAAGAAAGAAGTGTCCGCGGTACATCGAGTGCTATAACGCTGGTCGCATGTAATTGTGGTATTGCGTTTGAAAAACTTTATTTTATTAAAGGCACAGCCGTCTATTTGGCGTCTGTGAAGAGAGGACAAGAGTGTGTGATAGGTTATGTCAACTGGATTGGCAGGTGCTGTTTCAAATCAGGTCAGTGTGTTGACTTGCTACCACACCGCTGTACTGCAGATACCTTTCACTGAAGACAGCCATTCTAAATTTTGTATATTTTTCCATGCAACGGAATGCAGCGGATGAAAGGACAAACTAACAGTCAAGGTGAGACTTTGTATTCTCCTACGATTTTTTCTTTTTTTCATTATTTCTTTTGGTGATGTGTAATTCTAAAAACAGACGAACTGTTCATTATAAAAATTATTGCATGCGTGCATAGATTTTTGTACTCCAAATAGTATAATTACTCCGAGTTTGTGTCTATTGTGTGCAATTTTATCAATGCCTGTCGGTATCACGGTAAGTTAATGCACGCAATTTTTTTTAAACTAATACGAAGTGTTGTTATCTATATTTTTAGCCGATCTTTATATAGGTATATATACATAGTGCATTAACCTATCTGTATGCTTTAGTATATATCGGATATGTTAGGTTATCAATAGCATTATTTCATAGCATTTTTTTTAATGAATTCAGAATCGTGTTCGCTTATATATATGTGTGTATATATATATATATAAATAATCGGATAATTTGAAATATTCATAAAAATCTTAAAAGATAATACGTTCATATATCGGCTACGTCATACAGTTAAATTATTAAAAATATTACATAATTTAGTAAAAAAACCAAAGTCATTTATTTATATCGATTTGTTAATATTATGAAATATCTTATACAAGATATAATCATTAAACCAGAGTAACCTACTATTTTGTATATTATAATTAATATTTCACTGTATTCAAAATTCGATTTCTATACAAAATCTTGTAACAGGGTGTCATTTCTAATTATTCATTATTGAAATTATGTTTTTTTACTAGAAGATAAAATAAAGCCTTTTTTATGTGTTTTGTAACACATGTAGTTTTTACCAATTTTAATATGTTGAAATTTTCAATACAGAATTGTTTATAGCAATTACTTGGAAAAATTTCTCGAAATTAAGAAATTTAAAAAATTTTGCTAAAAGACAATTTCTTAATTTTTAATAGTAATGTGTAGTTATTGTACCATATATTCTATATGATTTTAAATTCTGAATCATAGGAATATTTTGTTTTATAATTGATATTTTGTTGATAGTATTTGATTATTAAATAGAAATATTTCTAACAATATACTGGGACATTCAATTTCATTTAAGAATTATCATTTGAACTAAGTTGTTAAAGAATTCATTTTAGACTATTTCATCAAGAAAAGTTCATTTTATATACTAATGAAATGAAATTTCATCCTAATAGTGAGCAATGGTCCTAAAGAACACCAGCAGCAACCACAGACAGAACATGCTGGTGGAGAAGATACTGGATTTGATTCATGGAGAGGAGGCAATAGTACACATCATTCTAGTTATCCAATTGGAACTGGTGATCCATATAGTCCTTACTATGCAGGTACTTCATTCCCTTATCAAACATTTGGCGCTGGGGATGGTACTTGGTCAAATGGAACAGACCCCGTTGCGTTTCTTTCTGGCTATGGAGGTCAAATAGGTCACGATGCATATGGCATGGATGGAATGTTTTCTGCTAGTGCAGGAGGTGGTTTTAGTACATTTGGTCAACCTGCTTTTAATTATTTTCATGGAAATGGTGATTTTAGTGCTTGGGGCACTCCAAGAAAAACACGCTATGAAGATTATTATCAGGCTCCACGTGGAAATGAAAATTATCCAACACCTAGTAATGCAGAAATTAAGACTATTGAACAAAGTGTGCAAGGCTTGTCACTAGGAAGTGGAGAAGTTCCACGTCAAGAACAAACTTCATCTAATCAATCAATAAAACCAGAAGCAAAAGAACCTAGAAAGATAACATGGGCCAGTGTTGCAAGTCAACCTGCAAAGCCTGTTCCTCCACTTTCATCTTCTCAAGGAATGAAAAAAAAGGCTGGAATGCCACCACCACCTATTGTGCCAGGGAAGCACAATATGGATATTGGAACATGGGGTGAAGGTAAATCTTCTGCACCTCCTCCAACAGCACCACCGCCACCACAAGTACAGCCTCCTGTTCCACCACCCCCGCCATTGGCTCAGAGACAGAGACCTCCTCCTCCTCCACCATGTTGGAATAGACAACCTACAACACCTCCATCACCTCCACAATCGCAGATTCATATGCCCCCACAACAACAGCACCAACACCAACAGCAGCAACAACAACAACAACAGCAGCAGCAGCAGCAACAACAACCTCAGCAACAACAGCAGCAACTACAGCCACAACAGCAGCAAATTACACAATCACAGTCGCATCCTGTCTTAGATAAGCTGAAAGTGAAGAATGATTATAATCCTGTAGAATTTGATGAAACTGCTCCTGGAGCTAGGTTTTTTGTAATCAAGTCTTACTCTGAGGATGATATTCATAGATCCATTAAATATGAGATTTGGTGCAGTACTGAGCATGGTAATAAAAGATTGGATCAAGCATATAAAGAAGCCAGTTGTGAAGGTGCGCCTTTATATTTGTTCTTTTCTGTCAATGGATCTGGTCACTTTTGTGGTATGGCACAAATGGTGTCACCTGTTGATTATAAGAGCAATAGCTCTGTATGGTCTCAAGATAAATGGAAAGGCCAATTTCGTGTACGTTGGATTTATGTTAAAGATGTTCCTAATGTGCAACTTCGTCACATTAGACTAGAAAACAATGAAAATAAACCAGTGACTAATTCAAGGGATGCACAGGAAGTCCCTCACGCAAAAGGCATAACAGTGCTGCGTATATTACATACTTATCGACATTCAACTAGCATTTTTGATGATTTTGGGCATTATGAACGTAAACAAGCAGAAGAAGATCAACGTAAGGCTCCATCAAATGCTATACAACATCATCACTCTTCCAATCATAGAAATAGAGGACATTCAGATTTATCAAGGGATCATCATCCTCATCAATCGCATTTACATCATCAACGCAAAGTAAGTGACAGCATTATGATATTATAAATGTAATGAAATTCAAAATTAATTATATGGTAGTACTTTTTTAAATGATGTATCTCTTTGTATAGGATCGGGATGGTGGTCGTGGTAGAGGCAGAGGAGGTTCACGCCAGTAGCGATGGATACAACAAGAATATAATACTGTTCATAATAGTAATCATCGTAAAGAAAGCATGCTACGACTAATTATCGTCTTACTACTTACCTTTGCTTTCTTGGATACACAAAAGGCTTCTAATTCCTGTGAAAACTTGTCATCATTGAGACTATTTCCTTCTGTTAAATAATCAACTTGTATGATAATTAGCGTCACGACGGCATCATAAATATTATCTGATCATAACTACCATGAAGAAGAACGTAATTCAATTTCAAGGGATATTGGGTAACCTTGCTGACAGTTATAAGCATATAGTGTGGTGTTGCGTGCTATTCATCGAAAGGTGTTTCTTAAACGTACAAATTAAAAATGAGAGAAAAATGAAATATGGAACAGAAGAAAAAACTGTAATATATGGACTAACCCTTGTAAAATGCTTAAACTTTTGTTGATAATGAAAAAATCTATGCGAGAACAATATTGTAAGCAAGTGTCATTTAAATCAATTACCATTTTAAACTTTGATGGACATATAACCTGGTGCCTGTGGCTGAAAGGACTCACCTTTCTTTGTTATAAAGGTGCAAGGGCTTATTACAACGTTTTAAGTTTATGTGTAACAATTATGCTTGATCATTGGATAATAATAGAAATTATTGTCAACTGATTATTTTATGCATATTCTATATCTATTGCAAATTATATATATAATATATATATATTATTCTAATATATATTATATATTACATATATTCACTATATATATTATATATACATTAATTATATATAATATGTATAAATATATATAAATATATATATAAATATATATAATATAATTATATATGTGTATTATATATATATATATTACCTCTTATTATATTATTATATTATTCATGGACTGCAAAAGTGAACTAAAACATTATATGAAAATAATATTATAGTTACTCTATAGTAACTTATATGATAATGATTACTGTACTATTTTATGAAAATTTCATGAGATATCAGTTTTATTGTTAAAATTGACTGTTACTTTATTTTGTTTTAATGTTTGATACACTTTTTGTCATGGTTTCATTATTTTATAAATTCCAGTTGTTTTTACTGAAATAGAAACCTTGTGTTTTTGTATATTGGAAAAAAGGAATATGTATACTTTTCATGCCCATTAAGAAAACGGCTCCTTTAAAAATAATATCAGTAAATTTAAACAATTTTTCACAAATTATATGTAGAAAATTGAACACTAATATAACAAGAATTGCTTAACTAATGTGGATTTAGTAAACTAAAATATATAAAATAATAGATTCTATCTTAGATTTGATTACATTTTGCTGGTAGTTATATATACACATTTACATATACGTAGTTACATATAGTAATTAATTTGTAGAAAATTGTAAAAGAAGCAGTAAAATAAGGAAATTTGAGTTAAGTTTTTATAAAAATTAAATTACTTTTTCATTGCAAATTAGTATCATTTTTGCATATGATCAAAGAATTAATTACAAAGTAGTGACATGAGATTTTGAGTTGATTAAAAAGTTTGTACAAAATTAATCAATGAATTAAACCACAGAGTAGTTTAATGCAGATTTTTTAATGAAGGTATGCATATTATCATAACTACTTTTGCATACTCAATTATAAACAAGAAAGGGAATCTGAATCATATACATTACAAATCTCTTTTCTTGTTTTTATATTGTAAATGATTAAAAAATAAACACATTTTATTAAAGTAATATATCAATATTAAAAATTTGTAGTCAATGTTTTTGAATCACTTTAGCTTATTTATAGTTTACAAGTAGAATAAGTTGCTCAGAAAATGGACATGTAGTAATGTCCAATAACTAAAAATAACTGAATAAAAATTAAATCTATTAAAGTTCTGTATTTCAGTTGAACAGCACTAAAATATTTTGTTAGACTATTTACTAAGAAGTATTTTATGGGAAATTATTATTGAAAATAGTTGCTTTTTTCAATCATTTTAGAGTTCTGCTTAAAAATGTTTGAATTCCAAAGTTTATCTAAACTTTATTTTATGGTTAATATAGCACATGCTAATGTATACAGACGGTGTATCTGTATATTATCATTGTATTATAATATGCAGACATACAAATAGTATACTTGTAATGTACTACATTGTTTAGTATTTACATTGTATAATTGTATTTGATTAAATATTGATTTGAACTATAAATTTAATATTCAAATTGAACTATTACAGAATCATGTATGCAGGCAATGAATTATTCAGAAAATATGAATTTGATTTAGTTTTGATTGCAAGTTCTGTAATTAAAAAATGATAAAAGATTGAGTAGTAATTGCGTTCAACGTAATACATGTATAATACCGATGTTTTATGATCATGCGTTATCAGATACTAACTTACTTAAAGCAATTATTTAAATTAAGAAAACCATATTTTAAAGTGTGATAAATTAATGTATATTTGTAAATTTGTTGAAAATATTGTGTTGAACGTAATTATTGATCAGAAATAATATTTCTTTATCATCATTGAACCTGATCATCCCATTTTATTTACTTTTTTACTTTGTTTTCAGTAAATGTCTTTGGATCTTGATGAGATGATTGTTTATTATTTGTTATTAAATCTGGACAAAGTTCTTCTGGTGGTGGTGTGCGTGGTCGTAATTCACCGTGTTCTCCTTCATATCGACATTTAGTTTGAATTTCAAAATCCTTTATACATTGTTTCATATTAATATCTCTTGCAACGGTCTCTCTAGAGGATTCAAGCGATTGCAATTTCGCTTCTTCATTATCTTGAATCTTTTTCGTTTCTGTCCCTATATCGGTGGAAAGTAAATTTTGCTTAACTAAATAATTACGAATACTATCTCGTACTTTTTGTGGAAACTTCTCAGGATTCGCTTCAATGTAACGATACACAAAGAGATCAGCGCCAGTTATTATGAAATAATGATTAAAAATATTAATTTTTGCACCGACATAGAAATCTTGAGGGGTATAATATTCTGGATTATCTCTTCCAGTCTTTGGTTTTGCAACCAATGTTGCTTTTAGGAAACAACCTTCGCGACGTCCTGAGTTACGTTTTTGAAGTTCCTGTACGAGTACAGTACCGTCACTTAAACTGTATTCTAAAATAAAGTCGCGACTTTTATCCTCCGGATGTACCATGTCTATTTTCATAGAATAACGTAGTTTTCTAGGGAAATTAAGAAGTTGTCGAATGACATCTTTCTTAGGTGGTTCCGGTATAAATGATAGACAAGAAACGTAAGTATCTTCAGGTGTACCGAAGATTATATGTGGTGGAGGTTTATACTCTGGTGCAGCTATAACATCTTTTGTTGGAAAAGGAATTGCTTCCGGTTGCGTTATTCCTAACATATCTGAATAATATTTTCGTGTGAAGGAATCACAATCATGCAAAAAAAATCGTCGATTGAATATAAAAACTGTACCACCTATCTGCAATTAAAAAGAAAAATACATAAATTACAACATATTAATACACACTTACATTTATAAATTATTTATAGACTAACTAAAAAGTCACTTGGTGTATAGTATTCAATGATCTCTGGATCGCCATATTCCATATATGCAGCAGGATGAGTTGATGGTAAATTTTTCCAATCCTTTGGCACTTTCATTCTTTTTAATAGCATTGGTACCGGATCTTTTCCGCTATTCGGTTTTTGTACTTCACGAACAGCGATCGTATCGTCCATCAAGAAATACATAATCTGATAAATATCGTCATCCCAAGTTGCAGTAAACAATAATACCATTTTATCATATTCTAAAAATCGTCGCCTATCATCATCTGATATTTTTGTAATACAAGTTAATGTTTTCTGCTTGCTCAATCTCAGTTCTGTATAAGGATCTACAGGAGGTTCTTCCTTATCTCCAACATCTATACCTTGGCTATTTAAATACTCTCTAGTAAATAGATCGCAATCAATAATATGATAGACTACACCATAAATACCTGCAAGCCCATAATAAAGCTAAATAAAAGATAAGAAAAAATAATTAATATGTCAAAAGATTATAAAAGATAAATGCAGATTTATTTTTCTTTATTAAAGAAAATAAATTAAATAAAAGTTGGACTCTTTGCCGCCTCTTACTAATAAACGTATGCATATACAATCATAGCAGAAACATTTTTATAACTTACATACGTCAATTCCAACATTAAAATCTTTCCAATGAAATGTGTCGCCATTTATATTTTTTATAATTTTATCACGTCTAACAAGCTTGCCTTGCTGAAAGCCGACATTATCAATTGCAGGCTCAATTACACATATAGTATCATCCTCCAAATGATATATTATATTAACATGACGTATACGAAAATGTTCATCTGGAGAATTAAAAACTCCTTGACGAAAAAATGCTTTAAAGCAGAGGCATTTCTGCGCAAATAGCGCATAGTGTGGAATGAATTGTCGATATGCATATTCCTTTACACGACCATATGTTAATGATGGATCATAACTAAATTTTAATTAATGTCATTACACCAAAAAGATTGAAAACTTATATAAAATTAAGAAAAGAACAAATCAGATTTTACAAAAATGAATTTTATATTTTTGCGTTTATTTATCACTTACTGTACACAATCCTCTTCTTTTACATAAGCACTAGATGCAATATCTATTGGTCTTCCTCCGATACCACTGTGTCTATCACGTACTACACGATAACCATTTAAAAAATGAAATTTTTGTAATAACCTATAGTCTTTGATCTTTAAAAGAAATATGTTCTCGCTTAATTTCATTGAATATAATGATTGTAACAATTAATTTAAATAATTTTTCAGACTTACATTTGGATCTTGAAATGTATAGCCTGGTATAAGTGGCAGATTTTCCATATTAAATTTTAAATTATTTAATAAAATATATTTTCAAGAAGCATCTCTATTGAATATCTATTGAACTTGTAACTGTTAAAAAGATTGTTTAGATTGGTTTCCATAACAACGTTATTTTATATTGATTTAACAGTACTTTAATTGTTATATTACTTATCATTTTAACTATAAAATTATATAATTGAATACATAATATATTTATAGATAAAGAATAACTAAGTCAATTTATATTTGATCTTTATTTTTGCATAAATTATTGACAACAGTAGCATTGGATGGTTTTCACTAAAATGGATTAGTTGCCTTGGCATTAAAGTCACAAACTAATTATTTCCTTAAAGATAGCCATACATCCTGCAGACAAGCAACCAGCCACTGGCACTGTAATTAACCATGCAAATGCAATATTACGAAATAACTTCCACGAAACTCCCTCACCACCTCGCGAAGCCCATCCCACACAGACAACAGATCCCACTTTACAATGAGTTGTTGACACAGGTAAACCAGCCTTACTTGCCAACAAAACTGTTACTGCTGCTCCTACCTATAATTTATATTTAATAATATGTATTTATGTAATAAATGTTACAATGAACATTATTTTTTTCTTAGGTATTATAATTTTTCATTTCTAAAATGTGTATACCTCTATAGTAAATCCAGTAGTTGGTGTAATCCGTGCTAAATCTTGTCCTAAAGTTTGTATTACTCTACGTCCCCATACCCAAAGACCAGTTGATATTCCTAAACCACCATAAAGTAATATAAGCAGTGGGGTTTCTGCTTCTTGCTTAGCTGATCCCTCTGCATACACAGCCCAGAGTGCAATAAGTGGACCAATTGCATTACTGACATCATTACCACCATGAGCAAAACTGCCAAATGCTGCAGTTAATACTTGCAAGAAAGCAAAGAGTTGAGATACTTCTGGTGGTTCTTCGTTTTTTCTTTCAATTTCAGTTTGAGCTCCTTCAATGTCTGATCCTGCTACCATTAAGAGAGGGCTGGCACTGCTATTGCCACGTAATTTTGGCGCTGCTTCTTTTGCATTACCATTATTATTACTGCTACTTGGAGCTTCAGAAATAACAGATAATGCTGTTGTTTCTTTTTTATCACAGGTACCAAACTTAGTTGTTGTTTTTTTGTTGCTACTTAATGAAAGTAATATCCTTTTCCTTTGCCATGGTACAACAAATAAATAAACAATTGCAGCTGAAAATAAGCCACAACCTAATGCAGCAAGTACACTACCCCACCATGGCACTCGATCTAACATCAAAACTAAAACAGACATTAATGAAATGACATCAATTTTCCCTGAAATAAAACAAAATCAATCATTGCAACACAAATACAATATTTATTTACGTTTAGGTCCATCATGTGCAACTGATATAACATTAATAGCAATAGTAAGTCCATATGCTAATGGGAGAATATAAAGACCTTGTTCTAAAGGCTTACTAGATTGAAGTACTGATTTTCTTAGAACCCAAAATATAGCACCTGATACAATTCCGCTAAGTACAGGGCTTGCAAACCAAGATGCTGCTATGTTTGCAAGAGCTACCCACTTGACCTACAAATATGCTTATTACATCCTGGAATATTGTTTATTTATTTTTAAACTAACATAATAATTTTACTAACCCCTGCAGTACCTTTACACACAAGTGAGAAACCAACTGTAGCACCAACAATGGAATGTGTTCCAGAAATAGGTAATCGCAATGCTGTTGCTAGTATTAACCAGATACCAGATCCAGCTAAACTAGATAATGCTCCTACCATTAGTTCTTTTTCATGGCCTTCGTACAATGTTACATTTAGTATACCTTTCCTCATAGTATCAGAAACCTAAAGTAAGCATCAATTAATATATTTTAAACAAAATAGTGTAACATAAACACAATAGTGATAGAGTTTGTAAAATATATAAATTTTGAAAATACTTTATAGCCAATGAGTACAGCTCCAGCAATTTCAAAGATTGTTGCCAAAATGCAAGCTTGGAATATTGTAAGTACTCCTGCACCAACACTTGTTCCAAAACTATTTGCAACATCATTAGCTCCGATTCCAAATGCCAAAATAAAGGCCACTATGAATCCAACCACTACTATCCATATCAAATTCTCATCGTATGGTATGCTCATTTTTAATTACTTTAATGACTATTTCCTTTGAGCTATTGATATATAGATATTTTTACTTCTATACATTTGTCAGTAGATCATTGTGTTAGAATGTTCTCCTGTCATATTATTTGTAGATAATACATTGTTGAATAAGAGAACATGGATCAAGGAAGAGCTTCCAGTTTTATCTGTTATGCATTTACACATAAATACTTATAGTTCAGAATATATTTCTCCATTTATATTTAAATTCCTATACATGTGTAGATATATATACATACATATATATATGTATATATATATATTTAATAACTTTATTTTGCTTTTAAAACAATCAATTTTATAACTTTGTACACATAGCAGAGGTAGTATTTTGGCGCAGCACCTGATATATATAGCATTGTTTTTTCTTCATACAACAATGTATAATTAGAATGCTTTTAACAGCATCAAAAGAGTTATTGTGCAAACTCTTTAAATTTTTTACTTTGTATTAAGTATAAAATATTGTGATCAATTTTATGGGGATTCATTATCAGTGTTTTCCTTCCTTGAAAATACACTGATCGCTGTTCATCCGGCATCTGTAATTAACCGAAATATATATATTTGACATAATATTCATATACGTCTTAACTTTCCTACATTAACATATAAAAGTTCTTAAAAGCAATGCAACTATTTTATTTTATTACCTTTGTTCACACATTATAATTGTCCTAAAATGAATTTTAAACAATGAGGTACTTCACATCCACAAAGCGAATTTAATTATCGTAGTAAAACGTTTTGTCAATTTTCTCACGCTCGACTTTGAAGGGGTGGCGTTACTCTTTCACTTTTCATATAACAGCACTTGATATCTCGATTAGAATTCACAATCCTAACAGAACTGACTTAAACAGATATTATTGTTTCTCTCCATGCGTGTACAATGGAAAATGTAAAAACTTATTATCTCGTTACAAAAAGGGTATGTGTACGAAATGCAACGAAAATTCGAAGACTACGTACTACTTTTACGAACACTAGTTACGAACACTATTAAGTTCATAAAAGAAAAAGAGAGTAAATAATTGGAATAAGAGAAATCTTCGATCGTGCGTTATATTAAATTTGTATATAACAATTTTTTAAGTTGTGATTTCCAATTACCATTCTTTGTATTATCCTTTATATGATGTTCCGTGTGGTTTTCACTTTAAAGCTTTCCTTTTAAGAATTGTGTAAAAGATATGCATCGTATGTAATGAAAACAGAAAAAAATTACTTGAAAATTTGCTAAGAAAAAAAAAGAAAAAACGGAAATAGATTTTTTTACTCACAAAACTTAAATTACTTTGTATAAATCTTTGGTAATTGGGGATGCCGCTCAGATCCGCGTGGGGGTGAAATATTGATCCGCCATTTGCCCGCGAAACTCTTATAAGTATAATGCGAAAATTATTTACTGCATCGCAATTCTGTCGTCTTTTATATATAAATCGATAAAAAAATTGATTCTATTCCTCACATTTACAAGCCCGTGAAGGCTTCTCTTTAATGTCATCGCGCTCATTAACAATGTATGTATTACGCACTAACTATGCGGCATAGATTCGTGGGGGAATGATGACTAAGTCATTGCATAAAGGGCGTTAAATGAGTTCCAATTAATGCGGACATAACTAGCAATAATCACTTCCTCTTAAATATATCATTAAACAAAATAGTCACCCACCTAAATCTTCATTAATTTTAGACGTTAATCCTGATATTTAATTTCTTTTAACTGCTAATATTTCAATGACTTCCATTGTCCTAATATTTCAAATTACTAATTTTACACTTGTTTTAGTTAACTAATTTTTAATTTAGTAACTAATTTTACATTTGTACGATATGAAAATATAAATGAAAAATAATTAAAGAAAAATGTTTTAAATGAATCATATATATAGAATAATTTATTTACTTTAATATTTAACAATGAAACATATATAACATATAAAAAAATACTATCAATTATGTAACATTTCTCACATGGCAATAACTATATTTGAAACAATGGAATTTAAGTGCCTAAAGATAGTTTATTTAATATCTGTATGCTATATACACAAACCAATATCTTGAAATTACAATTTAAGTGTAAGATGAATATATTTATTACTACATTATTATAATTTACTCTGCATCCCATTTTGCTCTCTCTGCTCGTTCTCTTCTTACTTCCTCTACATAGGGTGTAAGGTATTCTACATCCTATTTTGTAACAAATAAAGTAATTAATTGTTCCAAATACAAAATAATCACAAAAATATTTAACATGTAAATAGATTCTTTGAATAATATTAAGTTACCTCTTCCCATTTAGTCCATTGTTCTTTTGGTAAAATCTTATGTTCAACATCTAACTGTGTGGCTCTGATAATTCGGAAATTACGTTCTTCTACTAAATGAGGCGGTAATCGCCGTAATGCTTCTAATACAACTTCATCCTCCCACAAAAGGTCATCTTTATATAAACCTAAATTTATATAAAATTAAACATTTAGAATGTACACTTTTATGTAAATTCTATTAAATTATTTAAACTAGCATTCCACATTTCATATTATAAAGTAATAAAATATCTCATCTGAAAGATATATTCATATAATAATTATTACACGAATATATATAATACAAGTAATACATACATAAAAATATAATATATGAATATTTCATACCATACTTATTAAATCCACTAGCATTATATGCCCATTTTTGTATGTTTGCTATAAAACACGACATACATATAGATATATAATTATATAAGAGTATAGCACTTTTCTAATGTACAAAATTTTATAAATTATAAATTTACTCACGATATTTTTGTATTATGTATTTAACCAGACTAGCCATATTAGACCTTTTACGTACTTAATGCTAAATTGCTCACACTTGCAGTTTCCAACTGCTAACGTTCGTGCTTACTCTCACTACAATAAAGTGTATAGTGTATAGTTACTCAGCATCAGTATATCATCTCAATGAATTATCTGAAGTACTTTTAATGTAGTATACAAGTTATCTTATGTTTGTGCAATTGTATAAATTATCATATTTTAGGAAAATTATAATATAAATAAAGGTATAGTTGTGAGCTGTATAAAATATCAATTTATTCATCATCATTCAGAGATACATATGTATTTAAAATAAAATGTAAAATTTGGTACATTTGGATGTTTTAAAAAACGTTAAAAATTGATATTTTTATATAAGAAATTTTATATGTATTATGATAATTATTTCGTTTATAAAAGTAAGAAAATATATTTTATTTATGTGGTATAAGACAGATATGGGTACAATCGTATAAACAGGTCCAGACACTTGCTAGGGAAAACCGTCCGTCTTTTGAGTCGAACAAAATCAACATGAAGGACTAAGAAAAATATATTTCTATGAGACAGACAGAGACCAGTAGAATGTCTATCTCTGCTTGAGACATTCATAGTATCTCTGTATATGTATGTACGTGTCACGCATGCGCAGAATAAGACCTTTTCTTAGCCTCCATCTTGATTTTTATGGACTCAAAAGAGTTAATGGGGTTTATTAATATTTTCGGTATAGGAGTGTCAGTCCTGTTTATATGACAATCGTCACGATTGTACACAACAACCGTACTTTTGGTATAGGAGTGTCCAGTCTTGTTCATATGACCACAGGTATGTACACGTGATTTTTGCTAGGGGAAAGCATCTATCAAGTGAAACCGAAAATGTTAACATGACGACGGTTTCAGAAATCGCTTCGTGCATGTGTGACATATATATATACATAGATATTGTAAACATATCGAGCGAAACGCTTTCTGAAACTGACGCCATATTAATTTTTTGGCTTCACTCGATGGATGCTTTCATCCATAGTACTATAAACTACTTATATAAATCATATAAATTATATAGTAAATTATATGATCTAACTGCCCGGGTCCAGGCTTACGGTCATACAAACATAAACGATTTATATGACTGCTGTGCCTAGACTATCCCAGACTTGTCTTTGATCATACTAGGAACATTTGAAAACAACCTAGATTTGAATGTAGATGGCAGTGCAATTCACGAGAGGGACTACTTTTACAAGCGTGCAAATGCGTTGTATGGTTACTATATAATCGTGAATAGAACTACTTCCGCCGCCTCTTCCTCTGAAAGAGTAGAGATGTGAGGTTGTGTCTCCTTTTGAACAAAATAGGTCACACAACCCACTTCCATTCGTGAAATAACTCTTCTATAAAAAAAAAAACCAAAAAAAATATAAAAATTACAAAAATATACACAAAAAAATCGAAAAACCGTAGCTGAAAACCGCGAAACGTAAGTAAAGTGTGGAAAAAAATAGTAATCAATTGCATTACGAAGGACAACGTGGTCGGAAGAGCGCAAGCCATATTGAAGGAACAAGAGATACCAAAAATCAGAGAAATTTTTCAACTTAAGCAGCTGCACGACGAGGGAATAATATTATAATGAATCCTGGAGCTCCAAATTACCCCATGGCCTCACTTTACGTGGGTGACTTGCATAGTGATATCACGGAGGCGATGCTTTTCGAGAAGTTTTCCTCGGCTGGGCCCGTACTCTCGATACGCGTCTGTCGTGATATGATTACTCGACGTTCGCTCGGTTACGCTTATGTTAACTTCCAACAGCCTGCTGATGGTGAGTATGATCATATTTATTTATTTCAATATCTTTTTTTACTCGGATATCTTACATTTTTTCAAGATACATCATCCTTTATTACATCATTTGTCCGTGCTTGACACGTGTTTCGAATCATACGATACCACCATATTGAAACCTACTTCGAACAAAGTAGTAGCAGTTGATTGGATTGAGTCATGCCTTATTTTTTCTATTACTTTTTTTTCGTTTTGAGGAAAGGTTTTGGGATATCGGATATTTTGATACAAATCTGCTAGTCCTAACAATAATAGGTTTTAATATGTGATATTTATTATATATATATCTGCGATCGTAATTTAAATAAAAAATTAATTTATTAATATGTTTGTATTATTGGGATACTTTATGAATTATTTGTATATGTAACATGTAGATCGTTTGTAATTTTTTACGAAATGATTGGACATTTCTTTAAATTTTTAGTTCACAATTATATAATTAAAAAAAACAACAATTTGGTCATTGTTACGAAATTTAATGTAGATTTTTAATAATAATAGCAAATAAATAAGTTTTTGCTCATTTTAGCGGAACGTGCTCTAGATACCATGAACTTTGACATGATAAAGGGGCGGCCAATTCGTATCATGTGGTCTCAACGTGATCCTTCTCTTCGAAAATCTGGTGTTGGAAATGTCTTTATTAAAAATTTAGATAAAAACATAGACAATAAAGCAATGTATGATACGTTCTCTGCTTTTGGTAACATACTTAGTTGCAAAGTAGCTCAAGATGAATCTGGCGTTTCTAAAGGTTATGGTTTTGTGCATTTTGAGACGGAGGAAGCAGCAAATAAATCCATTGATAGAGTTAATGGCATGTTGCTTAATGGAAAAAAGGTAATATTTTTCTTATTATTATTCTTTACTTATTTAATCTTTTTTAAAATAATCTTCATAGTATCTTTTCAATGTGCAGGTATATGTTGGTAAATTTATACCCCGTAAAGAACGCGAGAAGGAATTAGGAGAGAAAGCTAAGCTTTTCACCAATGTTTACGTAAAGAATTTTGGGGAAGATATGACAGACGACAAACTTAAAGATATGTTTGAAAAATATGGGACCATCACCAGTCATAAAGTAATGATTAAAGATGACGGAAAATCTCGAGGTTTCGGTTTTGTTGCTTTTGAGGATCCTGACGCAGCTGAACAAGCTGTACTTGAATTAAATGGAAAAGAGGTCGCTGAAGGAAAGTGTATGTACGTCGGACGGGCACAAAAGAAGGCAGAGCGTCAGCAAGAACTTAAGAGGAAGTTCGAGCAATTGAAATTAGAACGTTTAAATCGTTATCAAGGTGTAAATCTATACGTAAAGAATTTGGACGATAGTATAGATGACGAGCGGTTGCGCAAAGAATTTGCACCGTTCGGAACTATTACCTCTGCGAAAGTTATGATGGAAGAAGGACGCAGCAAAGGCTTTGGATTTGTCTGTTTTTCCGCTCCTGAAGAAGCTACAAAAGCTGTAACAGAGATGAACGGTCGCATAATAGTTACTAAACCATTATATGTTGCTCTGGCTCAGCGTAAAGAAGATCGTAAAGCACATCTTGCTTCTCAATACATGCAACGTTTAGCAAACATGCGTATGCAGCAAATGGGTCAAATATTCCAGCCTGGTGGTGCCGGAAATTATTTCGTTCCCACTATTCCACAGCCGCAAAGATTCTATGGACCTGCACAGATGGCCCAAATTCGTACAACTCCCCGGTGGCCAGCGCAACCTAATCAAGTACGACCCAATGCACAAACTGGAAGTTCAGGTTTTGCTACGATGCAAGGTCCATTTAGGGCTGCACCGCGTGCTCCTACTGCACAACCTGGTGCTATGCGAAGTACATTGTCTGCTCGACCTATCACAGGTAATGAAGGTTAAATTTTTATAAAATTTATTTTCGAAATTTCAATTATAAAAACTTCAACTTATTTTATTTGTTCTTTTAGGTCAACAAACGGTTGGTGGTGCAAATATGCAAAATCGTTCCATGGCTGGCCCAGCAGTCGGAGTTACAGCTCAAAGCCGTCCGTCAAATTACAAATACACTTCAAACATGCGCAATCCTCCACAAGCAATGGCAATTCCTGCTCCTACTCCTGTTCAACAAGCCGTTCATATTCAAGGCCAAGAACCACTAACTGCCTCAATGTTGGCAGCTGCTCCACCGCAAGAGCAGAAACAAATGTTGGGAGAGCGTCTCTTCCCATTGATTCAATGTATGTATCCGCAACTTACTGGAAAGATCACTGGAATGTTGTTGGAGATCGACAATTCAGAGCTCCTGCACATGTTGGAGCATAATGAATCGCTGAAAGCCAAGGTTGAAGAGGCCGTAGCTGTATTGCAAGCTCATCAGGCCAAACAGGCTGTGGCTTCTAAAAAAGAGTAAACATCTTAATTAAGGTATTATTTTATTCTTCTTTAATCGTTCGTAACATTGTTCAGTTTTTCTTACTCATTCTGCGATTATCCTTGGTTTAATCAAATTTTTTCTGAAGCTTTATGGTGGCTTAAGGATTATTACATGCAAGAATGACAGGAACAAATTGTTATTCAAAACTAATAATTGGTCATGAAAGGGTTTTTCATCAAGTTTTATGATAATAAATTTTCCTTTAAAAGTATCAAATGAGTTCATTCTTTCCCTGATCCTTATTTTGATTTAAATGTTTTTTTTTTTAATTATTATTAAGATATTTGTATTCTTACTTTCATATGACACATGTAATGAAAGTATAGAAAATAAATTATTTGAAGAGTTTGAACTGCAATTTGGCCTTTATTGATTACATTGATTAGAATTATATGTTAATATTTGTTGCCTTTTCTTTTTGTAATAAACTGGTATAAAGTATCAAATAGTTTAATAACACAATTTAAAAAATGTGCGTTTTTATTAACCTATACTTTGTATGCAAGTTATATAAATTTAGAACTATCGGGATAACTTATTTTATAGATCATTCTTTGTCAGAAATTGTATAAGTTATGAATAAATAAAGTATATAAATTTTGTTTTATTATCCACGTTATTTTGGCACATGTTTTAATATTAACAATTAATGATAACATTATCAATATCTGGGATTATGTGTTGATATTAATCAAATAGCAGTAAGTATTTTCTAAATTATATATTTCTAAACTTCAATTATTTTTATAAAAATTACACAAAGTACGATCAGTGATCTTGGTAATTAAGTGTAATAAGTAAGAACATAAAAGAGACAGGAACTTATATTTATATCTGTAAAATTCGCACGAATTATTGAAATATAAATAAAAATAATTAGTAGACTGTAGATTTTTCCGCATTTATAGAAAATGTAACATTTAAAAAAATGCACATAATGTACAAAAATATCCAAAGTATAGTATTTATTACAATATTCAGTGAATGAAATAAATTTCTACTTAGATTCCACTTGTTTAATTAGATTTGTAAGAATACTAATTAGTATAAAAATCTGTAATCTAATAATGAGAATATAATGCTGTAATAACTGATAGTAGTATATATAGTGATCATAAGAAATGCTTATTAGATACAGTGTGTCTTACGAACTCTCTTCACCTGAAATATTTCTTTTACGAGTAAAACGAAGAAATTATCTGAAGAAAAATTAAAAACACATCCGTATTTTTCAAACTCAATTTTTTTCAAAACGAGGTGTCGGATAAAAAAATCTATTCTAGGTTCAATCTCTAATCGGTTGACCACGTTACGCTGTACAATAAAATTTAATATACTCTCAAACTATTTTTTCATTTATTACCAAATCCAAATCTAAACCGGCATTATTCAATTATTTCAAATAACGAATTATTCTAACTATTTTATTACGTTCATTGTAGAAACTTTTTTCATGTCGCAAGATTATTTGCAATTAATCTCCTAATTATAAGAAATTATAAGCAAATATGTTGTTGGTACAGGCTTTTGACGAGACCTACACGCAGTATGTTCTTCTATACTTCTTAATTAAATATATGTTTGGCTCTTGGGTATTTCTGGTCGTTGAATATTTTTTTTTTTAATTATGATGGTGAGTTTAGTGCCTTTTGTCTCAAAAGTCCTGTACCTTGATTTGTATACTATTGTCAAGGAGATCGGTGACCTGGAGATTCAGATGAATTCCTATGTGGTCTACCTAGGTATTTTGTATTAATTTTCAAGATTTCTTTTCCCATTTAAAAATTACATAACTTGTTTTTTTATTCAATATCTTTAAATTTTTGAGAGAAAAGATTCATTATAAATAAATAAATATACATATGTACTAAATATTTTTTATTCCGATAACACATACAATAATAACCTATATGTGTGAGGACCTCGTGGTCCCCGCAGGTTCCTGGACCACAGGTTAAGAATCGCTGGTTTAGAGTAATGTTGGCAATCTTAAATAATAATATCGATTGTTTGACCGCTTCTTCAAGTTGTTTTAGGAAATACAATGTTGCTAATTGCTGATCCATAAAAAGTTCCAAATTTCTTCAATTTAGTTACGTAGCTAACTTCTTCAAGTTAATTATTTGTTTTCATAGAAATAGAACCGAAATTCTTCAATAATATAAATAGCCTTGCATCTATTGACTTTTACGGCGTACTACAAAGAACAGACAACAGAGAAAGTATCCTTTCCTCCATTTCAGGTCAGCGCTACTAAAAATAAAGAACATCTGTTTTATTTCAAGAGTAGCTTGTTTTTATTGAAATCCATAAAGTATTCCGTAAAGCATGGTCATTTCGTAAACCTTATATATAATAAGCGTATTATAAACACATCCTGATATCTGGTCTTCGAAATTTTATACGCTAGCAAAGGAGAAGGCATAGTTTACGACATTCTCAAGTGACTTCGCTATCTCTTCCTAGAACCAGAGATAAAGGAACCGAGGTAATCGCTGCGAGCGTTCGAAGCTTCGCATTTTCAGACGTCGCAATTATAAGACGTCGGGGCCCGTTGACTCACGCACTAAGTAGATAAGGACTTAATTTATAGCACCCTTAAGTGTTGACGCTTTCTCTATCCACAGGGTGACGAAGGCCAGGCAGCCATCCTAGGTGTTCGAACTTCACATTTTCTTACATTCTCAGATACAAAATTTTTTTTTATTTGATAGACTATTTACAATCAATTCTCATTGAGAATTATAAGCAAATTATTTTGGCATAGTACTGTAACTTGGATTATAAGAGTTTATAGTATGTTTGATTCTAGTTGAATCTAATGCATAAATCTAAATGATAGAAAATGGTAATTGATAATTATTATCAGTTAAAAAGATTAACTGCGATACTAAAGAAAAGTGGGATGAAATTCTAGGTAGATACCAGCTTATACGTAAAAGTATCAAAGAAATATATATGGTGCACATAATATCTCATCAAAGTTTAATTCTTTAAAATATTCTTTTCATAGTATTATGTCTCTGTATATGAGAATTAAGTTATTGTTAAAAGATTACTTAAAATTGTTTCAAGATGGAGAAAACTTACTATGTTTTATTATGATAATGAGTAATAGCGATTAGATTTCATTTAAAAGTATGATTAGTTAGTTGAGTTAGAGCAGTTTCGATTTTTTTTATATTGAGTAGATCTAATATATAAGAATTCCTATTAAGCTTAAATATTATTATAATTAGTTTCAAATGCATGGTATATTTATAAAACAATTAAATTTGCTTAAAACTACGTTTGAACGTTATTGAAAGTTCTTAAAATAGTTACTTAATATTATGCATTATTATTAATATTATATGATTATTATTAATAATTTATCGTTTGCAACGCACATATAAATATTAGTAACAATTAGAAGCATATAATAGAAAATTATGACTTCTTAAATATACCGCTACTTAAACCTGGCCGATGATTGGTTCATTATCTAGAAATGGAGGGGGTACAAGAAGAGTCTGATTGGATGAACGAAGCATTTCGTGTTCAACTTCAACAAATAATATGCTGGATAGTTCTCTGCGGAGATGTAATAGAGTTTGGAAATCGGTTTTCACGAATAGTGAAGAGAAGGCAATGTTCGAGATAGATTCAGTCGAGCTATTGTCAAATTATGATATATTTGTATAAGAAGTGATAAAGTTTAGTGGAGTTACAAGAGAAGTTTATAATATATTATATATGTGCGACATTTGAAGAGAAATAAGGTACCTTTGATTTTTATGCATGTATAACGGTGGCCTAATTTTTTTTCTTGAAGTATTCTCCCAGTGTTCAGATAATTTTGAAATTTCAATAAATTAAAGATTGTTATATATTACTAATTTATACTTTGATTAATATAAGAACGATAATACCTACCGAAAATATGTGAATTGCCCATAATTTGATATGCAGCTGTTGCCACTGCTTTTTTACATTCGATTTTGTGTACTCGTTACATGTCATCAGGAATTATGATTGGTTTATCTTTTCATATGACGTCAAAGTAACGACGTATTTAGTTTTGCAAAATAAGTGTACATAATATTTATGTCGTTTGTCAAATTTATTCCAGTTAGTAAGCGTATAGTTAGATAATATTACTATGGTACAATTACGTAGCTTAAACTATTACATTAGCTCTCGTACTGTGACTTCGATGTATATGTATAGGGAGTGTACATGGTTTTAATTAAAAATAATATTAAAACTAAATGTTGTATATATCAATATATGTATAAAATTTTGCAGTAAAATTTTATGAAGTATGTGAATTAATTTTGTCATGAGAATTTTATGGTAGAATGTAAATATTTGGAAGCGAAAATGTTTTTTTTATAATGTATCAAATGTATTACATCGTATTTTAAATAATTAGTAAGTATCTATCCTTTGTTAACAACAATATGTATTTGACAATTTTGCGTGTTTCACCAATTTTTACACCACCGATCTGATCGCCATTTGCCGGCATTATCCGAGATCTCAATTATAAGTCAGAAATACTAATTATTGTATATTTCCAATCCTTTGTTTCATTCTCGCATCAGTGTACGATATAATTTTAAAATATATAACAGAAGTAAGTTGTTGAAAAGAAACTACATAATATTTATTGTATTTTATCTCGTTTAACATTTCCAAAGATGCAATTCTCATAACTTGATTGTAATACCTTTTGTCAAAGCATAACATTTTTCGTTAAGCATATGTAAAATATTGAAGAATAATAAAATAATCGAACATAAAAATTGTTTGAAAAATATTTTATACAATTACTATTTGTACTTATATTATAAAAAATATTTATATTATTACAATAAGATTTATATTTTACAAATATCTATAAATGTTTTTTGTATGATTTTGTTTTAAAGTGGTTAATAAATAAACAATATTTACATTATATTATAAATAAACATTAACCCATTAATGTTGTTCTAGTAAATTAATATAATTTTTTTTATAAGTACTAAGCATTTAATTAGTAATTATATTATTTAAACATTATTATTCAGAATGTACTTCGTTAAAAATTATGTATCAAGTCATTTATCTGATGTTTAAATGTTTTCAGAATTTTACTTTGTAAATATAATTTATATACACATTTATTAACATTTTTAAATATACAAAAAAGCAATAATGGAAAGAGAAGAAGTAATAAAAAATGTACGTGCATGTCTCATATCTTCAAAAGGTGGAGTCAAGATGGACGATCTAAATAGTAAGTTCTTTCTTTTAAGGAGCTTTTTTTTATCACTATTTAATCTTATTATAATTTACTTAAATTTTCATAATATTCATTTGGAATGTTTATATTTCTATAAATCATACATATATTAACTAAAGTAAATAAAAATTAACAATTTTACATTGTATGTTTATAATGCAGCTGTAAAAAATATTTATATTAACACTTTTTGCAGAAGATTATAGATTGCTCATTGATGAAAATATACCATTTCGAAAGTTAGGGTATCAATCTTTGGTTGCCTTTTTACGTACTGTCCCTAGTGTTAAAATTACTGAGAAAGGAAAAGATTGTTTTGTGGAGGCTGTACCTACTGGAGAATCTGCACATATTACAAAGTTAATTGCTCGACAAAAGACAGCAACTAAAAAATATAATAAAATGGTAGGTCCGTTATTCATCTGTACTGTTTTATATCATTTTATTGTATATTACATTATTTTTAATGTTGTATTGCCTTAGGTAAATACCAAAAGACCAACGCCATTTCGTAAGCCTATGATGACAAGAAATTTTGGCAATATAAGAAGTTTTAATAATAATTTATATTCACAAATGAGTGGAAAGTAAGTGTAGAATGCATCATCTATGTTTCATTTTTTTATGTCCTAAATATTACATATAAAAAATAACTAGAAAATAATCTTTCACAAATAATTAATTCTTTTTTATATTTTTGAACACACATTTGAACATTTGTTATTTTAGACAAAATATGTATTTTCCTGCAATGTCAACCAAAATTACTGTTCATCAAAATAGTGAGAAACCCAGATATATACAATCTAATTGTGGTATACCACCAAGTTCTCCTAGTAAAGTAAGTAATATATACCTGATGAGATTACATATTTTGGTACTGAAGGAGAGAAATTTATTTTAATTTTTAGAGACTGAAAGATAGACAAGTGAATTCTGTTTTATCAACAAACCAAAGTATTAACAAGTCTAAAGATGAGACACAAATAAAGAACAATCTAAGGACAGTAACATCTGTGATAAGTCAACATTCAAAGAATGCTAATATCAATGTGGAAATGCTTCCTAAAAAAATTTCAAGTCCAAACGACAGACTTAAAGTAAATCCTATTCCTTCATTGATGGATATACGCACCAACATTTCAACACTGCCTCAATCACCTGAAGTGTTGTCACCTTTCTCACCTGGACAAGTTTTAGCAGATGGTAAAATGAAACTTCAACAATCAACAAAATTACCTGTAAGTATTTATCAATTACTAAATTATACAATATATGATTAATAAGTTATATTTGTAGGCGGCATTAGGTAATACTAGAAAAATTGTGCCAAAATTACAACCTACTGATCCAAGAGAAGAATTGAAACGAAGAGCTAGTGTACTAAATCTTGCAGAACCTGTGTATCAAATCTGTCCTACAACAATTAAAAATACTAAAGAACCGGCTGTGTTTGCACAAGTTAAGGTTTGTGAAATTGTTTTGATATTTTTCTGAAAGAAATTATTCATATATTGAAGTATAAATTAACGACAATAAGAAATAAATAGTAATTTATAAGTAAAAATAAAAAGTATAAAACATTAAAAATATATTTCTAGATTGGTCCTCACGGATATTCAAGTTATCCGGAACAAGCACATACTGAGGACGAGGCACAAAAGCTTGCGGCGAAATTTGCCTTGCTTGATCTAACCGAAAAATATGGTTCATCTTCCTGTTTTAACGAAACTAAAGACAAAAGCATAATAAAAGAACGAGTTTTGTCCATAATAGATGCTCATCCAAATGGTATCTTTATGCACCAGATACCCATGTATTATAAACAACAGTACGAGGAAATTTTACCTGGAAACTGGGAAAAAGTTATTGAGACAAGCTCAGAAATTGTTTTAGAAAAGGGTGTAGATAATTCGGTAATTCTACGTCGGTTTACCTCGTCGGATTTACGTGAAAAGGTAAAATAATGAGTTTTGTAAACTATAGGCTGTTTTATGTACGTATATGAAAGAAATACATTTATTATTTAATATATATATTTTTAGATACGAAATACAACATCATTAAAGACAGATAAAATACTACTGCATCCAATTGGCCCTGTTGCACCTGGACAATTGCAATTACCAGAAGAAGAATTTTGGATTGTGTCTGTTACATACGTTATAAGTACTGTTGAAATATGGGCTAGAATTGTAGGAGATGCATATAGTGTAAGTTAAAAAGAATTCTTTTTATATATAATCTTTTTTTATAATTATTATTTATATTTACTTACGTGATCTTTATGTAGGATGAATTTGACATTATGACCACCGAAATGAGGAAACATTACAGTAATATTCAACAATCTCTAAAAGCATCACTTATTGAAATTGGAAATTATTATGTTGTGTTTGAAGACGAATCATGGCACAGAGTTCGTTGTGTAGATTTTAATATCACAACTGGAATGGTTACAGTTTCATTTATCGATTATGGTGATGAAGATATTTACCATTATAGTAGATTACAAATATTGGATAAAAAGTTTTGTGTGCTTCCTGCTCAGGTATGATATTGATGAATCAATGATGAATCGCTTTGACGCAACAATATAATGCCATTTTTATTAAGATATAAACTTTATAATATTATCAAATATATTTGTAAACAATTGTGTTAAATTATATATAGGCATTAAGGCTGTGTCTTTATGGTTTGGAAGATTTCAATGACTGTGATAGCACTGTGATAGCAATTGAAAAATGTCTGCTTGACCGTGCTTTATATGTTGAAGTACGAAATCGCAAGAAAGATCAGAATGATCTCTCTGCGACAGTTGTGTTTTATGATACGCATGGACCAGATGACATTAATTTAAATTTAGAATTGTTTAAACAAATCTCACAAAACGTATTAGTTGCTCCTAAATTAGATGTGGTAAGTACTTGTTTATATTCCAGAAGATGTTCTTGAATTTTCGACAAAAAGTAATGTGTTTTTATTATTTATAGGAGGGACAAGTATCAGAAGTATTTATTTCTCATGTAGAACAAAATGGTGATGTTTATGTACAAGTGCAGTCTGAAAGTATGAAACTTTTGGTTAATTTATTAAATCGATTAATATGTACTGGACTAAACACAGAAGATCTAGAGAGTTGCATCGTAACCACAGTTGATTCTAGTAAAACATACTTTGTGTCAGTAAATAATAATTGGTACAGGGGGAAAATCGTAAGTGACAGCTTTTACAATCAATTAAGAGCATTTTTAATTGATTTTGGTAAGACTGTCACTGTAACAAAAAGCAATCTTCTTTCTTTAGAAACATTATCTCAAGTTTTAGCAAATTATCCTCCTCAGGTAAGATTTTAATTTGGATATTTGATAAAAATTTAAAAATCTAATATATTAGAACAAATTTTAACGATGCATTCATAATAATAGGCATTGAAGGTACATCTTCATAACATTGATAAATCAATGTTCAATGAAAAGATGGTTGCGAAACTTGTAGAACTTGCACCAAAAGGTGAACCACTTATTGTAAAAGTTGTATCATCTATAAAGGGGACACCAGTTGTGGAATTATTTAAACGAATTCAACCAAGTAATATGCTTGTTTCTGTCAATAACACCTTAGCTCTTGAAGAGGAAATTACGAAGTATAGTATATGAAAGTATTGATAAATGTTACTACAAATAAGAAAATAATAAGCAATTGCTATTTTTATTATATTTGCAGAACACATGGGGATGGTAACAATAATATAAAACCAAGGAAACGCATCGAACGTATGAATTCTAAATTCGCAGGAAGTGAAGATGATGACGTTGTAAAGTCTTTAAAACCACCAAAAATTTCAGGCATTGGCGAATATTTTGATGTTCATGTAACAATGGCTGCCCATCCCGGAAATTTTACTGTTCAACCATTTGACGATAAACGTTCATTAGAGGTAAATGTAATTTTTTATGTATTTTGTTAGGTATAAAATATGTATTACAATTATATATATAATTAGACTGTATTATTTTATAATTATATTATATAAAAAAGTATATATTTCATATAAATTAAATGTATATATTTTTATAATTTTAGTTAATGATGATTCAATTACAAGAAGCTTGTCAAGTATACAAAGGTCCAACTCCAACTCCAGAATCAGTAAAAGAAGGCAAACTTTATGCAGCTCAACACATTGACAGTCACTGGTATAGGTATAATAAAAAGTGATCCATAAATACATATTTCAAGTCTGAACTTTACATTATGGAGTTATTGATATTAATTAATAATTTCTATTTATTCTCAATTATTTTTAAGGGTATGCATTTCAAGTATCATTAAAGAAAATATGGTTAGCGTTTACTTCTGCGATTTCGGAGATGTATCAGTACTACCATTAAATAAATTACAACCTTTGAAAAGTGAATTCTTAGAACTACCATATCAAGCTATTAAAGCAAGACTTGCTGGTATGTAATTGTTTTATCTTCCAGTTTTAATTTGTTTTCAAGATGCAGAGTTTTACTTCGTAAATTTTGTTACTAATTTAAACAGGTATACGACCGATTAACGTTGACTGGTCTGTTGAAGATAGTTTAAGGTTTCAAGAATTAGTCGTGGATAAAAATTTTGTATCAATAGTTTACGAATCTAAGTCTGATGGATTTTCCCCGGCCGATACTATATTGGGTTTAAAATTGATAGATGTTAATACAGCTGAAGATATTTACATCGATCAACTTTTAATTGAGGAAGGTCGAGCTACATTAAATGATTAAAGCGATATATACTTAGATACAGTTGATATAAAATAGGAGTATCATAGTGAACACTAATGGTTAAATTAGTTTTGACAATTTCGGCATGGAATACATGTATTTGTTTCCTACATAAATGCTAAGTGATATCTTTGTACAGTTTTACTGTTTTACGCTCGAGAATTTAGTTGTTTGTATATAAAAATAATATTTCTATTTAATAGTATATGCAAAACCCATAGCATCGTTAACTGTTCTAAACAGAAGTAATGAAAATATAATAGAAACTATATGTATATGAATGTATCAGGTCTGTAAGTATGAAACCGGAATTTGCCTATAGATGGCCCTAGCTGATAATGTAGTTATCACTACTGCGTCATTGATGCCAAAAGTCTTTGTTGACATTTCACAAACATTTTTGACTCAGAACAATACAAGTTTCATACAACAGCATAGTTTGTAATAGCGTTGAACATGTCAAATTTTGTGCCTGGAAACTATGATTTGCGGACAGAATTGATTTTCTGTTACCATTTGAAGAAAACTGCTGCAGAATCGCATCGAATGCTTGTCGAAGCTTACGGTGAGCATGCTCTTGGTAAATCACAGTGCTTTGATTGGTTTAAAAAATTCAGAAGTGGCAATTTTAACCTGAGGAACGAAGAACGTGGAAGACCACCGAAAAAGTTTCACGACAGCGAATTGCAGGCATTGTTGGATGAGGATGATGCTCAAACGCAACAACAACTCGCTGATCAATTAAACGTGACACGAGAAGCCGTCTCCATACGTTTGAAAGCCATGGGAAATATCTAGAAGGTGGGAAAATGGGTTCCGTATGAACTGAATGAAAGACAGCAGGAAAACCGAAAAACCACTTGCGAAATGTTGCTCGCTAGATACAAAAGAAAGTCATTTCTCCACCGAATTGTGACTGGCGATGAAAAGTGGATATATTTTGAGAATCCTAAGCGTAAAAGATCATGGGTAGCTCCAGGCGAACCACCGACATCGACTACAAGATCAAATCTATACACATACGTACGTTTGGTACGTAATACGTGTATGTGTACATTATACATATACATATATTATCAATGTCTATATCTATAATTATGTCTTTGAAAAGTTATAGCTTTTTATTTTTCAAGAAAATAATAATTTATTGAACTAACTTTTAAACATTATATATACACATTCTTATAGAGTATTTTATATATTTTTGTTATAATATTCTATGTTTTTAAGATTCTTTATTTTTTCAAACTCCTTAAATTTAATTTTTGTTCTATATTAACAAGTTTGGCTGTGTCATATAAAAGACAACAAAACTGTGACGGAAACTGACAAAAATGTTTTGACAAAAATTAAAAGCATTCCATTTTTTTTTACTTCCAATACATTGGTTATTCTTCATTTTTTTTTAATTATTTGTGTTAGGGTATTAAACACCCTAGGGTAACATGCTATTCACGAGTGATTGCAAGCTATTGTTTGTGTTTTGTATGTGATAAATACTTTGTTGTTTACCTTTTTTTCTATTATAACATGCTTTCAATTTTGTTATTGACTTGTCAATTTAAATTGTTAACATAATCTAACTATATATAATTTAAGAATATTATAATATGTCCTATATGTTTTAATTGTTTTTAGTTAACAGAAGAAAGGTAAATTTATTTCTTGTAGTGTATACTACGAATTTATTTTGTCTTAGATAATTATTTCTTTACTTCAGTATTCAGTTAGATTAGATATATATGCGATATATTAGTAAAACATGATATTATATATTTATGCATATATATATACAAATATATATTTGCGAATATTGCTTTATGAAGAATATTTTTGTTTTGTTAATGTAGTAAGATACAATATTATAACTTAATGTTACGTTGCGGTAAAATATTATTTTTGATAATAATAACTTGATGAAAGGTGCCAATAAATACTAACGTTTCCATAAATGTAAGGATTCTTATTTCAAAAACCTCCTGTGTTAATATCAATATAGTATGATATATTAATAATAAATATATTTCAAAATTTGTGTTTTATTTGATGAATATTTAATACGACTACATATATTTAATAATTCCAGAACGTATAAATGGATAAAATGTCTTATTTGTTCTTACATGTGTTGTTACGTTTAGCTTTTATTGATTGCTATGAATAACGTGTACTTGTATAATGAATCGCGTGTGTTAGAAAGCGCACGCGTTATGCCAATAATCATCGATCATTACGCTTATCACGCGTCCATGATTTACGAAAATCAACTTTTGTAATCCTTATGTGACGTAATATGAGTCGTATTTATTTCATATAAATATATAGATATTTTATATATTATTTATATCATATTTTTTATCAACCGTAAAATATTCAATTAATAAATTAATTTTTAAAAACTATTATTAGTTAATAACTAGTATTAGTAATTTTTAATAATTAGTATTAAATTAGTATCTAATTTTTAATTTAATTTATTATGATTATAATTTAAATGATAGTAAGCTATAACTATTTTTATAATGCTAACCTTAGTTAATCCATGAGATTTATCAATTAAAAATTATTTTATAGTGCAATATATATTTATAGTTCAACATCAGATGATTTAATGGATGCATATCTAAATTTATTCTAATTGCACTGTTAGCTTCTATTAAATTCTCAACAAATTTACTTCTTAAAAGTTCTCTGATTTACGATATATTTTGTCTTGAAATTGGAACCCGTTCTAAAAATTGCACTAATTCTTTTTCTAACTTTGTCAGTTATTAATATATCGATAACATTTAATAATTGCACGAGATCAATTAATAGAAATTACTTGACGAATTATATACAATCTTTATATATATATATCTTATTCTTAATAAAATTGTTACAATTTCATAAATAATACATAATGTATCATGAATATACATACGAAATAAATTACATATCTTGGAGAAAATACAAAATATATGCATAATATATAAAATAAATATAAAGGTTAACACTTTTTAAGTTGGTTCCGTTTTATTATCAATCTGATATGTAACATACATAACAAATAGCGTTAATTATAAGTCGATAGAACATAAGTTAGTCAAGTGATTGAGTTATATATTTCGACACGAATATAATATAAATATTATGCTGGGAGATATGTCTTATCCCGATAATAATAAATAATAACAGTAAGTTACCAATTTTCTATAATAATATATATATTCGCATAAACGCTGTATATCGTTTCTATAACACCCCTTCTTTTTTCGTTGTATATTAGAGGGGATGAAGTAAGGTATCTGACGTCAAGAGAGCCATCGCGCGGTGACAAGCTCACGTTACACTCACTCGTTTGAAGATCAGGTACCGACTCGGTGACCGATTTCGCTCGTGGAAGCGCGGGTTTTATCGTTGGCGGATGCCCCCTCGCGATTTTCGACACTCGTCACCAGTTTCGTTCGCGGACGGCAGCCTTGATGCTGGAACGAAGCAATCGTACGGAATTCCTTGCTTGTTCTTCTCAATTGGACTAGACTGGAGCCGACAGGTAGCGTAAAAACATAACTCGAACATTTCGCTCATTGGAATTATATCACTTTTTTTTACCATTTCAGCGTTCTCTCTTCTTAATCGTTTTTTTTTTAAATTACTAACCTCGTCGGTATACGTGAGTTCTTTACTCAAGTACCATAGCATTAAATCGCGAATTTCCTTCGACTCGACGAATTCTTGAGTATATTATTATTTGTTATTATTATTCATAATCCTTGCCTTTTGGCTTAGGATGGCTTCCGGTTTACATTTCCTCTTATTTTCTTTATCTCTTAAATATATTTCGTAAATCTCGAATTCTTGAGTATACACGTATACTCATAATAAATAGATTATCGAGTATATTATTTAAAAATGCTTTTCAGTAATTCTAGGATGCCTGTTCATTGATATTTAGGTATAAAAATAAGCTCGATCGCGTTCCGATGTTATGGTGGAGCATTTTTCACGGAAACCGAGGGGGACTTGCTATAGTACGGTATTTTTATACTTACATTACCGTGCATAAGTATTTGGACACTACCAAATTATCGTAGATATGTAAATTATGCTTCAAATGCTACTCTGATCTAATTTCCACTTTTCATTCTATCTCAATAAAAATAAAACAGCAATAATCGAAGGCGAATGAAAATTAGTTCTGCAGTGCAGTTCTACCTCAGCTAAGTGATTTTAAACGTGTCTTTTCAATCTTGTTTTTTGTCACGTTTTATATAAAAGTTATTTACAAATAAACAATGCTAGATCCGATAAAATAATGATAAATAATAAATCTATTATATAGATTTTATGAAGTGTCAACTATTCATTGTAGATAAATACGAACCTTGAGTAACGTAGCTATATTCTTTGTTCCAGTTTAAATTTAGCAGACCATTTGATCGCAGTTATTGCAAGAAGCGTAAAGTTAACAGTAAGGGAACATTCTGCTATTATAACGTTGAAAATGTAATAAAAATATCGACTCTTTGGTCGGATTGCACCAGCTGTCCAGATATTTATATATGGTAGTGTATACATATGATAACATTATTTTTGACAAACTTTATCGTACAAACGATCGTTCGATTTACAAATTAGAAAAATAACATGCTTTAAGACACAACGAGATAGAAGGGAGAACAGTTGACTCTGTTACACACTGTACACGATACTCAATTAGGATAAAGAATACACGCAATGAGAATAAAACTGAACTGATAGGAAAACGAAAAATTTTGATCGTGCATTCGCGGCGGAGAGTATCTTCTGTTTCCGGCTACGTCTTCCGGAAACCCGTCGGCGCGGTCGTGCTGGGAAATTTGAACGAGGTTTAATACCAAAAAGAAAAAAATGTACCGATGCTCTGCTCAGTAAACAAAAATCGACGAGCAAAGCAAAGATAACGTCTCCACAATAAGTGTTTGCGATTCGATAAGATTGTTCTCCTTGGTCTCTGGTAAAAAAAAAAGTTCTTTGAACCAACGCCGGGCGGGACATTAGAGAAATTGGCTTCCTTTCTTAACAAGTTCTGGTTTAAGGTGTGTGAAAATGCCGGATACTAAGGCAATTGCACAGCTGACAATCACAACGTGAGCGGTTGTTCGTTTCGCGGATCATCCGGGGGATAATGATTACAGAACAGACCTGGAGCATGATGCTGGACAGTGATGTCGCGGGCATCAATGAGTAAGTATTCACCCATGGCAATTTCCATTTTCTTTCTCTTACACGCGACAAAGAAAAGAAAAGAAAAAAAGAAACGAAACTAGAATGAAAAGAAAATATGTACCGTGCAAGAAAGACTTTCAATTGTTTCTTTGTTTAATGCGACACATCATTAACACAATAACACTGTTCGGTAAGTTCCACATTTTGCAGGTGTATCGGCGAGATTTTTTGTGTCTTTTTTCCAATAGTGTAACACACCTTTCGACGTGCTTACACATGCACACATTTGATACTATTTTTCACGAGGACACGATGTTCCTTATTCTTCCTTTTTTTTTGTTTTGATCGCCTGTATGCGGTGGTTTTAATGATACCTGCGATGATGGATCATGATGTACGTGCAAGAATTCACGTGTCTGGATCGATAGTGCTGCGTATTTAAAAATATGTGTGCACTTATTATGATGTATCGTCCATACGTGCTTTGAGGAAACACTATTCTTTGGGTCGTGAGACACGTTTTACGATATATGAATGTTAGTACTAAATATTGTTATGTATAACATCTTCTATGCGAAGATCGTTTCGGAGAGCTTTTTCTGTTTCCACGTATGAAAGAAAAATGATGGGATCAGTTTGGATTTGGTTTTTATACGTATTTTTTTCTTCACTTTATAATTTATGTTTTACACGTGCCACTTATAATTTCAGATCATTTATAGTTCTATTGAAATTTTGAGAATTTGGTAATTATCAGAATAGTTTCATAAAGAAGATTTATTTTCTATTTATAAGGAAAAAGATTCTTATTCTTTCATCTTTTGCTATTATTTACTTAACTAATGGCTGCTATTACTTTTTTAGTTATTTATTTATTGTGCTTTGTTTCCTTTTTAGTTTTGAATTCGAACATGCATGCACGAGATTCCATTATTTATAAGACATGAAGGATGTCTATGTGTGTGAAGGATTAAATTGCACTTTGGATGAATATACATAATTCAAAGCCAGCAACTTTTTGTTATGTACAGAATGTCACAATGAAGAAATGTGAAATTATTTTGAACGAAGCTCATTTCGAAGAGAGAGGTTTACTTCAGATATTAGAGATGTATTCTGTATTTGCGGAATATTTTTCTTTTTTTATCTATCGGTAATATTTTCCAATCATTAACAATAAACTCATTTTTCATTTTGTGAAGGTCCTTTCATAAAATATTGATTTTTAGAGACAAATTGTTTACATATAAAACAACAAGTATTAATACAAAAAGACAATTGATGTATTATATAATGTAAAAATATTGAACATAACATTAATGATCATGTAAAAATATTTGTTAACAACAAAAGTTGTTTACCTACTTATCGTGACCTGCATAAATGTTTTGCAACTACTTTGTTTATACACGGCTCAATATAATTAGGAGATCGTGTACACTTTGTAAAGTATTCGATTTTTTTCATAGCTACGTAAAATATAAATTCGTATACTTGCATATTTATTTTATAGCAATTTGTACAATTTTCGAGGTACGCAAGTAGTATTTTTGTATTATATCTGTAGATGTTTCTCATTAATTTTTTACATTAATTATTATTTATTATATTAAATCCTACATACTTTAACGACGAATTTGATAAATCTTTACCTAAAGTAAATGGAAATTTCTTATGTAAGGAATTTAATAATTTAGAATATAATATTCCATTTATTTTTAATATTTTATCTATTTTCCAAACTTATTTGGAAAAGAGCAGCTTTTAAGAATACGATCTTCTAATTACTTTGTGCAATGTACAAAAATGTATACATACGCAATGTGCATTTGGTATGTATTCGTGTGTCAATTTCCTAGATGTCCTAGATGTTCTCGCAAGTATTGCTCGTCTGAGAAAATTAATTTCAGATACTTTTTAACCTCGATAGGTTGAGTATTTCCCCGAGGAAACAATTATGGATCAAGGCTGTGAAGAAACTAACTTCCGAGAGGCTGGGGAGGGAAGGATTGGCGGCCTGGGAGGACCGGAAATCCAACAACGATCCGGAAGTTCCAGACATCAATGAAACAACCGATCCAACCGAGGATGCGGACATTTCTACCGACCCGGACGTGGCTCTTGCTGATCAGCCTGTTGATGCAGAATCTCAAGCGCAGCGAGGTTCGATTATATTTAATATTAATATAATTAATATAATCGAAGGACTCGTAACGACATCAGCTAATGGTGCATTCTAGTTATCAGAAGCTACACTCACAATATTACGAAATCGATATTATAATATATGATCTACGGTTTCGTGTAACACATGCAATATGTTCATACAAAGTTTCTACGAGTGTTCAAATACTTTCGTGAATCACTGTATGTCTTGATTCAACTTCGTCATTTAATTAGATATAATTCTTTTATGATACACTTAGAAATGCACTCATAGAAACCATGTAATGTGACGAGCATTTTGTTTAAAACGGTTGAAACGGGTTTTTTTATCTCCTGGGAAAAGACAAACATGGACAAAGGAGATATTTCTTAATTTTATTACAAATTTCTCTCGCGTCTTGATCGCCTGGCGAATTATTTAACATGCCACTGTTATTCACACACATGTTATTAATTTATTCTGTGGAATACAGCCTTCGGCTATAAATACGAGTGGATATTTCCAGATGTTTTCAAGAAAGGCGTACTCTATAAGGGAATATTTTGTCCATCGCTTTCGAACAGCTTCCACAGCAAACAGCTCGAGACGTCCTACCTTCATTACTCGAATCGTCAACGGCAGAAATCATTGATCATGCTGAATATCGTCGATCTTAGCTTAAAGGTAAACTGATCCCTAAAGAACGAATAACTTGAATCCTACGAAGTACATTCTGTATTTTGTTTTTTAATTTCTGTCCCATACTATGCACCGGGGATACCAGATTATTCTTATGGCGATATGGCTGTGGGAAAGAGACGAGAACAGCGGCGGCCTGATCGAGTCGTTGTCTTGGGCGATCTGCTGTATGATAGCGAACTTGGTGGTTTGCGTTCTTGGCTGGTGGCGGTGTTTCTCCAATAATTATTTATACTGGGCTTCCATATTCACTTGGTTACTGATCAATTCTCAAGGTGATGACACGTACAAACGTCATGTATAATTTCTATCTTTATCTTTTTTCTTTTCTTCCTTTTCTTTCTGTTCCTGAATAGACACATTCTTTTCATAGTTGGATATAATAGTCGACGTACGTATAGTGTTTCACATTGCAATGTTCTAATATACATATACACATACAAATATACGTACGTGCTCTCTTGGGAAGATTGTATCTTCGTTTACCGAATAGAGTTTTGCTCCACTGGCTCGTGCGTTGGCGGTCCAGCGAATTGCTTGAATGTTCAGCGAACCGTAGAGAGAGAGAGAGAAAGAGAGAGACGGTAGAGCAAACTTATACCTAGGCATGGGTTACTATTGATCGGCGATCCTTTGCGGCTATTTAAGATTAACGAAACGATCGTTATGTTTCCATAAACGGGTCTACAATCGAGAGTGTCTTTATGTTATGTGCACACCCGCTGTCAATTGCAGGTTTTATAGGAGCTGGTCTAGATTTCTCTAGTCAACAACGTCTTATGTGGTACATTTTGTTTGTCGTGTATGCGCCGTATGCCATGCTGCCGTTACCTTTGAGATGGTGTGTCCTTGCCGGTTACGGGACAGCTTTAACTCACATGGTGATGGCGGGAATAACTTTATTACGAGATCCCACATATGTAAGAATCCTTGGTCTACATTTTAGTTTCTACAAGTTAACGCCTCCTACCCATTTCACTTATATAATACTCTTCCGTCAACTTTTTCTTTCTTAGCGCAATCCCAAGTACGCTTCGCAGCTTTCTTTTCGTTAAAGTACGTTTAATTTTGCAATTGCAGCTGCATGATGTCACGTGCATAGTTCGAATGCTAACAACCAACGTCCTTCTTTATCTTGCAATGAATCTAGCTGGCATGTACACTAAGTATTTGACAGACAGAGGACAGAGACAGGCTTTCCTGGAAACGCATAGATCCATGGAAACCCGGCAACGAACTCAAAACGAGAATAATCGACAAGAGAAGTTGCTCCTTTCCGGTGAGACATGCTTTAAATTCGTTAATCAAATTCATGAATGATTCCTAGCGCTGTGGTTTATTTTACAATCGACTTAGTTTACAGCTTTGTTCAGGATTCCATTTAATATTTCGTTCAACAGTTTGGCAAGATTTATTGCAGTTCAAAATGCAATATATGTATCATCCTTTCAGCAATTTTATAATGCGGATTAATCTATTCGTTTACAGGAGTATTATCGAATTAAATAGAATTAGATTGACATTTTGTTGGAAGATCGATATTAAATTGAACTCGTTGTTTCACGATTGTTCACACAATTAACACGAACATGAGTTAGAGAGTGTATATATGTATCATAAATGTATATGGACTGTGTAATTACGTATCGATGCAAAATACGTACGACATGTATTTAAGTATATTTATATATATGTCGAACATGTCAAACGTAGTCTATAAAAACGCATGGGGTTGCGCCGTAGGCATGGGGTTCGTCAGCGCGTGTAACTTGCTCAGCCGAGTGTCAAAAAGGGTCACTAGACACTTTCACCCGATTGCGCCAGATATGTTTTACCGATAGCCTAGCAGTACTTTGCTTTTACGTATTATCGATCTTTCGACGATTATTTGTTTAGGAAGTATAAGTAAAATACAATCAAATAAAATAGAATAAACAATCCCGTCATACTCGTTTGATTAATGGTAGATTATTATATAATTAATCGATGAACGTTTCATTTTGTCTATAGCGTTTTGTATCTTGTCGAGTAAAAATTATGCTTTCTAACATGTAATCACGTTTAATGATTGACGAATTTTATTGTAGTTTTACCAGACTTCGTGGCTAAGGAAATGATCCGTGATATCGCTCGTGAGACTGCACGAGGTGGAACAATCTCTTTTACACCTAATCAATTTCATAGAATATATATCCATCGCTACGAAAATGTGAGCATACTTTTTGCTGACATCAAAGGTTTCACTGGTATGTAATCGCATATTTACGATAGTGAACTGCACTAGTTTACATCTTTATTTAAAAGTTACTTTTGTATAATGTTTACTGTTACAATGGAAAATGGAAATATATGAAAATACAATGGAAAAAGAAATATTAATAATAAGTAACTATTTTTTATTTTTAGGTATACCAAATAAAATTTATTTTCTCGAATGAAACGGTGTGATTGTTTATAAAAGTCTATATTTCTTTCTGTATTAGTATTAAT
This sequence comes from Bombus vosnesenskii, assembly GCF_011952255.1. NCBI lineage: Eukaryota > Metazoa > Arthropoda > Insecta > Hymenoptera > Apidae > Bombus > Bombus vosnesenskii. The sequence continues at coordinate 312,488 of NW_022882948.1, forward strand.
TAATTGTCTCTTGTAGTTTGCAGTTATTTCCGTAATTCATGTGTATTAACATCTTTTCAATCAAACTTTTATCTCTATTATTGCTTCGAAGATATCAAAATGGTAAAAATTTTAAATTACGTTATATATCAACATAAATTTTATTCTTAAACAACATAATTTACATATGTCAATTATTTAAGTGTATTAATTATAATTTTTATTTTGTACATTAATTTCTATTAGCACACACAACGTATATTATAAGATATTAGATATATGTAGTAACTCTTAAAGTAATCTTACAAAGTTTCAAATTTAATCTATGATATTCGTCTTTATCACAAAGCTTTGGCCAGCCAATGTAGTGCTCAAGAGCTCGTTAAAGTGTTAAACGACTTGTTCGCACGTTTCGACAAGCTCTCTGCAGAAAATCATTGCTTACGTATTAAATTACTTGGGGATTGTTATTATTGCGTTTGCGGACTGCCGACTCCTCGAAGCGACCATGCTCATTGCTGCGTCGAAATGGGCTTGCATATGATTAAAGCAATAAGAGATGTGCGGTATACAACAAAGGTAACTAAATTCTGTATAATCTAAAATAATCAAACAATAATTTGAGACATACTATAAGTTAGTAAATTTGAAAGACATAATCTTAACTGTTATAAATGCATATGTGGAATACGCAAATTTCCTTTAAGATCGATTATAAGCTGCGATTTAACGATATAATTGAATTTTGCAATATTTCAAAAATATAAAATAAACATTGTTCTTCATTTAGGTTGACCTAAATATGAGAATAGGAATTCATAGTGGCTCGGTACTGTGTGGCGTACTTGGACTTCGAAAATGGCAATTCGATGTCTGGTCTTACGATGTAACGCTGGCCAATCATCTTGAAAGTGGAGGCATACCAGGGTAAAACTTACTGTGTATCTCTCATTGGATTTAACAAAAGAAGTACACACAAGGAAAACATGATAAGTCTATATTTGTTGCTTTTCTGATTTTTATATCATTTGGAACCTAAAAGAGAGTACTTCAACTCCGATACTCTAAAACTTTAAGTTTCTAACACTCTGAAACTCTGAAACTCCCTTGTGTAATATTTACTGTTGCATAATGAATTGTGCGAGAACGTTATTAAAGCAAGTAGTCGCAGTAATACAAGGAAAACGTAATATTTCAGGAGAGTACATATTTCGGAGGATACTTTGAACTGTTTAAATGACGTGTACGAAGTGGAGCCAGGAAACGGAACCGAGAGGGACAATTACTTAAAAGAGAGAAATGTGGTAACGTACTTAATCAAACAGGTGGAACCTTTGAGATGCAGACGTCGATATTCTTCACGACCTAAGATATGGACCGAGGAGGATGCAAGTAAAAGTAAAAAGAGCTTCAAATTGAACAATCCATTAGCTGCAAACAGTAGCGCTCCGAACTCTTCCACGGACGACGACATTGGAGTGGATTGGACACCGGAAATACCATTCGAAAACGTTAGTATTTAACGACTATTGGAAATTAGTAACGACTTTAAATCGGGAAACTCCTCGAGAATCTAGCGTTAGGTTATTTGTATAGTTGAATACTGCGACGTCAGTCACCAATTTGGAGTCAGAGTACCTCGAGGAAGAGAATGGATCCGCGAAAAGTAACAAGGTTGCGTCTGCTACATCCGCTGAGAAATTGAAGGCGGCAGGCCTTGAAACTGCAAGTAACAAGCGTATGAGGTTGGCGAACATAAATGCTTGGACTTTGCGTTACAATGACGAAAGCCTGGAATCAAAGGTGAGATGGATATTAATACATTCTGCGTGTATAAAGTCACTTTTTAATGAGTTCAATTAAATTTAAAAAAATTGAATTCAATGAAATTCGATTAAACTGAACATTAAATTAATTTCGCTAAATTAGTGATCTTGATGCAGATATTGTTTTATGTGTTCGTAGTTCGGCCAATTGCGCGAGGATATGTTTAAATCCAACATGATTTGTTGCTTCGTCGTGTGGATATTCATCGCAATTTGTCAAGCAGTGATATTGCCAGAGTAAGCGACTGGTTTTTCATGACTATGTTTCAATAATAATCAAATAATAAACAAATTTATGAATGTTAGAAAAACTAATCATAAAAACTTTGAGAATAAAATACTAATTCGGTTGTTATTGTAGAACAAACAATGAGATAAAGATTATAAAATAAATTAGCATAAAAGATTATAAAATAGGATAATTAACAATGTATTAATTTTGAAATTACATCATCTTCTTTCTACAGCTGTATTATTCTTTTGGGTTCGCTGCTATTGACGACGCTCATACTGGTAGCATCTTCAATTCTGGTGATGGCAGAAGAGTTCAAAACATTACCAACATATTTGCAACACGCTTCTTCGATGTTGGTTCACAACAAGCAGCATCGAACGATCTTCATATGTAGCGTAATCAGTCTCATGGCTTTAACGTCTATAGTCGGTGTCCTGGCGTGTCCAACGTCGATTCGACAATATCCTGAAGCTTTGGAACTTCAGCAGCAGCCATTAATGAACCCAACACTGCAACCAGAACGACTAGTAGCACCGACTGCTGGTCTCGACCAGTTCATCTTGACGTTTCTGGAAGCGGCCCTTCGCGATGAGCCTTCAGAAGAGCAGAAAGATGTTTCTTCGAAAGAAAATCAAACTGCACCGCATGGTTCTAATAACGTTGATATGGAACTGACAAGAATCCTCAATGACAGGGCCAGTCTGGTGAAAGGTCGAGGAAGAAAAGAGTTTTTCAGGTTCTATAGATACGAACAACGCCATCGACTCGTGTTTGGAAGGCATTATAGAAGATTTGCTTGTAATCGTAGGGACGAAGACGTCGTTTTGAGGAAAATGTCATCAACACCGGAAACGGAAGTTCAAGCGGAACCTATGTATTCGTTGGATTACGATGATGACGTCGTTTTGGGGACTACCTGTGTACGACCGGAATACATTGTGTTCACATGGATCTTATGCCTGATTGCGTTAGCCTCTGCACTGAAATTGTATTATTTAGTGAAAACGGCATTGGCCACGATCATCGTGTCCGTTTACGCCGTGCTGATTCTCGTAGTCTGCAAGGACTTTTTTTCGATCCCTGACGAGGAGAAGGATGCGTGAGTCGTGCTTGTCGTCCATGAAAATCTAGTTTATTTTAGATCCTTAAAAACATCACGCTGCTAATTATGCTTTTGCGTTTTTAGAGCGACGATACCTCTCTCGGCACAAATGCTCACGTTTATGTTAGTATTCCTGGTAATGGTTACGTATCATGGTAGATTAGTAGAAGTAACGTCCAGATTAGATTTCCTTTGGAAACAACAGGCTGAGAGGGAGCTAAGTGACATGATTGAATCTCGACATAATAACATGCAGTTGTTGAAGAATATCTTACCTGACCACGTAGCCCATCATTTTTTAACACAAGAAAGAGCACCAGAGGTAGAATAATTTATGTTTCCGGCTTCTTGGTGAATTTCATAAATATAATTTCTTTTTTATATTTTGCAGGAATTGTATTCTCAGTCGCGTGACATAGTTGGAGTGATGTTTGCTAGTGTACCGAATTTCACAGAATTCTATTCAGAAGATGTTAATAAAGGAATGGAATGTATACGTTTACTGAATGAAATCATTGGTAAAATTAGACATTTTGTATGTTATTGAATATTATATGCATTCTGTGCATTTTAATATTTTTAAATTTATCATAAACGCACGAACATCGGTACAAATTAGAGTGACAAATATGGCGGATCTGCAGATTTAAAAGTATTTGTTGCTTTTAATATAATTTATAATTCAACGATATAAATTTGAAATATCTTTTTCCAGCTGATTTCGACGAACTTCTAGATGAGAATCGGTTTCATTGCATTGAAAAGATAAAGACAGTCGGAGCAACTTACATGGCAGCTTCTGGTCTCAATCCTTCTCAGAATGTAATTCTATATATTGTTCAAATATCTTTACTCATATTCTGCGACATGCAATAATAAACTATTTCCATTGTATTCGTTCTGAATAACTTAGTTCTTTAAAAACAGTATCCAATATTATTAATTTTTAAATATTTTTCTTTTAGGATAATAACAAGGATAACATGGAGCATTTGTGTAGATTAGTGGATTATGCAGTAGCCATGCGACTTCGTCTTGAGGATGTGAATATACACTCGTTTAATAATTTCGACTTAAGAGTGGGTATCAGCTGCGGCCCATTGGTAGGCGGTGTGATCGGTGCTCGAAAGCCTGTATTCGATATTTGGGGCAACACTGTAAACTTGGCTTCCCGCATGGACTCTACAGGCGTTATGGGGAAAATACAAGTCCCGCAGGATATTGCTAGGGTAATTGTACAGCATGTAAAACGAAAATAATTATTTGCTATGCATACAAATCGTTTATTCAATTTCAAATAGTTTTTGGAATCGAGAGGATATCAAACTCAGAAAAGAGGACTTATTGAAGTTAAAGGGAAAGGGACGATGGAGACGTATTTCGTATTGGGCAAGGGAAGTCTACAACAAGAAGGCACGACTAAGCACACAACAAGATGCCGAAGCCTTGCAGCAGTTGTTTATGGTGTCGTTCAAGCACGTCGCAAGCAAATGCGAGCGCTTAGGAGGACATAAGTATTCTATTCACATCAGCTGTTTTTTGGTTCGTTGGTGCCTATAGTTATGTACAAACGATTCACCTTCGTCAAATTAGCAACTAACTTGTGAGATAAGACTTAAAATGAATGACTACAGTAACTCTTTTATTTTTGAAGACAGAAGAATATTTTTTAGAGATCGTTTAGTTTAGAGGAAAAGATTTCGGTAAATTTATTTTTCTGTGTATTCTTTTGTCATCTTAAAATCACTATCGTTTTATTACATTATTAATAATTGTCTGTTACATTTCTTAAGAGAGCAAATTTTATTATTAAGATCGTGACTGTTCTAATTTTAAATTTGTTTGGTAATCAAATATTTTTTTTTAGATGTTGTATAAAATCTGTTAATCATAGAGTAATTTAATAATGAAATATAATTAACAAAGTGAATAACAAAATAATTTAAATATTCTTGTCTAAAAATATATGTAATATTTCAGTCGAATTAATTAATTAATTACTAATTGAAATATTTTTTTTCCTTCTAAATATAAGAGTTATCAGATAATCCATTTTAAGTGACTCATCGACTATTAGAGCTCAAAGGACGACGAACACCTGTAGTTAACATACTACCCAATACACTTTCTTTTTTTGTCGAAGTGTTGGATAACATGTTAATTAACGTGTTTTGATAATATTTATTATTATTGACCAGTGTAAATTGTAAATTAATTTCGTTTTGTATTTATAATTGTTAACTTTTCTTTGACTCACTTCTTTCTTCTAACAACTCTATAGAAACATAATTTTTACTTCCATTCCATTATTTAAGAATACTTTATGAGTGTAACGATATTATTTATAAAAGATTATAAAGTAGTCTGTGATCCATTTTATTTTATAAATGGATATATTTCAACAAGTATTTTGAATTAAATATATAAATACTAAAACGAGGAACATTAATATTTAAGCAAAGTCAGTGATTGAAAGCATCAAGGACATTTCAGGAATTTTATGTTCTTCTCATAGTAAAATTCATTAGAAGTTTATATGATTTTCGTTTTTTTGAAGAAATCTTAATAACAATATTCTTGTAACAATAAGAGGAATCTTGGGGAAATATGAGTGTCTTTGAAGTATCCTTGAAGCTAAAACCTCCTCGACTTCTTGCTTTAAAATTTTAACAAATTTCACTATCTTTCTCACTGTTACAGTGATTGTGTTTTTAATTCATTGTACTTTTCATTATGTATCTATTTATACTAGATTAAAATGGACCATTTTATAGAGGATTAAGTTATTTTTCTTAGCTACGAATATAATCACATAAATGTGGCTCTTGTTTCCAGAGAACTGAAATTCTAATGCATCTCTTGCATAGGTGAAAAATAGACTTGGCTGTAGAATCAGTCAACACCAAAAATAGTACCTATCTAAGTGCATTAAGTTTAAAATTTTATATGCTGCTATATGTAGAAATCTTACGATAGACCAGTTTTACGTATTAATGAATTCTTGTACATTCTCCATTTTTTCTGCTTCTATTATATTTCTGTTCTGTATTTACTATAATGAAACAAATTCCAATATCTGTAAATATTAATCCAACGTGTAAAGTAAATAACAACAAATCTGGAAATATATGCAATGATATATAAAAAATATAAACTAAATTATGGAATGACATTGTTGACACAGTAATAAATAAGTTAATAGTTAACAAGACTAAAACAATCAATTCAAACATGTTACACATATCTGTTCTACTTTATAATGAACATGACCAGGAATTGTCACGTTTTTGTTAAAGTCCATTGAGTGTGTTTTGAGTCTTGCATGTAGGAAATAAAAAAATCTCGTATAGCAACCACTTCTTTTTTTGGGAAAAGTCAATTTAATAATAATTGCAGGGCAGCAGCGTTCGTGTTGATAATCATAATGTACAGCACAGTCGAGCTCTGTGTAACTGTATATTACATTATTATGGTAAACACAATATATTTTAATTAACCGTAATAATAATTCATGATAATAATAGTTGTAATGATAATAATAAGGCTAGCTACAGCATGATCTCCCGCATAAAGAGATCACCCGATCCAACTGTACACTTTTACAACGTACTTCATAATAATAATCTAATTACATTAATTATAATTAGGTAATTATTACAATTTCAACCTAATTAAAAGAATGTTTTGCGACACGTAGGAGGGACCGCACGTCTTGAATTTTCGAGAAATTAATGCAAGAGTCTCTATCGTTCATGTTGCCCCGTTTCTTTTCTTCACGATAATTGTACACGCTATTTCGCGTCACAAATTTGGAAAATCATCTGTGTACATTGATTTCTCGAAAACGAAGGTATCATTTTTTTCTTTTAAAAAGTTCTTTTCCATTCTTTTTTTTTCATTTTCTCTCTTTTTCAAGTATAAAGGCACTGTACACGTAAACATACAATATACTATAGAAGAGCGCTATAGGCGGTCCAGATGGGTACTATTTTTTAAACAGTTAAAACGTGCCCGTTTAAAAATATCGATACGATCTTCTTTCATTTCTTTCTTGTTTGTTCCTTTTATTTCCTTTTTTTCTGTTTTATTCTTCTCATTGTTACGATGCTACGCACTTAAAATAGGGAGCGGTTTCCTTCGATTCTAGCTGCATTGGTCAACGCTATATCTTCTTCGACGCTATATATCTTAAACATTAAGGAAAAATATAGATGACTATTATATCAGAATGTGCAGAACTCACGGTAACTATTTGGGAGGAAATAATTGGTCAATGCGATCAGAAGTTAAGAAAACGCTCCGGTTTAAAGGTGGGATTTGTTTATCACAATTTGGCAGTGAACGTTCTCACGTTTAAAATACAGTTTTACAAGTTTTTAAGCTACGTGAATCGTTATCATCATCCTCACCCTCTTCTTTTCTTTCCTTTTTTCTTTCTTTCTTTCTTTCTGCTATGGTTTGCTACTTTTCACTTTACAGACATTACAGAATTCGAAAATATTACTTTTTCCCCGCTATTGTTCAGAAAAAATAAATCTTCTTTTTTATGCCTGTTCGTTAACATTCCAACCATTCCGTAAGCATAGAACTCAAACTCTTCGTACACTGTTTAGCGAAAATATGTTTCAATATGTGTGCTCCTTAATTTTCTGGCTTGTCTTCTTCCATTTTCCTCTGCTTTTCGAAGTACGCAATTTTATATGTGCGTCACTTTTCTGCATTTCAAGTAATTGTTCAAGATAACGAATTCAAGGGGATCTCTCGATTACTTCTGCTCCTGATAATTATATATGGCGTTTGTGCGCAATACTAAATTGCATAATATTTTTCTAAAAAATCACCAATGTCACGATTACTCCTCGAGTAGTCAGTATCAAAATACGAGACTTTGAAAAATCTGCAATAAGTGCAGGATAAACAATTAAGTGATCATTACAAGAATGTACTTAATATACAATTCTGCCCTCATATTTTTCTACTGTCCTCCGTTTTAAAAAAAAATCAGATATTTACAATTACTTACAATTCCATTAAATGATAAGTTAATACAACTACTGCTCGAGTTCTTTCTGGCTTTCCCTCTCAGATTTAATTCATAATTCATTAGACAGATGTATCGATACACCATTTAAATTTGATTAAACAGAAAAGAAACTATTTAGTATGTCAAGATGTATATATATACTGACTAGTGAATGTAAACTTTCTAAGAACCAATTAAATTACAACTAAAACAAAAATGGTATTTGAAAGCTTACATTAACTGGTCAACTATTTCAAGTAATACGCTTTATCGGATCTAATATTTCTTTGTATTTCTTTTCCCTAACTTAAGATATGACATTCTTGCAGGTTGTCATAAAAATCTAGTACATTAAAAAAATGAATTTTCTTTTTTAGATAAATAACATCTAGCCTTCCTTATCATGTGATGTTTAAAGTAACGATATATTTTAAATTAGTATTATTGCAATTCTAATAATAAAGTGCTACTAGAAGTAATACTGCCAATTGTTCAAAGTTGTTATACCAGATTTTCAAATCATCCTGCATAATTCCAGTATACATTTACGAAATATCCAAAAGGGAAAATTGAAGAGAAACCCATCTAAAGAAAAAGATTTTTTCTTATTTCGATCACGTGCCTTTTACGTTCAAAGACATTTACTGCCGTCAAGGTTTACCAATGTTTAGCCACAATTTTCCGCTTTTATCCTTTACAAATTATTTCATTTGAATTTCATAAAATTACTTTCCACTCCATTACAAGTATTTCATTTGCAGGTAAAAAGATACACGTGTGATTGCTAAGAAAAGTACACTTTTCTCAATGTCTTAAGTCATGTTGTGTATGCAGTTTACCTACGAACGAAACTTCATGCTATTCGAAGGATCTAAAACTTTCTAAAATATTAAAGTAACTGCTAACAAACTTGAGCTGCCAGTGCTGTGAACCATTTGTAACGAAACCATCGTTAAACAACACAATCTCAATACATATCGTTGATAAAATTTTAACATATATATATATATATATGTTATATATATATATATATATATATATATACTTAAGTATAATCGATATATATATACATATGGATATATATAAATACATATACTTAAGTACAATATATATATATATATATATATATATATATATATTCAATACATTTCATTATTACAAACTGTATATATTCCGTAAAAATTATTCTAAACCTGCAATGTAGCATCATTAGATATTACATATATTTATATATTATATAATGTATTGAGTAAATTTATTCAGTATAATAAATGAAAAAAAGAATGAGAAAAAAATAATAGAACCCAAATCATATATATATATATAACAAGTCGAATTAAATAGTGCAATGTCAAGTAATTTCTATACAACATTGCACACCTTCAGAGAAAATCATCTTCTCAATTTCGAATACGAACTGGTTTAGATTATCCATAGGTCACAGCAAAACAGGCTTAGCGGTGCACGATGGGACCGCTTTCAGTTTGTTCGTTATTAACTATCGAAGCTCTTGAGCCATTCTGTTTCGATTCATTTCACGTTACCTAATCTTATTTTTTACATTAAATATATTTATACATAATTTAATTAATCGTTAATCAAAGTTGTCAAGTCAGTTCGAAATATTGGCAGAATTCATTGTCATGTACTGCCAATATTACATGCATTGAGATCATTTGAGTGCATGGATTAAAATACTCTTGGACACGAGCTTTTTCAACCCGGAAAATCTTCATTAACAATCATCGATAGAGCGGGTTAATACATCAGGAAACTAGCATATACCATCGCTGTAAATGATGTAGAAATACACATATATACATGTACAAATGTATATATATGTATATATATGTATACACATATATTGCAATCGAATGGTGCAACATTGAGATTGGTCGCGCGTATAAAAGAAATGCGGTTATCGTTCGTAATTAACTAACTCGGCGGAACTAGTATTTCCTAGGATTTTCAAAAATACATCGTTCTTCGATGATCTTATTACGACCTGTACTATCTACCATTTTTTGCTTTTTTCTCCATTTTCTCTCTCTTTCTCTCCCTCTCTCTCATGCGTTTGTGAAAATACATCTTTTCGGCGGAACGAGAATTGCATTATTTATACACTTGTGGTAGGTAAGAGGTTTTTTTTTTTGTTTTCTGGCACGTACATTTGGCGTTACTAGACACCAATGTGAATTGACGAGACTGAGTTGAAGGTACGCTTCTCCTTTGCTTTAAGATACGATTAACTCATTGTTAGACAGGCAGCGTTTCCCAACTTTTTTCTTAACGTTGATCTGATCTTATATTCCGTCCTTAAGTTCGTTAAAATTGTACTAATATTCTATAATTGTGTTACCTTAAATAATAATTAAAATAAGCCATTAGACTATAACATTCTATCTTTCATGTACCGAATAGGTTGTATAAATTGATGGAAGATTTTCTATAATTAAAAATCATTTGAAACAAATTCATTTACAATTAATAAATATTCTTTATCATTGACTTAATTATGGTAGAAAAATTCAAATGATTTCAGCATATGATTCCCGATATTTAGAATATCACACGTTTCTCTTTTTATTCTGTTTATGAAAATAAACAAAAAATAAATTGAGAAACGCCGTTTTATGAGCTGATCGCAACATGTTATCGTCCCCTTGTCCTAAAAACGAAGGTTCGTTTATCTTAGAAATTATTATTATAAACAGTATCTTTTACTGTACAAATGTTTTAGAGCCGCTATTTTTTGCTTGACACAATGATTGATTTATTTAAAGCACGATATTCGTCACGAATGTCACTGTACTGTTAACACTTTTTTGTTAAATTAAATTTGAATTTGCTGCAAAATGTTTAATAATTATTTCCTTAATAAATCTCAATCAGATACTGATCTCATTGTCTTCGAGTTTAGTATAAAAACATAATCGTTGCTGCGATTTAAAAAGTCGAATCGTCGTTGGCAGTAGGACATTCGAAACTGTGCTAATATTCCCATGAATTTCATAAAAATCAATAATCGTTTCAATTCGCTTGCATACAAAAATGTACAAGTATGTTTTTTGAGCAGCTTGGTGATACTTTACAATTGTATCTTAATTCATAATAATAGTTAACGACAGCTTATCCCTCATCATTGTGGACTGTTACAGTGTAATCCTTTAATATATTCACGATTGGCAGTGAACAATTCCGTGATGTTTCTCGATTATATGAAAATTTTTTCTAACTTTTCTTTTTGTTATTCGTAAAAATTTCGAAACATGTAATTTATGAACGATATAAAAAAAAGAGATGTTCTATCGTTTGTGACAAAAATGAATATTGAATGCTTGTTTTGTAGTTACTTGCCATGATATAAAACTGATAAGGAACACGGTCAAGTTTGATAACTATGTCAAGCATTTTTTATTGCAAAGCTTATGCACATTATCATGGCTGTGCCATTAAAGGATTACAAATGATGATATTGAGTAATTTATAAGTAAAACGCAGTCTTCTCTCGTTTACTTAATTTCGATTTTCTATACCCGAGAGCTAGAGCAGAGTTTCGCTGATTTTATGTCAATTCAATATAAAATTTTTCGAATATACGTCTCAATTTGTGTATGTAATCAGTACTAATTAATTCTAAAAAAATTTGAAATTTTCAATTGCTTCGTATATAACATGTATTGTGCGTACCTTAAAATTAGCATGGAAATAGATGTTCGACTTATATAGTTTAACATATAAAATTTTCTGCTCTTCTTCATTCTTTTATGGTAGCTCCCAGGTACTTAAATAATGCTTATTATAAAGATTCTTTTCGAACACAGATATTGTACTATCTAAATCACTGTAAAGTGCCTAGAAAGTCCAGATATCTGTGTTGCATGTATTCTCAGGAGGATTGGTTAGACTGAACTGATGAGGGAGTTGTTAGAGAAGTGTGTAAAGTAAATCCGTCATAAACGTCCATTAAATCTCGCATTCTGTATTCTTCTAAGCAAACAAACCCTTCTAAGGATGGGGACTGTTTTCGTGCACAGTCCATACAGTGTACGACGTGTCGTTTCTCCTGTTCTCTTATGAACAGGATGTTAAACACTTCAATCTGGAAGAAAAGCAAAATTTATAATATTAATCAGTACTTATTAAGCTGCTTCAATATTTAAGTTGGTTGTATCATGTTCACCTTTATTTTAAGGAAAACATAAGTAAAAATTATGAGTTAATATTATTTAAAATTATCTTACCTCGCATTGTCCGCAGTAATGCGATGCTTCGTTTTTTCCTCGTCCATGAAACCGAACTTCCACACTTTTACTTTTCACAAACTCTAATATTAAGCAACACTGTCTCATTGTCCTTAATAGGCAATTTTTAATTAGTTCAAACAATCTGGGATCAGACACTTTGATATTTCTTGCTAAGTTCCAGGATAAGTGTACCATTGGTACAATAGATTTGAACGACTGCAGTTTATTCCACTCATATCGTTCAATTGCCAGTTGATATTGTCGAGCAGTTAAAGGACCCACATTCCATGCTATGTTGTTACACCATCCAACAGCTTGAACCCAGTGCACACAACCTAAAGAAATAATAAAATTTTTTTTTCTTAGTTACTTTATAATGAAAATATCTTTACCTTGTTTATTTTTCCATGAAACGAACTAGTTTATTTTAATGGAACTTTAATTAATTAATTTTAGTTTCTACAATATTTTTTTATTATTAAAGATGAATTGTTTAATATGATTAACATATGGATACTTTGAACTTGATTTGATATGAGTAGGATAAAAATGATGAAAAAGAGTTTGATTTCACTTGTACTTTTTTCCAAATTATAGATTACTATGCCATCTATTTAATTAGTGTTAAGCAACTTATGATTATTTGTAATTTGCTTACCCGCATTAACCCAGACAAGATCACCTGGTCTTTGTAAAAACCTATACACAGGAATGTTTTCATCATATAGGTCCTCTAAAGAAGGCCACCAACTGCCATGAAGGTAATTGATATTATTCCGCTCACAAAGAGAGCAAATTATACCCCAGTATGCATCAGGCACTGCAAACCACTCGCAATCTCCTGGTCCAATATTGATATTAATAGAACAAAAATTGTTGTTTTCCTGGTGGCCAGGTGTTCTACTACCTGGTACCTATAAAAGCAAATAAAGATGCTTTTTAGGGAAATGTTTCACCATTTAATAATATCTTTTTTTGATAAATTTTTTTATGTTTTTCAAACTATTTGCAAAAAGTATTCAAAGTATTTGTTACGATATTTAATACGTAAAACGATCTTCTATATAGATTTCATTTACTACATTATTTTGATAAAAATATAAGTTTACATAAATATATCTATAGTTTAAAATATTATTCAACAATAGTTATGAAAAACAAATTTAAATAAATATTATAGTTACCTTCATATATAATTGGACAGTATTCATGCCTAAAATAACGTGTCCGACATGACTGAGCATATTTCCAGCCGATACGACTCTAGCGAACGCTGGTAATTTCATCAGCTCCTGGAGTTGCGGTTTCCACTTTCTCTCGTCTGATAAATCTACATTGGTCCCAAATCGCAACATCTTTGAACCCGGTCGACCCGCCAATCCAAACGCGTTTTTCTTCCTTCTGACAGCTCCAGTGCTATCTTTTGAGTCTGAATCGGATAGATTCGAGGTATGTATACCTTGAGCCTTTTCCTTTTCCTCCTTTAAACTTTCTTGAAAACTCGATGCCTGGTATTGTGCATATTTCGCGATGGTCGTGTGACTTCTATGACTGATACAACCCCAAACTTTCTTTCCCATTACAGGGTCCCAATTCTCATCACTAGTTTGCTGCATTTGCGTTCTCACCTCGATACTATGATCTGGATTCGCCTCTACCAAAGTTTTAGTCGAAAAAAGACCAAGGTCCAGCTTTAAAGCAGCTGCAAGACCACGGATCACAGCTATCGGGTGTTTTAGACAAAACTCTTGAAGTTGAGGACTGAATGCATCCTTCTTATTCTCTAAATAAACGCTAGGAGTAGGGGGTAGGAGTTGTTCCTTAGTTAGCCTCTGACTTGGAGGATCAGGCGGCGTGGGTGGAGGTGAACGATCGCTAAGTATGGAGCAATTCGGTACACCCTTCAATCCCTGACCTTTGCACGCCTCTACGATAGTTTTGGAATCCATGTCTATACTAAGTTCCTGTTCAGGTTGCGATTCGCACAAGCTTTCCAATTTTAGCACAGGTTCGATCCGAGCGACCGATTCACTTTTATTTGTACTTGACGTTGCCTCGCATTTCACCGTCTCAGCTGCTGGGGTTGACGTATTGCAGTTTTCGTACGCCTCGAGCTTGGACGTGGCCGACGATTGAATATCTTCTACCTTTTCCAGCTTCACTTCTTTGATCTTGTCCGCGTTCTCCTCAAGGTTCGACGGTGAAAACGGACCTGAACTTAGCGTACCATTGTTCATGATACTCGGCGCCTCTTCCTTCACGTCTAAATCTTCTGATCCGAAATGCTTCAACAGATCCTCCGCCAATGACGTCGCTATATCCTTCTGGGATAACAGAGCCTGTAACTCCTGATCCGTCACACCCAGATCTTTATTTCCTGCTGAGCCTTCTGGATAGTTGCTCGTTGTGGACGATATTTGAGTATAACCCTGGGCAGTGAATTGGTTAGGCTGGTATTGGTTGTATTGGTTGGATGACAATTGTCTCTGAGGGTAGTTTGGATCAGAGGCAGATTTGTAAGGCATTCCCGGCGTCTGGCTGTTCCCAGTCGCTGCCGTGTTGTAACCGACATTGGAGTCTGAGAATCCTGTTTGTAATGCAACAGTCCCACCTTGCTGCAACTGTAACAGGGAGCGATTAAATAAATATAATATAATGTACTATGCACCATAGTAGTAAAAACCAACCAGTGCTGGTCAAGTTGATTGTTTTCAAGCTTCCACAAAAATTTAATTTGATTATCATTAACTATCAATTAAAAATTTAATTATCATATCGCTTCATAAGTTATGACTTTTCATAAAACATGCTTAACGTATACTTTTCAGTATTTACTTCTAGTTCGCTTTCTTTTTCTAAGAAAAAGTTGTATTTTGTTCTGTCTACCGCGGGCGGTTAATTTGACCGGTCGATAAAATATTTTATTTACTCTTAAAATAAATACAATCAGTACAACGAAAAGGTTATCTTAAGGTTAGATGACAAACAAAATCAGTAATAACAAATAATAACAACTGTTACGCCCGTAATCTTGTCATAAACCATAATCCATCCCTCGATCAAAATAGTCACCAGGTGTTAAAACATATGAACTCAGGCCCATAATAATACTAAGGAATCGTCATGAAATTTAGCATTTTTTACGGTCGACGGCGTTACAAATATTTCAAAAGGCCTGTTGGAATAGTTTGAAAAGAAATAGATGCAAATTGCAAACCTGGCAGGACATCAGTTCATAATATATTTGGGGATATGCTAAACGGCAACTATCAACAAGTTCAGACTCATTACTACAAAAAAACTTGCCAAGTAAAATATTGTGAAGGTTACAAAACTAAGAAAATCTGTTCAAGATGCGGGAAATATGTATGCGGCAAATGTACATTTGATAATAAGATAAACTATAAAAAGTGCAGCGGAGATGAATAAGATATATCTCTATATAAATAAAAGTGTAATTTTATTTAAGCCTATAATTGAAATTAAACAAAAGTAAACAGAAAGTTCATCATTTTATATACATTCAGTCATAAATTGAACGTTATCTAAGTTAAATCATAAAAACTATTACTTTTTTTTATCACCGGTTATTTTGACCGGACACGGTAGGAATAGGTATACACGAAGTATCGGTAGGTTTAGTGTTAATAAACTTTAAGTTCTGTTATAAAATGTGAAATAAGATTGTTTAACAGCTAGATGACAAGATGATTCATAAATGTATATAAAACAAAAGGTATAGTACCGGTTGCTGAGGTATTCCATAGTTCTTGATCACACCAGGTTGTCCTAGTTGCGTATGATTGTAGCCTGTAGTAGGATAACCTGGTTGTCCAGGTCGCAACCCCCTTTGAGTAGCTTGCTGTTGTTGTATCCTAATTTGTTGTTGGTGTTGTTGCATGCATCGGTACTGTTGCTGTAACTGGGCAAGCAAACCCTGTTGTTGTGGCGTTAAACTTCCATGATTTTGTTGAAGAAACTGTAACATTTGTAGTTGCTGAGATGTGAGGTAAAATGGCGGTGGTCTTTGCTGAGAAGCTGGAGAAATTGGTTCTTCTCCTTGCTGAAAGTACAATTTATTTCGTCAGTTGAAACAATCAAACAAGTGTTTTTTTACTGTACGAGTGCATATAACCATGTATGTGTTTTAATATCTAAAAGCATTGTTTTATTAAACTGTATCTTAAGATTTATTTCTAGTGAACTTTACTTTACCACAGCTTTTTTAAATTTAAAATTTTTGTCACTTATAGTATCATTACCACTGACTAAAAGATTTACCTTAAATCTTTTTGTATTAAGATTCTGTCCTTGTCCTTGAGGATAAGGAGGTGGTGGTCCAGCTGGTGTAGCACCATACTTATAACCCGGGCCAGTTGGTGGCTGTTGCTGTTGTTGCTGCCTGCTGGACATCTCAGCACTAATTGGTAAGTTCCAAGCCTCTTCTATAGACGGCAGCTGCCGTCTCCTTAAAAACAGAAACATGACATATTAACAAGACCAATGTTTACATATACACGTTTCTTTTGATAACCGTCCGGTGTTGTGAACGAACCTTCTAAAAAAAAATCTTTCGTGTTCTCCGCTCCTTTTTTCTCTTATTTTTCTGTGATTAATTCGCGTGGGCAAAACAAAATTGCATTTTATCTGCAACACGTTCGCACGTGAAGAGTTCCAAATGTTTCTGTGTAGGTTGAGATTGAAGAAGTAAGAACTATCGTTTTTCAATAATTTCCAAAATTTTTATTTTTGCAAATAATGAATTTTTGATTAGAATTGAGCAAAATCTTGTAGATCCTAAATCCTTGAACATCAAAAACTTATTATTTTTCATTTATCGAATTAAATTATAGCTTTATAACCGTAGATGATACAAAAAAAGAAAGTGGAGGCATTTTGAAGATCTCAAAATCACCATTATTTGTTTTACACAGATCTGTATAATTCCTATACACCAATCATACATCATCTTTATTCTTAACAAGAAAAGTTGAAAATGAATTTTCTCCAAAAATTGTATTGAAAATATATGTATATACACACATTCGCGCGCGCTCGGACACATACACATATATGATTCTTGAGTTTTACACTTATCAGCATTGAAATAACTTCACTCATCCTTTAAGTAACTCCAAGCAATTTCTTCACACCTAAGATAAGATATCAAAAAGGTGAGATGTATCAGAAAATGATAACATTAAAACCGTCTGATTATCATAATACAGTAACACCTTGTGTATCTAAGCTAATCATCACATATTCCACTCAGATAATCGAATAACTTTGTTTTCACCTGTTGTTACCTATTTATTTTGACTGAATATATGATGAACTAAAGTATCGGATCATCTCATAAGTAATTCTTCATGTTTGATTAAAATTAAATTAAAATGATGGCGATAGTAAGAATGTAAAATTAAGAGAGAATACATCATTGATTAATGATGCATACGTCTGATATACATATATATCATAGAAAACTGTATTGCTTATGAGATGATCTAATATCAATTGCACTATAGTATTTTAATTTACATAGTGGTATTCTGCAAGGTATCTATTATCCTAACACATTAGCTTTACTTTGAGAAAGCAACATATAAATTACTTTATTCATATTTTTCAATAATATTACTTGGTCCTCAGTAGCTTAATCAATTGCTCTGATAATCGAGGTCCTACTGTGAATGCAAAGGTCTAAAATTAATCAAAATTTGTGAAACACGATAGAGGTAACTTACTTGGTGGTGGTGGTGGTGGTGGTGACGGATGGCATTGGTGCTTGGCTTAGGTGACTTTGCAGAAAGTTGATCCGCTGTTGTAGCGATGGGTTCATCGGGGTGTTACCTCCTGACTTAGCGCCACCCAGGCCCGCCAATGAGCCCGTGCAATTCGGTGTATTGTTATTACCCCTGTATAAACGAAAATGATTGTTTTGTCATTATTCTATATTTTATCTTTCATGGACAGGTAAGCTTTCAGTCTCTCCTTATCATTTCTCTTCTTTTATTTTCTCTTTTGCTTTCTTTCTTTTTTCTCCTCCTTTCCTTTCCTTTTTTTTTTTTTTGAAATGCTGACCTGTCCTCGACTTACTCATTCTTCTTGTAACATGTAATGCGTGATACGCCATTCAGCGGGGCGCTCATTATGCAGCGTAAAAACTATAGAAGAGGTATAGATAATGAATACATGAATAAAGTGGAAAAAATTGCGGAGGGACCAGCGAGAGAGATTCGAAATATCCAAAGTACGATCCTTATTACATAAAGTTCGGTGGACGAAATAAATTTCTTCTTACATTCAATTTGTTGAAATTAAGTTCGCGAAGATACGAATTTACATAAAATCCCGCGATCTACTTATAAAGTAAAATTTGACGAAGTTCCTCTATGAATGTAACGAGTAGGCGTCTTGCAACATGCGTAACCGGCTTCACGTAAAAAATGGGCAGGGATCTTGGAGCAGTTAGCGATCGATGGAAGATCGATTGTCTCATCTTTTATTTCAACTGAGAAAACGTACATTGATAATACAGTGACGATGTCGCCGTATAACGAAGTTATAAAGCTTAAGGGGCCAATGTACAGCGAGATATTTGCATAGAGAAGTTGGTCGAAATCGGATTTCGAAAAGTTTGACAAAAGTTTCGAATTAAATTCGTGACATACGGGGGCTAAATGCACGAGCAACTATGTACCACTGTTGTTCACATTCATACGACGATCTTACGATAAAAATGCACTTTCTGCGATTTAATCTCATTTTGAGTCGATCCTAACAGATTTTTATCCATGTGCGTTTCATTTGAATATTTAAAAAAATGGTATCTAGAAAATTATGACGAAATCGGTTTGACAAATGCGGAAGCGAGTCGGTTGTTTATTTAATTAACAAATGTTGAGTTTTGATCATAGGAACATTTTGATGCGTACGTTTATCGTGCTTCTGTAAGCTTTTATTCGTTCGCTTATGAATTTTATGACGTGTTTATTTTTAATTCGACGGAGATCAGTGACTTTTTCTTATGTCATGTGAATGAGGTAGGGAATTAATTTCAATCAAATTTTCGATATAAATATTCCACTGTACACAGGATATTTAAAGATACGATTTGTTCCAGTGATACGAGATACCCAGTATAGATAATCAGATAATTTATTCATAATTTATTCGATACATTAATACGCTTTCATCGATTATAACATTTCATTAAGAAACAAAGAATAAATCCCTCGCATTAAATCAAATATATTCTAACGAATTTCTCTCTACTTAACACTTAGCCAATCGAATAGGGAGATCTCCCCTTTGTGAAGAACATCGCTGCGTGGCCGAACGAGGAGATCTCCCTTTTTGACTTTTGCAACGCGTTTTCTTTATTTTCTTTTTTGCTATTAACAGTTATTGTCTATCTGCAATTGTTGCCAATTAATCGCGCCACTTTTTCTCCTCTTACTAAGTACAGTATATAATAAAATACAATTAAAATTAATTAAAAAGCTACACTATCAGTTATGACTAAATAAAGTTATAATCGAACGATATCACATTGTAAAAAAATACTAAAACGTATTATGAATTTTTAATTTCACGTTCCAATCGTGTTATTTATCTTTGGTCATCTTTAACGTTTTTAATTTTACCTATATTTTTTATACTTTTAATATATACTGTCAATTTGATGTTTTCTACAAACAGTATGTGAAATTGATCGAACGAAAATATAATTAACCACTTAAATAATTTTTAGACTTCTTTGTATTTTAAGCACTGAGCATTAGTATACCTCGCTGTGGCGCGTGCGGTTGGCTAAATGTTAAAGTAATTCTCCTTCTACTCCTTCCCTAAAAATGAAACTGAAGTATTCTTATTAATTATAGTAAGACAAATATTTCCTATCAAGGGAATTGCGATCTCTCGTCATCGGCAGGTAAAGTAAAAAAAATGTCTCTCTTCCTAAATAAATATCTTACAAGAAATCTCGAATAAATTATCGAATAAATTGACGTACACTATAGTCATATCAAGCAACTGTTTCTCGTTAAAACGAAATATAGTAGAAACCATGTGAAAATCTAGTTTCGTAGGAAAAGTACAAAGTCGGTTAACAACTAACAGTTGTAGCAATGAAGCTGCTGACGGTAAAGATTTTACACGCACATCACTGTTTTTCGATATTGCATAGTACGGATGTGTTTTAGCCAAACCATTGTTAGCCAACAACATCTCGCTAACTCTTAAAGGATCACAAGAACGAAATTTCGCTCGACGCGAATTGCAACATCACGCTATTTCAAACGACCTTCTTCTATCTCTATAAAAATGTTTAAACATTAAGTAATAACGAAACCTTCGACTCGATCGATCAATAAATCATTCCATCTACGACAATAAAAAGACGTAACGAAGCGAAATTTCGTTCACGACAGCGTCAGCTTGTCCATCTTATTTAAACGATAGAGATTTTAACGGCTAATGTAACGTGAACGTTTTAGCGTGTCGGGCCGACAATTTACTTTACCTGGATGCGTTGACGTAACAAGCTAGTGCGTCTTTCGGTTGACTAACGCTTTCGTACAGAATGCCCAGATTAGTCCACGCAGCTGAGTGTGATTTGTCTAACTGTACAGCGCATATATAGGCTTGTAAAGCGTCCATAGGTTGATTCTGCTGTTGATATAGAACGCCTATGCTGCACCACGTGTCGGCGTTCCCTTCTGACTTTTCCACGGAATTTCTGCAATCGACGATGGTTCGTAAGTGACCTGGATTCGTTAAAGCATCGAAGCAGGTGGACGACATTGTTTCGTGTCGCGTGGTTCATCCACTGTCCACGATAGTCAATCTAACATAGGGGCATAAAATTGCTGGAATTTAATACTGGCGCGTTTAACCGAGGAAATCGAACGGATGGCCATTTCTCAAGGAATTGGCTACGTTCTTGCGTCGAAGTTAATCCAGCTTAAACGTCGGTAAAAAGAAAAAGCTACCAAACAGAGGCGAATTAGTCGGTGTTGCCCGGAGAGGCTAAGAGGCTTAAAAGCGTGGCTGATACATCGGCGCAATAATTCCAAGATTCACGCTCTTCGCGTATCACAAGGACGACGTACGTTACCTGTAAGCGATAAATGCATCGTGAACTTTTCCAGAAGCGGCGAGGCAACGTCCCAGCAGGTAAAGGCTTTGCCCGCTCTTCGGTTCCGCCTCGATGGACTTTTGCAGACAGTGTATAGCGATTGCTTGCTTCTGCTGTCTCGTTATACCAAGCACCGTGCAGTCAACCACGTGGTACATCCATCCTGCAACGAAAAATCAATGTTCGAACGTTATCATCGTGTGGCTCGTGCGACAGAGGAAAGAAACGTGTTGGTAGAAATTGATCTCTCGTTGTTCGTTTTAGCGTTATTTGCAATTATGAACTATGAACTAATATTCGCCGCGAAAGGTGTGTTACGGTAGCGTGCGAGAGTCTTGGGCCACCGTTCGAACGGAAAATGTCTAGTTCTTACGGACGAATACAAAGAGACTTGATACTGTTTTACGTCTGTCGTCGCTTGTTGAGAATTCAATTTGTTAAAGTTACTTTTTGTCAGTACAGTTTATGCGACTTTGTTTAGCTCCGCCGGTAGCAAGAACTTCTTTGGGGATTTCGTTAATTAGCTTCTGAATAAATTTATTTTCTACTGTTTCTGCTATTTCAAGCAATTTCTTTACGTCGTTGATTCATCTCTCTCTTTGTTCTTGCGACTCGTTTTAAACCGTTCTGTGCGCGTTTCAAACGACGTATAAAATAATTCAGCACGCTATTCGTTATAAATTATTTCTAGAAATGTTGCGAACTAGGAAAAAAATTCAAGCGAATGGTATGTCGAAAGCAACGCGTAGAAGATTCGTTTCTATTTCGCACCACAATGTGGAAATATTTCTTCAAACTATAACTAGTCATCGTTATGAAATCATCATTGTACATACTCTTGCCACTGCTCCTTATAATTATAATAGTTACAAGCATTCCTGTACTTTGCTATAATTCGGGCCACGAGGTCGTGAAATTAATCGACAACGAGATTATCTCGTGTCTGGTGTCGCGGTGACAAGCGAATTGACAGAATACGAGGAGATAGGGACCTGAAATCTCGTATCGACGCGACTGCAACGAGTCTTATCTCTTTTCGTAAACATTCCGAGTTTCTCCGCCAATAGAAGAAATTGCATGAAAATTACTTTCTTTCGTTTCGAGTTATTTCCCAAACACATAAGCGTACGTACAAACTATTATTCTACCGAACTATTCTAACTTGTTCTGTTATTGCATACAGCTATTTCTGCCAGACAAATATCCAAAGTATTTAACAAAAGCTCGTGGAAGAGATATTACGCTAGTTGACTTTACAAGGAAATAGACGTTGAATAATTTTTCAGTCGGTTCACTGCGTTCCTTGGTAACTTCATTTGCTCGTCTCTGTTCCTATACTAAGCCAACGTCGAGTTCCCTCCAGCCGATCCAATATCTTCTACGATCTTCTACGGGGCACTTCGAAAGCATCTTTATAGCGGATACACTTCACGAACGACGAACTCGGCAGAATCGAAGATCGATGAATGTTTGGCGGCGCGTTAAGCCACCAGATCCAAGGTGCTGCCTCGAAACATGCGATAGAAGGAACTGCAAGTTCGGAGGAAAGCGAGATCGGGAATCGCGTGTGGACGATGATGCGGTGCGTGCGAATGAAAACGAAGAGGAGGGACCGAAGTACCGTTCCTCTCCCTGCTGAGTTTCCTGAGAATTTTCGACGTGTTGTGCTGGCTCCAGGCTAGACGAGTACCGAACTGAATAGATTTTCGCAGGTATAACCTAGGGTAGCCACTTTTACCCCACTCTCCCTTCCAGGCGGTCTCGAATTACAACCCTCTATAAACATAGGCGTAGAAGCGATTGTACGCGGTCTCTGTCTTGGGAAAATAGTTCAAACGTTCCTGAGGATGCGAGCAGCATTTTATTGTACGCGATGAACACTACCGAGAAGCCGGACATTTCTAAAACTGGCGAATTGGTAAAATCGCGTTCACAGGAAAGATTACTGAATTACTGAAAATTCTGAGATTCTGAAATAAATAAAAAAAAAAAAAAAGAAAAACAGGAAAAATTACAGAGTCGTTAATCGGATTTGACTGTTCTTGGGAACATTCGGAATTCTTCCACGCGCAGGATATTCTTCGAATTACTTTGATCCATTTTACCGGATTTTTACCTCCTCCTGTTAAGATAAGAGCAGGAGAGATCGCACGTGCGACTTTTATCTCGGGAAAGTAATTCGAACAATCTTATGAACAATCGCTCTTTTTCTAGGTAACAGGGAAAATCGTACGAGAATTAGAGGAGACTCTTTTGCGTTTGAGAGTGTAATTTCTTAAAGAAACTACAAATTGCTAACGCGTGATTCGTTTTATGGCAAACATGGTACGAGCGTTAAATATCTTGGAGATATACAGGATTTTGTTCTATGTCTGAGAAAAGTTGCTCAAGAGTCGGTAGAGATATTTTTTTACTTGTTGCTTGAGTCGAATCGATGCGAGCACCTCCTTGTGCCAAATATATAATACATCGCTATACGTATGTTACTGGACGTGTGTTTCAGTAGGTACACGATACACGCGTGTATCTGTGTACGCTGTATTCTTAAAGGCAGCTGTTAGAGTTGTAACGGTAAGCTTTTATTTCTCAGCTTCTTCATTCATTATTATTTGCCGTGCGTAGGTCTGCGTTGGCTACGATGATGTGCGTTGTGAGCGGAATAGAAGTTTCCGAACAAGATTCTGTATTTTCCCAAGATCGCGGTTCGTTCTACGATTTTATGCCTGTTCCTGTAAACAGATTTCGTCGAAATTAATTTTATCTTTTAATACTATTACGCTTCTTCCTTTGGCGGTAAATTTTACTGCAGTTGAGTTTCGAAGTCTGTTAATTTCACATGGTAAAATAACGCTGTTGTATCGTAGCTAGTATAATAATAATTTTCCCTATGTACGTCACGGATTTCTGTCAGAAGATACTTTCAGGATACGCAGCTGAGATCTGAGAGGACACCTTCGTAATAATTCGTGCGAGACGTACGTACATAAAAGTAGAGAGACAGTAGGAGTTTATCGAGTGCAGAAAATACAGATTTTAAGTACATTATTCACAATAAACATGAACTTTTGTAATGGTATGTTAGGCAGTTACCGATACGCGGCGGTACGACGTAGCCATGCTGTGTTATGTGTCGGCGCTTTACATTTTTCGTTGTATGATGCAGTTTTTGGGTTTAAGTCTCTGGGGAGCGGAGCTCTTTTTTATGTATTTTTTTTTATTTTTTTTTTCTGTTCTGAAAAACTTGGTTGAAAAACAGGACGCTTGTACATAAAAGTAGAGTTTGCATGAAAATGATTTTTCACCGTATATTCTGTATATATCTGTGCTTGTTTATATATATTTTTACATTCGGTGTTACACATACGAAGATATCAACAACTTATAATAACGTCATTTGCTAGTATCAACACGAAGATGATACTGGAACGTAGATAAATTCATTTGTCGAGTGAAACACCCAGTTTTTGTTAACGAAACGCTGCCAAATCTTCCCTTGAGGAAAAAAACGTCAGATTTATGTTAACAAAATTATAAATCTCCACTAATTGTTCTCATGCAGCGCCGATCGTGATCACGTTTCCATCTCCGTGACGAAAACCATGTCCAGACACCGCTTCCAAACGCTCGGTCTTAATTATCATAGCGATTCAATGCGGCTGAGCGTCGCGTATTATACCTTGCAAATTAAATACGTGCCGTGGGAAAACGAGAGTTTCGCAACAAGTAGTTACACAATCATAGAACGCGATGCTAAACGCACGGCGATTCTAAATGGAATTAAGTCGGTCGGTTCATAAACCATCCGGTGAAATTAAAGCGTCTACTGTGCTCTAATTGTCGGTCGCCGTCCATTCATCCATTCAGTTCTGTGTTTTCGTTTCTTCCACCCGGTTACACAATGGATCGTGATATTTCATTTTCACGGTTCTTTTTTCTTCTTTATTATCTATTCGTTTCACGGTCTTCGTACGTTCCGCGTTTCTTCGTTTTTGCTACGCTTTTAACGCGAACTTTACGAGGAAATATTATTCAGTTCTCTTTCACCGGTAGATAAATTTATAAAATATTTTTAGTAGATCGTAAATTTAGTTATCGTTCGTGGGATTTTCTCGTGCATTCTCCTCTTGAAATTCGCTTGATACAATTGATACAATGAATACACCTGATACGATTCATTCCGTTTCATTCGTGCATCGATCTCTTTACAAACGAATTTATTATGCAACTCGTTTTTCTACTTGTTCGAGAAACATGATACGATTTATTTGTTTAACGAGAATTCTTCATCTTTCTCGGTTCTGCTTATTTATGTAAGATATATTCGGAGACATTTAAACGAGACATTCAATTAAGCAGAGATGAGAACTAGAACTATCACACTAGTCAAATTGACTGGTTCTACAATTTTATTATAAAATTCCTACTTCATGTTATATTTTTTTGCAATTTTCTTTTTTATGTATTCAAACTGAAAATAATTTTGTATGAAGGCTACTTATACCAAGACTAGTCAAAATGACTGGTACTTGCCAAAGCGTAAAAGGGTCCTGCAATCTGTTTATCGAGTCCCAATTAACCAGTTTCCTCGTTTTGTACAGCTTCCCACATGTTTTTCAAATTTTTACCGCGTATCATTCGATATGATGATATCAGCTATCGGGAAATTTCCGGATCGATCGCTAGATGCTAACACTAAAAATACCACAGCAGTTAAAATGACTGGTTCTACAATTTTGTTATAAAATTTCTACTTCATATTATATCTTTTCTGCAATTTTCTTTTTTATGTATTCAAATTGAAAATAATTTTGTATCGAAGCTACTTATACCAATACCAGTGAAAATGACTGGAACTTGTCAGAGCGTAAAAGGATCCTGCAATCTGTTTATCGAATCCCAATTAACCAGTTTCCTCGTTTTGTACAACTTCTCATATGTTTTTCAAATTTTTACCGCGTATCATTCGGTACGATGATATCGGCTATCAGGAAAATTCCGGATCGATCGCTAGATCGCTAGATGCTAATACTAAAAATACCATAGGAGTCAGAATGACTGGTTCTAGAATTTTCTAAATGTGTCAACCCTCGTTTAGGGATCCCAGACGGATTAATAATACCACAAATCTTCTACATAAGAAGAAAGTAATAAATCGATAAACATAAAAATATTCTATTATTACGTATTTTTTAAAGACCAGTGATTTTCACTGGTTTTGGTAGAAATAACTTCGTGTTAACTATCCGCAGTTCTAGTATTAAACGCACGTTAAACGTACATGAAATTTACATATCGATATCTGCCCGTTCCGTTAAATCGAGTATTTAATCTCCTTTTCACAAGGGTTTTATCCTTATTAATATTCCTTCCGATTTTTAATATTAATTTTCAATATATATCGCGTCGTGCGATCAATGTCGATTGAAGTCGTATTAATAACAATATTGTAATCCGTTCCAAATTCGTATGGAATGGAGGTCAGCCAAATTAAAGCCGTTATATATTACGTTGTAATTATCGTCCTCGATTCCAGCCATTCAACTTACAATTAGTTTTGTAAACGGACATTTACGTAACGGTACTAACTAATTCATCTAAACGAATTTCACGTGTAATTTATGGCTCTCGTAATTGCTCATAAAAGTTCAACTTCTGAATTTTTCATTCGAAAGCATCCCAATAATCCTTGCAATCTCGATTCGCAAACCTGTGAAATGCAAAAAAAGGAAGAGGAAGCCGAGACCAGAAGCGGAATACGAAGTACGAAAGAGCCTTAGAAAATAAATTCAACGCTGGAATATTCCTCTTGCCCATGAACCTACTTGGAATTATACAAAGGCGAGATTTATGAAGAGGCGCTAAATGTAAACAGTCATAAAACTTTTCCAACTGGCTGCACATAATTTGTAACATAATTATTTGGATATAATAATCGTCTACTGCGACAGACGTGTTGTATATCTTCGAGGAAGTCAGCGTCCCGGTTCTGGTATTTTATTGACCGATCATTGTCCGTCCGGATAGAGACGTCACTATAAAAGTGTCTTCTGTTGAACAAACCGCCCCTGCCGCGGGTTCTTCGCTTTTTCAGGCATTTTTATTCCTAAGACGCTTGAAATATTCAACCTTTCGTCGATCCTTCATTTTCGCAGCGCTCCTTGCGTCGATCGCGTGTCAAATTTGACGGAATGGCGAAACATCGATCAAACGACAAGACGAATAATTCGTTGCGCTCTTCGTCGTTCGCGTGCATTCGCGGCGATTCTCTCCTCCGGAGGTTATCGCGTTTCGTTCGTACGTCGAAGTCGGAGAGTTTGGAAACAATTGGTCTACGAATGGAGCGAATTCGAACGATAGGACGTTCAAGCGGAAAAGCGCGTGAAATTGACCCGAGGAGAGGAGGGTCACGATACGTGGAATGCGTTTAAAAGGCGCGTTTCTCAGTTCCTTAAATTGCGAATCGACGATTTTGAAGTTCTGTCAACACGGAGCGCCAGTTTATGGTGCGGACGAAAGGAAAAAATCGCGGCTGAAGGAGAAAAGGAAAAGAAGGAAGAAAAAGAAGCAACGTATATCGAACCGGTCCCAACGTGGACACGCGAGAAGCCGTAAACAGGTTGTAAAAGAGTCCTGTACCCTTTGGAACCCGTAAAGGCTCGCACGGACACGTCCACGTAATTTAGTCGAGTGACGCGAGTCGCCACTTGCTGCTAAATTAAGCGCTTTAGTGCGTAAAAAGTGTCCGGTATCGGTACGATCGAGTTGCAGATTTGATCGATCGGAAAGGTCTAGAAATTTGCATCCAGCGCCCTAAGCCACTTTTCGTCGAACCACTCGGACCAAAATTTCGATGTTGAAGCACGGTGAGTTAATAAATCGCTCGCCAATCGACTAAATTGACACTTTGTGCACCGTATGGTCTGACAAGCGTATAGCCTGAATCGTCGCGTATTTTTGCAGCGTTTGAGGAGATTGAAAAGATTGAAAAGATCGAAAAGATCGAAAAGATCGCTGGGAAGGTTCGTTTCGATTTACAATTTCCATTCGATATACGTTTATCGAATTATACAGGGTGGTTGGTGACTGGTGGTACAAGCGGAAAGGGGGTGATTCTACGCGATAAAAGAAGTCGAAAATATAAAATAAATTTTTTTTTTAATTTTTCCATCGAGACAACGATCTACAGTAAGATCCGTTACAACGTACCGCACGCGTACCGAGCGAAAATTCAAAGTCGATTTTCTCGAAAACAAAGCCTCGAACGAAAAATTGTTATTCTATATTTTCGACTTCCTTTTTCGCGTAGAATCACCCCCTTTCCGCTTGTACCACCAGTTACCAACCACCCTGTATAACTAGCATTTTGCTGTGCAGTCCGCAACGTGTTCACGGACGTGTTCTCAACGCGAACCTCGACTCTGCAACGTTTCTCGGGGATGAAAATGATTGGGAAGAAAGAACACGGTCGACCCTTCGACGTTGCGTTTCAGTTTGACACAAGTTTACGTTCGGTAGTTTATTGCTTTGATACGACAACTTTGTGATTATCGAGGATTGGTTTGTCGCGGAAGCTTACAGGCTTTTGGCGGAGCTTTGGCTGTCGCTACACTTCGCCAGACGCGATTATGGTATATTATTATCGGTAAACATACGACGATTATGGTATTGTATCGTAGAAAATGCTCGGGTTCGTTTTGTAAATTTCCAGGCTACGGCATCGTAACCGCGAATTCTCACGTGAGTTATCGACCTGTTTCATCGTGCGGGAGAAAGCGCAGCAAATACTTGGAATTCCGGCTTTCCTTGAAATTTCGCGTATCGCCCGCTACTCGCTCGTGCTTCCGGATTCTTTTCCTTGCCTTCTTTATTCCCCCTCTTTGTTTCGCTTCGTGTGTAATAAACGCGTTAAGAAGCGAGGAAGGAAGAGACGCGAGGTCGAGCCTCGTCACGAAGGCATTTAAATTATCGGGGCGGGATATCGGCTTCGTCTTCGAAGCGAAATTTCCAGATGTCGGAGCAGCGTGCCGATGTAATGGCATTTTATTGCGCCCCTGATGACGTTCGCTTTTTTCGCTGTTCGATATCCAGGCCGCGATCTTACGTACGAATTCGCGTTTTATCGAGATTCGTCCGCGTTATTATTAATAAATTTGAGATACTCGGGTTTCCTTCGTCGCCATACTCGTCAGACTATCGTCGTAGATATTCAGATACCTTTTATTTGTATCGTTTCGCTTGTCACATATTTTATCTTTTATTCTTCACTTCGGTATTTATCCAATGGGAATCCGATCATCGAGAGTTGCGCGCATCGATAGAAAAATTAACGAAAGACCTTACGATGAATTTGTTCTATCGCGGCTTTAGGTTCGCGATACGAACGAAATCAGAAGGAAGACATCGATGATTTCAAACGGCACGAAAATCAAGGATAACGAAATTGCATTGGAAATCGAGTCCAGCGAAGTGAAATTAAGGAATTAATAAAATATGCTGCTGGTCGGTTTAGCTTGCAGAAGGCTCACACGCGTGTGCGTACGTTTCCAAAAATCGTTTCTCTTTATACGTACGTGTGCATTTCCTCGCGCTAAGGTAACAGTGTAGCATCGACCCGAACGCCAGTGCCGGTCAAACGATCGGCTTCAAAAATTGAATTTAATCAGACGATATAAGAATTTGCATAAAGTTGGGCGAACAAGCGAAGGTACGATTTTAAATTAAACTTCAATCAATTTCTGAATTTTCGTTAATATAGGAATTTACATAAAGTTAGACGACCGTACGATTTTAAATTAAATTACGCTAACATCGTAACACAGTGTTAACATTCTCGAAAAAAGTATTCCTTTCGGCACAAAATCTAGCTTCCTCGTACGAAATTTCCGAGCTGCCTCTACGCGTCTTTTTCTTCTCAGGCCCGAAATATTTTTCAAATCTTCTTTCGCTCACCCCCCCCTCCCTCCCACCAGGCAACCTAATAATTCGGAGGTTGGTCATCGAAACGGTGAAAGCGAGAGTCGTTCTCCCCTCGATGGGTCGAGCAAGGATCCTCGCCGTTTCCTTTGAGGCGTTTCTATTCAGCCCTCTTCGCTCCTCTGCGCAGCCTTCCGCTTTGCCGAGGGATTTGTAACGCGCAAGTAGGTCAGCACGACGTGCAGCTTGACCTGTATAATGTTTCGGTTCTACCTGCCGTGTCACGTAGCGCGTACCATCTCATTAAACGGCAGTCGAGCACGCTCGCAACACACATTTCACGATCCGGCTGCGGAGAGAATTCGGCCTTAATGCATCGCCACTTTCGATATATTTCAACCTTTCTTCTTCGCCTCTTGCGTCCTTTGCCCGGTTTTCATCGGAAAATGGACTATCGTCAAAGGCAGACGAACGTACGGACGGATGTTACATCGGTTGGAAAATTTCGAGCATGGCCTTGTTCTGTTGGCTCGGCAACTAAGTGATTGCGGATTTTGTCATCAGGTCGTAATGACACAGGCCGCAATCGCTTAGTTGCCAGCCCGATATTTTGCACGAAAATCTCTTCTACGTTTGTTCGCTCGAGAAACGGGAACGACACAAGCGTAACTTTTATTCTACGATTGATCAGTTAGGAGCTCGTTGAAACTTCAGCAGGCGAGTAAACTAAAGCGCGTGGCAGAAGGTAAACGTCGAGTATACTCGTCGAACACGGAGTATGCGTGTTTGTTGTAATATAAAATTAGGTTGTAGATAAACGATGAAATACTTGATCGAGAAGATGTAAATCGATAAAGGGAATATTAAAAGCAACAGACGGTCGGACGCAAACACGCGACTCGAATTGAAATTGAACGGTGCTCGGAAGAGGATTCGCCGGTTAAACGCTCGTGTAGTAGCCCGGTTGGGTTACGATTCTGTAATTCCACGAGTCGACGGTCTTCGCCGGCTTAACAACCGCTTTAATCCGCGCTGTACCGAGTTAATAACGCGGCTGCGAAAGATACAGCGGGCGGTGTGCACGCGTCGCGACGCATCCGCGGATCCTCGCTCGAAGACGGTTCACCGAGCCAGAATCGAAATTTGGCGGTTCGCCACGGAGACGCGATGGCAAAATAACGAAAAACAGGAACGCGAGAAAATTAGCCTCGAATGAGAGAAAACGTGACCAATTGATGCAAACAAGAAGAGGAACGAGAAGGAGGAGCAAAGAAAGATAAGTTGGAAAAGGCTGACGGGGTAGAGAGGTTCCCACAATCTCGTTTCCTTATCGAATTCGGTTCTCTCTTTCTCTCTCTCTCTCTCTCTCTCTCGATCTCTCCTCTCTCTCTCTGTCGCTCTTCCAGCTTTCTTCTCTCGCTCGAATACGCACCCTCTCCCTTGTCCCCACTCTGTTGCCAGCGTTCGCTGCCCCATCTCATCGCCAGGCCACCCCAACCCGGAATAAATCAATACACGTGTCTGCTACTTGCTCGTACACTCGGCTCGGCCCTTAAGCCGAATCGTCGCGAGGAGCTGACAGCTGGCGAGGAGAAAAACGATTCGCGTGCTGGTGATTTTGCGTGGGTATAAAAGGGTTGTAGGGTTAATTACCTTGGCGGAGCACGAGGTTGGCATTTTTGACTGGCGGCATTCGTGTGCAGTAGCTACGAAACGTTTTTCTACGTGGTACCATTATTTTCCAATAAAGAGCCTCTTTTTTTTCTTTTTTTTTTTCAATCGAACGTTCTTTCATCGAACGTTCACAGTCGCTACGAGAGTAACGCTATAACGATACGTTTAATATTCTCGGAGTTGATCAATTGCTCTATATTCGCTACGGTAGTTACATTGGCGTGGCGATAGTTTTTTGTTCTAACGGTAAATTCAACGGCAGTCGTTAACGTTTATTATTTATAGTTAAGGATGGTCGTGACTCACCTAATTGACGACAAATGTCGGCCTTCAGATGAGAAGGCAGAGTCTTTTCCTTGAGCAATGCCTCGTAATGTTCCTTGGCAAGGCGATATTTCCCTTGGACCTCGTACAAATGGGCTATGTGAAATTTTACTGTAACAACGGAAAAGAAAGACATCGGTTTAATATCGAGCACGTGGGATACGATTAACGATACGTAGACCTGGTAATCGCCGATTATTTCAGACGCGTTATTGTCAAATTACGTTACGAATTGTTCGTACGAATTTGCAAACTTAACGAAGAATATGCTTGATAAAATATTCGTTGAGAAGAAGTAATAATAATACCGTATCGTATATTTGCAATTTAATCACGTGCGTATAATAATTCATCGATACTCGCGCACTTTGCTATTACCGGTAGAATACGAAAACTATGAATAATTAATTAATTCTTTGTACAGCTGCATTTATCAACTATGTAATAGCCTGCTTGGCTTTGCAACGTTATGGTGGAAATTTGAATATGTTAAACAAGAGACATGGTGTTTACACAAATTGCATATTATTGATTATGCGTCATTATTACAAGAAATATACATATTGAATGAAAAACGCGATAATTGCATGTTCTGTTTCCATTATGATTTCAATTAGTGCACTCGAAAGCTGACATATCTCTGATGAGAATTTATTTTTAAATTAATATTCGAATAAAATAAAAAACAGCCATACGCGTGTATATAATATAACATTTTCCAATAATTACAAATGAAATTTCCTTGATTTAAAATAACACCGTGGCAATTACGATTGACCAATGGAATAACACAAAGCGTAGGACAATAATACTTACATGAAAATTTCAATCTTTCAACGATCCGTCGATTTTCTATATTTTCGTTTGCGTATTTTAATTCCAAGTTGCATTCCTCCCTTTGATCTAACTATAGTATGCAAATACGTACTATCGTTTAGATCGTTGGCAGACACCAAACTGACTTGAAATCTCAATGGGTCGTTGCTTTTATGTTCGCCTCATTTCATAAACACAACTTCGCTCGGCTGAAGAACCAATTTCTCGGTAAACGGAAATGATTCCCCGTGCGCATGGGATCGTGGTAATCGTTTGAATCGTGAATCACTCTTCCGTATGACTCAATTTGAATATTTTATCATCGCTCTTTAATTAGTCTATTAAACCCGTTAAGCGTATGATTAATATCGTTAATTATTATTGTCCGTAATGTCCATTAACTTGCACGCTCAGCCATTAAGAATGAAAAAGCTTTTATTATTCTTGCGCCATCTTCTCAGTGGTGGAACATAGTCGCGGGTAAAATATTAATTCGCTGCCATAATATTTCGAACGGTAACACACGCTGTTGAACGATTAGAATCGATCGCCTGCGAGAATCAAGTTCTCTCATAACATCCAACAGCTCGTATCCGCGGCGCCGTTATTTTTACTCTCTACGTTAAATTTAAACTTCAAACAGCAGGACAGAGAACTAGTCGAGTCCCGGTTGACTCATTGCTGCTTCTTGGTAATTCGAAGTGACGCTACGCGACGAGATGAAACTCCAACAGGGAAAACTGACGGAGATTCCCGTTATCGCTTAAGATTTAACGTTCTGTTCCACTTCTGTTGCTTGATAAATCGTTACGTAGAATCCAGTCACTACGTACCCCGTACGTACATATACCACCGCTATTTAATATTTAATCGACGATTCGGAATTTATTCCTAGTAGCTAGCGCACCTACAGTCACAGCTTAACCATTTAACAAACACGATGTTCCGCGTCGAACGGTAAATTCCAACTGCGTTGCAAATACTGCAACTTTAAAAGCTACGTACGTGTCAAACGAAAACCAACAATTCCAATCTCCGAATGTTATCCGCGAATAAATCGAATAAATCGACCGATTAACGAATCGCACCCAATATTTTTCAAGTTAAACGACCTGCTTTTATATTCCATACGAACCATAAAAATTAGGTAATTTTTCATACCGGTTAATTAATTATCTACCGTAACCGTTTCTTCTCCTTTTTCTTTTCATATCCGCTACGTTATTCGCCATCAATCTGCTTTATTTAATTATTTATTCTATCGGTTCATTTTTTCAATTGTTCTACAATTTGAATTTAACAGAACGGGGGCGCGTAAAAGACGGAGGAAGAATAAAAGTAAACGAAACTCTCACACGGTGCAATAGAAAGTGAGAGACAGACAGAAAGACAGAGGGAGAGAGAGAAACCGTGGAAACACGGCTGCGAGGTATCACGAACGCAACGTTAAATTAAGTGGCAGGTGAATTGAAGAAAAATCGTTAGGGTAAGCGTTTAACGCGCCTTAAATGTCGTCCACTACGCCATACGTGTTATCGTAGGTCATACGTGACACAAGAATCGCTGTATCACGTTGGGAAAAAGGGGGTCAAGTTCGAAGCGGAACGCGAGCAAAAGGTCTGGCATCTAGACGTTGTCAAGACGTGGCGCGCAGGTATGTAATAGGCGCTTTTCACGCGGCGAAAGTATCGATTTCATTGTGCCATTTTAAATAACGTATTAAAAGCGTGCAGGGGAAAAATCGTCGGAATTATTGCACCATCCGCCGTCCCATAGGAACTTTTCATCCGCTTGCTTTTTCCATTTCTCCGCAGGTAGATTAATAACTTGCACATTTGATGGATCGATCGAATCCGTTGGAACATTTAACGTCGAATAAATTTGAAATGCTCGGTGGCAAAAAAAACGATTTGTTTTTCGCGCTCTAGAATTTTTATTTCGATGAACTTTCTTTCAAATAAAACATCATTGTATTTGAGAAATTGAAACGAACGATCGCGTTGTTTTTTTTCACGGATTTACAGTGGCTACGAAATTGATTAAAGCATTCATAGATCGATCGATCAAATTCGAGTATATTAGATTCGTCGTTTAATCACACTGTCGTACGACGACACAAAATTTGAAATAAAAATAAAAGCAGAAGAAAAAGATCGCTTATTCGGAAAGTAGAGAGTACGTAGCTTTTTTTTTTTTTTTTAATATCGGACAACAGAACGATCTATTCTCTCGATATCGAAGATTCTATTTTTAAGAAATTGATCGATCGAAGTCTGTCGACGCGTTCGATGGACTTTTCTGCTGCTGCAAGTTCTCCTATTGACATTCGACAACTGCGATATAAAACACAGAGAATGTAAATCTAGAGTGATCGACTGCACGAGTTTAATGACTTTTTGCATCAATCGACAAGTTGGAGTGAAAGTGGTTCGCATAACCCGATATCCAAGAGAGCGAGATCTCGACGGCTTTTAATTTTTAAGATGCCGCAAAGCTCGTCCTCTCTTTAATGAGGCGTCCATGAAAAGCGAGAGTTCCGTGAAAAGTGAAAGTCTCCGTGTATTTTAACAAAAATTATCTTTTTTCGCTACAACGATACACCTTGGAAACCAGATATTTCTGTGACGAATTAAATCGATCCGAAGAAGACATTTCTCCCTCAAAAGCTGCTCATTCCCAATGGCTTTCGTCGCACAAGTTCTTCGATTATCACGATATATCTCGAGTATCGTTTCGAATCGTCAGAAAAATTCAAATCCTTTCACGTCCATAGTCTTTCGTCTTTTGCAAGACGATTAAATAAACCAAAATCCTTCTTCCTCGTTATATATTACGATTATCCTTCGTACTCGTAATTCGCGATGGTCGAGCCTCGACATTCGCGAGTTCTTGCACGAGTATCGTGTTAGTGTGCGAAGAGGAAGGAAGGCGGTACGAGGAAGCCAACATATGGTATGGGAGTAAGATTTCGGGAGTAAAAATGCGCGGTTTACGGTGGGCAGCTGTTCCGCGTGAATTATGTTTTTTGGAAGGTGGAAGACGCGTAGGCGATCGTAAAGGGGGCGAAGAAAACCGAGAACTTACTTTCGAGCTTGGAAAAGGAGGCAGGTGTCGTGGCATCGATCAGAGCGAGTGTCAGGTGCTTCAAGGCGGCGTCAAAGTCAGCGTGGACCTTCAGCATTAAGCCGAGCCGTAGGTGAACCTCGCAGGCTCGTGGAAATCCTGGTTCCACCCATAGCACCTGCTGGAATGCTTTCACGGCCCTGCAATGATAACGATCGAATACAATTTCAATCGAATAAATAGAATTCACCATTCTATTGCATCAACCTATCCCTTGATCGACACACCGTGAGACAAAGTTTATCCCGATCACGGTTTACGGAAATTCTCGATCTTCATCGATACGAGTTGAGTTTCCCGATTTTTAGTTACAGTTTTCTTCCATTTAGCCTTATCGTTTACTTGCAACTGTCAAGAACCTTTCACATCTCTCGTACTTAACATTTACGCTTAAAAACTATCACTCAAACCCGATCTTGGAACGTACCTTTCGCGTTCCTTAGTTTCTTATCTATGCTTTTACTATTTGTACCCTCGAAGAGGCCAAGTCTGAACGACGCGTACAGATTCACACGGAAATATCAAGCACGGAACTCTGACAGTAAAGTGTAAAAAATGTAAGGACTGGTGATACAAAACTATAAGTATAGTATAAAACTATTCGCTAATCTTTGGCCCTTCTTCTCTGTTCTCCTCTCTCTCTTGTTTTGCTTTCTCTTTACTAGCCATCGCTTCTTCATTCTCAATTCCCCTCGGGATCTCGAGATCCGCGGACCTCGTGCCTTCACGACAACCTCCGCTGCGTCTACCTTCGTTATGAATATAATCGTACGTGTAATATTCGTAGGAACACTAAAACAACTGACTGGGAGAACGTGGAGGACAGGAGCGTAACATTAGAAGGAATCACAGAAGAAATGGAAGAGACGCAGAAGAGACAATGGAACAGTTGCGGAGCTTAGAAACAAGGAAGCAAGAGTGTAGAAGAAGGAATATCGTTGGGCAGAGAGCAGAGAACAGTTAGGTTTCCTATGGGAAGCCTAAGGGAGAGGGAGTGTGCAATAAAAATATAAGATAGAATTTGAGAGTACAATTTAGAGTAAGTTCAAATATAAATCTGATGATCTATGTGTATATCGTGATCTAAGGTTGACAGTGTGAACGAGAAATCTATACACGTAAATCGATCACATTTTCTAGCAAGCAAAAATGAATAATACGATATAATAATAATTTTCATACTGTTAATTATATCGGCAAATGTTTTAGGATAAAAGCTGAATAGCTTCGAAGGAGATGCGTCGCGTTTTCATGTTGTTCGTCTTTTTGTAGGTGGCCGCGTAAAGACCACGTGGACTTTGTCTTTTTAAACGCCACCATATGTATCTTTTAATAGGTTGATCGACGCAGCTCAATATTCTCTACAGAAGATTATTTCAATCTTCTTCAACGAATCTCGAAGAACCATTGTTCCAGCAGATATTTCAACTCAAACTTTCTTATTGCGTTACGAATACAAAACATTCAGATTTCTCGTAAATGCGTACAAAAATCCGTAGTCAGGCTACTACACCTGGCGTGATCTTCTAGTGGGTCGCGAAGAACAACGTTTTCGAAAGTGGGTCTCGGCCCAGTAATAGTTCGCGAAGCTGTGGACTGAACGACTGCTCGATAAAAATCGTGGCTCGTTAAAAATTCATTGTTAAGAAACAGGTTGACGCGAGGGACTTTGTCGCGTAATCGCGTGCATCGCGCGCGTGCACGAGGATGAACAGGAAGTGGTTGGTGGTATTCTGGCTTGTCACGCGACAACCGCGTCTGGGGTTGCAACGATAACCATAGAGACGGCCGATGGACAAGCAACAATAACGATCGTGCAGTTGCAAATGACACGGTGCGTGTGTTCAGTCGGTCGAGACACGCTGCGAACCAAGCGAACTCGACCTGATTCCACGCTGAGTAAGAAAGTGGCAAATCAACGTTTCCTCGCGACGATTGCGCGTTAAACAGATTTACCAAAAGGCATGTTTTCAGGAGGAAGTTCAAGGCGATTTTTCCACTGAAACTTTTGTCTTCTAGTAGAATTTCAGATACGACAGTTTGCGATGGGTAGAGAAAATAAGGTAGTTTAACAGAAAATGTTTCAAATGGAAGCTCGTTGGTATCGGACGAAGAATCGACCGATGTAAAAGAAGCTTGCGAAAGTATCGCTTCTTTTATAAAAAGACAGTCTCGCAATGGTTCTTTTGTGTAAAATTATTTTCTGCGATATATTGCACAATATTTTGTACCAGACAGTTACCAGTTAATTATTTCGTGTGTTCCAAATGATTGATTATTTTTCTTGCGTATCTTCGTACTACGTTAGAAGCCGACTTCGGTAATGCAATAGCGTGTGTATCGTTTCTGACATATGACGAAATCTATTTCCTTTTATTTATTTATTTTCCATCTGTACACGTACGCGTTTCTAGATAAAATCTACATGACGTATAAATCTTATCTGACACGTAATAACAGTTTAATCGATTATAACACAGTAATAGGAATTTAATTGATTTCTGAATTACCAGTTACAACTGCTATTTAGAGGTTGAAAAAAGATCTTTGTATGTAATTCATTTCTTTACTTCTGTCCTTCACAAACATATTCTCTTTATTAATAGAAATACGAATTTGCATAAAAACCCGCGATCCGATAATTACGATAATTACAAGTTAAATTAAGTCGAATCTAATGCCTAAGAAGTCTCTCTCTCTCTCTCACACTCTATTTATACGCTGGTCACATTGTTATCGCGATTGTTCTCGCCACGAACAATGAATCATCGGCTTTAACGAACCGTTTGGCAAGTGTCAAACTGGAATTCCAAGTCGCGCGATGTCGGTCGTCGTCATTTTGTTTCGGCTTTTAGAGTCTCTGGACGAAAGCCAGCGTTAAATCGACGTACGCGGATTGAGTAATACTCTGCTCGGCCTCATATGAAACAGGATCGCATATATCTATCGGATGTGCCAGTGAATCGTACTTTCGATCGAGTTCCCGCTGCTCCTTTTACAATAGAAATTTACGCCAATAGAAATATGCAAATAGCGTGACAAATCTGCTACTAATGTCAGAATTCGTACTGTCACTGTTACGAGTTTAGATCGAGAAGTTTGCGAAATGACAATGACGAAACAACGAATAAAGCAACTCCTACCTACGGAAACTTTTCACATTGACCTGGTTTACGCGTACGACGATGTATCATCGCGACGAATCATCGCATACGTGAAAATTCGTTCACCAAGATGCGATAGATCTCACATGGACATTGGAAAAATTACGATAACCGATCTGGTCAAAAATTATCTCGTACGACCTATCGTGTACCGTTACACTCGGAGGAGTTAAAAAATTATTATCGTTAAGAATTAGACACCGCATCGGTATAATACATATGATAGCGACGTTAGAAAAATCACGGTAACCGAACAGGATCTTTGGAAAAATGATCTCTTGCAATCTACCGTGCCATTATATAGCTGGAACGAGTTAAAGAAAGAGAATTATACGACGATAGATCTCATAGTGACGTTAGAAAAATGACCGACCTTCTCGAAAGTTATCCTGGAACCTGTTACAGAAGCCCGCTACTCCAAAGAGAGGTGAAAAAGCGAAGCGTGCAGAGACGTCGTACGATGCGATAAAGCAAGAGACAGACACCATTGTTTCGTCGCTGACAAAAAGACCGAAGCCGGAGAAGGAGGAATGGAAGTAACGGGAAGATTAATTCCGCGGCTAGCACAACGACGACAAATTAATCGAAGCCCGACTGTCGTTCCCTGGCGCGATGAGAAGTAGAACGACCGAGATAAAAAAAAAAGAAAGAAAGAAAGAAAGAAAGAAAAAATAAAACGGAGAAAAAATAAAGAGGATGAGAAGTACGAGATGGAAACGGGGAAGGCAAAGAGATCGGTCGGTTGCCTTGGCGTAAAGGCGGTAGTAAATTCATTCACGAGAAGCTATTCATTCATCGTTTCATTCACTTCGCGTTTCCTTTCGGGGTTCGTTGTCTTCGGCAATGAGTCACTGTTACACGCGGTCGGCTGGCTGTGTGGGAGAGACAGAAATGTCACTGACTCGACAGTGTTGCGAAATATGCTCGCGAGAAACGTTCGATATCTACCGGCAACGAAAGCACGACGGATGGCAACGAAAGTCGTTGCCAGCCTTTCGTAGGCCGCGCGCCATTTTTGAATTTCGCGCGCTTGCAAATTCAGCTTGGAATTCTGGCTCGGTGGTCATTGGCCGACGTTGTACAAATTGAAAATCCTTTGGCAGGACACAAAGTACGTAAGAATAAGAATTAAATAGTAGAAGCTGGGCTAATTGATCGGCGATGTTAATTCTACGTTAGAGTTCAATTCTTCTCAGACTTGGTCGAAAGCGACGTTCTTCTTCGTCTTCGGTTTTCCTTTTCAATTTAAAATACGAAACGAGATCTTACGAGAGATTTTCTTCATTTTGTTGTCGACGTTGTGAAACATCCAAAGACAGGCTGGAGTCTGCAATTATTCACGCGTTGTATCAGTAAAATAAAAATAAGCATTCCGCAGGAAATAAAAGACACGAATCTCGAAATTTTGAAACGTCGGAGACTCGCGTGTCAGAAATTATTCGAACGTGAACATTTCAACGCTGATATCTGGATTTTATAAATATCATCGACGTCGTTACGTCTTACGCCAAGCCAGCAGAATCCTTCCGACTCTCCAAGACTAGAATAAGCGGAATCGATCCGCGACCGATGACCTATCTCAACCATGATGAAACAGAAACGAAAACCGATACTGATTCTGTCAAGTCGATGTCGTTGTTTGTTGGCCGCTCTGCCATTGACCTGGGTGTATTTATAGGTTGAAACATCGATTCAGCCGGCGTGGAACAGCGTGTACCCGGCTGTGGCTGTCCAACGTTGATATTCATCATGCGGATCGAAAAAAATACAGATCGATAAATCGAGCAGCAACCGTAACAATTGTGCTATACTTTTCACGTTTTACGAGCGACATCGTGTTTTAACACTCTGGTAAACGCAGCTGGAGATAAATTCTAACCCTTTCGACACGCTTGTGTTATTTAATGGACAAACATAAACAATCTGCACTGACAAATGTATTTAGCCACGTATTTCATAGATTTTCTTTTACTGTCATTTTATTTGTTTTAGCAAAACGTAGCAAATTCTTGAGGCTTAATCTAAAGGATTATGATGTATAAGGCGGAAGGAAATGATATCGATCATATTATTTCAAGGGAAATATCAAGGGAAGATGTCAATTAAAATATGCAAATTTACTCTATACGTTCGTTACTAATTTTCTGTATTTCTGTATTATTTCTAGATTCGCTATCGATAGGTATTTATTTCAATATATACCAATTTATCTTATTAAATATATTTCCTTATCGTTACAAACGTCGAATATCTTGGGTGGAAAAGAAAAATAAGGAACGAAAGAATGCTTATCGAATAATGAGACATTGATTTTTCCTGTAATAATCGATATCGATATAAATTAAAATCGTCAGACCAGCGATCGATCGCTTTCGAATGCAAAGAAATTGCGTTTTACGGCGTAGATTGGAAATATTATCGAAATAAACATTTTTCTTTTCGCTCCTCTTTTTTTTTGTCGTAAAATATACGTACGTTTGGTTTTTCTACAACTTGCAACGCTGCTATATGTCAACGAAGCCACGTTATTCGAAGAAACGTTATTCATTCTCGGATACCGATGTATACCGAGAATAAAATTACTATAAAGTATTTTATTTATTTACCTTAAGTATCCCCTTCTTCAAATTATTGTCTGGAAATCGAACTTTGTAGCGCTAAGTCTAATTCTACGAACTAACTGTGCTACTATTTTGTAAAAACAGAACAGTTGTATGTCAAGAGATAAAACAAGGTAGTTGCGGACAAAGTTGCTATAAATATACAAGATAAAAACTACTTTAGTAATCTCTGTGAAAACATTTAAGGTATCTAATCGCGACGATGTAGCAATTTCTATATTTTTATAGTTCATTATCCACACAGACATTCTTTAAATCGCTACTCTTTACTGTTTATTTGTAACGACGGAGTTCGAACGCAGTAAGATTTTATTCTTCCACTGAAACTGGGAACTTTATCGTCTTCTTGGTGTTGAGAAGACGAAAACTTTCGTAATTTACGTAATTTTGTGCCAAGGTTTTAGCCAACGAAACGTTCCGATTTCTCATATTTTATTCACAGATACGTTAACGATAATTTCATTAGTAAACACGTTGGTAGAAATAATATCGCGACAAGGTTCCTTCAACTTTGATAAGTCGAACAGATTCGATAGATGTGCTTCCAAGTGAACCTCCAAATATACAAAAAGAATAGATGATCGCGTAGAATGATCGTACATGAACCTATTCTTCGTCGCGAATGTCGAGACAGAAACAAACAGCTGACTCAGAATCCGCAGGATCGCGTAGGAATTCATTTTCTATCGTTTAATTTCATTTCTTCTAACGTCCTATTTTCTAATCTCCGATTCTTCTTAACACTTTGACTGCCACGTCGAAATCACAGGTTTCGCTGAGGACGCCACGGGAGTATTTTTATTATTCAAAGCATATAATGGCAAAATAATAATAAATTGACGACGTAAGACGACATTCTTCCCCAATGCACCGTTTATCTCATTCGTGGCCACGGGTGGACCACC
This sequence comes from Bombus vosnesenskii, assembly GCF_011952255.1. Lineage (NCBI taxonomy): Eukaryota > Metazoa > Arthropoda > Insecta > Hymenoptera > Apidae > Bombus > Bombus vosnesenskii. Next base: position 355,579 of record NW_022882948.1, read on the forward strand.
GTGGCGCCTTGGTAACAGTCGATAGCGACATATCGTAACGAGGCTTCGTTTATTTCAACAGACCATTCGTATTCGTTATTTCTTTGTAAGCAAAACGAGCGGAATATATCGTTGAAACGTGTAGAAGATATTAGTAAACGATTATAAGCTGCGTTTATAATAATATTCGTAGATTACCCCTAAAAGATATGCACGCAAACACAGTGCACCGTTAGATGCAAGATTTGTTCTCATTTTTTTTATCGATGTTCTAATAAAAATGTTTAATTACTCAATGGGATACTTTTCATCTCAAAGTATCTTGTATTTATCGATTATATTCAAAATACCCTAACCGTCGATGTTCATTCAATTTTTACAATTGTAAGAAGTTCAAGCGCTCTGGTCACCAGTGACCACCGTGGAGTCACTGGAGAAACCGTGGCTCTGGTCGTATGAGGTGGTTATCGTGATAGTGATAAGATAGAACACTTACTATTGTTGAACTATACTACGTACGTACGTACGTACTGTTGTCGACAACTTGTTGAAGTGGTGAACTCGCGATTACTATTGTTGACGTGGTCACCACTTCTAAGAAAACTCTACATCTGGTCTTTTTAGTTTTCTCAAGCACCGAAGTCATCGACAGCGTACAGACAAAAGACTGCGACGAAGACAGACCACGAACAGTAGACAGACGACGTTGGCTTCGGGCTTTTCAGTTACAGGGTAACACAGCTGGACCAGCTCAAATTGTATTCTTACTTATAATTACACCTCTATTTAAATATATTTTCTACCTTACAATTTATCCACGAGTTTCTCCGTTTACACGTCAAATAACCTCAACAACTGTTAGTGGTTCGCGATTCGCGATTACAAGTTCGACTACTGATCGACGTGTTTTAATGCGCGATTTAAGTTCGGACGATGATGTCGATGGGATAGAAACCGTTGGAAAGTTTACTGTCTGAATTCCATTTCATTACTATCTGAATTACTGTGTGAATTTCACGAATTCACCCTAACCTACCGTAAAATACCCGCGCACGTCGCAGCGATTCAGAGCAAAGAGGTTCACGATTGACCCTCGACTAAACGACATAGCCAGCCAACGTTGTCCCGCGAGGGAGAGTGGCACTTTCGAACAAAAAACGTAAGCTGATTGAAATGGAATGTAAATGAAGCGATTAAAGCCGCGCGACGAGGTCGCCAGTGGACGTATAGTCTCGGTATCTTTGCTAGAATCGCAAGGATCTTCCTCTATAGTTGTCGTAGATAGAAGTCGGTGCATTTCGGATTTCCTGCTGCCGGCTGTTTCGTGCGTCGAACGCGTGCAAAAGCGTGGCCAATGCTGCGCGTCGCGACGCAGCAGCCACGAAGGGTGCATTTTAATGCACCCTCGAGCCTGGCAAGCCGCTTTAGCACCTCGTAAATTAATTAACGTTGGTACGACCTATTAATGGCCGCTTTGTCGACAACGCTCGCGACGTCGGACAAGATGATACACCGGCCACCTTCTTTCTTTGCGAATCTCTACGATTTTTACGATTACCATTTTTATTCCGTCAATTTATTCGAGTCGTCATGGATATCGAGAGTAACGAGTGAAAATCTCAAGTGAGACGTTGAGAATATGTTAGAGAAATCGTAAGAGTCTAAAGGAGCAGATTAAAATTCCAAAATCCTGTATAAACTTGTTAACGTTTCCCAACAGACGAATTCGCTAAAAACGAAACAAGAAAATGGCAATAGAACGTAATGGTTTTAGAATAGCGGAATTAGCGTAGACTTTGAATATCCATGTAGTAACTGCTTCGATTAATCGGTTCGCTGTTGCGATCTCTTTGCAAAACGCGTACCTAAAATTACTCTGAGAAAGAGTAAGGGACGACGAGTATACTCGTCGTATACGCGTGAATGTTGTAATATAGAATTAAGTTGTAACGAAGGGACAGTTTCATTTTTTAATTCCATTGCCGGCAGGGCTCGACGTAACGCGAGATATTGCTGTTGCTTCGTGACGAGTATATTCGTCAAACGTAGCTAACTGATCAAGGATAGCGTAGAAATAAATCATGAGAAGACAAGTTAGAAGATCGAAATCCAATAAATTATTATTGTTAATAATAATAATAATAATATCAGAAGTCGATGAAGCAAATTAAATAGAACGAAATTGAAGGAAAAAAGGAATCGCGCGAATGACAATCGAATTTAAGAAGGAAACGGATTAGACGATTTTTTTAAATATTCGCAACATTCCGGATGAAGAATGACGTATGTTTTTTTTTTTTTTTTTTAAGAACGTAACAGCGAATTCCACGTACACGTTGTTTACGAGGCGAGCCTAATACGTACATACGCAATTATTATGTTGCACAAACGCCAACAATGAGACGCAAAAACACGTTACATTCTCGTTCAGGGTATAATATATGGACCTTCGTGTTCACGTTACATATTACGTATCGTTGTCAGTTGCTTTGTAACCCGGCCATTCTTACGCAATAATAGCGCCATTCTCCCTCCACAGGATCGTACGAATGTCCTTATACCGTGCAACATAGCATTTCGACACCCACACGACAAATGCAATTTTCCTAGCGTTGGTTGCAACAGAGAAACCTGCTTTTTCTCTTTCATAAAGCTGAAGGCTGTTGTTGCTTCCCTTTTCGCGGTTATCGTTAGCGTCGTCGTTATCATTCGTAAGGATTTTATCACAGTTTTTAAAGTGGACGGATTACGACAGATGGAAGTTAGGTCGATAATATTATCGTTACGATTTGGAAGAATTTATTCTTGAAAAATATCGTTTCTTTCCAGAAAGATTTATTCCTTAACCAGTTACCTGTTCTTCGCGAGTATACTCGTCGTCGCTTACTTTTTGCTTTTCAAACAATTTACGAAACGCGAAGCTGATGTCGTTTCGATCTCAGAAAATCCGCCTCTCTCGCGACGTCTTTCGTAGCAGGGAAAATTCTAGCGAAAATAAAATCTACGCTTTACATCGTGCACATTCACGATCAAAGATAAAGTCTGCCTGTATTTCCAAAAACAGCGGAGAAAAATATAATCGATAATCGAGATTACGTATTAATCCAGTGTAAGCGATACGAGCACCGATTTCTCATCGACGTCCAACCAACCTGACACGCTCGAATATCGTTGAGCAACCATATAACACAATTTATGCTAATCGTTTGTATCTTGAAAAAACGGCACGGTAAAATAAAAGGGTTAACAGAAACCGTGGCAAAGCAAAGCACCTCCGTGTCCCACAGACCGTGTTAACGCGTATCGCGTTAAATCTCGTCCGACGATTCGCGCAAGTTCTTGTTTACCTGGCTTGTAACCCTTGTCAGCGTTTCGTATAGCGCTCGTTATAATAGTACTGCCGCGATTCTTAGCGATAGGGAGAGCTTTATGGTGTCACGGAATTGCCCGCCCACGTGTTCAACAGAGACCTAAACTGGCGAACCCGATCGAACGAAATCACGATTTATTGGTTTCGCCTGTGGAGAAAATTCAAAACGTTCACCGATTTTATTACCAAATAATACCGTGGCGAGGATATAAATGATTTTTCTCTTTGTTGCTTTTTGAAAGTAACGCGAGTTTTAAATGGATCCCGCTTTACGCTATATACAGCGGCTGCGAGATGCATTTGTACGGTATCGTATCTGTAATCGCTAGATCGCGGATGTTTGCTCGTTTATGAGGCGTCGAATACGCGAGGATACGTATTTAAATTACTCGAAGTATCGTCTCGTGATCTTTCGTAGGTGAAATTTCGCTTAGGTTCCTATTTTTTCGTTACGCTCATAACGATACGAATTTGCATAAAAGTACAGACTGTAATTGTGCAGAAAGTATATGGCAATCGATAAATATTTGATATTCTTAGAAATGTAAATAAAAAAGATGGTAAGATGGTAAAAATTGTGTTTTTGTGAAATACTGTACTTGGAATTATGTACATTTCTGCGTCAAGATTTCTCATAAACGCACAAGAGTCTGCAAACGATTAATGTTCTTCGAATGTTCGCCAGACAAACACGCGTATTTAATAAAAAAGATCAAAAGGAAAGATCCATTGAAAAATCTATCGAGTTTGAAGATTCTATCGAAAGACAGATGTGACTTTTCGTCGCGTGTTCTTCGATTGGAACCGCGTTTGTTCGCGAGCAAGTCTCGCGGAAGACTTGGTTAATCGTCTTCGACTTGTCTTCGAACGAGGTCAAGTTCACGAAGCTATATTTTTGGAACGATGATTGACGCGAAATCAATGATTCGCGAAAGCCCTTGAGAGTTATTATGTATCTTCTCGGAAACCGTATAACTGGGTTGTTAACACATTCTTCGACGCAACATTGGTAATAAAATTAGATTAGTGTAAAATTAGAATCGCAGCTTCCACGGCTCCTTTAGCACGTTTCATGGATACTTTGGTGTTCGACTCGAAGACGGGAATCGAACATTATAAATCGAATACAGCAATGACTCGCTGATCGAAAAAACCAGGCTGTGACATAGTACGTTATCAAATAGGACAGGACTTTTTGGCAAAAAGTGTTCACGACAAATGCTTCTTTACTATCGTAACACAGAGTTGAAAAGCTTCTATCGCAAATTCGACGCGATTCATTGCGATAATTTTTTGTTTATTCTTTAGATTCCTAGAATTTCCATGTATCTTTACGATATACGTTAGTGCAGCGAATATTATTTAAGGTCACGGTATAACGAACTTTAAAAATACACTTTAAAATAATTTAAAACGTCGTCGTTAACGTGGAAAAGAGGAGGGAAAGGACAGCAAGAAGAAAAAAACGGTTCTGCACGTCGAATAAAGTAATAACTCAGTGACCTAAAAAATCAAATCTCTGACCTTTTTCGTCGTGTGTGCGCGCCTGGAATTTATCAGCAAACGTTTAATTGCAAAAATAACGCTCTTTTTTCAAGGGGCCACGAGGTATCGCGGAAAAAGCGTAGGCGCGGATGCACCGGATATGAAAGCAGTCGCGCGTTATGCTGCGCTCTGAAAAAAAAAAAGAGATAATAAATGTGTATCATTCAGAGAGCTCACGAGGTAGAATGAATCCATACCACGGATTTATATGTGTCGTATATACCTTTCCTTCTTTCTTTTTCTCCTCTCTTTCTCTCTCTCTCTCTCTATTCGGTTATGCAACTGTTTTTAATCCCATTGAAGCGAAGCTGGCACGCGGGAAAGTGAAATATAACAAATGACCGATCTTCGCGGGTACATAAACGATTTTAAACGCGAACCGACACGGGATTAAATTAAGATGGAATTTTTATTCCTTCAACGATCTTTGCTTGATGTTTTATGACTCTGCTATCGTCCCATTTGTATTTGTCTTTCCTTCTCTACTCTTTTCTTCGAGTTTACTATTTTAGTTGAAAGTTTTCACGCAACTTTAATTCCGCACCGCTTTCCTCGTTCACGATAAATAAGTATTACGATTGCCCTAAGTTTCACGCACCCTTATCCTCTAATTTTCTATACGTATTCACGCAACAAAGTACGTACAGTACGTATCTTCTGTATAATATCTATATGAAACAGTATTTACAATTCTTACGACAAAACTCGTACAGTAAGTATCTCCTGTATAATATCTATAATTCATACAGCAGAGTATGTACAGTGAGTATCTTCTGTATAATATCTATATGAAACAACATGTTTATAATTCATATAACAAAACCCGTACAGTAAGTATCTTCTGTATAATATCTATATAAAACAATATATTTGTAATTCATACAGCAAAGTATGTGCAGTAAGTATCTTCTGTATAATATCTACATGAAACGATATATTTGTAACTCATACAGCAAAGTATATACAGTAAGTATCTTCTGTATAATATCTATATGAAACAACATGTTTATAATTCATGTAACAAAATCCGTAAAGTAAGTATCTTCTGTATAATATCTATGTAAAACAATATATTTGTAATTCATACAGCAAAGTATGTGCAGTAAGTATCTTCTGTATAATATCTACATGAAACGATATATTTGTAACTCATACAGCAAAGTATATACAGTAAGTATCTTCTGTATAATATCTATATGAAACAACATGTTTATAATTCATGTAACAAAATCCGTAAAGTAAGTATCTTCTGTATAATATCTATGTAAAACAATATATTTGTAATTCATACAGCAAAGTATGTGCAGTAAGTATCTTCTGTATAATATCTACATGCAAACAGTATATCTTCTGTATAATATGTAACTCATACAGCAAAGTATATACAGTAAGTATCTTCTGTATAATATCTATATGAAACAACATGTTTATAATTCATGTAACAAAACCCGTAAAGTAAGTATCTTCTGTATAATATCTATGTAAAACAATATATTTGTAATTCATACAGCAAAGTATGTGCAGTAAGTATCTTCTGTATAATATCTACATGAAACGATATATTTGTAACTCATACAGCAAAGTATGTGCAGTAAGTACCTTTTGTATAATATCTATATGAAACGATATATTTATAATTCATACAGCAAAGTGCATACAGTAAGTATCTTCTGTATAATATCTACAATTCATACAGCAAACTATGCACAGTAAGTATCTTCTGTACATCTGTATAATAAATACGTATAAATATTGAGGATTTGGCGAATTCTGAAACCTGCCGTTAGAGCGAATCCGTATGGTAAAAATACGGCGCGTTATGCGACGAATACCTACGTACGTACTGGGATACGAAAAGCTGAAATCGTGAAAGAAATTCCACGAACGTAATCGACGTCGGATCGGCGAATTACATTTCGTTAATAGACCAATTCGAAATTTTTCCTTGCACCCTTCTTAAAGCACAGAGGAGTTGTTCTAACGCATCCTATCGTGGGATCATAGACAATGGCGCCCACACAGCGTTAGTACCGGGACAGGAAGGCTGTCAGAACGACAGACGACTAACAATTTCCTAGTGACCTACATCGCGCCCTCGTCGCCCCACGTTTTGCACTCCCACGCACTCGTCACGCTGCATCGCAAGTCGGTCTGCGTCTCAGCCAGCGTTTCTGCACGGACTCTACACTTACGTTTACTACTTGGCGCACCGCGACGCTAGCTAGCGGGATGTCCCTTCCGGTGTTTAGCGTCCAACGTGTTTCCGACGAAATGTCAAAATTCTGCTCGTTGTATGTACAGCCGTTTCTCGACTTGCGCGGAGTATACGTTCCGCGTGGATTAGTTTGAATGAAAATCGCGTAAGTAAAGTTTGTAAAGTAAATACAGGAACAAATATAGTCGCCTGCGATGACCTAGCGCAACGTAACGTACTTATCTTAAACTTCAAGCTCTTGAAAACTATCGCGCAATTTGTGTTACAACTTATCGCATCGGAGAGACTCGCGTGAAAAAGCGTCGAGTAAATCGGGGGACCAGTGTAGCTTCCTTTCAAGGGAAATACTATCGTAGTTGCGTCTTATTTTTAGTAAATCTTTGTATTTTGGGATTTTCGAGCGTCTGAATTGGCGAGCTTTTTTAACGCATGATCTTCGAATCTCGAGGCTTTTTTAAATTGAAAATTGACTTGAAAATTTAACGAACCCTGGACCCTACGAATCTCTGCAAATCCTATTTTCGTGAATTTCTCAGTTTCTATATTTGATATTCTATATACGACGTTCTAATTACACGTATCGCGTGTACTCGGCTGATTATTTTAATCCTCGGATCAGGGTCGATGACGGTAATTTGCTATTTTTATATTTGTACTTCGCGTCTCCGGCTTGATAAGATTGATCGACCATTTTTACCACGTAAAATGTGACGTAGAAGATAAAATTAAATTCCTAGAGGATTCACTAACCTAACTCAACGTAGCGTAATCAACGATTCGACGATACGAACCGTCTCGGTCCGATACTTTAATATTTATATCGCGTAAGAGAAATTATTCTCGCAATACTGAAATCTATTTCACAGTGTCGCAAGGATACCTTTCTCTCGTCGTTGCTACCAAATGATCACGCTACTACGAAACACAATTTCTCTGTATATTTCCTATTCACGAACAAACCTAACAACTCTATTCAATCGAAATATCTGCATTGTACGAAATGTCAATCCTTGGCAGTCGAAAGTAAAGAGAATATTTCACCGCAAATCCCTTTGCTTAATGTTCCACTCTCCTGCGTTAGACAGCCACCGGTACGATCCATCGATATCCAATGATTAATAACAGGAAGTGGACGAAGCTAGCGCATTGGTTAACTTTCAAACTTCTCGCGAAACTCGTTAGTATCTCTGCCTTCTCGAGGTTCGTAATAAACTACAAAGGTAATACGTTAAAAAAATCTCTGCTGCAACTCGCATTGTCTCTGTAACTCGAGTTTCTATCGCTTCCTGTACATGGTCACGCGAACGTGAATGTCCTACCCGTTTGAACCACGCCGTGTCAAGAAATCCTTCGCCTCTGATCGTAAGAATCTTGAAATTCGCCGATCTGTCTTGTATATTTCTTCTCGATCGTCGAACTCTTGAATCGTCGAAGAAATTTCTTATTACGCGTATGTTCGAATTTCCAAACTCTCAGCCTCTGGATCTCCGACTCTCCGATCTTTAGAATTCAATTTTTCAGTACTTTGATATTTTCATCGACTCCTGAAAACCACGAACTTTCCAACGAAACTGTCTGATCTTAGAATCCTTGATCAACCTGCGTCGCAATTGTTTCTTAGCGTTGTTACGTTACCGAGAGAAGTTTCGTTCTTCTCGAATAAACTTACCGACAGAAACTCCAAAAGAAACTCTAAAAAACACTGCCTTTCGAAGAAACGAGAAATTAATTAGCAATTGCAACAGCCGAACCCTTCTTAATATATCTCGCCTATCAACGGTGCTAATGAGCTAGCGTATAATATCATTGCGCAACATAAATATCGAGTAGAATAACAAGCAGCGGATATATACCACGTCCAATTAATACGAAAGATTAAAGAGTCATCGGAAATATGAAGAGCCACTTAAAAAAAGAAAAAAAGTATTCGAATATACGAATATACGTGTGCGTGTATCTGTTGCGTTATTCGATTCACGTGCCGGCCGGTTAATGAATATTACAGCGATCCGTTTTTTATGCATTTGTGCGCCAAGCACACCATTTGTAACGTTTAATTTAATTGGATTTATCGAAAGGGATCGAGGCTGCGTATCGATTAATTTTCAGCATGCACGAGGGTATATATCGTCGATGACACCGCGAACGCGCCTATGCTATTCGCGTCTGTTGCAGGTTAACTTGCATTTGCACCTGCATCGGCCATCCAGCTGCATCGACGATGTCTTCTCTTTCCGTTCTCTCTTTTTCATATTCCCTGCGATACTTTCAAAATTGCAACCGACGGTTGCGACATTCGACCTTCGCCATCCATGATATTTCTTCCTTTTTTTTCCAAACGTAGCTTCTTCGTTCTTCTCCTTTTTTCCTCCTCGTTTTAACTCGGAGATTAAATGGATCTAAGAATCTTCTACGTTTCTTTGGAATATTACTATATATTTGTTTTATAATTATGTTTTGTTTAATTATATAAATTATTATATTTGGAATATAGTTATATACATAAAGTTATTTATACATAATATGTTGTATAAATATCAAGCATCGGGAAATTTCAACCGATTAATGTCTATGTATAGAAGGTAAAAATATATCGCGCAAATATTTATTCACATTTCCTAGTTGCAATCAAGTTTAACGTCAGCATTGCTCTGCCGTTCAAATTGAACCATTCCAATTAACTCCGTTATTTATATGCAGAATTTTACGATCGTTTCATACGTCGTTTAGATTTATCAGCTCGCGTTTAATTTACTTTCGTATAAATCGTAGTATTAAGCAGACCGAGTGCGAGTCAAAAATTATAACACCGTAGCAACATGGTTCTTGTAAAAACGTTACACCGATATTCTTTATTGGTACACAATATAAATTTTTAATGCTGTGTTATTTATTTTTAGGACGAAGAATAATATACACACGCGTCACTCGTCTTAACACGAAGGACACAACAAATTTAAATGTATCCGTATTTTTATAAAATTGAACGTTTAACTGTAAATATATTGGGTTGCCCGAAAAGTGTCTTTCTTTCGCAAACGTGTTTCTTACAACAGTACACCTTCGTACAAACTTTGAAAACAAGTCTGTGAAGTGTTACGGTATTTATCTCAACAGAACAAAATGGATCGTATAATTCGATAAAATAATATAAAGCAAAGAACATCGTGCGTCTGGTATTTCTTCATAAAACGAGAGAAACTTTTCGGACAATCTAATATATTTCGGAACTTCTGTTCTTTTTCCTAAAATCGATCACTGGTCCGATTCTTTTTCTCAACGAAAACGCGTTAACGATAACGAGCCTTGTTTAATGGATCACGCAAAAGCTGAATTTTTACCAAAAATAGTCGTTAAAATAATTAAAATTTACGGTAGTCGCGCCGCTAGAAATTTATCCTACAAATTTCCAGGATTTCAGGAAAAATCGTAACAATAGCATTGCGATTAAAGTGGGACATTTTGAACGATTCAGCAGCTTGGCTGCATTGTTTCCCAACGAGCCTGCACTTGTAATCCTGTAATTCTGTAATTTTGCAGATAGAACAGAAACAGTATTTAAGTGTGGCCGGTTGTCGGTGATGCATGTCGAATTAAACCACTGTGCACACGTTCGCTGCTACTTTTAATTCTATTCGAAAGCTGATCCGCGTTTAACTGCAACATACCGGTGGTATCGTCGGAATCGAATGAAAATAAAACAGCCGTAAGGACGTCGAACGGTGATCCTTTTAACGGTACCCATTACAAGGATCAGGTTCATTACGACAGAGAACGAGCAAAAAGAACGACCGACCTTTCTCGATCTAGGCGGCTATAAAACTGGAGAACAATTTGTTTCAATTTGTATTTAACACTTTCACTTTACTGGAACTGAGGGCTCGTTTAGAATGGATTTAGTCTACAGCTGATCTAAACTGCGGATTTCTGTCGTTAAAGAAACGCGAGATAATTTGTAAACGTTGTAGAAAATTGTGCAAATTGAAGATGATATCGTAAAATGATAAATAAAATACCGAGGTACTGAAAATTTTCAGTTTTATTCATACGATTATTTTTGGTAACATAATCGATTTACGATATACTCACGATAAATACCTTGCAATTTCTATATATATCTCCATATTGATTGAAGTAAGTATTCAAATATTGTTTTGATCCAGTACCTACATCACCAAATTTAATCAATATAATCGAATTTGAAAATGTTTTACATAGCACATGCTATCCGAACATGAAAATTTCCTACTGCAAATGTTCAAATACTTTTTGGAGACTGCACATACATCGCCAAGTTTGACCAATATAATCAAATTTGAAAATGTTTTACATAGAACATGCTGTTCGAACATGAAAATTTCATACTGCAAATGTTCAAATACTTTCTGCAGCCAAAACATACATCGTCAAATTTAATTAATATAATCAAATTTGAAAATGTTTTACATAGAACATGCTGTTCGAACATGAACATTTCCTACTGCAAATGTTCAAATACTTTCTGCAGCCAAAACATACATCGTCAAATTTAATTAATATAATCAAATTTGAAAATGTTTTACATAACACATGCTGTCCGAACATGAACATTTCCTACTGCAAATGTTCAAATACCTTTTGGAGCCAGTATATACATCACCAAATTTGACCAATATAATCAAATTTGAAAATGTTTTACATAATACGTACTGTGCGAGCATGAAAATTTCCAACTGCAAATGTTCAAATACTTTCTGCAGCCAAAACATACATCGTCAAATTTAATCAATATAATCAAATTTGAAAATGTTTTACATAGAACATGTTGTTTGAACATGAACATTTCCTACTGCAAATGTTCAAATACCTTTTGGAGCCAGTACATACATCGCCAAATTTAGCCAATATAATCAAATTCAGACAAATGTAAAATTTCAGCCAACATAATCACGACAATCGTGTCTCAAAGACGCAATAATGACAAATCCTAATGAAATTTGAAAATGTTTTACATAGAACATGCTGTTCGCACATGTACACTTCCTACTGCAAATGTTCAAATACCTTTTGGAGCCAGTGCATACATCGCCAAATTTAACCAATATAATCAAATTCAGACAAATGTAAAATTTCAGCCGGCATAATCACGACAATCGTGTCTCAAAGACGCAATAATGACAAGTCCTAATGAAATTTGAAAACATTTTACATAAAACATGCTGTCCGAACATGAAAATTTCCAACTGCAAATGTTCAAATACTTTTTGCAGCAAGTACATACATCGCTAAATTTAACAAAATAATCGAATTCAGACAAATGTAAAATTTCAGCCGACATAGTCACGACAGTCGTGTCTCAAAGTCGCAATAACCAGTCTTAATGAAATCTGGAAATGTTTTACATAACACACACTGTCCGAACATGAAAACTTCCTACTGTAAATGTTCAAATACTTTCTCGAGCCAGCGTACATACGTGCAACCAACATGTGTCCCATTGTCGCATGGGACACGAGGTATGCAGAATATCGTCGATTCCGATCGTAAGGCACGTCTAAGACCACCAGACTAGATCGTAAATTGCGACAGACGAGAGACAGGGACAGAGAGCAGGGTCCGGCGTGCTTTCGCAACAGTGTAATGCCGCATTGTTGTGCAGCTGGAAATTGCCGGTTCTTTCGCCGTGCGATGCAACGTGCGCAACGGTACTCCTACTACCACCAACGCTATCTTCCGTGCTGGTTCGCCGTGATACAGAGCTATGCCAACATACCGGGTGTACTTTCGATTAACCCTACCTCTAGCTATTCTCTCAATTTTAAGACTTCGTTCAAGAATTTTCAAACTTACCCTCGTCTCGACGAACAGAGACTCTTTCAACGTTCTAAGGAAATGTTTAAGACGAAGATTGCAAGGACCAATTATATTCCAGTAACTGTTGTACTTTCGTACTTTCTTCAAACACGAGACGTACCTTTAAAAAAGTAGAAAGATACGAGTAGGTCGATAACGAACGACGGAAGGCGACCGAGTTGAGACGTTTTCACCAAGCCGATGAAACGCCACTGGATTTACAGTTACGGCTACGTCGCGCTAGATCGATCGAGTGTATCGATCGAGGAAGCTCGATGACGTTTTTTTTTCTTTTTTGTGGAATATTTAGTAACGCTAGCCTTACGCGTTTCGACGATAAAGAACTTGTTCGATGAGATCTTTGATATTGGTTGGAATTCGATAATTCCGCTGTTAATGGAATTCCGCGTTAATTAGATTTGTTGTTACCATTATACGTGTGCAAGTACACGTTCGAAATGTATGGCTGGAAATAAATTTCGGAGAATAAAGGGAGAAAAGCCGGAGGCAGAACGCTATCGTATTTGAAAAAAATATGATGCCTCTGCAGATAGCCCCCTAGGCAGGTTAGATAAGGGGAACGTGTGTATACATACTCCACTTTACTTTCGGCTTTATCTTTTTCGATAGAAAGGGATAACTGTACTCGGCTAACGGAAATTATTACACAGACGATTAATCTCGCCGCGTAGTATCTTTCACCGACTCTATATTTCACTTATCTTCTTGCTTGCCCAATGTTTACAAAAATCGACGAAATAAATCTTTTACTTTGTATTTATCTGTATATTCTTCTGCATTCGTTCGTCTCATTGGAACTGTATCAAGTATCATCTGTTATTCGTTAAAAATGAAATAAAACGAAACGAACAAATTACCAGTGAGTCGATATGCAAAGAAATATAAATTCGAAATACAGAAAGATGAGACTTTGAATTTCGTTTAACAATACCAACAATTTCCGTGATTCGGCGATCGACACCGTCCAAGAGGATGATCGAAATTCTTTCGCACGACGAAGAATACGGCGTGAAGAAACAAGCCCCGGCCTTCCCCAAAATTAAACGCAAGAAAGGAACGAGAATCAACCGCACGTGATATCTGATCCAATTCGTAAACCCGTAATTATTCGTAAATTACAGCCAGGAACGCCGATCAACAACCAAATCACTTACGATCTTATTATCTAACGAGAACCTTGAATCTACATCGAAGGCAAGCCGACACTCGTAAAAAAAAAAAGAAAAAAAAGAGAAAAAAGGAAGACGAAAGGAAGAAAAATCTGCGATAGGAGCGAAAAAAAAACAAGAGAAGGAAGAATCACAGACGCTTTAATTAAGGGAGAGATAAACCAAAGATTTGGAAGTACAATATATGACGCGGTAATCCAGCTCACGCGCGGTTAATTATTTCGAAATTATGTTAACGAGCCAAGAACCCATCAACCCTTTTCACTCCCTGTAATTTAACCCCTTTCATATACGGGACCTCACCGACTATCATCTCTGCGATTGTACGTTTCGCTTTGCTTCCTTTCAATTGTATAATTTCAACGAGAATGATACTTTCAAGTTGGGATACGTATACGCGGTGTCTCGGAATAATCGCGAAACGCTTTGAATCGTACACACACGCGATTAACATTCGATCGTCGAGGTACAGACTCTAGAGATTTTTCACGATATTTCCAAAGATACGACTGCGCGAGAATCCGCGGTCTAATTACGACGAGCATCGTACGTCTTCGATATTCCATGCAAACTTGCGCATTGTGTATCTATTTGTTGTATCTCCGCAGCTCTAAATGTCTCGCTGGGACATAAAAATTGGCAGATTTCGATATCTACGAATTTGGAGATCCGAAGGCTTGAAATTTCAAAAATCGAAACTTTGAAAAATTGAAAAATTTGAAATTCTCCAAGATCTGACAATTCTGAGATCTGCACATTCGTACGGTCAAAAATTTGGAAATGTAACGATTCGGAAATCCGGAGACTCGAAAGCTGACAAATTCTTCAATGGACAAAGTCTCGTTGGTACGTAAAAATTGACAGATTTCGATATTTAAAGATTAAGTGATCCGAAGGTTTAAAATTTCAAGAATCGAAACTTTGAAAAATTGAAAATTGAAAAATTTGAAAGTCTCCAAGATCTGACAATTCTGAGATCTGCACGTTCGTACGGTCAAAAGTTCTGGAGTGTAACGATTCGGAAATCCGGAGACTCGAAAACTGACAAATTTTTCAATGAACAAAGTCTCATTGGTACGTAAAAATTGGCAGATTTCGAGATCTAAAGATTAGGTGATCCGAAGGCTTGAAATTTCAAGAATCGAAACTTTGAAAAATTGAAAATTGAAAAATTTGAAAGTCTCCAAGATCTGACAATTCTGAGATCTGCACGTTCGTACGATCAAAAGTTCGGGAGTGTAACGATTCGGAAATCCGGAGACTCGAAAGCTGACAAATTCTTCAATGAACAAAGTCTCGTTGGTACGTAAAAATTGACAAATTTCGATATCTACAAATTTGGAGATCCGAAGGCTTGAAATTTCAAAAATCGAAACTTTGAAAAATTGAAAAATTTGAAATTCTCCAAGATCTGACAATTCTGAAATCTGCACGTTCGTACGGTCAAAAGTTCGGGAGTGTAACGATTCAGAAATCCGGAGACTCGAAAACTGACAAATTTTTCAATGAACAAAGTCTCGCTGGTACGTAAAAATTGACAAATTTCGATATCTACAAATTTGGAGATCCGAAGGCTTGAAATTTCAAAAATCGAAACTTTGAAAAATTGAGAAATTCGAAAGTCTCCAAGATCTGACAATTCTGAAATCTGCACGTTCGTACGGTCAAAAGTTCGGGAGTGTAACGATTTGGAAATCCGGAGACTCGAAAGCTGATAAATTTCTCAGTGAACAAATTGAAAGATGTAAGAACTTGAAAACAAAATATCGCATCAACGTTTCTGACGCACCGGATGAAAAAGAGAAACGCGCGCATACGTGTAACAATACGTATGCCCGATATCTCCAAAGAAGTTAATTACTATTTGATGATAAAAATTGTTGTTTCTTATACGTTTTGCCGGGCCGTTGAGCGGCGATGGTGGAGCGTGCAGGCGAGCACGTAAGCGTACTGGCACGTGGCCGCGAGCGAGAATACGACAGATGCATCTCCGTAGCACGCGCCACGCAGGTGCAGCTGCGAGTGCAGTTGAACTAAATCTTGTTGGACAAGGTGTCTGCAGGGACCTCGCTTCTGTTCTTACCCCACTTAAGTTTTAGCGATCCTCTGCTTTCAAACCGGTTGACGACGATCGTGAACGAACGTGCATTAGGTGGCACGCTCGAATTTGCGCCTTTTTAGCGCTCTGATTATGGGATCGTGCCATGGTCGACACGAGCAACGCAACGGATTAGCGAGCGTATCAAATAAATGGTCATTTCCTACGGCAATTCCTACAACTCTTCGCTCTTCGACCATCGAATCGAAAATCGAATTTCGCAGCTTTTCTACGGCGTGCAATTTCAAACTGACGATTTTAGAAATTTTATCGCGCGGCGCATTTTTGTTGTAAACTGTTCCTCTGGTAGAAACAAAAGTACCGTCACAAGTTTACCACTGCGATCGTACGCGATATTTCATCTCGGATAAAGCGAAAAACGGAAGTTGCCATAGGTTTCATTATCGACGAATTTAAATTACAAATTGAAAATAGGCAATTTTTAGGCGAGATATTTACATCGCGTGAAATAGCAGTGGCGTTTAGAATTTCGAAAGAATTCTAAAATTTCTATCGAAAGTCTAAAAACTTCCGTTTTTATCTAATTTTAGCATTAGTATCTCGTCGAGTGTCGCTATTCCCTGTTCAGTTAACCCTGTAAGCATTATCCCCGAGTGGTTTCGAAAAGGTTTATCTTATCGGCGTTAAATTGTCCAACTGTATATTCCTTTATCTAAAAAAATAGTAAAATAATGTTTCTTCGTCCTCTTTATCTGCGTGTGGCCATATGTCAGGACGTTCAATTATCGCTCGTCGTGGAGGATAATATTTTTTAAAACACACCTTCCACGCTTCTTCTCGAGTATTTGAAATAAAAAGATTCTCTCGACGATAAGACTTTTCGCGTTCGTAAGAAAAACGCGATCGGAAAAAAGATCTGGTCCGAAGTATGCACTCGCAGTCGGACGAAGAAATTTCACGTAAATTTGACAAATTTTACGAGAGAAGCTGCCGTTGCTCCTTGCCGATATTTGTCGATATAAATTATCGATAAAGCAATTGGTTTTCTCGCTTTGCAAACGACCTAATAGACGGACAGGTGGACGCAAACACCTTTTAACGAAGCGTACGCGTACGTATGATACGATTGGCTGGGAAGAATCGTTGGGTCGCAATTTACCCACTCGCGTTCAGGGTCGCTCGTATTTCACGTACAACACGGTGTATATGAGCCGTCGTTAAGACGTTGTCTTGGCATTGGGGTTTCAACGAAGGCCGATAATATCTTTCGATGCACCCCTGTAAGATGCAAGATAAAGCGAATGTCTCGTCTAGTTTTACATTCTCCGCTCTCCTGCCAATTTACGTCGATATTTTCCTGCGTTCGTCGTGAAACGTTTCAATCGTGTCCGTGGATAATGTCCTTAACCCCTTTAGGGATATTGCTTACAGTCTATATATAGTCTACGTATTTTAGTATTCTTTTAGTAGAAGCACGATTCGAACAAACATTCTCGAACGCGTAGAATCTTTTCACGAATAGTAGACTGTCGATTCTCATTTGTTACTTGCACGTGCACGTGCGTACTTTACTTCGAAATTTTGAATTATTTTTCTTCGAAAATGATATTGGCTTGACAACTAAGCGATTGTGGATTAGGTGCTGACGACTTAGTTGCCAAGCCGGTGACAGAGAATAACGAGGAATAAAAATACTGTAAATAGAAGATACAGAGAAAAGCGTTAGGTGGTGCGAGAAGTTTCTTTCATAAGGAAACGCGCAACAAGTATTTTTTACGAATTACGACTTATCGATTAATTGAACGAAGTTACGCGAAAGAACAAATGTGACGCGTCTGTTATTTTCTCATAAAGCGAAAGAAACTTTTGCAACAGCCTCTGATCATCGTCGTACCGTTCTAATCCCAGTAAGTTCTTACAAACTATAAGATTGGCGAATTTACGAATTCTAACGAATAAACGTTTATCGCGAACCCTGATAAGAAATCTGTCAAAATCTCACGTTTATTCGAGTTTCGAAATTCTACGACAAAGTCTCGGCAAAGAACCTGACGCGTGTCGCAGATCTACGTGCGAGCTTACAGTTAAATCGTAATCTATGCTGATGTTTTCCTTCGTTTCCGTGTATTCCTGTTCGCTATTATTATCATTTAGCACGGTGGGAAATATTCTTCAACTACGTTTCGCGTTGATCGTCTTGAAATTCTCATTTTCCCCTATCGACGTAAAATCAACGTTTTATAGCGGCTGGCGTGTCATCGTGACACTGATAGCCTTGAGAATCTGATAATAACGCACCTTCACGCCACGCTGTTCTTCAAGCGGCCGTTCGACTGCGAAATGGCAAGGGTAAATAACGTGTTTCGATAAACAGGTGATCGCTGCGATCCCACGTACGTTCGAAAAGCTGTTAAAGAGGAATCGCATGGAAAGAAGCATCGTACAGATAACGCACAACCGCACCGCTCGTGTTCTGTAATTTGTGCAACTCGCAACAGCTGCTTGCGAATAAGTCTGTTCGACGACCAAGTCTCGTCCATCGCGAACTTGTCTGTTGCGGCAAGAAGTTACAACGAGCTCGAATAGTTCGAATCGTTCGTTTTCATCCATCTTGGTAATTTTTTCTATATTTTTATTATTATTTAATTTGTCCAGCTGGACATTTGGTAAATTTTTCTAACTTAATTGGTAAGTAACATATGGATGGCTACCCCCAGTGAGATATCATCTTCGGATTTGATTGTTTCATTTCTTTAGTGAGGTTTGTTACGTTATGTTCTTTGCGAGACCTGTTGGGTGTTTCCTTTTTAATCTTGGTAATTTTAACGCTCATCCGGTACGACGATGTTAAGACTATCGACGAGGACATTGAAATGTATTGCTTCGTCATGGTCGTATCTTTGGTCCTTTATGAACGTTGCATTTTTTCCATTCCATCTGGTTAGTTTTATTTCTTTTCCTCGATAGTGCTAGATAATTGAAAGGCAACTGTTATGAAAATTCGACTGGACAGAGAATAATTCGAACGAAAGGCTCTAGCCAGACTAGTCGATTTTGCAATATTCATTTTTAACTTTGTATTTTGTTTTCCTTCGTCTTGACGAATACGTACGAATGGCTTTTTGAAATTTATCTATTTATTTGGAATCGTAGCCACTTCTGACAGTTATCGGTGACTATAATCGCACGCGATTGTACCTCATAGGATTGTACGATGTTACGTTAGACGAGTATGATATTGTTTGGTCGTAAATACTTTGGTCGAGTAACTCGATCGTCCGGGTCTCGTTTAACCCAAGTTCGGTAATATTCAGACAGCTTTCAATTCTACCGTAACTTCATCTCTTTCGTTAATCGGTTAATCGAACTTTCAACCGACCGAATAATTAATTAGATAAATCTAAATATTGTCAAAATGTTTTCTATCATTTTATATGAGATTTAAGATCCGTATCATCTCGGATCAATGATAATCGATGATCAAGCTTCCATCGTACGTACCACATTTACATTGTACTGGCCGGCGTATTAATAGGCTTAAGACACACACGGTACTTGTAGCGAACGTGGTTATTTCTTTGCGCCTAAATTAGTCGACAAATATTTGTATCTTTTAGAAATTACAAGAGACGTTTTATCTCTTCCTCTTTAGGATCTGGTCGAAATTTTCAGCACTCGATTGGTATACGTTTTACAGTGATTTTTCTGTTACAAATGTTACGCCTCTTTGGTTCTTCTCTGACGATTAAGCGTTATGTCACGTTGTCGAAATATTTGCTATGATTTTATTGTGAAATTTAGGATACTCGAGTGTGTCTGCTGCACGCACGATATTTACGTCGTATTGGCGGGCATATTAATTTATTTAAACCACATGGCGATTGTATAACAAATGCCGCCACTTCTTCGCCCTTAAAATTAGTCGACAAACGTTTGTATCTTTTAGAAACTGCAAGAGACGTTTTATCTCTTCCTCTTTAGGATCGTTTTGCGATTGCCTGGAACGTTGCTTCGGTCGTTGCCTTTCGCCTGGAAATTTTCAGCACTCGATTAGCATACGTTTTACAGTGATTTTTCTGTTACAAATGTTACGCCTCTTTGGTTCTTCTCTGGCGATTAAGCGTTATGTTACGTTGTCGAAATATTTGCTATGATTTTATTGTGAAATTTAGGATACTCGAGTGTGTCTGCTGCACGCACGATATTTACATCGTATTGGCGGGCATATTAATTTATTTAAACCACATGGCGATTGTATAACAAATGCCGCCACTTTTTTGCCCTTAAAATTAGTCGAGAAACGTTTGTATCTTTTAGAAACTGCAAGAGACGTTTTATCTCTTCCTCTTTAGGATCGTTTTGCGATTGACTGGAACGTTGCTCTGGTGGAATGTTACGTTTCTTCGATTCTTCTTCGGCGATAAGCGTTAGATTTCCTGTCCAACGAATTTTCAGGGTGCTTTTTTTTTGGAAAATATCGTCTCTGGTTAAATACACGTTTGTTGCGGTATTCGCGTTTCCCCATATCGAGTTCCGAAACATTTGATCCGACGAGCGAGCGATTCGATTTTACTCCGAACGATCGCTTTGAAGCGATTGCCATAGATCGGTCGTGACATTGCACCGTATAAAATTTACATTCTACGCCATCAGTAGCCTTTATCGCGTACACAGTATACAAATTATAATATACTTATAATACAAATATAATATAATTACAAATTATGATATATATTATTATATTTAACGCAATAATTAACTCGATTAATTGCGATAACTGATGGCTTGCGGACGCGATAATACCATCCTTCAGCCTAACACGTTCTTTCCATTTTCAACTACGTTTAGGTATTTTCTCGCACGAAAAATCTGGCCGAAAAATGGAGAAAAATCTACCAACAACCAGCCTAGGCTTTCCTGTCCCTCGGCTTTCTTCTCTCCCTTTACGTTCGAGTAAAATCGAAACTCACCACCCAAATGGTTAACAATTCCCATGGTAATTAACAGCGGGTAGAGTAAGTCAGGTTCTCCCTGGGCCCGATGCTATCTGTCCGGGTAACCGTTTAAGCAATTTAGCAGCGCGGCGATCCATCGCCTTGGATCAGCGCGATAACGCGTACGTACATCGCATGCACACACCTTCCGCTCCCTTCGTCTTGGCGGACGTTTGCACGCGTGAAAAAGCACGCGCGTAATACCCAGCACGATTTTTAATGGGTAAACAGACGGTGCAGTCGCGTGCCGTCCACTTCATGTCCACGATGCACCTGTCCACCATTTTGGTACCGCGTCTACGGTCTACAGAAGAGTGTCCTTCTTCCATATATAACCCCTCTTTCCTTTCATTTTTTATTCCTTTCTCTGGCAATCTCTCCCTCTCTCTCTCTCTCTCTCTCTCTCTCTTGCGCGCGCGCGCGCTGTCTGTTTCTCTGGTTAATCGAGCGGGGGGGAAACAGACAGGAGAAAAGAGAAAAGAAAAGAAGGGATCGTGTATCGGGATCGTGTCTCGAGAGGAAGAGGAAGGAAAAGGACGAAGAAGAGGCGCATAGCGTACGTGAGACAGGATGTGGGCAGCTGTTTACCAGCTGGAGGATGATACCACGCGGTGTTCCCTTACAAAACGAGTCCTCCTCAGGATCAACCGGCAAAGGGAGTAGAGGTTTTCAGGTACGCGTGCTTCTCGATCTGAATCGGGACAAAGGCTCTCGGTGGAAGAAATTTTCGTTCGAGCGGAATCGTTGAATGAACGTGGATCGCGAGTTTGTCCTGCTATTTCGCAGGATGAAAAGGGATTTTCGTAATGGACTTGCCTCGAGAATATAACAAATCCGAACAGGGTATCGTCGACTATCTATACGCGTTCAGAACGAAGTGCTACATTCGTGACAAATATTAACAAATACGACAGAATAATATTCCATTTACGACGTATTGTGTGTAAAACAGCGTGTAATGGAATAAACGATGAACTACAATTGTATCGATTTTTTCTTTTAGGTAATTGAACGACTGACATTTGAATATCGTTAAATATTCCGGTAGTAACAGCGTTCTAATTCGCTACGTGTGAATATTCGAATTTTCCACGGTACGATCTGTCAAATTGTCTACTTTGATATTATAAACATATCGTCTTCGATATCGTAAACGTAACTGTCTTTCAATACAAAGCACGCGAGTTTCGATTCTCCGTGAATTATAAAAGGTATTTAAAAAATTCGAACGAGTTTCAAAGTAAATTCCAAAAGTTAAATCTATCGAATATCGTTCGTTCGGCAGATCGATCGATAGGCAAGACACTTTTATTATCGCGCCACTGACAACAGGAAGATCGACAGACTTCGTTAACTGAGGAAAAACGGCGCGTAATGAAATTTTCTGCCAGACAACGCGCAATAATCATTTTCGGTTTATCGCAACGAAAAACACGTTTGCCAACTATTGTCTCCGCGAACGAACGAACGAACGAACGAATTCGCCAGTGACGTTTATTCCAGCAGATATCAAAAGTGACGTGTATTCGTGGAAATCGACGTACACGGTGTTGCAAGCGAAGATAAAATATTATCAGACTGTACGATGTAGTGTGGTCTGGATTAGCGGAGAAACGGAAGAACGAAGAAGACCAAGAACAGAAGTGGCTTCTAGAAGTTTATGCGAATTCTAAAGTTACGATTTAAACATCTTCTAACTACGATGGAAAAGAAATATTTCAATTTCCAAAGAATTTGAAAAAAATCGCAGAAAGATATTAGATTAGTAAAAAAATTATTAAGAAAGAATTATTAAGATTATTAATCTAAAATAATTATTATTAAGAATTATTAAGATTATTAATCTAAAATAATTATTATTAAGAATTATTAAGATTATTAATATAAAATAATTATTATTAAGAATTATTAAGATTAGATTAGAAAAAAATGATTAAGAAAGAAACAGAGGAAGATACGAATCGCGGTTAAATATTGCATAGTTCACGTACTTTGCTTGTAACGTTCGTTTCGCAATTATTGTTATTGCATTTAATACGACGTGCTCCATATTTCGTTTCGCAACAGTGAAAGGGACAATAGCCTGTGCATCGCGTAAAAAGACGAGCGCTCTTCCGGTGGTTTGCATCGGCGGAAGAAAAATAAATAACAGCTTGTTTTTAAATTCAAATCCACTGCGATCAAAAATGGCTAGTTTCGCTTCGCGAACTTTCGCGAATTTTTTTTTTTTTTTTCTTTTTGCAACGTTACAGGAAGAAGAATCTGTTTCAACAGGAGCTTTCGATAAGACGCTTTCGCGTAATACGTCGCACGATATTTGTTTTATAAAATCTTCAACTTTTCGCTTTGACTTCGGCAACTCCGTAATGAGAAATTATTATAAAAATGTCATTGTACAAATTCATTACGCGACTTGGTAAACTTTTGTACGTAACGGAACTTCCTTGGAAGTTACGTAAATTTTCGCTTCACGGGTGCAAGACTTTCAGAGGTGAAGAAAAATCGAAGAAGAAATCCCCTTTTAAATATGCAGAAGTTTTCCTATTTTACACGTTTTTCTTCGGAATCGTAAGATTTCTCGAGAAATTTCCGCAGACACTAAATGATAATTTCTTTAAAAACTGTCCTCAAAAATGAAACAGAAATTCTTGGAGAATCCAAGAAAGTAGGTCGCAAAAATAGGCTTCTAAAAGCGTAACGAAAATTCCTCCAAAAGCAAAGGAGAAAGTCCTTAAGAAACGAAAGGCTTCCCACTGTACCGTATATCGGATACAAGCAAATAATAATTTCTTTGAAAACTCTCCTCAAAAATGAATGTCCAAAATGTACGTTCTGCGAATCACTTTACAAATTGGAGGAAAATAATTCCTGTAAAAACAGGGAAGAAATTTCTTGAAACATGAAAATCGTTCCATGGAAACTTCCCCCAAGAAACCTTAGAAAAAATTCTACTGTTAACCAGCAAAAACTGCGAACAAGGAGAATAATATCGAGCATTTCTCCCAAACGCGTAGCCTCGCGCGTTTCTGCACGCAGCCAAAACCACGTTACAAAGCGACGTAGGGGAAAAACGTTCTTAGAACGTGGTGGAATTTTCTCCGACGAGAACGGACCAACCGTTGTTCCGCGAATTTTCTCTGTTCACAACGCGCGCGGTTCTGCGACGTGTCACGCGCGATGCCTCGAAGAAGGAGCAAGCACACGGTGGATATACTTTGGAAACTGACCGAAATTCCGTATAAAAGCAGCTGCCACAGGAACGACCGGATTATCTCTTTGTTCCTATGCATCCACGCGGCTTATTCCACGGTAAATACTCGAATTGATTGGACAGGTAAGAAAAAAGAAAAAGGGAAACGTAAAAAAGATGAAAGCAGAGGGCGGAGGTTGAGAGGATTGAGTGGAATTCTTCCCTAAACGAGGATTCTCCGGCAAGATGAGCAGCTTCAAAGAAAGATGGAAAATTGCGTACAACCCTGGCTGACGTCTGGAACGTGGAACACTCGGCTAAGGAAAAAGAGCCGGAGAAAAGCTTGCTGACGTATCGTCTGGCGCTCGATTTAAACTAGTCGCGTGTATCTCAGTCTCAGTCTCAGTGCGTACGTTTTTGTATGGGGAGAGAGGTCGAAAGATTCGTCGATTTATAGATTTTATCTAATTTATTATCTAATTTGTCGCTGTAACACCGAGTCGAGAGGAAAGAGCCACGATCTTCGAGTTACAGAGGTTTTCATTTGTCCAAAGTTCCGAGTAAGGGAGCTACAGCGGACGAAAATTCGACGTACAGATGCATCGTACGAACGAACGATTATCCACCTTTTCACATGGTGTTGCTACATTAAACTTCCTTTTAGAATTCATCCTATTCGATGAGACGATGGTAATGATCCGTTCGACCGATGAAAAACGATTGGTTTCCGTGTGTGTGCACGTGGTCGAAGGATAAAGAAACAGGGATACTTGTACTTTGTCTCATTTGCGTTTTTCCAGACAATTCTAACGGAACTGGAAGAGAGACGACGATATCGAACGATCGATAGCATAGCTGTAGATACACTTGGAGTTCTCCGAATGCCAAATTTTCATCTATTGTAAAACGTCTGTTTTCGAAAACCAAGGGAAAAAAAGAGCAAAGAGAGAAACAATGAAAATGATACTAAAGGAAGAAGATGATGGAATCGGCAAACGATTGCTCGCCAGTGTTTGGCCGCTTTCATCGGTTTCTGATTATACCAGAGGCACATACCGGATTCAGGTAAGTCGCCGAAATCCCCCTTTTACTCCTTCCTTTCTTCGTCTCGTTGCGGCTAGGTCGAGGCATATAAAAGAGAGAAGAAGCCGATCGTCTCGGAAGGCGAGACGATCCTAAAATCGGTTAGATGGATTCTGATCGGCGGAAGCGAATGGAACGCCGGCAGAAAAGGGATCCAGACACGAGACTAAGGGACGCGGAGGGGCACGGTGCAACTAAGGCGACGCTTGGAAGCCAACAAAAACTTAACTAGAGCTCCACTTTGTAAGGGGAACCTCTTCTCTAAAATCCTATGGTAAATGCCAGTGCTGCAGCCGGTTTTACCGTGTGCCAAAGGCACGGTGAAACACGGCTATTGTCCAGACTAGACCAATGGAAAATATATGTACTTCTACAATTTCGTTTAGAAATGCTTGGACATTTACGAGAAGCACATTTACCAGCCTTACCAGGCCCGGTCAAGTGGCAGATTTCAAAATTCAATTTCAAATTCTGCAAAAAAGACCAAAAAAAAAAAAAACACCCCACTGACCTAACTAAGGGTATAAAGTAGACAAACTCTAAGATGATATCCCGCTGGGAGTAGCAATCCACAAGTTATTCAGCAATAAAGCTAGAAAAATTTACGGAATACGAACAAAATGTATCCTAATAATTAAATAATAAAAAAAATTCTACGAAAAGGTCTAAAAAGGAAACACCCCATTGACCTCACTGAGGAAATGAAATAGCCAAACTCGAAGATGGCATCGCGCTGGGAGTAGCCATCCACAAGTTATTCAGCAATAAAACTAGAAAAGTTTACGGAATACGAACAAAATGTATCCTACGAATTAAATAATAAAAAAAATTCTACAAGAAGGTCTAAAAAGGAAACATGCCATTGATCTCACTGAGGAAATGAAATAGCCAAACTCGAAGATGGCATCGCGCTGGGAGTAGCCATCCACGTGTTATTCAGCAATAAAGCTAGACAAATTTACCGAATGTCCACCTGGAAAAATGGCGCTGTACAAATTAAATAATAAAAAAAGCTAGCTAAATAATAAATAAAGCTAGAAAAATTTACGGAATGCCCAATTGGACAAATTGTCCTGTACAAATTAAATAATAAAAAGAATTCTACAAAGAAGACTGAAAAGACCCCATTGACCTCACTGAAGAAATGAAATAGCCAAACTCGAAGATGGCATCGCGTTGGGAGTAGCCATCCGCGTGTTACTCAGCGATAAAGCTAGAAAAATTTACGGAATGTGCAGCTTAGACTGCGGATGTTTATCTGATTTTCGTAAGACTGAAAGTACACCACTTGCTGTGATATTTAGCAGGCGAAACAAATTTCTGTTTATGTTGCATTTCGCCAATTACGTTTATAGAAGTATAGAGTTGCATAAACATCCGCGTAGTCTCGTTATCGGAATTAGT
Source organism: Bombus vosnesenskii (assembly GCF_011952255.1). Lineage (NCBI taxonomy): Eukaryota > Metazoa > Arthropoda > Insecta > Hymenoptera > Apidae > Bombus > Bombus vosnesenskii. Next base: position 382,440 of record NW_022882948.1, read on the forward strand.
AGCGGTTCCAAGGCGTTCTATGTAAAACTAGACAGAAATAATCCGGCTACCATCGACAAACTTCGATCGATCGGTATCGATCGTGATAATCACTCTGGGCTGGTGAACGATACGAATTCTTAGCAAATTGCAACGTGTTACACACGGAGCAACAAATTTGGAAAGCCATCGCGACTATGAGAAGTACATTCAGCAGCCAACAAACGCAAACAAACGGTGGACAACGCCCGATAAATTCCTCGGACAAACTTTATGCGTTGTTTTCGAAAACGGTTGTTGGCAAGAAATAAAAATGTGACAAAGTAAGAACGTCAATGAAATTTGAGAATAAATGTAACGTTGCATTAAACGTGCAGCTTGTGACAAACACAAATCGCGCAAATGTCGTAATCGTCTGTAATAAATTGAACGTTTTCTATTCTTCGTAAATCACAAACACTCTTTTTCATTATCCGACTACTCTTATCAAAAATCGCAAATTACAAATTGATCACGGTAAATTCGGATTACACTGTATAATAATAACGACATCGATAAATACATATTACTCAATTTTCGTTATAATAAAGTTCATTTCTTTCTCGAATATATCTACCGTAAAGGAAGAATTTCAATTTCTGCGCGCTGTTCATCCCGTATACGGTGATTCGCGCCATACCTGCAATAATCTGCCAGAGCCTAAATATTAGGTCGTACGAAAAGTTTCTTTCGTTTCCTCGTGAAACGAAAGATACGCGACATTTTTGTCTGTTGCGATAGAACCAAATCGATAAAACCAAATGGGACGCCCAGTTCAATAAAATAATACAAAATGAAAAAATACTGCGCGTCTATTATTTTCTCATAGAACGAAAGAAACTTTTGGGACAACCTGATACTCACGAACGATAGTACAGGCGATCCTGTTTGTATCACGGGGGTGGTAAACGAACGAGACGAAGCTCTCGGGGCGGAAAAGAAAATTCTGTTGGCCGATGTTTTCTATCCTGTCCGAACCACCGACCCTTGGATGAAATACCGGTGGAATGGCCTTTGACATTGAATGCACACCGTTCACGCAGCTTTTTCTTTTTTGCTTTCCGTCTCGCCTTTTTTACCATTTTCTTTTTCTTTTTTCTTTTACGCCGATGGTTGGTTGGTTGGTTGGTCGGTCGGTCGGTGAACGAAAGATAGGAAGCCTCGGGGGTCTTTGTACGGAAACGAAGGTTGTCTGTGCTCTCTTTATGCGTCGAGCCGAACGAGGCCGTAGAATGGATCTTGATAATAGGCGAATCGTCGTGATTTTTCGAATCGAAGAGGTTGAAAAGAATTTTGAGACGTAGACAGCGAGAAATATTCCCAACTCTTGTATTCCTTCTCGTTTCTACAGTCTCTAGGATTATTTTTACAAGGGTACATCCTCGGGTTCGTTGAAACATGATTTTCTAACGAAACCTTGTGTATCGTGTGTAACTGGTGCGTGTACGATGTAATTCTCGAGGAAAATATTCGTTTGATCAATTATTTTCCTATTTATTTATTCAGCATACGAAACAGCAACTCGTTAGTATAGACACGTAACTACGCGTAATACGAATTACAGGTACAAATGAAATTTATAGAACTACCTGCAACAACAAACAAATTACAAACATAGACTATACGAGATAAGATACAAGAAATATTTTAATCAGATGATTGGATCGCGCTATTGGAGTTTAACGCAACTCGCTTCACATCTGCATAGGCTAAGCCATTCACAGGGCTATTTCACAGGTATTTTTCCTCTTTGAACGTGCGTCTATTGATAATATCAGATTGTCCGAAATGTTTCTTTCGTTTTATAAGGAAATAACAGACGCACGATGTTTCTTGTTTTATATTAGTTTATTGAATTATGCAGGAACGTGATAATAGAAATAGAAGGAAATGGATCGCATGTGGTTCAATAAAATAATATAAAACAGAGATTGTTCGTCTGTTATCAGCTTATGAAACGAGAGAAACTTTTTGGACCATGTAACACGTACGCAACTCTGTTATCGAATCTATTGCAAACGTAAGGAGGGAAACGTAAAGGAGACGAATAAAACGAGCGAAAAAAGAAAGGAAGCTCGTGGAAGAGAGGAAAAAGAGAAGTAGCAAAGCCGAACGGTTCTCGTCGACAGCTTCAAAAGAAAGATTCTGCGCTAACGATCCCATAACTCGCGCAAGGCATCCAAAAAGTTGCAACACGGCCCGGTACCATTTAATCAGCCAAGCACGAGTGGAACGCATATCCGAGCAGCGGTTTTTCTCCAAACTGGCCGACAGACGAGGAACAAGAAAGGAGAGAATAGAAAGGGCGAAGAAAAAAGAGGAAAAGAAGTTGCGTGCGAAAGAGGAAGAAGGAAGATCGGAGCGTAAAAGAACCGGTACATTAGAAAGTTCTATAATAACTCGCGTATATCCGATGCCACGATTCTTAATTCATATTCATATTCATATTCATATTCATATTCTGCGTACTCTGTTAATTGCGGGTAATTACTTTATTCTTACGTTTTTGTTTGATTTTTTTTTTGTTTGTTAATTTTTGAATTTAGATTAAATGGTAGCGTTGTCTGGTGTTTAATGCGATTGGCAATTAAACTGCGCGTTTCGGCTAACCTGCTACGCGCAGGAGTACTGGCACGGCAGAGAATCAAAGTTGGTGAAAATAAATGTTCGCTTAATCCTATTATACTATTAGACAAATATTTTCCACAACGAATGTTTATTCTAATTCTAATTGGGTATCGACAGAATCGTCGTTGACATTTCGAATACTGGAAGTTACGATCGTTCGCGATACGTTTTCGCTCTTATTAATTACAAGATTTTAATTTAATTGATTTTCGATAATTTACAAATCGACGAATACAAACACGTCGATTAACGAAACTGACAAGAACTGGGAACTAATGAAACAAAGAACTAAAAGCTAAAGAACCAAAGGACTAAAGAACTTAAGAACTAAGAGCTAAGGGAACTAAGAGCCGATAAACTAAGGGACTAGAGAATCGAAAGGCAAAGGAACTGAGAAATTAAGAGCTAAAGGAATTGAGAACTGATCGCTATGAACGAAGAAATTACTTGCCAAGAGCTGAGAAACTAATCACACAGAACTGACTCACACACAGTTAACTACTCTGAACTAAGGAACTATCTCTGTATCTTCTATGTCGCTACGCTTATTTATAATTAGGTCTACCGTGGAGGGGTCGTCGTGTAACGGGTTATTCCCTGGGGCTTGTGAGGCTCGAATTTGGTTTCTATACAAATTCTTAAATTTTATTTGAATCGAAACGCTCACTCGCGCTATTGGTAGCTTTAGTCTAGTTTAGTGACATTATTACAGTGTTAATTGCAATTACGATACAGACGTTCGTGCGTTTATTATCGTAGATCGAAGTACACGAAAATGTTTGGAATGCGTGTAACGCGTAGGAATATTTGCTTGTTGCGAAAGCTTCTTTTCTAAGGAAATAACAGGTTTTAACAACATTGTTTCTTTTATATTATTTCATTGAATTGTGTACGATCCGTTTTGTTCTATTATTAATAAATAAAAATGGATCATAGAGAATTCAATGGAACAATATAAGACAAAACAAAATGTAGCGCATCTGTTGTTTCCTTCTAAAGCGAAAGAAACTTTTGGCACAATTAAATATATACTGTACGCATGCAAGAAAGTATAGTTGCTAATATTTAACGGATGAAACAAATCATCATTTAGATCGCATTAGATTATGTCGAGGAAAATTGTCAATCGCAGTTCAGTTTAAGAAACAAATGTCCATTTCTCTTACTACGCTTAATTATCTTAGCGAACGATTTCAGGGAATTCAGGCAACGTGTAACCGAGAGAATTCAAGCTTCCCTGTCGTTTCATTTAAATCGTATTTTAACCATAATTTAATGAGAATAATAAAAACAAGTACGATCTTTAAAAACTGTCTGCTTCTTCAACGATCGCCAATCACGATCCTTCGTCTTTCTCGCTGAGAAAATCTTTTCCTCGACACTTCGGTGTCGTTTCGTGACATGACAGAATTAAACAAAAAAAAAGACTGTAATCGATTTAAAAGGATAAAAGAGAGACAAGCAGGAAGAAGAAGAACCTTGAAGAAATAAAATTGGGACTTGGCCCCTGAAATAGCCCGCTGTCCCATCGAATCTACGACGCCGTGAGAGACAAAAGAACGCCAGATCCGTTAATGTCCCTCTTCTCCTTCTTCTTCTTCTTCTTCTTCTTGGCCGCGTCCAGGGCAGACGAGAAATTGAATCCTCCCATGGTTGAATTGAAAGTGCCGTGCGAAATGTGCTACTACGCGTCTGCCAGCCTCCCCTCGTCACAATGTGCGATTGGATTTCAAAGGCATAAAGAATATCTTCTGATTGGATCGAATTTAATCCCAGTACAGCGGAATCGACCCTCTTTCCAAACGTCGTTCAACTGTTCTAACTTTCCACCGAATATTTACCGAATATCTACCGTACGGATTAAGGAAATTAAATCGCCTAAACCCTTTGATTCTTTGGAATATTTCGATACGCAGATAATTAGAGAAACGCTTAGCGTACGAAAAATTCGCGAGAGCAACTGGGAACCGTCGAGATTTTAACGTTCCTCGGCAAACGAACATTTACTTTTCGATATATTGCGTTGGCAACTAAATGATTGCGGATTTTGTCTTCGGATGGCAATGAAAAAATCCGCAATCACTTAGTTGCCAACTCAATACCACAACCACACGACTCGATATTTTAAATATCGTAAAACGTTTTATCCTTCGTTCTATTGTGCGTTATTTTCAACTTTCACCTGTTTACTTGCTTTCAGTGACACGTATATAGCACATACCGCGAGATATCTCTCGTAACTGCGGTAAAACTCGGAAAACTGTAATCGAGATTAATGCGACAGAGCGGGCGGAAAGAGAGCGCGACACTGCGGGGCATCCGGGGAAATGTTAAATTCAAAATTCATTAAAACTGACGGTCCTTCGCGCGTGTAAACGCAGCATTGCCTTGGAACGTGCAATTTCCAAACAACTAATATCGTTAACAATCAATAGAACAGTTTTGAAAATATTAATAAGAAAAAAAAGGGGGAAATATGTGACACGTAATGTGTAAGATAGGAATTTTAATCAGGAGACAAAGCAAAACGGGGGAATCCCTTGGGATCCACAAGGAAAGCAGTAAAGGTATTACGTGTAAAAATTGTAAAATTGCAACAGTGTTAAATAAAGTCACCGAAGTTTACCACATATCCAGTCTCTTTTAAACTGAAATAACTCGACCAAAATCTTACGAGTTAACCAACAGAACCAAGCAAACGTTGATGTAGAGATTATATTATTGTCTTACTCGATATTCGACGATCTTATAATCCCACTTTTCCAATCTCCTCGAAAACACACAAAAGACACACAAGCGTTGCTTATAAAATATTATGTGTACGAGTGAATAATTTCCAGATTTTTCAATGAAACTAAAAGTTTAAGAGGAAAAAAAAATAGAGAAGTACAGCAAAGTATTTCTATAATTTTGAGCTATCTATCAGGCAAACGATGAATTTTCGCCTTTAGACAAGATCCAATTTAAGTCCAAGAAAAAAAAAAAAAAAATAGAGAAATACAACAAAGTATTCGGTCAAAATATTCGCCTTTACTTTCTATAATTTTGAGCGCTCTATCAGGCAAACGATGAATCTTCGTCTTTAGACAAGATCCAATTTAAGTTTAAGAAAAAACAAAAAAAAATAGAGAAGTACAGCAAAGTATTCGATCAAAATATTCGCCTTTACTTTCAATAATTTTGAGCGCTCTATCAGGCAAACGATGAATCTTCGCCTTTAGACAAGATCCAATTTAAGTCCAAGAAAAAAAAAAAAAAATAGAGAAATACAACAAAGTATTCGATCAAAATATTCGCCTTTACTTTCAATAATTTTGAGCGCTCTATCAGGCAAACGATGAATCTTCGTCTTTAGACAAGATTCAGTGATCGAGTCATTTTTGCGTTTCATCCGCCGATTGGAAGTGGAATCGGATAAAGCGCGTTGCATCGATCGGAACAGGTTCGGTGTAATCCGAAGTAGTAACGTCCAGTGAATAAGCTGGCTGCTGGAAGGCGTTGCAAACAAGTCTCATTGTGGCTGTCTTTTGTGGTAGAAACAGCGCGTGGCCTAACGTTGTCACGCAGCAATTTCACACAGCGTTCTCTCCTTTGTCATTGGCCTGACGATTGGATCTTGTCCAAAGTCGCGGCAGTTTCCCGTGAAAGCGATTCATTGTTTGCCTGGTACACTTGAAATTGCAGAAACCAACGACAAATACTTCGCTGGAACGATTTACAACGTTCTTCTATCCCTTTTCTTTCTTCTTCTTTTCCTGATAAACTTCCAGCGTGGCCGAAACATTTGGATTACTCGTTTGCTCGTTAGGTGCGTAAAACGCGTGAAACGAAATTGTTTACGAAACTACGATTATTTTTAACTTTAATCCTGTCCAGTTACTCGTCGTCGTATTCGTAAATACAGACACAGGGATGCAAAAAATAAAAAAAAAGAAGATGAAAAGTATATACAGCAAGGTGGAGAAATTGAATCCGATCTTGTTCGCCAACACACTCAAAATCAATTCTCTCAGAAACTAACGGCCACGCGAAAAAAAGCTGGCATTTGTTACACCTTCGATTTATCGTTCCCTAGCCACTAATATCACGTTATACCAGACACCCTGTATTTTGCATATTTTACATATTTCGAGACACCGCGCCTGCATAAACATCCACAGTTTATCCAACGAGCTTTCCGCCTCTACCTTTCCATCCTTTGTTTTCTTCATATAGTTATATTTGCGGCCGGTTCCGTTGTTTTCCTTGCTTCGCGTGTATCGCAGAGGCAGCAACGGCGGCGCTGGCTTTTTCATCCCTTTTTGTCGACCGCCCTGCCGCCACCCCTTTATCGCCAGCGCGAATCCAAAGCGCGTGATAAATTGGACCGCTGCCAGGCGAGGGTGGCGTTCCACGCGCAAATTAATCACCGTTCAACCGGTTTCTCGTCACGCGTCCGCGAAAATGCATACGCTGTAATATGTAGATGGGGGCTAATAGACGCGCGATCTTTCCCCTTTCTTTCGTTTTCGGCCGATCGAGCCACGTTATGAGGATTTATGGCTATTGAAGAGAAACGTTGACGAGCAGTTTCGGAAAACTTTGATACAGTGCGAAGGACGATTGCGTCAACGACGACGTTCGCGTTTCCCACCTGTCGTTTATCGACACGTCAGGTTGTCCCAAAGGAAGAATCCTTTCTAGAAGAAAATAGATGCGCGAGCTTCTTCCTTCTATTGGATTAGGTCAGTACCATCTAGTGACAAAATTCACGATCACTTAGTTGCCACCACGATATATTATTTTCCTGTCGCATATCGTTTTGTTCCAACAGAGCAAAATGGACGGTACGTAATTCACTAAAATAAAACAAAACAGTAAATGCCTCGTCGCTGTTTCTCGCCTGACGTTTATCGACACGTCAGGTTGTCCCAAAGGATTCTTCCTCTTCAGAAGAAAATAATAGATGAACGAGGTTTTTCCTTCTATTGGACTAGGTCAGTACCATCTAGTGACAAAATCCACGATCACTTAGTTGCCAACACGATATATTATTTTACTGTTGCAGACCATTTTGTTCCAACAGAGACGGTACGCGATTCACTAAAACAATACAAAACAGCAAATGCATCGCGTATCTGTTATTTGCTTAGAAAGCGAAAGAAACATTTGGGACGATCAAATACGACACGCGAGACCTGACGAGATCGCGGTCTGAACTGGATAAGAAACTGGAGAAAAGTGGAGAACTCGCGAGGAGCAACGGAGATGCGGGAGAAAGAGGACAAAAGAAATTTAAAAACGAGGAAGAAGGGAAGAAGAAGAAGGATAAACCGATGACAGACAGGGGCAGGGGAGAAGTTAGGGTCGAGATTCCCAAGCTGTACACGAGGTAGTGACCTCCAAGAGGGTTGCGAACCGTTTCCTTGGAGATCATCTTCGCTATCTTTAGCTCGCGATTATTTTTATGAAATACTTCATCATACTTTTTTCTTTCTCTCTAAATTAAGACTGCGGATCCTTTTACGTGTCTTATTTCCTTAGTTAGCCCATAGAAATAGGAATTTACGTAAATAACGGTAATTCGCTAATGGATAAACAATTTCTTATGGATGTTTCCCTGTTTCTTTCATCGTGTTCGTAAAAATAGGAATTTACATAAACAACGGTAATTCTCTAATGGATAAACAATTTCTTATGGGTCGTGTGAACGAAGGTTTCTTTGCGTTACATCCAAAGAAATTTGTTTCTCGATTAGTGAATATTAACAGCTAATGTTAATTATGTTAGAGTGCGGATTTTTATACGCCCTGTTTCTTTCATCGTGTTTGAAAAAATAGGAATTTACATAAACAACGGTAATTCTCTAATGGATAAACAATTTCTTATGTATCGTGTGAAACAAAGTTTCCTTGCATCGTGTTGCATCCAGAGAAATTTGTCTCTCGATTAGCGAATATATCGATATTAGATCGTCCGAAAAGCGTCTTGATTTTTCCAACGTCACGTCTTTTACAACGACGCATCTTTATACAAACACGAAAGCTAATCTATCGAACGTTGTGATCTTTATTTTGATAGAACAAAATGGATCATACGTAATTCGATAAAATAATATAAAACGAAAAATGTTGTGCATTTCCTTATAAAACGAAAGAAACTTCTCGGCCAATCTAATAGTTAATAATTAAACAATATTAACAGTTGGTATGTTAATAATATCAATGACCACACGACGATTAAATAAATTGCATCCAAGTAGAAATTTCTTTCGTTTACTAAACGGCTAAGAGCTTTGCTTTGAACATTGCATATTTGTACACATTCTTACGTATTACACGCACTTCGTAGATTTTTGGAATTTTAAATTTCCCAAAAATGCTTAAAAATTCATCATCCATCGATAACTAATGATACGTAAGTCGATCGTTTTTTACGATCACTTTGATAGTTCAAACGCGCGATGTCTGTCTACTCTGAAGAAGGATCGTGATACGAGAATGATTGAGAAACACTGAGAACTAGAGTAATGGAGAAAACGGGAAAAGGGAGCAGAAACGTGGAAGGGAAGAGAAGGAGAAGGCCGTGCATTATGCCCAGCCAGTGATGAAACCGTCTGTATTCTTGCAATTCGAAGAAATGTGGAACGAAGAAATTGACGACAATTAGGTTCCCTTCTGGCCATTACGGCGGAATTAGTTTCAAAGATTCGCGGTTTTCGTCGCCTTCTTCTTTGCACTACGATCGTATTATAGTTAAATGAGCGTTTCAGGTGCTAAGTTTCCGAACGATGTTTGCCAACCTTCTGCACTCCACTAAAACTCCGCTATAAACTGCTTAACTACGTCCGTTATCGTCATCACAGTTATACTTTTAGTATCTTCGGTACATGGAACTACATTTCGAATACGATCCTCGAAAAATACCGACAATTTCGTACGTTTCTTCGTAAACCAGGCGTAAATTCTCTTCTTGCAACGGAGCTTCTCTTCTCGTTGATCATCGAACGAACAGCTGTGACATTCAAATTCTTCGAATATCATCGTCTTCCTAAAGATCTCTGCGTTCACAGCCTATCGATAGTTGAACCAAATAGTAAGAAATACGAAGAAACTTGAAGAAAGTAGAATTCGCGTTTCGATATCGCGTCGTTCCAACGGTTCCATCCAACTTTAAAAACCTAAACTCAAGCTCGTTGGAATTTTATCACGTTGCAAACCGAACGAAAGAAACCATTCGGTACAAATACCTCTGGTTATCTGAAACTTTCGCAAACAGAATACGTCGTCGAGTTACCGTAATGGAAATCGCATTGCATTACACGTTCTGTATAAAAATACAAAGAAAGAGAGAAAAATTCTTGTTCTAACAATCGTTCCGACTTCAAACCTAAACTCATCTACCCTCGGATGATCGCGCTCCGTCGAATCAAAAGAAAGAAACTGATACAAACACCTCTGACTCTCTGCAACTTCCTCGAAACGATCGTAATACGTCGTCCAACTACTGCAAACTGCATCTCGATGGTCTAACTCGGATTGCATTTTGTACGTTAGACATGCGCGTTAATAATAAATATGTTAAAAATAAAGAATCGCTAAAAGAGCGAAATTCGCGTTTTGTTATCGTTATTCCGACTTTTGCCACGAAAACCTACGCTCAAACTCGCTGTAATTGTCACGTTCCGAGCGGAAAGAAAGGGAGCATCAACCCTTATCGCTTGAAACTTGCCCAAACGATAATATATCCAGGAAATTACGCGAACGTCGTCGATCTTCTCATTAACCGCGACATTCGGACACGCATTCCTGCGTGTTGGGAGGCAAAGTGGCGGTGGAACGCGAACACGGCCTAACCTAGCCCAACTTAGCCATAGGGGAAGCGACTGGGACGTAAGCGCAGGGACAGAGTTAGGGTGAAAATTCGCTGGTGATGGAGTTTGAGGCTGGTCCAAAGGGGGAATCATCGATTTTCGTGGATCGTGTGAACGCAAACCTCGTGGACGTGGTCCGGAGACGACGACCCAGGCCTTCGGATTTGCCTTGCAAAATCTCATCGGCGTACGGTGCGCCATTTGAACGGCTGTTTGGAAGAAAAATCCGAAATTCCCAGGCAACGTTTGCATATTCGGAGGCGACGTTCTCGCGTTGCACAGCGAGGCATTTGAACAGGGATTCGGGACAAGAATGAAAGATGTAAATGGAGCGTGGTTTTCCTAGAAGATGCGAATAAAAGCGTGTTTGTCGGATCTTTGTTAGTATCTTTTCTGTTTTTTCCCTGTTTCCGTTGAAATATTTCGAATATTTGTTCTTCCGTCTTAGAACGCACGGTAACGTTCGTGTAAAGTTACGATCTTCACATTTTTTCGTTAGTGGTCACGCAGAATCTGTTTGTCCTCCCTTTTGTTTCCTAAGTTACAGAGCTGACACGAAAAAGAGAAATTGCGTAGCATTTTAAATTTTCTCGGAATAAACACGACGAGAAATACGCGATTACGCGTAGAATTGAGAACAAGCGGTTTGTAGCGATTTTTAGCGAAAATAGATTATACAACAACGCAATACAATGCCTCGTTGATACAGGAAAATCAATGGCACTGGATAGTTGCGATGGTTTTCTTAAATTTCTCTTTAAAGACAAGGAAAAAAATTATTAAATTGCAAATTGAAACGTATCTTTGCTCGAATTCTTCCTCGTATCTAGAGCGTGACAAACGCTGTTTAACAAGAACTAACAAACAAGAATGTATAACCAACGAGCGACCTAATGTTCAAGCGATTACATTTTCATACATGAACGACCTTTATTAATCGTCTATCGATTTTTGGGGCGATCGTCGTTTTTATTCACAGTGATAGCTCATAGTTTGATAATATCAGAGTAATAAGATCAAAATCGAGCGAGAATTATTTCGACTTTTGTGCATTTTGTATGTCGCAGTACCGTGACGAGTAAAGACACACATAACCGACCTTTATTAATCGTCTATCGATTTTTGGGGCGATCGTCGTTTTTATTCACAGTGATAGCTCACAGTTTGATAATATCAGAGTAATGAGATCAAAATCGAGCGAGAATTATTTCGATTTTTGTGCATTTTGTATGTCGCAGTACCGTGACGAGTTAAAAAAGCTTTCGAGAAGATGATTCTTCTTCTGCGAGGCTAACTCGTGAAACTTGATAAATGTAAACCGAACCTCGACGGATTACGCGTAATTTGCGCGATTTGAAAATCAACCCGTTCCTCGTTCGCTTCAGGCTACAGGTTTACTCGAGCGATCTCGAGAAATTTAGGAGGTTTCATTGGTAAATCGATTTGTAACGTAAATCGGCTCTGCGTGCGACACTCTGATTATGGCGAGATTATTAATTTAATCATATCGTACATGCATACTTAATGTAGCGATTAACAATTTAGTAATTTGCGATCAGATTCTGTAAAATCCATAGAATCTATAAAAAAATGTATCGTTTAGAAAATTAGCTACACGAATTGTTTGTACGAATTCCAAGGAAGATTAGACTCGACTACGTGGTTTCTTCAAATTATTCAAAGTCGCTGAAACATTGTTAGAATCTTGGCCGAGGTTTAACGCGTTAAATTAATATAATATGGAGAATTACGCGTCGCTGTTAACTCCGCTAGTAGAATTTTCTCCAACGTTGGAATACAAAATTGCCACTAACTCCACAAACTTGACTGTTTGTTCGAACAAAGAGAGAAGAACTTCGGAGCAAACACGCGAAACGAGAAATCACGCGTACCATCGCAACGATTCTTTCGTATTCTTCGAGCCGGAGACACGTTTTAACGATTACAAAAGAGAAGAAAAAATAAAACGATTCGAAATTCTACACCCGATCTGAAATACACAAAATTTCACCTCGAACATCGTGCAAATCTCAGCTCGATTATAATCGAAAATTATCCTTCTACAAACTCTACGCGCGAGAAATCTATCGCGCGATCTTCCCTCGCTTTTTCCACAAAATTTCTCCAACATCGCGTTTTAACGTCCTTCGATCTTGCTTCCTTCGGCTTTTAAAAGACAGGAACGCAATTGGCTAGCGGCTAATCGACGAGAATCGACCGATTAATCGGAGAAATTCGGAGTTGCTCCATTGCTCCGATACCTGGAGGGGCCGAAGGGTAAACGGGTCAATACTTGGAATGCGCTATCCGCTTTAAGGAATGAAGCGTTAAGGGATGCGAAGAGGCCGAGCAAGCTCTGCAAGCATAGGCTCGATGGTAAACGAGGGAGGATGTTCGCTCGATCGTGGCCACAGATACGGAAAAAACGCGCGCTGTCTTCCGCTTCGCTGGATATATCAACCCCTTGCACGACGACGCGTCGAGGGTGCAGGAATTTCAACGAAATCTTCGTCTGAATTCTCCAGAAACGCAGTTTTTTTTTCTTTCTTGCACGCGCATCGAACACTTGCGCAAAACCTTGCGCTCGTTGGACGGCGAAGCTTTCTGCGTTTGCGGGAAATTTCGAAGCTACGAAATAGAATGTCGAAACGAGGAAAATGACTCGAACGCGATAAGCGGCAATGTCGTGTCTTTGGAAAAATCAGTGAAACTCGGTATTGAGTTTGCAAGTAATTGTACGCTCTGTGTAGAGAAATGCAGAGATAGGTAGACGTCGAAACGTTTGTTTAAAACACTGTTACCCGAAGCTTTGCTTCTGGCGTACGGACCAGAGGACGAGCAAGAATCGCGAAATCTCGAATCAATTGGCTGTACGTGAGTTCGATGCTTTAAATTGACGGTAAAACAACCGCAAAGAGGATTTCTTTCCATTCTTCCTGAGAAATTAACGGAGAAATTATGCTCATGGTGCGGCAACTTCTTACGTTCGAAATGTTTTTATTACGATTTCCATCCGCAAAATTCGAAGAGTATGCAGAGGTGTAACAAATAGAAATAACGAAGGATCGTATCCATGTGAATTGTAAACATCTAATATTAAAAAAGATATTAAAAGAACGCGTAAAATGGAACATAGAAGGTAGTTATTACTGTCTGTGTCGAAAATTATTGCAACATGAATTTTTCGATATATCTTTGAACGCTAACATCTCGATTTCCTATGTACTGAAATTGATGATTACATTTGACCGGCCATTCTGCAAGAATAGAAAACACTGTGATAAATCGGAGGACCTACCTTTTTCTGAGTTCTACATTTTCTAAATTTGCATAAACGTCCGCATTGCAATTGCGCGTGCTATGGAAAATATTTTTCAGTCTCGTTGCAATTACGACAACACCGTCACGATTATATTCTCGAAGGAAATCGGTGCATCGGATCGATGCCAGAGAGTGGTGAATTGCGTGCACCTATACAAAGACGCGAAACATTGTAGCAAATGCGATTGTTCGTTTTTTACGACGAAGATAAAAAGGATCTCCAATTATAATTAGAAACAGTCGGATGTGCGCAGAGTCACGTTATTTCGCGGATTAACAAACGCAAACGTATCGCAATTCCGCGCATATATTATGATAATTAGGAGATAATATTGTTCCACCAGTGTAGCCAGAGGAAACAGCAAAAAATATGTTATTCGATAATTTTGAGGGTATCGCATTTCAGGAAACGCTGCTGACATAACAAATGCTCGAATACATGCATATCAGTGTGCATAATATGTATAATAAGTTCGCTTTTTCCGTAATTAAGCGGATATTCCTCTTTTCTCTCTCTCTCTCTTTTTTTTTTTTTTTTTTTTTTAATAAAAGTTGTATGTTACAACAACGAGTCACAAGAGGAATTTTACACCTCTATCGTTCTCCATTTATTCGCCTACAAAACGCACTAAGGCATTTTAATGAACTCGATACAACATGAACATAATAACAGAGAAAAATGCTATATTAATTTTCAAAAATTCTTCCGTGAAATATGCCAGCCTTTTGACCCCGATTTCTAAAAATATCTTTCAACTATCGGCATCCTACGCGCATTTAAATTATTAACTATCATTGATCTTCTTCGCGCACGTTCTCGCACGTATTACGCATATTTTCGCTTGTATTCTTCCATTGGCTTCGGCGGTAATCAACGTGTCAACCGAAAACCACCATTTCAAAGTGCATAATTAAAAGTTAATACTTTCAGAGTACTGTGTATCGTTTTACTCTCCTTCCCTCGAAACAAAAAAAGAGAGCAAGAACGAGGAGAAAAAAATTAACTCGACGCAACGATTCCGCGGAATTAATATCAAAAGATCGTCGAACGGCTGCTGTTTAAACAAAAAAGGAGAAGAAAGAAAGAAATAAAAAAAAAGGAAGGATGAATCGCGCAGAGGTGAATGAAAATTAAGCGGCGTTTCCCTTCGCAGACCGTTCCTTTTTCCCATTACGTGGCGAGGCGCGGGCCACGATGCAATTTTTCCATTGAAAAGTTCTTTCCTGGCGGAGTTCAGGCGTCGAGCAAGAGCCGCGATTCTGCGTCGGATTGTAATTTCGCGCGCGTAAACCGCACAGAAGGAGAGAACATCACGCGAAGGATAAGTTGCCGCGCGATGCCATCTGATATCGCGACGCAATAAGCTTCCACGACTCGCATTGTCTCGCTGCCATATGCGCTCCTGTCGTGCATACGTGACAACGAAGCCCTATACCTTTGCGGTCTGTCGAGAATTTTACGATTGCCGTGAGCGATTACATCGCGTCCTCGATCGATTAAAAAAAAAAAAAAAGGAAAAAAAAAGCTGTAATATACTACGTAATATACTACGTGTGGTTTCGCTTTGTTGGAGACGAGATGTACGCAGATAGTTGCGCACAGTGGGAAACGATGAAAGTTTTCGGTGAGAATAATAGCACGCGTGTGTTGCTCTTCGTTCGTTGGATTGTAATTATAACACAGCGAAGAAAAATACCTTTTTCCGGTTCGAACATATATTGGGTTGTGGCAAAAGCTTCTTTCGTCTTATAAGGAAAATGTATGCGACTCGTAAGACTTTTTGTTTTATATTACGAAATCGACTTATGTACGATATAGCGTTGTTTCATTTCTATTATTATAATCATACATAATTCGAGTCACATAACACGAAATAAAAAAAGCATGGCGCATCTATCGCTTCTTTATGAAACGAAAGAAACTTTTGGGACGACCCGGTATACATTTTATCAGCGTACGTGTACAATGTGTTCTTCCCTTTATTTTTATTATTCGATGGAACGAATTCCGATTAGAAGAATTTAGTATAAAATAAGTAACAGGGGTCCAACCATCGAAACGAAATACGATATAGTTAAACAAGACGCAAATGTGGTGAGTGCGAAGGAATTGGCAAAAATACATGGGAAATGTAACAATACGTTGGGAAAGGCCCAATCACGGATATTGAAAAGGCAAAACCTGATATCGAAAATTATCTGACGCGCTTAGATTCCTCGAACGCTGGCAACCTGATAGAAAAACCTAGATACTACGAAGTAATGAAATGGTCTCAATAAAGGCGATGCTAATGAATGTTTTATAGAAATGGAAACAGTAGTGACAATCAGGCGAAGACATGGCAACCTGATAGAAGAATTTAGGTACTTCGAAGTAACGAAATGGTCTCGATAAAGACAATGACGAGACAAATTTACAAAAATGGAAACAGCAGTGACAATCACGCGAGAGCGTGGCTACCTGATAGAAGAAATTAGATATATCTGATGTAATGAAATGGTCTCAATAAAGGCGATGCTAATGACGGTTTTATAGAAATGGAAACAGCAGTGACAATCAGGCGAGAGCGTGGCTACCTGATAGAAGAATTTAGATATTTCTGATGTAATGAAGTGGTCTTCGTAAAAGAGATGCTAATGATGATTTTATAAAAATGGAAACAGCAGTGACAATCAGGCGAAGGCATGGCTACGTGATAGAAGAATTTAGGTACTTCGAAGTAACGAAATGGTCTCGATAAAGACAATGACGAGACAAATTTACAAAAATGGAAACAGCAGTGACAATCACGCGAGAGCGTGGCTACCTGATAGAAGAAATTAGATATATCTGATGTAATGAAATGGTCTCAATAAAGGCGATGCTAATGACGGTTTTATAGAAATGGAAACAGTAGTGACAATCACGCGAGAGCGTGGCTACCTGATAGAAGAATTTAGATATTTCTGATGTAATGAAGTGGTCTTCGTAAAAGAGATGCTAATGATGATTTTATAAAAATGGAAACAGCAGTGACAATCAGGCGAAGGCATGGCTACGTGATAGAAGAATTTAGGTACTTCGAAGTAACGAAATGGTCTCGATAAAGACGACGATAATGATGACTTTGCAGAAATGGGAACAGCAGTGACAATCAGGCGAAGGCATGGCTACCTGATAGAAGAATTTAGGTACTTCGAAGTAACGAAATGGTCTCGATAAAAACGATGCTAATGAAAGTTTTATAGAAATGGAAACAGCAGTGACAATCACGCGAGAGCGTGGCAACCTGATAGAAGGATTTAGGTATTTCGAAGTAACGAGATGGTCTCAATAAAGACGATGATAAGGGTGACTTTACAGAAATGGGTACAGCAGTGACAATCGCGCGAAAGCATTAGTGTCAGTGGAAAAAAGGCTTCGATGATTCGAAGTACGAGAGGAACGCAACTCGTGTCGAAAGAATTTACGTGACCTAGCAGCCAAACAGATATGGAGAAAATCGGGGAAAAAAGAAACAAGAAGGTTCTCCTTTTGTCGCTTATTTATCAGGCTTCCTTATTCGTGTTATCATTTATTTAACGAACGATAATATACCGTTGTACATCAACACGAGCATTACATCTATGTAACAGTGACCGCTTTAAGCGCAGCTGAACATCGGTCCGGTGATATTCGGTGCACTGCTCTGCCAGCAGATTCGGTTCTCCCAGTTGCTCTCTTAAGTTGATTGGCACCGAGTAAACTGTGTCGTTCCAAGTTGCCCGAAGAAATCCGCTAGAAGCGGCAAAACGAAAACTTGTTTCTCTCTTCGGAAATGTCTGCAAAATGAAGAATGCGAAAGCCAACGTATCGTCTGCAACGTGTTCCTCTTCGCCGATTTATCGATCCTCTTCGCGCTGCCATTTAAATCTGACAGAAAAATTCGTACGATAAATACGAAGACGTTCGAAGGAATGTGCGATACATCGCAGCGACCAGCGGCAACCGCGATATTTCGATCGCGTTTTGCCTCGTTTCGCGTGACACGCGTGATACAACGACGAAAAACGAAATGAAAGATCTTTGAAGACATCACCGTCCTAGCGCAGTTGAAATCTCGCCACGCGTACAAACGTTCTATTTCGATTCCATGAAACTGCTATACCTACCTATGCCAGGCTGCTATTGCAACACGCGCCGCGCCAGCCAAAGCAAACCAGAGCGAACTGAGGCAAACGGAACACGACAGAAACCACGTCGGCCAAGACTCAAGACGATATAATTAACGCTCGCGTATCACACAGGCCTGAATAACGTTCCACTGAAAGCACGCTTCGACGAACAGTCTCGCGCGCGAATTCTCATTCATTAAATCGGCCACGTATTAAACAGCTAGTACGTTATATTCGTTAGATTTGATTATATGCAACATTTTCCACCGACACAGGTGTTTACGTTCAAAATTACACGGAGTATCGTAGTCTATCGGAAACGACTAATCGGATCTGTGTTTCACCGCCTAATCGTCTTTCCAGCTATCGTATTATACGTATTTGGCCAGGATTCGCAGGGAACGTGAGCTCGATCGGGCAAACTTATACGCCGCGCTATCATCATCTATGCATCTCGTGGTCGCCGTGTACCGTTGCATTCGAGTTGCCGTACGCGGATAGTGGACGAGGAAGAGCGTACGAATACAGTGACGCTTCCTTAACATTAACGTTATCAGGTGCGACCGGTTTCAAAATTTCATTTAAATTCGTCGTTGTTTCTTTCATTCGTCTATAGCTTTACGTAAATACTTGTATTAAGAAGAGTTGAGAAATCGATCAAGCAGATAATTTGACCACAGGAGTACAGACGAAGAAACGTCGATGATTAGACGCGTACTCGTAGGAAATGTAAAATATCGAAGATACAGTGCTCGTTGTAACGATATTCGATAGGTAAAAGCGACAGATCCCTGTAAGTTGTAATAATTTCTCTGCGTCCGAGCTACCTGTGTCTCCTCTGACGCATCTTCGTTACAATTACCAACGAAACATATAAATTCGCGTTAGAATAATAATCTGAAAAGAAAGACATAAGGTCGCGTAAAAACCAACTGTCTATTTATCGCCAAACTTGATCGTCGTTAGGCGATTTTTATTACGCCATCGAAATATCGTATCTGCCTTATCTATTATCTCTATTACGCGTTAATACCAATAATTCGTATCTCGCGAATAATGTATTTACGACCAAGGCAGAAATTCAGTTGCCAAAATTCACTTCACACATTCACAGGGATAATCGTGGCCATTTAGAGAAACGGTATATATCAACACCGGTTAACGCTACTGCATTGCTACGTGTATCGGCGCGAAGAAAGCAACGGTAAAGAAAGAGGAAAAGCCTCGTTGCAACAAGGGAGAAGAGAGACACGGTGGATGGGAGTAAGAGAGAGAGAGAGAGAAAGAAAGAAAGAGGGGGAGAGGGGGGAGAGGCAACCGGCTGCTCTGAATGGAATAGCGAATTGACTTTGGAGGGAAATCCGTTCCCCTGGTCCCGCTTGCTGCCGCCACCTTCCTCGACGCCACGCTGAATCTTGATTGTGTAACTGTCAAAGCGTTTCCTCCTTGCGAAACGGGTAACGTATATCGACTGCATCGAGGAGCAAGGGAGAGAAGCTCGTGTATAACGACAGAGACGTAGCCAGAGGTTTGCTTGCGATGCATCGCATAGTAGCACGAGTTCGCGAACCTCTGTCGTGTACATCGTGCGTTGCTGTTGTTGCTACTTTCGCAAACGGACCAACTGAGACTGCGATGTTTTTATTTCTTCAGCATACAAATATCGCGAATGAATTATTGGTAAGAACGTTGTAGGTGGTTTAGTTTTTCTTTTCTCGTACATGTGATGTATCTTTGCTCGATGAAAATTTTAATGCAAATTGCAAACTCTTCTTTTTGGTTTCCCATATATGTATATGATAAATAATAACGGCTAGAAAAAACGGGTAAATGAGCTGAGATGAAATGATCGAAATATACGAACTGATTTCCCAATCGTCGAATTCGTTGGTGCGCGTGTACATTACTATCGTTGTATGAAAAATGATAAAAATTATAGATAGTATTCCGTCAGTCGTAGTTATCCGACGATTAGTCGCAACTAGTCTGTCGCCGTAGCATGAAACACAACATGTGCTAATAGTTTTTACAGTCAATGTACGTAAGAGCGAGATGCGCGTCCCGTGTTGTTAATTGCGAGATCGTGACACGGCCAGTCGTGAGAGAGTTGGGCAACTTTGTTCGCGCGACGGAAACTGTGCGCTCTTCTTATTGATCCGTATACAGGGTGGCCCAGATTCGAGCGACCGACGCTATTGAAATTTTCCCGCTCCTCTTTTCGTTCCATAAACGAGCTGCATATTTAATCATTCGATTTTTTTAACACGTTTCGAGCTTATTGCTGATACACGTATCAGTTAATCGAGTGTGAAATTTAAGTTCAATTTATCGACCTCGTAATTGAATTGAATCGCCAATGTGTGTGTACGTTTAAATTAGCGAGGAATCTAAATTCAATTTGTTGAATCAATACTTGGAATGAATTGTCAACGAATGTCTATGCATTTAGATTAGCGAGGAAAGTTAAATTCAATTTATTGCGTCAATATTTGGAATGAATGTATACATCTAGATTAGCGAGAAATCATATTCGAAATCAATTGTCAACGAATGTATTCATCTAGATTAGCGAGAAATCTAGATTCAATTTATCGAATCTATATTTAGGAATGAATTGTTAATGAATTTAAATTAGCGAGGAATTCAAATTCAATTTGTTGGATCAACAATTGGGATGAACTGTCGACGAGTATATACGTCTAGATTAGCGAGAAATCTAAATTCAATTTGTCGAATCTATGTTTGGGATGAATCGTTAATGAATTTAAATTAGTGAGGAATTCAAATTCAATTTGTTGGATCAACAATTGGGATGAACTGTCGACGAGTATATACGTCTAGATTAGCGAGAAATCTAAATTCAACTTATCGAATCTATATTTGGAAATGAATTGTTAATGAATTTAAATTAGCGAGGAATTTAAATTCAATTTGTTGGATCAATAATTGGGATGAACTGTCGACGAGTATATACGTCTAGATTAGCGAGAAATCTAGATTCAATTTATCGAATCTATATTTAAGAATGAATCGTTAATGAATTTAAATTAGCGAGGAATTTAAATTCAATTTGTTGGATCAATAATTGGGATGAACTGTCGACGAGTATATACGTCTAGATTAGCGAGAAATCTAGATTCAATTTATCGAATCTATATTTAAGAATGAATCGTTAATGAATTTAAATTAGCGAGGAATTTAAATTCAATTTGTTGGATCAATAATTGGGATGAACTGTCGACGAGTATATACGTCTAGATTAGCGAGAAATCTAGATTCAATTTATCGAATCTATATTTAAGAATGAATTGTTAATGAATTTAAATTAGCGAGGAATTTAAATTCAATTTGTTGGATCAATAATTGGGATGAACTGTCGACGAGTATATACGTCTAGATTAGCGAGAAATCTAGATTCAATTTATCGAATCTATATTTAAGAATGAATCGTTAATGAATTTAAATTAGCGAGGAATTTAAATTCAATTTGTTGGATCAATAATTGGGATGAACTGTCGACGAGTATATACGTCTAGATTAGCGAGAAATCTAAATTCAATTTATCGAATCTATGTTTGGGATGAATCGTTAATGAATTTAAATTAGCGAGGAATTCAAATTCAATTTGTTGGATCAACAATTGGGATGAACTGTAGACGAGTATATACGTCTAGATTAGCGAGAAACCTAATTTCAATTTAATTGGAACGAATCGCCAACGAATGTACAACTTTGGATTAGCGAGGAGTTTAAGTTTAGTTCGTTGTATCAATATTTGAATCGAATTAGGTTAGTGAGGAATTTAAATTCAATTTATTGGTCCGATGTTTAGGATGAATCGTCGATGAACTTATACATTTAGATTAGCGAGGAATTCAAGTTCAATTTATTGGGTAGATACTTGAAATGAATTGCATATGTTCAGATTAGCGAGGAATTTGGGTTTAATTTACCGAATCAATATTTAGACTAAACTGTCAATGGATGTATAACTCTGGATTAGCGGGGAGTCTAAGTTTAGTTTATTGAATCAATATTTGAATCGAATTAGGTTAGCAAGCAATTTATATCGAGTTTGTTGCGTCGATATTTGGATTGAATTATCAATAAATGTACATACGTATCTAAATTAGCGAGGAAATTTCAAAGCAATCAAATCATACGGCGTTTATATTAAATCGACTGTTAGCTAAATCCTTCATAAATTTTGGAAGAAATTATTCATCGTGGTTGACAAAACGGAGATCAACGATTCTTACAAATACATTGTTCACTAACGATATAA
The DNA here is from genome assembly GCF_011952255.1 of Bombus vosnesenskii. NCBI lineage: Eukaryota > Metazoa > Arthropoda > Insecta > Hymenoptera > Apidae > Bombus > Bombus vosnesenskii. Next base: position 404,678 of record NW_022882948.1, read on the forward strand.
CGATACAGAGATAGAATATAAGAGTAAAAGTAACACTTACTCATCCGGCAAGTTGATTCAGCTTAAAGCATTATACACCACTACTTCGTGTTGTAAATTACTTACCTGAAACATAAGAAAAAAACCAATGAATCAATTAAAAGACATATATCATCTTTTTAAACGCAATTCATATTCTAATTTACAAGGTAACATAAAGCAACGACAAATTCTCTTTAAACGAATATTCGATGGAATATTAAACGTTAAATGAACGTTAAACGAGTACCACAATTGCGTAATTCATCGCGGGCAAACTGTGACCGAAGATGGAACACGTTGTTCGTCCACGTAAAACGAAAAATCTGTGTAAAAGGCAGGCGCCTACGGAATACGCTCGCATCGCCGCGTCGCGGCGCCGCACCGCTGAAAAGAGCCGATAACAATTCCGATCGAACTCTGAAAGCCGGCCGAAGCGACCGCGCACACAAAAATAACTCGGTGTGGAACGGTCGTTCGATAAACGCACATGTTCCAGGAGCATTGTACTCGCGCGCATATAGAATGTAAACTCAGGTTGAATAATTCTTTTGTGAACGATTTCCGTCGAAACTCGCGCTCTCCCTCGCCCGCCATATCACTTTTCTTTATTTCTGTTTCCCCTTTCGAACGGGGCATTTTTCACCACCAACCTTCTCAGGCCGATGCTGGACTTTCTTTTTTTCCCTCGATATCTTGAAATTTGCAAGGGGAGAGAAAAGTGAAGTCGAAACGCGTGTATCGATAGAGAACGTATTCCGTCACTTTTATGGAATCACATACCGTACGATTATGCACGCGGTATACGGTGACGATATATTTTGCAGGGAACGAAGCTTAGGTGGAAAGCTTGGAAATTGCTCGGTGGATTATTTTTACGGATTTCTGATTCGTTGCCACGTTCAGCGACTCTGAATATCAACGACAGACGCACGTGTCTTTAACACTAGGACTAACACACACCAGTCAAATAGACTGGCTTTGCAATATTTTTATTTTAAAATTTTTACTTCGTGTTATATTTTTTCCGCGGTGATGTAATGACTTTCGTAACGATAACTGAAAGAATAATATAATGAATTTTATTTTCTTTTTTATGTATTCAAACTGAAGATAATTTTGTATCAAGGCTACTTATACCAAGACTAGTCAAAATGACTGGTACTTGCCAAAGCGTAAAAGGGTTCTGCAATATGTTTATCGAAGCCCAATCGACCAGTTTCCTCGTTTTGTACAACTTGCCACGCGTTTTTCAAATTTTTACCGCGTATCGTTCGATACGATGATATCGGCTATCAGGAAAATTCCGGATCGATCGCTAGATCGCTAGATGCTAATACTAAAAATACCATAGGAGTCAAAATGACTGGTTCTACAATTTTCTAAATGTGCCAACCCTCGTTTAGGGATCCCAAACGGATTAATAATACCACAAATCTTCTACATAAGAAGAAAGTAATAAATCGATAAATATAAAAATATTCTATTATCACGTATTTTTTAAAGACCAGTGATTTTCACTGGTTTTGGTAGAAATAACTTCGTGTTAACAACGCACCAACACTAGAAAGTATCACGCGGTGAATGGTAGATTCAGAGACCGAGTACACGGATACGGAAAAACGTAAGACACGGTGCAAGTAAAATCTTACTTGATAGGTGAATCCGCCGAAAGTAGCAGAAATTTCCAAATATAAAAAGCACGCAGGTGAAAGCACGTGATACGCGAAAGCGCGTAACAAAGTACCCAAAGTGTAACACTCTTCGAAATATTTAACAGATAAATCACATTTCTGCCTACTTAAAGTACAATAGAGCAATCTGTCCGGTTCTTTTGATCGCATCCAGGAAAAACACGAGTTTGCGTGAAAATTCACGGCGCGCCATATATTCGATGAATCTCGTTATTAAATCAACGACTTTAAAAACACGCGAGATTCACTTTCGAAGACTCGATGATCGCTCGCCTTTCTCAGATTCAAACTCGGGCGCGTTAAAGGGTTGAGACTCGTAAGTGCAACGCAATCACCGCGATATTAGCGGGATTGGTAAACGTTACACGGAGTGCCATTAAGTCGACGCGACGCGATATTTGTCTTTCCTCGAAAGGCTTCGTTAAAAAGAGCTCAAGAGGGTGTAGTCGAAAAGAACGTGGCTCTTTTCGCTCTTCTTCTCTCTTGCTATCTCATACGCCAAACGCGCCACTTCTTTCAGCTCGAGTAGTCCCGGTTATTGGAAGCAATTGGACAAAAGCGCTGCTCAAGGTACATGCAAAAAGCGTTTTCGTGTCACTTAAAGATCGGCACGGTACTGTACGGCACGATCGTGTTCCGAGATCCTACGTCTCGAGGATCCTTTCGATGCTTACGTATGCTATACAGCTATATAGTATACGTTGTACAGGTTTCATGGGTCGAGTGCCGTGATAATTATTTTAATTGCTGCCTCTGTCCGTCATCCGTGACTCGGTTACGTAATTACAAGTATAATCCGACTGTCGAACGGTATAATCTTACTAACATCGAGAGTAGAGCCGCTGACAAGGTCACCGGAGGTGTTCTTGATTTAAACTTAGCATTGGTCTTGGCCATCTCTTAAAATAGAACGCGGTTATGCGATCAATTACAACAGGCGTTATTTTTCATTCGTTCGACTATTAGCGGAACGCCGTGCATTCGCGCGAATTCATATTTTTATCGACGTAAATTAGATATATTTATTTATTTTCCTGCTTCGCGGCTCGCGGAAAACCACTTGGCCCGCGTATTTTCCAAACTCCCACTCGTTCCCGTACCAGTTTTACGGACGTAATCGAGAAAGATCGCACGTAGACGGAACATCGTCTGGCTCGTTGAATATCGAAGAAAGTATTCTTCGACATTTCCTATATTTGTGTGGCTGCAAATTTTCCAAAAACGCGTAAACGTTCGCCGCGTCTAATCGCCAGGCTGAGTTAGTTTACGCACTCGAATATCTATATCTCGATCTTGATCTTGTTTCAACGAGGAGAACAGTTTTCAGTTAGCGTTTTGCACGGGGCAAATGTTTGATAGTCGATCCATTTCCATTTCCATATTTACGTTACCATAAAAATCCGTAATCATTGCACAAAGGGACACGGTCACTCGATAATCCTCCTCTGTATTTTCCATCGATTCTATTTCGCTGTTTCGACAAAAAGGATGCCACGGTTTAAACAACTACGGTACCAAACGAACCACTTTTCCCGTTTTCACGTTCCATCCTCGTCCTTCTTTTTTCTTTTTTTTCCCCAATGACAATGACTGTGAATAGCCCGTTCACCGAGAGTCGTTTATCATTTTTGCCTGCATAATTTGCACGCGAAACGTGTAATTACCATTTGGTTGCAAAACGAGCGAGTACCTATTCAAACGGAAGCACATTGGGACCTTGATTAACCGGGCCTCGAGTTTTTTAATTAGCCGAGTTCCTGTTATTCGAGCTTTTCATTAGCCGATACGTGAGAAATACACAGGTGATGCCGAATGAATGGGGCAGTTTCAACGATCCTATGGTTTATTCACGTATCGATATTAATCGACGTTAATTGAGTAGAGTTCTGTGAAAAAAAAACCACCTTTTTGGCGGTTACGCGGAGAAACACAGCGTTACTTGACAAATCATTTTCACGATCCTCGAATTTTTGTGTTTCGATTTTGCTCTCATTTTTGGCGAATAGAAAAAGCACGTAACGTGTTTTGGAAGAATTTTTAACAGAAGATTGAAACGAGAAATCGTGCACTGCAGCAAGACTTCATATTTTTCGACCAAAATCGAACGTATCTTTCAACGTTAAAAAAACGTAATTGGATGGAAAAGCGTACTCGAAGGGACGTGGCAAAATTAACGCAGATGTTGCTGAACATCTTTTCTCTTTCTCGTAAGATTTCTCGAAACAACGCTATTGCCACTAACGTTAAATACGATAGTCTTTCTATTCCTCGAATAACAATATTTCTTGCATATTACTCGTTGCGTGGAAATATTAAAATAAACGAAAGATCGTTAAATGGCAAGTAGTCCTGCTCCTGCGATTGTTCATAGTCGTTTGATTTATCGTGTCTGGTAGCTGAACGTATCTTGCAATTTACTGGCTCCCATACAAATTCTTCTGTCATTCGTTACTTTCTGCGTTACGTAACGCGTAGCATCGAAGAATCTTAGGAGTCTAATATTAGAAACATTAATTAGCTCTCTAGGATGACTTGATTATATGATTGGAAAGTTACATGCATATGCACTGCGGTCCGTAAGCGAACAGCGAACATTATACGAAGCGTTAAAAAAGAAATACTTGACAAAGATGCTTGGAAATTATGAACGAAGCACGTAACGATAATACGACGATTTTAACACTTCCGTTGCGGATCTAAATTATCCAACCAATTAAACCGAAATCAGAATGAAAAATGTTTCGTTCCAAATAAATCACAGACTATGTTGAAGAGAAGAAAGAAATACTTTGCTCCGCTTGACATTTCGTCTTTATCCCAGTCCTAATTCGATTAGCGAATTGATTTACGTTTAAAGTATAGATCGTTGCGATCTTAAAAATTAATGCGACTTCAAAATTAACCAAAATATATATGTAAACTCGCTAAGAGTTCAAACGCGGATAAACAAAGGGACTTTCTCTGTTGAACGAAAAGTGTGGCTTTATTTGTTGTTACGGACAACCGATTTGCCAAACAGTCACTAGACAGACAGACGGTTAGAGAAGAAGAAGGATTTCGAGCGATCATAAAGAAAGAAACTATTATTTAAAGTATTGAAGATTGACGGAGGAAAGAGTGGTAGTTTAGGACGTGGAAAATCGATTCTCGATTTTCAGGTAGACCTTGTACGAAGCTTTGTTATTTATTATTATCTATTGTTATTAATTATCATTAATTGTTATTTACCACTGTATTTTATTTAAGTATTGTTACAGTAAACTCGATTTTCAGATTTTCAGAATCGATCCCTGAATTATCCTAGTATTGAACTTTATATATATCACCACACGTAAACACGTACACACAGACCACTTGAACAGGCCACATGTATCCACAGTTCTATTTGGAAAAGAGACATTTCCCATGTTCGTTGACGAGAATCGCAATGATATCGAAAGAATACGAACATAAATATAAATAACGCGGCGATACAAATTAAATTATTCAACGTTACAGAGGGTTCAAAGTTGCCCAGTTCAGCCCATCCCCTATACCAAAAGCAATCTCAGCCAATACACTTTAACCCTCGCAGGTAACAAAGAAGGCTTGGTGGTAGCTCAAAAGATTCAAGCACATCCTCGACCACGTTACTCTGCTGCGTACCTTCTACATTCACATATATACCGTACACAAAAAGCAACTTGGCCGGAGAACTCGTTCCCACATGGTGTAGCAGTCCGTTAAAGACACGTCGAGATCGATCGAACGAATAAATCCTGGCTACTTGCTCGACGTCGGTGTTTTAAACTTGAACGCGCAGCCAATTCTCAAAGAACGTTCGCCATGTCCATACATATCATAGCGTCGATAATATATACGCATGACGTATATATACGTTGTTTAGCTGGGAGCTATCCAGACATTGAATAGCTTATCTTTGGGCAAAGGATTAATTATATAACGCGTAAATTTAATTACAAAGTTACAGGCGAAGATTATCTACGATAATTAACTTACCATCGTCGGATAACAAAGTTAACCACCTACGAATAGTAGTGATCGTAAAAACGGCAATCGCAACGATGTAAACCAGTCAGGTGTGCTAAATGTGTGTAAAAAGTCCATTGCTGAATGTTGTTCTTTTTCTTTTTTTTTTTTTTTTCAATGATGTTGCAAACGTATCTGGTTTCTGCCGAATGTTATGCATCGTTAAGAACGATTATGGGCCTGTCGTTATATCGCGTCTCGTAATTAAAGTGGTTAGAAAACGTACTCGAAGTCCATTGGTATTCTTGAATAGAATTTACATGTTGATCGATTGGCTGCAAGTACAGCGAACTTAGGTGTCCATTGTTTCTCATAAAGCGGTTAAAGAGGATAAATATCCTCTACGATATTTCCAATTAGTATATTTCCAATCGATAAAGTTTCGGTAGAATTACGCAACAAGAAGACAGCTTCTAGCCACTGATCCATATATTTTACCGATATGCGCTACCGATAGAAATTAGGCTAAAGTGTGGAGGTTTACGAACGACCGTGTACAACGTGTGCTACCCTAGAAGGGATAAAAGAAAGGGGAAGATGGAAAGGAGAGTCGCTAATCGGTGGAGGGTTCGATCCTAGCAGCTCTACTTCGGCATCTGGCAACTTCGAATATCCACCAGCAACCCTTCCGCGCCTCTTTTTCAGACTGTCGGAGCTATCGAAGGAAGGGTTGCAGAGAGGTCTGAGAACATATACGTGCACACAAACACACGAAGAAAGGACGAGTTACCTTTCTTTCCCTACCCCTGTCTCGATGTACGCGTGCAGAATTACCACCGTGCGCCTCTTCTTTCTCGACGATCGAGCGCGCACACACCGAGGCAAACAGGGGATGGTTTGCGTATCTAGCAGCTTGGAATCGCTTGGATCGTTTCCACGCACGTATGGCGTTTGGTAGAGAATTCCTACCTTTTACTTTCTTTCTCTTTTTTCTTCGTTTTTTAGGATTATTTCGTAACGCGTAATACGAAGATCGCGAATGTTTTACCAGCGAAATTTCTTTCGTCTACAGAATGTCACAGCGAGTGCTCTGTTTCGAATATTGCGTATACTTTTGCGAGTTACAACGCATTTCGTTGTAAACTTTTGGAAGGTTTAATTTCCCGGAAACGTCGGCAATCGAATAACTTCGAGTAAGTGTCAGGTTGGTGTAAATTGCTAAATGTTGTTCTTTCTTTTTCGATGATACTGCAAACGTATCTGGTTTTTGCCAAATGTTACGCATCGTTAAGAACGATTAGGGGCCTGACGTTATATCTCGTAATTAAAGTGGTTGGAAAATGTACTTGAAGACCATTGGTGTTCTTGAATGGAATTTAGAACTTTCGGAGAAAGAACGATTTTGAGTTTTTTTCATTCCACGAAGTCCACTGATACGAGCAATGCGTGGTTTTGTCGATTATACTGATCGAGCGTGCAAGTAATTTTGAACTTCGTTTCTCCTCTTCTCTGTTCGCGTGACCGACTCTAATTTCTAAGCCACCGAGCTCAAGTAAATAAATACGTACGTATCTTTGTTTTTGCTCCGTGACACCATATCTCTCAGTAAAAGAAAACAAACAGAGGCATAATATACACGTCCTTCTTACAATGTCGTATCTTTCGTACCGCTGCGATAAAAAATGTCTTATTTGGCAGCAAACAAGACGTTCGGTACGAAGGACGGACCGGTTAGCTGTTTTCGACGAGTATACTCGTCGCGAAGAAACGACATTTCGCGTTACGACGAGCCCTGTCGCTGATAAAATTCAAAAGTAAAACAGCTCTCGTTGCAGCTTAATTGTCTATGACAATAGCTGCGCACACTTCGTGTTCGACGAGTATACTCGTCGTCGCTTACTCTTTGCCACGCGTCTTAGATACGCGCTTTTCAAAGAGCTCGTAACAGCCAACTGGTTAAAGGAGGTTACGAATCCGTGGAAAAAGTCGACGAATTCGCTAATAATCGTTCGCAATCGAGCAAAGTCTATTAATACAATCGGAGTTACCTAAGCCAGCCAGGTATGGAGCGATATGAAAGAGATTTCTCCTTCTAACGAGTATCGCAACAACCTATCGTAAGTTGAGAAATTTCTAGACGATCGACTAACTGATCGAGAATTTTATAAAAAAAGAAAACCAAGTTCGGTTCTAAAAACGGTTCTACGAAGATCTCGAACAAGAACGAGCATACTCGAAGCGATGAGAGTATCCTGATAGTTGTGGCAAGTTCCGCGTACCGTTTTATTAATCTCGCAGGCGACGTATCTTCCAAGTCCATGTCGCACACTCTCCGGTAATTCGACGCGATTCGATCGTCCTGGATTTTCATATTTCGAATGGGAATTCTTGAATACACGCGCCTTGGTGCCGCATAACCAGAGACGAGAAAAGTACTTTAGACGTGCGAGAGTTTCCAAAATCCTAAGAAACTTCCAACTAAAACGTGTCTTTGCATTCACGATATCTGCAGATATAATCACGTGTAGACATTTATCCCTTAAACCGTAGACACAGCTATTTCACATTGAGCTTCTCGCACGGTGCTAGATAGAAGAGCTTTTTCTCCCTCTGCCTAAAGAGAATTATTTGGCGAAAGTCTCGCGACAACTTTCATTTGCAACGTTCGCAAATGTAATACGAATTTTTTCCAACTTTTCCAACAGGTATTCCCTACCGGACGTGAAAAAACCCGCGTTTACGGTTTGACAGTACCGTAAAGACAGTGGACAAGTTAAAACGAACACACTGTACAGCACGACGATCACGAGAGAAGACGAGCCTTCGTCCAACTTTTTTCTATCTATTGGGCTGGCAACCAAGTGATTGCGGATTTTGTCAATGCCGCCTAACGACAAAATCCGCAATCGCTTAGTCGCCAGCCCAATATCATCCGAAAATTTCTTCGTCCGAACTGTCGTGTCTTTCTGCCGATTTCTCGTATACCAAACTCAAAAACGAAGCGACGAGAACGCCGTGGTGCGCCTGTACTCTCTTCCTTCGTTCGTACGCCATCGAATCCGCGTACTTGCACCATTTGAAACAGCGATGCTCACGCGTGCACGCGCGTGGACCCGTACACTTGCTCGTCGATCACAAAAGGATCTCTCGGTAGACGTGCGTGTACACACGCCGAAAGAAAAAAGCTTCTCGCGTGTATGCACGCGAGAATCTATTGTTCGTTCGGCCGTATAACATACGCGAATGACAGGCGGCCCACCGCCTATGGATTTCTTTTTCTCTCTCTCTCTCTCTCTCTCTTCGCTCGTACTCGTTCGCGCCAGCTAACGGAGCCCAGGATCGCGAAAACCGATGGAACTGACGCGCACCTCGAATAATACACGGAAACGTGGCATTCAGAGATCCTCGTCTGGTTTCCAAGAGAACGAGGAATCCCAATTTTTAGGAGTAGAAATTGAACCGGCGTACCATTGTTCTCGGCTCCTTCCGTATGGCGATTTTTCCTTTCTTTTTTTCTTGTTTTAACGAAACCGGTAGAAATCGACGTATTGTTCGGACTGCTTGTTCGAAAATTAATGCGATCGCAGCGATTAAAGGGTTTGTTGTCCCAGACGGCAAGCTTTGTTTCGTCTATATAGACGGCAAATAGGACGCGAATGTTCATGCAAATTCATCTTTCTCGCGCTGTTACGAGTTTGATTAAACGCGGATTGAAATTCCTATAAATACGCGACATCATAAACGCCAGAGATTTAACGATAAATTTGCAAGTGTTACGCGCGTGTTTTCGATGTACTCCTTCTTTATTATTCTCGTTGCAGTACGAGTATGAGATTAAAAGGTGGATAAGGGTGAAAAGCATAGAAGATCTGGTTAGCTCGTACTTGAAGATCTGCCGCGTGTACGTACACGGTTTCTTTGAAACGTTGGTACAAGCCGAAAGAAGACGGACATAACTTTAACATAGCTTTGTAACGTAGATAATTTCAACTTGACAATGTCCAAAATCTCTCTGAATTCTCCTTCTTTCTCTCTCTCTCTCTCTCTCTCTATAGTCTTTTATCTGTTCTGATATGGTTCGATCGACACGAGGCAGGCGCAAATATCGTGGGCGTTAATCGCGGTGAAACGCTTCAAGACCTACGCATACTTGTTTTGACAGTTGTAACGCGATCTTTATTGGCGTGCGTGTATCGAGAACGTTGCTCTAACATAACAAGAAACTATACAGGGTGTTTCAGAGTTAAGGGTCAGCCGGCCAACGAACGCTGGTAAATGGGGGATGATAGGGAGAGACACAGGCTGCAACCTTGATTGATACGATCATCAACGGCAAAAGCGTTGTAGAAGAAGGGAAAATAGCGTACAGAGACGATATGTGAAAATTCACTGGAAAAAAAAATACTGTGAAGAAATTCATTAGAACCCTAAACAGGCGTCATACTTAAAGCTTATAGCTAAAAACTTATAGGTGTAAGTACTTGGTTCTTGCAACCAAACTCGAATGGTCACAGTGTAATGGAAGATATGCTAATTTCCTGCGTAATTGCGAGAGAATTACGTAGAATTTCCTGCGTAATTCCAATAAAGAATTAAAATCTGCTATTTTGCAAACCTCAAGCTACTCGAAGATTCGCCGAAACATCCGCGAGATCATAGGTTCTGACTGATCGTGCGTGTTTAAGCGATCACCGTTAAAACGTAGAATAAGATATTTGTTCATGAGAATAATTAACGTTTTGTAATAATAATTAGATATTTATCATATACAGGGTGGTTGGTAACTGGTGGTACAAGGGGAAAGGGGGTGATTCTACGCGAAAAAAGAAGTGGAAAATATAGTCGAAAAGTCGAACTTTCCCAGCAATCCATGTTGTATCTAACAACACCTACGAACGATGTTCGTATTATACGAGCGCGTAATGTAAAAACACTTTCATAACGTTTCGTTCGTAGCATCCATCGCTTCTTTTACCGTTTCGTTTAACAGTAGCTAACATTTTTATAGCACACTGCGTTTAGTATGTAAGACGCGAATTCGCGTCTCCAGTCCGCAAACAAATTATACGCGAAACGATCGATTCGTTTTCCGAGAAACTCGCGTGTACACGCGTTTCTATTGCTATTGAATTGGCAACTAATTGATCGCGGATTTTATCATTGCGTGATATTGACAAAATCCGCGATCAATTAGTTGCCAACCCAATATATCATATTCCTTGCATTAATATACGAGATTAATCGATACATAATATCAATAAAAAAAAAAACAACATTTCTTCTATCTTTTTATGCTCATCGGTACACTGACCTGCACTTGCCCAACACCCCATAGAATGGACACGACGATGGCGTGCGATGGATAGGCGGTTGCTCGTCGTCGCATGCATAATGACACGTGCTTGTAGGAATCGAGCGGGAAAAGGAAAGGAGAGATTGTTTCCCCGAAAAATCATCGACGATCGTGCACGTACTACGTACATGCATATGTATACGCTACGTGGCGCGGTTAGGCCACTAGCCGACGAGGGTTGCGAAGTATCGAAAGGAGAAAACAGAGGCATAGAGAAAGAGAAAGAGAGAAAAAGAGAGAAGAGAAGAGAAGAGAAGAGAACGAACTGGAACCCCATAACACGAGTCTCGCGATGCTCGTCGACCCTCGTTATTCAATCGAAACAGAGCATTACTCATTTATTGTCTCGCCCCTGCACCCTCTGTGTATTCCTGTTCGATGGCGCACGAGGATTTCGTCCGCCAGTTGCGACACTTGCAACGCGCTTTCCAACGACACGCTGACACGCACACGCTGCGTGTGAAAACCGGCGCAACGTACGATCGACTATGCTTTCGATGCCTCTTGAATAAAAGGCCATGCCGGAAAGAAATTCATAGAATTTTGTCACCTCGACACGTGGTGGGAGGCGATGAGAAAATTGCTACCGCGTTCACGTGCAACGCGATGGCAGAGAAGTTGCTCGAGCAGATTCTGTAGATCGCTAAATACTTGGCGTCGATAGCGGCGCAGCGCGAAAAACGTAAATTTCAGAGGACAAGCTTCCGGAGTCAGTGTCGTTCGCGAAACTAAAATTAGGACGCGACAGATAATTTTGATCTTCGACGCAAAACCGATGGAATCGTAGACACGTTTCACGCGATACAGAGATAGATACACAACCGAGACTTTCTTTCTATTCAACGAAAGCAGGTTTGCAGGTTTTTGAATCGTCCCGCTATCGATACGGGCGCGCCACCAACAATTCTACGAATGCAAAAGCACACCGTTGCTGTGTAAACGCGCGTAAGCGACGACGAGTGTACTCGTCGAACACGGCGAATGCGTGGCTACTGTAACATAGAATTAAGCTGTAACGAAAGAACCGTTTTATTTTTCAATTTTATTAGCGGCAGGGCTCGTCGTAACGCGAAATATCGCCGTTTCTTCGTGACGAGTGTACTCGAGAAACGCAGCTCTAATTGGTCGAACGTATTAGGTTGTCCGGAAAGTTTCTTTCGTTTCATAATAGACGAACAACAATTTCTGTTTTATATTATTTTATTGAATTTACTTATGATCCATTTCTATTATGTTCATGCATAATTCAATAAACTAATATAAAACAAAAAACATTATTTCCTTATGAAACGAAAGAAACTGTCCGAACAACCTAATACAATACAAAGCCAACAACAACGCACGTGCCATTCAGAAGCCACTCCGATCGATTCCATGGACAAAGATCACGAAAAGGCCACGTTTCTCAAAACGTAGGTTTTTCGTTTATCTTGAAAAAAAATTACTTTGGATAAATCGACGTTACTAAAGTAGATACGCGCGTCAACACGTGCGTTTGTCGCGTTTGCAGAATGTCGTTGTCCCACGTTTCGTACGACGCTGTATTGTTCATCCGAACGTTTCGATCGTATCGTTCCCTTTGCGCTCTATGCAACAACAATCTCGAGCAATTTAGACGGCCGAACGATTTTCGAGCACGTTACACGGAAGGGGAGAAAACGGTATCGATTTTCTTTTCCACAAGTGCGCTGGATGAAAGGTGGTCGGAAACGAAGAACCGGGCGCAGCAAAACGTAACAATAAATGGACTTCCGGTGGTACGCGTGCGCCGCCGGAAGTGCGTTTAACTGCTGGTTACACGTACATCGTGAATCTATTACGTTCAAGGTTTACTCAGCCCGATATAACTGCTGATCGTACTCCGTGCTAATGGCGCGCACGAACAAGTAAAAAGTATGCGAATATTTTGAATAATTTCACGTTCCAACGAATAATCGCCATTCGTTATTTCACCCGAACCTGCTGGCAGCGGAAACGGTCAACAGATCGAGCATAGAAAGAAGACTAAAAAGGAAACACCCGACAGATCTCACAAAGGACATAATTTAACAAACACGAGGATGGTACCCCGCTGGGGGTAGCCACCCACATGATAATCAAACAGCCAAATAATTCTACCAAATGTCCAAATCGGACAAATTGTGAATGTAAACAACTAAATAAAAAAAAAAAATTCGTTATTTCGGTTAATCGTAAAATCAATAGACTGAACTTTGCTGCTATTTTTATATTGGATTGGCAACTAAGTAATAGCGGATTTTGTCATTAGATGGTTATTTTTTATCATTACATTTTCTTTCAGAAACATGGTACTTTTTCAGTAATTTTTTACCATTACCGCCTAATAAGAAAATCCGCAATCGCTTACTTGCTAATCCAATATATCAGAGTTTTAGCTGCGCCAATTACGATAAAAAATAACGTAACAAAAGATTGAATGCGCGTATTGTCCAAACGTGTAACAGATGCGTAGCGTTATTTATTTGTTGTAACATCGCTAAAATCATTGATACGTACGTTCACTCAAAGCTGTAATTAAGATCCACGAAGAATGTCAATAGGTAATTTACTTCTTACGCGGGTTTCTTTGCGAATCGTGGAATATAATGGAATTAATAAACACTAATACGGGAAATTATCTTGTTAGGTAGAAATCACGCGAATACATGAAACGAGATAATTAGTTAGTTTCGCGTGATTTATCGAAACGCATTGTGAAACAAGCGCATTGGAAGGAAAAAAACCTTACGAAGATCGATACGACGTTAATAAGTATCCATAAACACCTGTCTCTCCAATTATCGACTGTTCATTTCCATTTGATTTACTATAATAAAATTTCCATCTGTTACTTCGCTTTGATTTACCGTATCAAAGTACAGATTTCTACGTGTCTGTGAGAAATTTGAAAGCGAAGAACTACAGTAACGTAAATTAGCGCCTGATATGCGTAAATATACAAAATAGTCGAAACATGGGACCGATATCAGCGTCGATATCGAGTATCCTTAACGTTCTATCGACGATACGCGTATTATCGATCGTCTAGAGATTCTCCTACGTACGACAATGTTGAGAACCTTGAATATTGACAATAATATTGACGATAATACTCGATCGCCTGAGTACGCTGCTCTATGATACGTATCCGACTGTCGCGAAAGTTCCTTTCGTTTTAAGACATTTTCTTCTATTTTTTTTCTCTACTAATTTTGTTATATTATAACAGATACTTGTTCTATTACTACAAAATGGATCATAACTCAATGAAATAATATAGAAGAGAAAACATTGCGCGTTTATCGTTTCCTTATCAAACGAAAGCAAACAAGACATTTTTTTCTATTTCCTTTTTCTATTAATCTTGTTATATTATAACAAATACTTGTTCTATTACTACAAAATGGATCATAACTCAATGAAACAATATAGAAGACAAAACATAGCGCGTTTATCGTTTCCTTATCAAACGAAAGCAAACAAGACATTTTCTTCTATTTTTTTTTCTATAATTTTGTTATATTATAACATACTTGTTCTATTACTAAAAATGGATCATAACTCAATGAAATTATAAAGAGAAAACATTGCCGTTTATCGTTTCCTTATCAAACGAAAGCAAACAAGACATTTTTTTCTATTTCTTTTTCTATTACTTGTTATATTATAACAAATACTTGTTCTATTACTACAAAATGGATCATAACTCAATGAAACAATATAGAAGACAAAACATAGCGCGTTTATCGTTTCCTTATCAAACGAAAGCAAACAAGACATTTTCTTCTATTTCCTTTTTCTATTAATCTTGTTATATTATAACAAATACTTGTTCTATTACTAAAAAATGGATCATAACTCAATGAAACAGTATAAAAGAGAAAACATTGCCCGTTTATCGTTTCCTTATCAAACGAAAGCAAACAAGACATTTTCTTCTATTTCTTTTTTCTATTACCTTTGTTATATTATAACAAATACTTGTTCTATTACTAAAAAATAGATCATAATTCAATGAAACAGTATAAAAGAGAAAATATTGCGCGTTTATCGTTTCCTTATCAAACGAAAGCAACTTTTGGCACAGTTTGAGTTGGCAACTAAGTGATTGCGGATTTTGTCAATACCACCAAATGACAACTTAATTGCCAACCTAATAACGCGTGAAACAATCGATTACCTGCGTGCTAATTCCCTGATTACAAACATGAAAATATATATTCGCATAAATATTCACGGTCTATCCTTGGTACAAGTGTTTATGTATCGAAAATACGCTTCGTCCTTCGTCTTTCCTTGTTCATCTACCAATTTTTTCGCACTCACGCTAATCTGGTATTCGTCAGACGCTAATAAACCATGGTTTTCAAATAGAGGTCTTACACGCGACTTAATCACAACAATTAGCCGCTGTAGGTCAGACTGGGTACGATCGTGCTACCTGCTTGTCCCGTATAAGTATAATAAGCGACGCGTGGTGTAGTTGTAATGCCGACAAGCGAGACTCAAATCATGTAATTTGGTAATGCCCCTTATTTCACACTCAGAAAGCCGATCCTTTGGAAGGTTTAGGTAAAAACGGCCTGTTTCCCCTGTTCAACCTGAGCTCTTCACTCGCTGAACCAAATATCGTAGCGTGTTTTCACCATGTTTCTCAAAGAAAATGTAATCTTCCAATTTGAATACTCGCGTTATGTTGTTCTTTCTCTCTTGTTTTGTTTGTTTTTATAAATAAACGACGAAGAAATTACAAGCATCGACGAAGAAAAGCCGCAGTCTGTCTATTGCATTAGAAACGCGTCTTTTTCTTCCGTAAACTAAACTCGCGTAAAGCGGCCTAACTCACGCCGAAAGATCTTTTTCTTTTGGCAAATAAAAAAGAACCGCGATCTACCCAATTGCATTGACGCTAAATCTACCACTATCGGTCGAAACGACTGGTTTTAGAGTTTCGAAAAACGCGCCAATCCTCGTGAGTGGAATCCGTGGTGACGAGAGTTGTTAATTAACTATCTAGTTGTCTTAATTATAACACGTTGTTGCGATTAGTTCGTGTTAAACGACCATCGTCTCCTGTTTAATCCATCTGTTATAAACAAACTAACCATAATAGTTTGCGATACTACGATATTCTATTATTACGTATTTTTTAAAAAACAGTAATTGTCACTGCTTTTGATAGAAATAGCTTCGTGTTAACTGTCGCTGGTTCTAGTCTTAAAGACCGGTCATTTTCATCGGTTTGTTACAGGAACAGCTTCGTCTTAACTGATCTCGACTGTCGGTAGTTCTAATTGTTAGAAACGTATGGCATTAAAGAAGACGCGTTAAAGTAGCATGTTAGAAATAGAAAAAAAAAAAAAACACGTTATTACGTAGTGGGAAAAACAAACGCGCAAGAAATTGCACGCGTACAACCGCGTTAATTCGCTCATGCGATATTGCACATGACGAGATGAAAACATCGAAACGTTCGCTAGTCGAAGAGTAAGAGGATAATGCGCTGATGGAGGCGGACAATTATGCAAAGGTCCGTTACATCGTCGTCGGGAACGTAACCAGGGTTCAACGATGCCGTCGACGACGACAGGCCAACGTCGAACAATAATACGTTCTATTATACAAGCAGCCGGTGTTATTAATAGTTGCGAGCGAAACGAGTTTAATGTCACGTGCCGCTCGCATTAGCACGTGTGCACCATTTTTACGCCGACGATGTAACCGAACGCGTAATCTCGTCGCGGCGTTAATGAACCACAATTACGTGTATTTTCGCGGACTGGCTGCGTATAAATAACCAGAAAGGAAAATCTAATTTTCTCCTTGTGCTCTTTCGTTTTTCTCTATCGTCGACGTACGATGTTCACAGAGTCGCGCGGATCGCGTTCGTCCTTTTAATTTCTTCATTCCACGATCTCTGAATTTTTTACGCAATTGATGATATCGACTGTTCCGTAATCGAATCAGATCCTTTTAATTGTTATTAATTATTTAAACGAGCCACGCAACACGGCGTTAGGTACCGGACTATCATTTACCTACCTGATCGAAACGATCTCATTTTTATTTCTATATTCGAGATAGAATTGACCTAGACATTGAATCGACCGTGAAAATAGAAAAGATTACTTCGATCGATACAGCGAGTGAAATAGATGGAAGATAAATTAACGCGTAATTATTTCGAAACAATAGCTAGTCGAGTGGAACGATATATTTGGAAGAATCGAATATCCGATGATACAGAAGCAGGTCGACGAATTAACCTAACTTTTAATCGCTTTGTTTGCTAATTATCAGCGTTCGATCGGCGTATAATTCTCCGTGTAACTCGAACGAGTCGCCTCTGACAGGAGACAAAATTACGAATCAAAGAGACAAGTCGTGGCGAAGACCGCTCGTGCATTTAAAAATAGACGGACGATCGACAGCGCGGTTTCAACGATTTACAAATTGTCATTCATAAGCGGGCACAGCCAACAACGATGTTCGCGCAGGTGGCAATCTCCTGCTCCTGATTGCCAATTAACGTTTAACGACTTTGCCTGCTATATATCCCCTGATCGCGCTTTTGCATTCGCACGATTAAAGGACCAATACGAATGAAAAATGCCTCGTTTCGATCCTATCGAACGACTCTCGAGCCTACGTTCCTTTTGAACAAACATATACAGGGTGGTATCGCGTAACATGTGAAAAATGCTCGTACGAACGCGTGTCCCATCCGATCCTCTTTCAAAGTTACAGGCATTTTTGCGTCTCGATAATAGCCACGATCGCTTATTTATCTTCATAGAAGGTGCTCGGAACGTCTACCATCCGTATGCGAGTTTATAGTGAAAATTCTAGTAGAAAATTCTACTTGTGTATGTGGAATAATAATGCGAGAGTAGACATTTCGAGAATCTTCTACAAAAGTAAGCAGTTGTGGGATCATCGAGGCACGAAAATGTCTATAAATTTCAAACAGGGTCGAGTAGAACGTAGTTGCTGTTTGTACCAGTTTTTCTCCTTCTTCTTGTGCCTTCTATCTCTACTTACGATACACCCTGTATATTGGGTTCGCAATAGAATTTTAATACTATGGAACTTGGCTTGCTGTTACAAGACTCTCGTGTATATATCGTGTGTGTTATATGAAACATATTGAAATTTCATTAGCACTGTCGTTCTTCTATCGATGAAGTCTGAAATTAATCTGAAAATGTATATAATAGAGGTTACAAAACATTTACAGCGAGCATATACTCGATAAAGAAGTTAGTATGGTGGATGGAAACGTTTCGAACATTCAGTGGCTACAAAAAGTATTTGCACATATCCTACTATCCATTCGTGAAACATTATAATGCAGCGTTTTCTTATCGGGTTCTACCGTTTCATTTTATATCTACGTTTGATTATAGTATCAAGTTATTTTAGTCATCGTTATGGCATGAAGGTTTCGAAAGTGCCACTAAATAATGGACGTGAGTAACTAATATATGAATGCGAAATCTTTTGTAGCCACTGTTTTCCTAACTGTAATTCCCAAAACCAACGTAGTCACGACGATCGAGTCTCGTAACGACGCTAATAAAATTCCAAAGTGTCTCGTGTAACGCGCATAAAACATTCGAACAAGGTGTTTACGAGTGTGCGAATGGTCGATCGGAATGTACACGTGCACGTACACGTATCGAATTTTATAATTAAATCTGTGCGTTTCAAGTTCTAATCTGTTTGAAGATCTGCTGAAAGATGCTTCTTAAAAAATTGCTATTGTGGAAAATATAAAGTACGAAGAGGCTCGCTGCAACTGTTTGCCGCTTCGAAACCATCGCTCTGCAACTCGTCGATCCTACGATATTACACAATCGCAACGTTATCCCTTTTTGCCTGCGTTTCAGCGACCACGCGAGCAACCACAAAAGAAAGTTTTCCAAGTTGGAAAACTATAAACCGGTTTTGGAAAAAATCCTGAAGGAGACTTGTCACGCGAAACGCGAGTCTCCGGTATCGTTTTGCCAACAGCGGCATTAAAAGCACGATGGCGATTCAGTAGCCACGACATCGGATTAGCAGTATCGTTTCCTTGGCGGACGGAAGTGGCAGGATGTTTCGCTGGCGCGGATGCAACGCGAGATGGTGTACTTACACGAGCGAGTAGTTGCCATTCGTTGAAGCAAAAATGGCCCGTGTTATCGCGACAAGCCAGGCCAAGAACAGCTCCTCTGGTCCATAGCTTATCGTTATATTCAGAGCGTCTTTCTTTCACGCTGCAAACGCATTAGAGCAGATCCAAGGAAGAGCAAAGAGTAATAAAGATGCACGGATGCGTGCACCAAGATAGTCTACCGTGTGTATCCACACATCACGTCGATTTATACTATCTTATAACGATTAATTATTATCCCCAGACTTCCGTGTATGCGATACATTACATTATGTAACGCGGAATTATCCTGGCTATTAATAATGCGTGTATACTTGGCGTTGGATATATTGCGGTATTACAGGATGTTTCCTGGTTTTACAGTCTTTCACATTGTTTTCTAAATGCCTTTGCTTACTTAATCTATCGAGAGTTAGTGCAGTGAGTTTGAGTGCGTTTGAGATCCTTTAGATTTATTAGAGAAAACGGCTGATATCTTGTAATAATAGCTAGCCAGAGGTTTCCTTTGTTTGAACCACTGGAAATGTGAATACACGTAGCGACGTATGTATATTTCATATAATTACATACTCGTGAAAGTTGAAATTATCTGCAAACAATAAAATCCTATTGGAATTAGGAAGTCTTTTACATTTACTTTTTCGTTTTTTTGATGATCGAAAAGAGGAATTTACGCGTGTAACGAAAATAATGATCGCACGAAGAACGATAAATAAATATTTCAAATATTTATAAACAAGTAGACTAGAAATAGAAGGCCGCACTATCCTTCGTTGGAAATTAGTTTACGTTTATTTCTATATTTGGTATCAAGAAATATCCACGATTATACGTGACAAAGGTACGCGTGACATTGAATGATTCGTTTCTCGTTACATAGACAACTGCATAACACGTTGGAAAATATTTCTGCCGCGAAAGACATTCTACGACTATCGATCTTGGTTATCAATTTTATTCAAATGAATCAGAAAGAACCTCGAAACGAATTCTTCCCAAATTATGCTTTTAGATTTATTCCACTCCGACTTACACAAGTACATACGTCGACTAGCAAAAGGAAAAAAAGGAATTTCATTAGTCAGCGTGCACCGTTTGAATAAAGGCGCGTGTGCCAACTCGTTAGAACGCTTTGAATTCCATTTGCAGAGGATTCTCGTGTCCCAGATTCTATGAATCGCAAACGAATACTTTCATAGCATCTTAATCAAATCCATTGATTTTGAAATATTGTCCCAGTCAAAAAACACGGTAAACAATAGGAAATAAACGCGAGAAACATAATAAATGTGGCATAATTTCAGGATAGAAGTCGTCCAAGTTTTTATAACCTCAAACGCAAAGACGTGACCGGACATTATTTCTCGCAGTAATAATGCTTGAACAAATTCTAATTACTTTCAACGACAAGCATGAAACGTACGAGTATTCTATTAATCTGATGTAAAAGAGAAACGCCGTAATAACACAATATCCGTATCAACATATCTAAACATCGTGAAATTACATGCAAACATACCTTTCATGTTTCCAGCCAATCTATTCGTAACAGAAATTACCTGACATCGATTTCACCAGCCAGTAAAATACTCGATAACATTACAAAACACGGGCACAAACGCACGACATTTACACGTATCTCATAAAACACTGACATAAAAAGAAACGCTTCAAAATTTTGTTACATAACGATGAATTTTAAACCATGACGAAAAAAAAGTCATTTCCACGTCGGTTTCGCGTTACCGCTCCATTCAACAGAATCCACGTTATACACTAAGGTGTAATACTAACGAACTTTCAAAAAGATTCGCGTATTCCACATAATATATTCGAAAAAAAGTTTCTGTAACTGTTCGAACAGTTTTGCGAACCCCGTGTCTAAACTTACTGCGCGTGCGTGGGCGCATGCGTGCCAAGATTTGAGCGCGCGATGCAGGGCGCATGCGCATGAACCTGCAGTGCCGAGCGAAACAAGGAAGAAGAACGACGAGAGAAAGACGCCGTTAAAAAGAGAAACAAAGCGAAAGGGAAGAGCAATGACACACACGGTTACATGCATGCGCTCACCAACGGCACACACCGAGGTGACGTAAGCGCTGATTACGCGACGCTGCAACGAGCACACGCCGAGGCTGCAACTCGCGTTGCATGTATAACGTTCGTAGAATGCGGCAATGCATCCCCCCTCCTCAACCCGACCGTAACCTCGCTAGAACCTCGTCTCTCCCCCGCCCAACCGAGATACCCCTCCCCTAACCTCTCCCACGTCCACTGCTACCGTTCGGCGACGTGTGTTGGTGCACGTGCGAACAAATATCACGTGACTGTGTATGAAGGACGAGGCCTTCAAGTACGTACGTACCGTACGTATGAGCACGAGCAACGCGCGTTACTGGAGATCATCAGCTGACAACAGGAGCCAAGAGAAACAGGAATCGTGCTTCTTAGCTCCATGTTGAGAAAAGAGAGAGGGATGCAGAAGGGCAAATGATCATTGTAAGATATTTAAAAATTATGAATCTACGTTTCGTTGAATCACGTAATTGGCTTTTGTAAACGATGCTAAAGGTGGCTACTGGGCTCATCCATGTAAAATCCGATCGCTGATAAAAACGTAAATTAAGAAAATAAAAATAAGAGATAAGCGGAACAAGAACAGTCGGAAATTGGACGAAATAGTTCTAAGAAGATGCGAAGAAGGAAAGAGGAAGAAGAAGAGAACAATAGGGCCCAAGAAAGGAATAAAGTTTGACACACGCCTGTAATTTCGCACTTGGTCATTGATAAACGTCGAAAATGTGCGTGCGCTAAAAGAAAATTACAGGGAAGGAGGGGATCGGAGGGACTCGGCTGCTTATTATTCCGAACGGAATACAAAGAGGGGAACAAAACATACTCGCGTAAACGTACCTCACCGAGATATTAAAGATAGAACGGGAACCGAAACACTGTGATTAAGACGTCCGACAACCGCGACGTAATTTGTATTAACACCTTGCACGCTTCTTTCGGACAACCTGTGAACATTCTGTAACAGCGACGAATGTTTCTTGTTTATACATATGTTAATACGTTCCAAATCGTTTTATCGTCTCTGACACCATTTCTAGTAAAATTTTATTGCTCTATCACTTTGTATATTTTCTTAGTAAATAAGTTGAGTCTTTTTCTAAATAAATAACTCGTGTATGGTTCATCCTTTCTGTTAAAAATTCTCATACATTTTTATCGTATTGTTAATTTGCATACTTTCTACAAATAATCTGTAAATTGTACGTATCGGTGACAAACATCATTCATTTGTATATTCACATGTATATTTGTTTCCTTAAACTGTGTAATTCTTTTTGATAAAATATCTCGCGCATGTATATTACACTGTTGTTTGACATATTTTCACATGTTATATTTCCATTACATTTCCATGTTAGTTATCGTAAAATATTATTGGGGAACAGCGTAGCGTGACTATTGTCACTCGAACGAAATGCTTTCGTTTCTCTTCCGGATATGAATTACTCCACTTTTATCCAGGTGGTTGATCCTTTTATTCTGGCTACACCTCGCGGCATTTCCCACGATCACGGACAAGTCCGATTTAACGCCGACAGCAAACACTGGTTTCCTGCGGCTGATTCGACTTCCTGCAATGGCGTGCGCATCTTTCACGTACGAGGAACAATTTCAAACGGACGGAAAAAATGGCAGCTCGACAGCTGCCGCCTTGACCTTACTCAATGGCTATCTGGCAACATAAAGAAACCGTATTGCCACTTTCATTTCTGGACTACCTCCGTGTTTCGTAATGATATTCCGATCCCTTTTTTTCTCATGAATTTTTCGATGATCGCATCAGTGAAATTCGGTGCAACGTTTACTTTTACGACTGTGCTTTATTGGTTGTTTATGTTTGCGTGTGATGACTGAAGATTTGTAAATTATATTTACATATAACGAAATCTTGTCGTAACAAAATAATACTTGATATATATTTAACAATACTATGGCATAATATTAAAATCGAAATTTAATTAATCGTAGAATTCGTATATAAAGATTCGAGTCTTCTAGTCTCAAACTTTCATATTCTATATTTTATTTCCTACGAAATAAAATTTTTGAGATAAACTTTCGTCTCCGTTTATACAGTAATTAACCGACAATCAAGTTCTGTTTTACTGCTAAAAATAAAAAAAGTATAGAATGTATTTCCATCGCGGGTTTATTACAAAGATAAACCAAAAGCTGTCTGGCATGTGACGATTTAATAATAGAAGCTGATAAATGTTGAAACCTAAAAATGATTAATCTAAATGACCGGGAACTGTCATACGGGTGGACATTTGAAACAATACGCGTGTGAACGAATGGAAATATCTCACAATTCGACAAATTGTTAACAGCGTATTATTAAGTTATCGTTAATTTGACACTGCTGGACCACCCATTTAATTGAACAACGTTTCCACGCGATATTTATTCTATTTCAAACGCGTTACACGCGCGGAATGGCAATATTTACCGCATATGCATGTGACGTGTAAAAATGTTTAATTAAGTTAAAAGTTTATCGACTAATTAATTACCAGCGGGCAGATTAATTAAATTCTTTAAATATTTATATACACATTAATTAACTTTAATATTAATATTACAATTACAATTTCATTCAGAATTAATAAATCAACATTGATTTTATAAATAATTAAATATTTCTTTCTTCTCTATTTCATCGATACTATGAAACGACAAGGACAATTGCCTTAAAGCATCGCGCCGCGTCGTGAGAACAGATCTTAAAAAACCTGCACGATGACACGCGTATTATGATGCATATTAATAATACCGTTTGGTATGTGGAAATAGCATGCTAGTAATAATCATGACGATTCTTAAAGAGAAAAAGAGATTCGAAATACAAGCAGCAGCGTAAAAAAAGAGAGAAGTAATAAGCTACTATAGTATCGAGCGAACAAAATACTGTTGTACAATGATGGTCTTATGGTCAAGGTTTTAAGCCTTTAAACGTGACTTATGCAACGCATCCGGGCATAAGTCCTCCGCGCTGCAATTTATATTTCCGAAGTTACGTCGAATTATACAGTATATACACGATTGTAGCATTGAAAGATACTACAATGCGGGAGAAGAATGTACCGACTTCCGTCCCTTTCAGTTCAAGGGAAATGGGAAAAGGAAGTTGCACTGGTGTTGAATAAATTAATGAATAAAGAGGAAACAGAAAATTCATGCTGCAGAATTGCAATAGAGTTATTTTCTAGCACGCGTACTTAGAGATACGTATCTTATATCTTGCCAAACAGCAAACAAGATAGAAGAAAGCAATTCTAATACTAATGTTAGTCCGAAAACAAGAAAACTTCGTAATCTATATAATACTTCCCATCAAATCAACCAAACTTCCCTTAATCAAACCGACCCGACCAAAATTTTGTCCGCACGCAACCCAACATCCAGCAACCTGTACTTAAAAAACTGCGAAACTTCGTCACACTCGCCTCTAACCTAACCTAATTCGTTACCCCAATCAAATCATCCGCTGCAACTCGGAGCGACGAAAAACCAATTCTCTGACTTGAGAATCTCGGAACTGCCTCGATTTCTCAAAGATTCGCGAGAAAAAGACTTGGCCTGTGATGCACGGTCAATCAGGTCCGCGCGAGAAGGTCCTTAGCCTTAGGAACACGGTCGTGGCTGGCGGCTGGTAAAGGCCATCGTACATACGTATATATATATGTATATATAATACCATAGACACGAGGTGGCAAGAGGTTAGAAAGAGAAAATGGAAATAAACGGTCCGAGGATGGAACAGAGAAAAGGGAGACAGAGCTACGCGCACGCAGGAAAGAACGATGGAAAGAAAGAAAGAAAGAAAGAAAGAAATGGAAGTCCGTGCAGCACAGAAACGGCGTGTCGGTGGCTGCGGCGGCAACCGCGGCCGCCTAAGCGAAGTTAGGTTTCAGTGCACAACACAAAGGGAAGGGACACGGGAAGAGGTACGAGGGTGGAGGAGGGGGGGGGGCGGTTAGGGGCGCCATTCGAGGGAGGGCTGTTGAACTTTCAGGGTCACTCCCGCGGGCCCCCGCTAGTTGGACCGACAGAGAAAGAGAAAGGACGCGAGAGAAAGGAAGAGAGTACGGTATCTGGCAGAGAAAGCGAGAGAAACCGAGTGAGACGGATAGGACGAAAGAGAAAGATGGATGGACGGAGGTCGAGTTAGAGGTGAGGAGAGGTGTATAGCGGTAGAACGATACTACGAGGAAGGACGCGAGGGGAGGTTGAGCCGCCCCAACACGAAAACTCACTCCTAAACCGTGCCTAACGACGCGCCCTCTGGGCCGCGATTCGACGACTGATCGTCCGGCCAATTCGTCTCCCTGGGCCTCTATTGCTCTCCTCTCTGGGACAGATAGAGTCCCGGGCCACAGGCGTGTATACAAGACGGAGGCCCCGATATAGTGCACGAAAGCATACGGAACCAGTTTTCGGCCGAGAAAGGACCGTTCCTCCGGGGCTCGCCAGCCCTGACGTGCAACGCACACGCGCACATGGTCACCCGGCTACGTCTCTTCGCCATGGCGAAGGAGAGGAAGAGACAGGCAACGAGGAAGAGAAAGAGAGAAGAGGCGGTTCACAACGATCCGTGGAAGCTAGTGAACTCTCAGGGACGTTCCGTGGCTTTGCCACGACGCGCGAAAGACCCATACCATTTTCGACCTCTCTTCGTGAATTTTTTTTTCTTTTTTTTTTTTTTATATTTCTATGTTGCAGTTCTATCGTATATAGCATCGACATCTATTATTATTTATTAGCGACAAATTTGATTCGGTATCTTTCGATTAGATTTGCTGACAGAGACGGAACTGTTTCAGATAGCTCAGGAAATATTGTTTTCTTTTCGCGTTGTGATTTTGCGGCGATGCTTCGTTGCCACCCCTGTCGCTCCCAAACGCCGGATCCCTGCGCTGCTTTGAACGAACGTTCATCCTCTCTCTGTCCCTTTCTCGGCCGTTTTGGTACGGTTATACGAAGGGGAAAGGGTGGAAGGTGGGGATCGCGACGAGCTTGCGCCGATGGCTGCTGCACGCCGCTTACTCCTCCGTTTCACCGGAACCGGAGTAAACCGAGATGTCCATCTGTGTGTCTAATTGAAATCTGAACGGTCAGCGTCGCGGGTTGACAAGCGCAGCTTGCGCCGTCGGTAAAAATAGCTCGCACGAATTGTGGATTTTAATCTCTCCAAAGACTAGGCTGATACGCGGCTGACGAGTGCTTCTGGCACGTTCCCTTTTAGTGGATGCTGTAACTAACGGTTGATAAGATAGACGCTACTTTTGTTTAATGACTCGATAGATGAGAGAATTACGAAGGAAACGGATGATATAGTAGCGCTTCGGTATCAGTGTTCTTGGATGAGTGATTTCTATGTGAGAGGTTTATCAAGTTTATACAAGTTGGAGGTTAGTAATAGGTTTTGTAACTTAAGCGATAGATACGTCTAATGTAGAATGATAACTCAACGATACCGATATTATAGACACGTGGCTCGAGTTCCAGCTTTATGCAGATATTTTTATCGACTTCCTGTTGTAATAATAGAATCTTTTATAAAGGAATCGATTCTCTATTCACGCTATACCAACATGAATTGATAAACCATTCTAAAATACCAAATAACTTTTAGTTCGTTATCTAGTCATAGGGCATATTTTATGTGTCACGCAATAACAGTTGTAAGAACTCTTGTGACTCCATTTCTACATATCCGTGTGGCTAATTATGCCGTTTCTTAAATTTCATAGAAATAACCAGATTTTATACGAATTTACCTACAATGAACTACTACTATATAATTAGATAATTGTAGGGACCGAATAATCAAATTTTTTTCAGAAATTTGATCGATACAACCAGAACTAGTTTCAATATATTTATCTGCGGGAAGGAAGCAATCGACTACACGATTTTCCTTAAATTTCATAAAAATGACTAGAAGCAATTTCAATAAATTTATCTACAGGAAGAGACAAGAGGATATAAGTTTCCTCCGATACTATCTCATCTTTTTCCCGGTTCCAGTCAGTCGCTAGGAGTATAGACCGTGGCTAGACGCTACGAAGAAGGAGGATCGGAATATAAGTAAAAAAGAAGACGCACAAACAAGAGACGCATCCGAGCCGACAAGGTGTGCACCGCCTTGATCAAGCAGGATGGCTGGCCAGGAAACTAACTGTAGTTGGTGACTAACTTCAAACAGGATTCCACGAACATGCCGGAAATCGTTAACTCCAACAACTATACGTGTACATATGGAAACATTTGATTAGGACAAAACGTTCGATGATTCGAGTTTTATGAGGCTGAAATATTTTAAGATACATTTTTATGCGTGTTAAATGAAACAACGGTAAATGAATCTTTCCAAACGTAGACATATGTAACCTTGCTATCCTCGACCAACGTAATAATAAAAATCCAAACGTCAGATTTCTCGTTGATAACGCGGCATCAAGTTTAGAGGAAACGGCTGAAAAATTTATATTTTTCTAATCGCGACACAATTCTCTAAAGCTTCGCGTGTCAAACGTGATGAAACACGTGATTTCAGCACCAGTAAATTACAATAATCACACAATACACGATAGAATTTACGATGTAAAATTTACAATAACGACGCCTAATAATACATCCAAGTTGTACAAACTGTTCCGTTGGGCAAAAAAGGTATGACGAGCTATCGCTAATCGCTAACGACAAGATTAAACGCTACCGCCGAATTTTTTACCATTCCGTTAAATTATTTATCGTCTAGGCAGTCTATTCCCGCGTAGCATCCGCTGTTCAGCTTCTTACTCGGCAGCTCCTTGTTCGTCGCATTTAGATTCCAGCGATGCTTCCTACTATAAGAAACTGAAACGAAAACGGCCGGAAGACGGTGGTGTGGAGTGTATACAAGAGGAACCTAAGTTCAACGACCCGCTCTCTAGTACCTGTATCATCAGGCTGGCTCCTCTCCGACAGAGAGACGCACGTACATGTGCCTAACTGTGCGTACGAACACACGATACTCTCATCTCTTTCTGTACGCGCCACGGGCACGTACTCCACTATGTGCTGGAAAACTAGTTTCGCGTGCAAATTACTCCCCTGGAATTGTCGCGAGGTGTTTGCCTTGCAAAACGACCAAATCGTACTCTGTCCCTTGAACGAGCAAACTGTTTTATGTATATAAATCCTTTTTACTTTTTTATATATTATGGCTCTACGTGTCGGATGGCCATGCCATAAGATTACTAACAGTCAAGTAACCTTATGCTACTATGTGAAATTGGTAAACATAGTTAAATGTAATTGTCATATGTCGTTCTATTATTAATTGCTAGTTTATGACGCTAGTAATAGTAAGTTTAATTGCTAGTATAGTACGCGTTTGAGTACTGTTTACGAAAGGTAATGTAATTTTGTTTATGTAGATGCAATGATCAAATTAGCGTACGTAAGTGTTTACACTAATGTGAAGAAATTATAAGACGCGGTTGCGGGGTACGAAACGCGTCGTAATAATTAGAACATTTTTAAATCGAAGCTATAAAGCAATAGCAACAAAATATGAATGACACAAATAGAAAACATTGGCTGTTCGGATTAGTGTCCGTGTAATATACCCATTTGGTACAACTCGTAATCTCGAGATTAATACGCTAAGATTCTATCAGAACTTACTAAAAAATGTACCAATATATCGTGCGTATCAATAAATCGATTAATTTTAATTACTCCTACGACAGCCAGTCGTCGTTTACCGACGTAATTGCTCGATGCAACGTAATAACGGTGTAATCAGGTTATCAACAGTCCGATTATACGCACTAGCGGTTCTACTGGGAATTAACACCGGGGTTATGGTTCGTATGTTGCAAGTATCTTATCTTAGATCCAGGTTTAATCACCTGCGTGGCAACAATTTTAACACTTCTTCTCTGGAAAATGAGCACGAGCAAAACCTTGCATTGGCGAGCATATCGCGTTCATAAACCATTTGGTCGTTGTAACGATAATTAATTCCTCATTTTTGCTTGCTTGTTGTTCCACTCACATCAATCATCGTAATAGATTATTAGCGACTCGGTTGAAATCATAAATTGAATTTTATGCAAGAATCGATATATAGATGCTAAATGATGCTATTAGTATAAATCTAGATGCGCATCTATTTAGCGTACGATGCTGAACTTCGCTTTGTACTTAATTTTAATTTCCCTTCTCTACAACGAAAAAAGTCTTAATAAAGGTGGAGCAATTTTAATTAATTTAATTAATGTGCATTTTAAAGCTACTTGTTTCCTAGATACAGTTAGTTTACATTATGCAGCGAATTATACGGGGGATTGGCAAATTATAAAATCTACACTCTACGCTAATTCCCTACGCTAGCGTTGATTATCTCGGAACTGTAATAGCGTATATCTGCAGCATTGTAAGAAATTTACGGGTAATGCTGGGATACGATGAAATCATTAATACTCCACTAACGAATCGATATATGCCTGATTATTAAACGAGGATCGTTTCAAATATACACAATGTTCCATATAAATTTCATCGTTTAATTATTTTCTATATCATACACCGAGATATACACAAATATCGTTGACGTTTGAAAGAACGATTTCATATTTCATTCTCTGATATCATTCAAAGTATATTCGTAACACCGTACCATATTACGTAATAAAAATGATATAACATAAAAATATAGTACAGTATCACAATATCGTAAACATAGTTTAAATAGTATTGAGGAATGAAACGTAATGTAAAGTCATCGTTATTTAAGACGTCAATAATTTCTATACGTCAACGAATTTTACCACTTTAATGCATAATACTAAAATAATTAGATGGTTAAGTTTAGATAGAAGACCGTATGTTTAAAGCAATCCCTTCAAATTGTACTTGTACAGATCCTTTTGTAATCTACTCTATGTATTTTCTACCATCAGAAACATCGAAATCATTTCAGCCTCCTAGATTCTTGTTAGACACCCTATATAGCGAGCCACCATTTTCCTTCGAAATTATCGAAAGGTATCGTTTACTGTTTTACACACACTAATGTAATATAATAAGTCACTTTTGTAATAGCGGTTAAAGCGTTCTTCAGGAAAAAGATAAAATTTTGCTTACCAACCGATTACGGTGATGTGACGCGTCGCGTTAATTAAATTCCACAGTACCTTTTTTTTCTGGCGTGAATACATAAGTGACTCATTGATCGTCGGATCTTTCATCGAACTCGGCCCGGGAAGCAGGGGGCACTGATCTTCAACTCGTTCAACAACACTGTGGCACTGCCTGAATGCCATGGTCAGTGACCGTGAGATCAAGAATTTAAATTCTACGCTGACTCGCCTACTCTTTCTTTTGTATCTTATTGTCCAGAATTTCTTGGCCATAGCGGCGCTACAAAAAGAACAAACGCTTCAATCTCTTGCAAGCATCATTTCGACGCTGAAAATGCATTTTTTAAAGGCGTCAGTCTACTTTTTCGCAAAAAGTTGATGGTACCTGTCGCTCAAAAAAATTAAATACATTGTCATCCCTCGTTTTTGGAATTCTTTTTTATCTGGCAATACGTTAAGCTCTTAAACTCCCGGAAGGAATTTTAGTAAAAAATTTTCTCTTTTCAATATCGCGTTTTAAACCTTACAAGCAGAATTCAACGACAAAATAAATTTAACATTTAGAATGATGCTACCTTCGTCCTAACCAAACTTTCAAATCTGTTAGTTTCTTTCGCATAATGTAATAATACCTTAGAAATAGTATCTCTGTTAAGAAACGTTAAATATAGCGTGTAAAAAGATCTGAATATATCTAAAGCACGTGATCTTGAAGCCAACGTTACAACATTTATCTTAAAACGATCTAGTGACTTCTAGGAACAAAACCTCTTTCATAATAAACTCAGAATTCTAAAATATTCATTATAGTAGACATTCTTTTCAAGCGTGACATTTCCGTAGACAAGTATATCTTTGAAAACCATTCACGCTTCTCATAAACCGTATCCTATAAACTTGCCTGTTCCGTGTTCCAATTAAACCGCGGTTTCTGAGTCACGTTACCATAATAATGCAACAAATCCGAGCTCACTGTCGCTAGTTCCTTTTGCATGGTGCGTTTCTATGCCTAACCGTGCCTTTGGAGACACTACTTTTAATCCTGAGAAGACACGTTCTACTTCCTCTGTTTCCTGCGTCGCGTTTACCACTTTTCAAGCATTTTTCATCCATCCGGTGTACACACGGATAGCAACACCGCCCTTCTGTTCGTTATACATTTCTCTTTCTCTCTCTCTCTATTTCTGTATGTAAAATAGCACGGACTTTACGCACACAATGCACGTGTATGCGCGTTTTGTTCGGTGTTAGTCGCGGTGACTTGCTCTGCTTTGAAACTCGACACCTCTTTCGCTAAACACCAGGGACGGACGTACGTGGGCAACGTAAACACAAGAGAGACGTATGCAGACAAATGAACGCGATATACATGCAGATATGCGTATCAACACTAGAGGGACAAAACGTTCGTCCGCGAACAGAACCGGTGTCGCCGCTTGGAAATATTTGACAATGCTTTCTTCATAAATTGCACTCCAAATGGACTTTTCATATTCGTTTTTAAATTTATTGTTTTCCATGATAATAATCTTTATTAGTGATGAAGTTTTACGAATTTCAAGTGGGTATTGCATAACCTCGCGTTTCGGATGTAAATTGCACTACAAATGAATATCCCTGATACTTTTTAAGTCTTCTTTAAACAAATATAGTTTCTTTTAGCGGCAGAATTTCAAGCGTTCTGAAAATTCGTTTTAGCTGGATGTTACATAACCTGGTATTTTATCGTCTATTCTTATTTTCTCAGTGAACATAATTCTTTTTTAACGATACAGTGCCACGAGTTTGGAAATTGTTTCAAGCTTTAAATGAACGTTACATAATCTCATAATTTGGACGTAATCCGCGTTTCATGTTTATTCCACTCTCTAGGTTTTTCCTATAAAGACAGATTTTTAACCGCAAAGTTTTCAGAGTGTAGTTTATTTTAAGTGGATGTTGCATAACCCAATACTTTGAAAATGACTAATCCGTTATGGATAATTTCTGCACGATAACAGTTATAGAACTTGTTTGTTGAGAAATAATAAAACGAATGTTTGTTTTAATGTTTGGTTTTACATAACCTCTCGTCTTGCAATATGGCAACCAGTTGTGAACAATTCTTTTCATATAATGAATATTGCGAAATTTTTTTTATGAAAATTATTGTTTTCAGAGAACACGTGTTACACCACCATCGAGAATATTTATATTTATAATAACTGAAGACAATTTAAGAGACAATTGAAAAAATTGCAATCTTATAAAATACAACTTTGATTTTTCTTTATAGAAGATTATGACAAGAAAAATTCAGCAAATAAGATACATACCTTTAGAAACTTCTTCTTCAAAAAGATATTAAAAATTACTATCTTTCCAGATCACTGATTTTGTAAAAGAAATTCGACCAACCGTGCAATACTTTAT
The DNA here is from genome assembly GCF_011952255.1 of Bombus vosnesenskii. Lineage (NCBI taxonomy): Eukaryota > Metazoa > Arthropoda > Insecta > Hymenoptera > Apidae > Bombus > Bombus vosnesenskii. The sequence continues at coordinate 437,489 of NW_022882948.1, forward strand.
CTCAAAGCATAAAACATTAATCTGCACCAAACACGAACAGATGTACGTATGTAACATCGACAAAGAGGCATAGAACAAGATTCGAGACGAGATTTAACGGACGAGAAAAATTTGCAGCGAAAAAAGAAACCAGTTCGAGATAAAATCCGATCGAGGTCAAAAAAGCGGTTGAAACGCAATCTTACGAAAATTAATCTCGGGATTTTATGTACGTTAGGCTCGGTCGTGGCCACGATCGGGAAGCACCTGGAACAATTTTAAGGGCGCGGTAATAACCGTAAATGCTCGCTGCTCCGAGTCGTAAACGCGGGTAATTCAAACGCGATGGAAAGAGTGTCATGCAATTGCGACGTAAAGTTCATCGCATTCCGCTTCCCCGCTGATATTATCAAGCGGATTGAATTGTTCCTTGCAACAGATTTATCAAGCACAGAAAAGATAACTACAAAGAGGATGGTAAATAAAATGAAGGATATGAATCGTGTGATTTATACATTTTGCAATTTAGATGCATCTGATCGGAGATAATCTGGTTTGACATTTTCATATTATTTTACCTAAATATATTTTATGTTTGTAAATATAATACTCAAGTTAGATACGCTAAATATATATATGTATAAAAAAAAATTTTTTTACAGTCATTTGTAGGTTATTTAAAATGTTAATAAGATATCGATTACAAACAATCTTCGTACGTGATTCTAAAGTGCTAATTATACCTAAATATTTCGATTCCCATATTTCTCAAACAACCATTGTAATTTCCAAAATTAGATGTACGATACAATGTACCATCGTTTAATTGCGTAAAGATTGCTTTCCTTATAACGATACCGAGATAACCTCAATTTTTTGCTCTTAAGGAAATCCGAGAAAACAAACGAAAGCTCACAACAAAGGCAAAGCTAATTACATCCTATTATCGTAATCGAATAATTACTCGTAATTCGTCGAGCTAAGCCGAACTTGGTATGGTTTCCCCCATTAGCGTGCATTCATATGTACACTCGTAGATACAGCGCATGTACACGCACACAGTGACCTAATTTTTTTTTTTCAGTTGCTAACGATTCACATCGGATAGCAGTTACCAGCTCACCGGTATTCCTCAACCTTTCACGCATTATCATTATCGAGCTTGGCATTTACGCGACTTGTTGCATTGACCTACTCTGGCTTATGGCCGATTAATACGCGCCGTTATTGTTTCCACGTTCGCTAGCCTCCCATGACGCGAACGTACGCCATTCTACGGGTTTCATCGGGTCCTATTTTGCGAGCCATACCAAGCGAAATAGAGCTTTACTTTCAACGGGGATCAAGGCCCCATCAAGGTCGCTGGAACAATCAAGAATGCGACTGACCGCCAATATGCCTCATAAACACGTGACCCAGGTACACGATCGTTTATTTTACCAGTTTTAGCTCGGAATTTATCGGAACTTTTGAATGCGATGTACCGATGATCGGTAAGTAACTCAACGATCGTGAGAAAGAGTTATGCGGGTCAAGGTGAGAAGGAAGAAGCCTGACCAACTCTGAATAGTATATATATCTACTTATGCGATACAAAAAGAGAATGTAAAATGTAAAACGTTATATCGTTTTATATGAAATAAATTTAATGGTGAAATCAGAAGAATAATGAATATTCTGAAATTTTTGTAAAAATTTTACAAGTCTACAAAGATGCATTTGTGGAAATTGGAATAGTTTTTTCTAAAATACTATACGTCCTTTATTTTTGTTCACTGCGTGTTCTCTCGTATACCTTTCATCCTAATTCCTGCAATGTAAACTTAGACGGTAATTCTGGTGTTGATATAAACTTTAGCAAACGGTATTACACGGTATTCGCAATTTTATGTCAATATATTATTCTACGCCTCTATAACATTTTAATTGAATTAATATCTAGCTATCGTTGGTTTTAATACTAATAGAAAGTTCAATAAATATAGTTATATAATGTTTAGAATATTGTACAACGATACATTCTCCGTGTCTCTATCGCGTTCTAATTAAGTTAATCTGTAAAGGTAAATTATTAGAAGAAGAAATTTGGGGAAAGGAAAGTGTTCTATATTCGATGCATACGGCGCTTGCTCGTTTAAGGGTCAAAGGACGAGTCGAGGGCGTATACGAAACGTCCCCGAGGCATCGATCGTACACCACTCGACAAAAATTTCATGCTCGGCCTCCTAATCCGAGCATAAAATGAGGCCGATATGTCGTCCGTTGGTGGAAAACGAGTCAGAGAGCCTTTCGATGCACCGTTAAACAACACACGCACACATGCACGCACATACGACGATCAATCTTGGACCAAACGCCGTGTCGGTATCATCGAGGAAAACACGCTTCCTATTTCCGTACATATACGTACAGTAACTCACGGAAATATTCGAATATTCTTAGGAACTTTTTATGTACATATCATATAGAACACTTTGAAATCTCATTGACACACACAACACATTGACAAGATCAGATCTAAAAATATATATAGACGTTACAAGATATTCGTTGGAAGCATATATTTCGCAAACATCACCAAAGTATTTGCGCTGTCGATTATTCACTATACCATAAAGCCACAATATGCAGCGAGACCATTTTGTTTAAAACTATTATCCATGCTGTGTATCATGAAGTGTTCGACTATTTTCGTGAGCCACTGTATCTATATATATACTACGGCCGATTAAGTACTAGGACAGTATTTAACACAAATTTCTTGTCATTGGTTTTATTTTGTGCTTGTTGTATTATAAATCTCTTACGTTGTTTGCATCACATGTGCTAGAGTGTCGTACAATGTAAAATACTAGACAATAAAATTTGATAGTTTTTCGACGAATGTAACGAGTGGCTGTCCTAATACTTGATCCTAATACTTATGGCCGGTAGTGTACCTACGTGCAAGCGTGCCAACCACGACACACAGTGATGCACGCAGCGAGTCAGCGAGCGGTTCACTCACCATTTAAATCGCCCAAGGTCCGTGGAATTTAAATCTCAATCAGCGCCAGGAAGACGCCGTATGTACGCTCTTGGAAGGTCGTGCACGCGTCACAGGAGGATCCTCTTCGACAGAATGGGAAACGAGATCGAGGCGAGAAATATCACACTGGACACCAGATGTACAAGTTCACCGACTTCCGCGTTTGAGTCGTGCATAGGATCCAAGACGTCGCTTTCAGTCACGACGTCACACAGATAGCGACATATTACGCTATCCTCCTTAACGTACACCGAGGCGAACAGAGGCGAAAAGAACACAGAGGAGAACAAGGCCGTCGGATGCGCGTCAGCCAGTAAACGTGTCGATGCACAAAACGAACATGACGAAAGGCAGAGAAGGAGAAAAGTGGGAGAGGAAGAAAGATACGATGAATACACTATGCGTGTTCGAAGCGAAGAAACGCGACCGTGTGCTTCGCCACGCGAAGCACAGCACTAGTAACAACGGACACAACGATAGGTCCGATGCTCTCTTCTTCCGTGAAACAAGAACACTTACGGTTTTCCCTTTCCGTGGCACATTTTATTCCTGTCGATCTGTCGTGTAACACGTACCGTTGATCTTCGCGAACTGCACGCTGTTTTCGTGTCACAGTTCACGCATCATCACATTTCCTTCTTTGTTGCCACGGATATATTCTACTTTGTCCTTCGATTATACATATATGTATATATTTATATATATATGTGTATGTGTATGTGTATATATACATATATATATATACTATTAATGGCAGTGATTAGAAGAGGAGAGGGTGCCACGCACGGTAAGTGCTAAGTAGCACCTCCCCCGTTAAAGGCTCTCACGCAACTGACGCGACTGGCGCGAAGGGCACACGGGGATTAGGAGAGCATGAAAGAGGGGATGCTCGAAGATGGATGGAGGGGGAAACGACAGTAATACTACGGCAGAGGGACGCAGAGAGACAACGCGAGCCGATAGGGGAATTGCGCATGCGTAGTGGCCCTGTTTTAGAACAGTACCGTGACACTCGTTGACAAGCCACCGCCCGATGCATCCACCCCGTCTGTGTCACGAGTCACGATACGTACTACAGCTGTCTACGCTCTGAAAGAGAGCAACCTTATCTCCTACATTTCTTTGACCACACTAAAGCAGTCGCCTTATCACTCTGTTAGTAAATCTAGGTCGTTAAGTTACGATTATAATTTAACGTACATAACATGAATTTACAGTGACTACAAAACGTATTTGTACATTATACTCTTATTTCCCATTGAAGCGTTTCTCTGCCTGATTTCACATTTCATTTTCACAGTATTTCTACTAAATGATACGAAACTGAATATACTTCGACTTAATTGCTGTAATAAATACAAATACTTTTTGTAGCCGCTGTATATCAAGAATAGATTGTAACTTAGGAAGTACATATATACAATAAACTTGTACTGTATCTCGTTTCTTTCGAGCATCTATACAAGGTTTACTGTACATAGTTTTCAAAAGCTACTTAATGTAAATCAGTTTGACCGAATGAACTCGTGAAAGAAGAAGAAACAGACGCATGCGTAAAATGGAAATTCCATTCCCAGAGAGGTTAACAAATTATACCGAATTACCGCGATGCAGAGGCTTGCGTTTGCTAATCTGTTTCTCGCATGTTCTTTACTGCTTCGCTACTCTGCGCGAAAGAGAACGTCACACAAAAGACCAAGACCTACATAAGCGAAGCACAGAGCTTGCCAGAGTAATCACGTCGCGCACCATATACTCATATAACAAGCAAAATCAGTTTCATGTGCGACACGCGTCCACAGTTGTAATTAAAAGCGTCGACTTACAACTATTTTAGTTGTATCGTAAAACATTCTAATTTTCTGTAATAATAATACACTCTATTGACGCAACCCCCTACAATATTCTATTTTCTTAAAATCCACTTGGGAATAATAACGATCAGGTGGATTCAGCAGATATGGATAGAGAGGTCCGGTGTTAAAAAATGGCGATGGTTAGCGATCGCTTTCCGTGAAACGTTCGTCGCCTCTAGCAGTATACTTATTTTTTTATATACTATTTTGATTTGTTAACCTCGAGTGAAGGGCAGTTTTGTCGATGGTTTCGATGTGATTTACTACACGAATTGGTATCGCTAGACTTGGCTATATTGTAAGTTAAACCTAACCTACATAGTTATTTGTTACGAAGCTTTATATTATCAAATTTGCACATTATTTTATTGATATAAATATTCTTTCACATTGTATTATATTTTTATAATACGTATGCTTTCTATTAAGGTAAATTTTGTGAATATGTAATTTATTATATTATTGTCTCTACATTTATTTATTATACACTGTCATTGAATATTTAGGTACATTTCGTGAATATTTAAAGAAAAATTCTGCATCCAATTTTTTAAGTTATATTAATACGTGCATTATTAAGTATTCTTCTATCTCTAACAGTCGAGTATAGAACAGTACAGTTTCGATTACATTTTTACAATTATTTTGTTCGTGGACTAAAGCAGAATTATCAAAGGATACTTTTTTTGTAGACATTCAAGCGTTTTTGATTAAATATTAGAAGATGTAAGAAGAAAATGGGACGCTGTGTGTTAATTGCAAAAGTGTAAACGTGACCATTGTAAACGTAAAGTAAAACGTGACCATTGTAAAAAGTTTATTTGCGTATACCGTGCGGCTGAGCAAAATATGATAATAATAAGATAATATAGAAAATATAAGAAATGTAACGAAAAAAGGTATTACTTCTTTTTACTGCGGTAAATTTCATTTTTGTAGTTGATATATGTACATATATTCATAGATTCATAATCATGAAAGAACTAAAGCAACGTTGCGTATCACACAATTCTTTTCCTTCTTTTCCTGTTTTTATTAAATTATTCGTACAGCACATAGATGAATTCCAATAATTTGAATAACACAGAGGTTATGGCCCATTTTCGTTAATTTTTAATCCACACGACCTCCTCTCATAAATGAAGCGAAATTTCGCGGGAACATTTACAAGCAAACCTCTAATATACCTTTCGCGGTATGCGGATAGAAAGGGACCACGAGGCAGAACATTTTTATAGAAAACTCATCATTTTCTTTTCCCTTCTCTTTTTGAAAGAAACGAACGATTCAAGAGATTGAAGTAAATTCATGCCAACTCTCTATACGTGTCTAAATTGCGCTTGTTTTTACACCGGAACAGTTTGCATTTACTTATATCGCTTATCGACCGCACGAAACGACCATCATCGTTTTAATGCAAGCTTGTAAACATCCGACTATCGATCGCGCGCGTTCGATACATTTGCAACCTTGTTTGGTACGCTCGCGGTGTATTTAAACGTGGAATCAGAGATAATAACTCCGTTTAACAAATTGGGGGATGGATGCAATTTAGAAACGGCATTTTCAAGATCGAATTTCTCGATCAAATTTACATGCATTGTTAAACCTGCATACCTTTTGTATTTTTTGGTTACGACTGGGATTCTTTCACCTCAACGGTGAATTTTAACATTTAATGTCAATATTTGAAATCATATAGATATTGTTGCAACGAAAATATTACACACACCGTATTTGTATTTTGCAATGTACATATACACAATCGAACAAATATTATCAATGAATTTTAAAGGTGATGAGCAACCAGTACTAATAATTGCATAATAATCTCATGCATAATATTATACAAATAACAAGTTTGGTATATATAAAACAGGTAAAACTCTACAAGTCAGCTGATTACTCCATAATCATGATCATAATGGCTGAGACCGATATAATGAATAAATATTAACTAATTACTAGTCAATAACCTTAACTTGCGAAAGAAGTCATTAATTTTCCAAGAGTCGGAATAATTTCATAAGCAAATTTACAAAATTTATGAAAGAGTTTCAAATGTCACGTTGTTTGCATTTAAAAAAACATAATAGGCAATAATCATAAGCAATTCTAGCCGCAGGAAATTTAAAATCTCTATTCTATGCAAAGTTATACTTTACGTATGCATTAACTTCACTAACCTAAACCTAGAACGAATATTATTTATTTAATATTTGAAATTTCTTTGTCCAATTGTATCATAAAATAAATTAACAATAATTTAAGATCAAATCAGGAAACATAATGACAGGATTCTGTAATAGGTTGGAAACGACTCTACTTCCGCAATCCCGTTCTACGAGGGTTAAAGCCCGATGTGTACAAGCGTCACGCGTCACGTTCACGTCCTAGCAGTACCAGCGATCATTTTTTCTGATGCGAACAAGACGACAAGTTGCCGTCAGGAATTGCGTCACACGTGAACTTGCTCATAGTAACCAACGCTGATCAGCGTACCTCACGCGCCTGCGTCACTTCCAAGTCGTTCTTCTCGCTCGGCGTGTCTGCGTTTCCATGGAAACCAGGCGACGCTAGAGAGGTGGCCATAACGAGCTAACCTCTCCGTTGCAAAGAACGCTCTGACGTTACGTATGAATTAATGACACGTGCTCAGCGCAAACTGTCGCTATAATGTGTCACAGAGTATCATTGGATATTACAACGTACACGCAGTGTGTATATCGAGCTTTATGAACCTGATCACGCCCTTTTTCACCGGTTTGGTGATTCTAATATTAGGTTCTGCGAGACAAAGTCGATACGTAAGTCAATTGATATTTATTCACAGAAACACGAAAATAAATGTCAACCGCTACTAGCCTCTTAATAATGTCTGTAACTACCGAATGTAATAGCTAAAATAAACTCCCGGGATAAACAAGCTCCTTACCTCTGTGCACAATGATTAAAGAGATTCAACGTTATCAAGTTACACGTGATTATTTATTTTGGACAGGATGCTGGCTGGGTAGTCGAGCATATTCGAGGGAACCGGTTGAAGTTATTCTCACGTGTGCATTTACGCGAACGAGAGGAGCCCACGGGTCACAATAACCAAAGGACGTTTCGACGTCGCGAAATTGCACGCTGGTTTTTGCGGCCAGGCGACCGTAAACTTTCCCATAAGGCTCCTAGGTAAATAGTCCCTCGGCCGGCATCTCTACGTATCTCTACATGGCTCGGTTACGAAGAATTCCGGCCTATTATTATGAGCATAATTGTCTGATTATACGTCTGTGATCTGGCACGGCTCTATAACGTTAAGGTCACACTGTGCCACAAGGGCACATGTGCTCATCGAATTCTCGCTACCATTCCAAATATAGTTCTAAGCGGAATTCTTTTCATCGTTCGAGTGAATTTTAGAAAATATATTGCTACGAATATCGAGACGCGAACAGGGTATTATTACCCGTAGAGGAGGTAATAGCGAAAAGAAAGAGTAAAAGAATTATTTTCGTGCCTCTTTTCTCTTCTTCCCTCTTTTTCTTCCCTTCCAATTAATGTCTAGAGGTTATCATAGTGAAATTGGAACGAAACGCTCATCGTAGATAATGTTTCGTTTTTTGTACCTTTATTCAACGTATTGAACGATACAATGTTGAAATCTGTTGCATTCGCCGTGTGAATTGTTTTTCTAGAATTATACTAAAACCTCGGGTCATTATGTCAGTAGGTAAAAATGGAACGTAACGCGCGTATGATTTATTTAAAACTTGTAACTGTCATATCTGCATATCTACACTTGCATCTTGCTACTTTGGATAAATAATTTATCGCATTTTTTGTCCATTGGAAGGCACATTTAACGTTATGCATGAGTTTTTCACTTGCAAGTAAAGTTATATCACTGGAACTAAGTTGTTCTGCATTAGCTAGCCGATGACACGTGTTAGTTTTTACGTAAAACAGCCAGTCAGCAACGTGTCAACACACGATATGTATACACATTGTTCACGTGTTCGCGACGATGTTATTCGCTGCACTCGAAAAACCTCGTGTAAAAGATCCATTAGCATTTCAAATGAGGGAACTCGGAAACGGATATAATTCGTTATATATAGGGAAAAACGTGGAAGGAAGCTCGTGGTAGGAACGACGCGTTTAATGCGTAAATATAAATGCGGGTTGCAACGTTTTCGGAGTGGCTGGAGTTTCGTTGAGACAGCCAGTGATATAGGGTGCCTACATTTAAATTTACAGTTTGCTACTAAATTTCCTATTCCAATTTTATTAAGCCATCGGATAGTAACAACTACCGTCGTTTTAAATTTAACTCTCAGAAAAAGAAAAAAAGGAAACAGTATTATTTTTAGGATGACCCAATGCAGAGGGTGTTCGAAGGCGAAGCTCCGTAGGCCGCCAAAAATCGTGTGTCGTCTTTGTTCGGACGTACAACGCGAGGTTTTTCGCTTAGAATGTTCGTTACTAAAATACACAGACCACACCACTTTCCGGTTTCCTTTTTCTCGTATCACCACGTTCACTTCTCGTCGTTGGGCAAAGAAACCTCTTCGTCAGTGATCCTCATCCACGTTTTTTCCTCCCCTTCTACTGTCCACCTTGGACACCTGGAACCACGTGATCAAGAGAAGGAAAGTAACGCGTTAACGTTAACACGGCCACGAACAAATACGATCGAGTCTTTTACCGGTAAATAGCCTTTTACGACAAGATTCTGTGCATTTTCAAGCCCGCTGTAGACTTCTCCTTTTTATACGTTTAAGAGTTTCCAAACACACGAATGCGATCGAAATTAATAGCTACTTTTTCTAGAAACAATTGAGAATATCAGTATTTCCTTGTACCTTTGTTTAGATGGCCGAGAATTTTTTGAAAAATATTAAGAAAACCGATCTTTTCTTCGCTATTGGATAGTCGTCATTTCTAAATCGCAGCGAAAATCTTGTCGACATAATTCCAGTAGAAATTGTATATTTACCGCCTCGATCTTACCACGAACACTTCTTCTTTCTTTTGTCCAATATTTGCTGGATGAAATTATCCAATATTTAAGTTTCGCCTCTTTAGCAATGTTCATAGGAACTTTGAGTTTACATAAAACACCTACAGACTAGTCATTATTAATTCGTTACTGATTCCTGCGCTTTAGTAACATTTATATACTGTACACATCGTACATTGTATATTGTTTATACGCTCCAAGTTGACACAAGTGCTGGCATATTTATGAACGAGAGATGGTCCGAGAAAGTTGTACGAGAGGAATCAGTTTCTACCTGTTACGTACAGTGAATGGGAATAGATGACAGGAGGCGAAGGTTAGTTACATAAAAACAAGCGCAGCGAGTGCGATTACTTCACTCTTTGAAGTTACGCTCTGGCCATGACGTGATTCCATAAATATCGGCATTAGATATATGAAGAGATAATTAATGGGGAACGGACGCGATATTACACGGGATATGTCGTCTTTGGATAATCACATGGAATTATTGGCGTAATTTTATCAAGGTGTATACAATGAAGAATGAGTTAAGAATTCGATGGAATTGGATGGAGATTAAATTAACATATCCATTCACTGGTATTGACGTTAGACTACCGTTATTTAGTGGACCAACGAATTGGTCGTTTTTTAATAATACGAGGTTTTTAACTGCATTAAATTATACATTTTCGCTCGTTATGTACTATATATTTCCCAGCAGAATTTTAGCGAAAGCACATGCCGGAGGAAATAAATTTTAATACCGCGGTAGAAATCTGAATATTCGCACGGCGATGTGAATGTATCAGCAGCCCTTTTAGTATGCTGTTGAACGTTCTTTACTTTTGTTAGAAAAAAAATCTGCATAAAAAATGATACAAAGTATAAAAATGCTTCTCATTGAAAGAACCCATCAATGTAGAATTTTGATTATCGCGTTACACATAATAGATAAAATAATACAAACGAGTATTATATATTACTATGCTATCTTGTTATTTTAAATGGAACTAAACGATCTTTTGAAATATAAATATAGACGACGATCTACGCGTTCGATTCGAATATTCTCGCCTTTTCGAGCGAAAACGTTTAGAAGATATTTTAAAGAAAATATTTTTGTCGAAAGAAATACCGAGGTGTCGTTAAAAATTTCGATCGATTCTATTTAAAGTTTGAAAAACCAGAAGTATCGTATCCTGCGACTCATCTTGAAACGGGAAAGCTGAACAAAAAGCCCGGACAAAGTTCCACCAAAAAGGAGGAAAGCTGAGCAATGTTTGGAGAAAAAAGAAAAACGGCCAACCACATGACAGTTAATATTGTCTACGATTCTGCCTGAAAGGCGAAAAAAATAATTTTCCAACTTATTTCACGCAGTCAGTGGAATGAATTCGAGCGAGATGAGTGCCGTTCGTCGGAATGGAATGGAAAGGGCGAAAATTCCAGCGGAGAGGTTCGTTACCAAAATACACACGCGCAGTGCAATCTCGTTTTCTCGGTTCTTTCTTTCGAAACGGCGGAGGGTGCGCGACTTTCAGCTCGGATTTAATTATTTTTAACGAACACGCCAGCCCACCGGGAACAGGAAATCGTTCCCCGTTCCTAATCCGAATGGCTGAACGAAAGTTTATTTTACGACAGGATAATACTTGATACGTGAAACACATACGATCGGACGAAGCAATAAGTTCGAACAAGATATTTAATATTAACCTCTGACCGTCAAATGAATTTTATACGTCCTTTATGGATGTAACATCCATACGATTATAATTCTGTCGTTTAGTATTAATCGTATATCGATTCGTCGTTGATATCTTTTGATTATAGGTGACCCATAGTCATTTGAATTAACATTTCACATTACTATAACGATCAAAGTGTCACGTGTATTTAGATATATCGTATTAAGTAGCAATAATTATAGAAAAGATTGTTACGTTCAATTTACGCAGAAGATATATTTAATTGTACTGGCTGTATCGGTTTTAAACGAGTTTGTAAGTTGGAGATAAGTTTCGTGTATATCCACGAACACACGTAGCGTATGGATGATGAAATAAAATAGTTGTATAAAATATATACAGATTGCCAGATATAAATCAGTTATATACACGAAAAGGAAACTGAAAGCGACGATTTTCATTGTAAGAGAAGAATCTAAACGTTTATAAATAATTAATAATTAAGAATCAAGAGCGAGTAGCTCAAGCCTGATTTGGAACTCGTATCGTCCATTTATGTCGTCTAACACGAAATGACTCGAAGCCGTAATTTATACAAATCTAGTCTCACCTGCGATTAGAAGAAAAGTTGTTTCACGCGCTTACGAAAAAACTCGCGCCTTAGAACGACAGAGCTGGTTAAATACCGTATAATCTGCGATCTTTTCGTTCGCTTGGAACAGAAATACAGCGACAGTGTAGAAAAATGAGCGTGTTCGATGCACCGAGGGTACGAAATATATTTCAAAACTTGCGCACGTACGTTGCATAAATTGGGAATTCATGGAAAAGATAGAAAGCGTGTAGAAATACGAATGAATAGTAAAAATCATAGGTAAGTAGATAGGTAGATAGATAAGTCAATATTATACGAGCGATATTTTTATAAGGTGCTAACATTCGCTTTCGATTCTCACCGTGCAACCTAACTCAGACTCCCATAGCGTGCGCGATTTTATTTTCCATCGAACGAGCAATACAAATAGGAGGGAGGGCCGATATCAGGAAACGCGAGATATCTGGTGGAAAACGTCAAACAACTTCGGGCCGCGAGATATCTCGTCAATGTGGCCCGATTAAGTAATCGGAATTCTACACAATGCAAGAGTTGCGTACTGTTGCCTACGGTAAACTGGTTCTGCGAGTAATATTTCACACGATTTGCATTCATGCGAGCCTGTATCAAGTTCAATTTGTCCGATATGCTTAACGTATGCACAAGGCGAGACGCGCCAAGTGTAACGAGTAAATATTTTGTAAATGCAGATAAATATAAAAAAAAAAACAGGTTATTTATAGGCGATGGTCCAATATGTTATATTAATAGGCAATATACAGCGTTGCTCGTTTCACCTGGAAACATCTCGAGCAAAACCGTGCACGATACGAGAAGATGTTTGAGACAAATGTCGTAGGACTTCGAGGTGGGCATCGTATGGTGCTGATATTTATTTTGCCTTGCGAAGACTTTGGAGAGCACCGACTATGAAGGTAACTTTTGTTTGTATCTTTACAATACATGGGAAGTATACACCTCTTTGTTCCATGCTTTTCTAGCCGACATCAAATCGCTATTTGCTCGTACTTTTTCCTTCGACTATCAGCAATGGACACGCTATATATAATACCTTAGGAAGAAAATGTATTTTGCATACGAAAATGAGACTTTTTTTGCTCATAACGTTGCTCGCTTATTCGATGCTTGGTTCGAATATGAGTAAATGGAATTTACATTCCAACGACTATAGGTCACTTAGTATCGACCGAGGTTGTAGATAAACAAACGGCAGTAAAGGCAGAACAAAAGAAAACAAGTACTTTTTACTTATTTTCTTCAATCCCCGGAATGTTTTGACGATTCCAATCTTAAGATATTCGAGCTTCCTTCTAAAAGATAGCATAACGAAAGAAAGAGAAGAGCGAAGGACGTTTAATTAATACGAAAAAAAATGTCAAATATCGCAACAACTTTGATACCATGTCAGGATTACATTTTAACAGGGTTGCGTGTAACGTTTAAATTGAAAATAAAGGAGAATATTAATATTTCAATTCATTTGCGTATACAAATTTTATTTGTACAAATAAATTCATTATAAAAGCAGGGAAAAAGTGGGCAACGTTCTGCACAAAATTCATCGGATCTCGAACGTTCGTAATCGCTTTAAACGCCGCTAATCGAGCGCTTTAAGCCCGCGTGCATCGATATTCGTCCACAGCCTCGTGTCTCTGAACACGTGGCAACTTGCATACGTTTTCACCGGAGCATGATCGATTGCTTTTTGCCGTATAACGTCGGCGTCTCGCCTCCAACGAAACCGATCCATTCCAGTTGACTTATCGATTCCGCTGAAAGTAACAGTGTTTCCATGGAAAACGGAATTAGGCTAGATAAGCGACCTGAATATTCGGACCTCTTCCAACGATAGCCGGCAATTATTTTCCACAGATCTACGCGTCGCAATTCCTTCGTTTCGGAAACGATTGCTTCGCAGATAAACTATATCGCGTTATCGTTCTCAAATATGTATCGAGTTTTCGATAACACGACGAGATACATATGTATATTGATTAATCCTACGCGCTCCAGGAATATAGCAAAACATGTCCTCTTCGATTATGTTTTTGTCTATTGATCAACGATATAACAACGATAAAATACATATTCAAATAACGTATCGTTGAACGCAAGGATAATCTAATTTCGTTTATATGTAACGATGGATGTAACGACCAAACGAATATGTAAATTGTACGATGATTAGTCACGAGTATATACACGAAGCTTTGGCCGAGTACGCGTTTCTAGTAAATAATTCGTAATCTCTATCATACATTTTCAAGCTCGTCTCTAAATTCATCGACTCGATCGTGCCAACCGTATCTCATCACGGCGATAATGAAATCTCGAAACGTTGTATACGATGTTCGTACGTAGCGCGTTTATAAAAAAAAAAAAAAAAAAGTTTCTACGAGCGTTGAAATACCTTCGCGAGCCACTGTGCAAAGCGTATAAGCGTATGTGTGACACGATCGCGATCGGCGAGAACTTTTTTAAGGATGGCCTGCAAAGAAAATGGCCAGTTAGTTAAGTTAAGTGGCGAGTACGTTCACGTTAGAACCGGTCTTATCAGATGGCGAGCCACGTGGCCGTAACACGCACTTCGTTTTAACCACGTGTTCGTGAGGCGGTTGTCGTTCTCCCCCCTCGGAAACCGGTGCTTGTGCCAACTTACTTTCACGACATCTATTACAAATGGATGCATATAAATTGCACAGCATGGTGTCATACTTCAACCGGGAAACACGCAGGATCTGGGCTGGATGGTTGTTCGCGGTCGAATATTGCCTGCTTATGCGCCAAATGAATTTTAACTGGGCACATCGTGTACTAGGCTCGTTACGAGTAAGTCTAGATCGTTATCTTTCGTTCGACTAATAGGCCATTTGAATTTACGCGAATGTGAATAATTTTCGGAAGCTGCAAGAAACCATCTGAATTCAATTTGTTCCATTTCAACAATGTCCTATCTTTTTTTTTTGTTTTTGTTTTTATGCAGTGAAAGAATTAAAAACACGCGCGTACAATTGATGCAGAGTAATTGCGAAACTAATGCGTTCTTCGTATCTTCTGTTCCTCGAAAACTCGGACTAATAGCTAAGAGGACGAAATATGGACGATGATGATATATACAGGGTGATTGGTAACTATTGGTACAAGCGGAAAGGGGGTGATTCTACGCGAAAAAAGAAGTCGAAAATATAGAATAAAAATGTTTTTTTGATTTTTTCCATCGAGACAACGATCTACAGTGAGATCCGTTATAACGAGACGCGTTAAAGTGCACGCGTACCGAGCGAAAATTCAAAGTCGATTTTCTCGAAAACGAAGCCTCGAACGAAAAATTGTTATTCTATGTTTTCGACTTCTTTTTTCATGCAGAATCACCCCCTTTCCGCTTGTACCGCCAGTTACCAACCACCCTGTATATCCCCTACAAAAATATACGTATCAGTGCAACTTTCGTATGGAAGAATCATTGGTGATCGTTTAAACGGATACAAAGAACATTGTATCACGTTTCGACGTAATAATTTTCTCGCGCCCTTAAATAATAACATAATAACGATAAAGTAATTAATTTGACGATCCATTTGAAAGTAAAGAATATTCGAGATAATATATGCGCCTAGTTTCGTATAATAAAGACGCTCGTAAGAGATGTACTCCTAGAAGCAACAGCCACAATTTAATTAATTCAGGGAACTACCGTCTAGCGAGAAGAAAGTAAACTTTTCCTTTGTGGATCCATTAGCTTTTCACGAGTAGCCCAAAACGTAGTAGGAATTAATTTTTAAGAAACCTCATAATTCCTTAACAAACGCTCCGCTATGAAAATACTTTGCCACGGAGAAAATTCAGAGGAAGAAAAATTCTTGGCCGTTGCGGGTTTGCTCTTTGAAAGGCACCTGCCTTTTGTTAACACACTTCCATTGCCCACGTGAGCCCAACAGAAGACGTAATGGCGGTCGGTTTCCACCGATCCATCCCGTATTTGCTTAAGAAATATTTCCCACTGATACTCAGTCTTGCTTTAACAATGCTTAAAGGCGCCTTTTCATGCGGCCACCGTGAATAATCGCTCGGCTGCACCGTATAATTTATCGATACGTATAGTTTATTTATCGAATAATCTCCATGTTGGAATTTATTCGCTGGAAATATCATAAGACTATAATAGAATACATTGTGTTTGGTAATAAGTTTTCGATCGAATGGCCAACCATTATAATTTAATAAATTCAGCAAACGAATCGACCAAATCGAATTACGCTTTATTAATCAAGCCAACGATAAACGTATTTATTCTTGGTAAAATTTGCCACGAATTTTAATGTGTCGAGCCTTCTTTAATTTTGGCTGGTTACGAAACGCAGTGTATCATAAATATTTTACATCTCGAAAACTGTAGCAGGCTGTTTCGCTTGGCTTGGTACTACTGCGTTTAGTCGAAAACTTATTGCGAGAGGTAACAGCTGGAGACATGTTTGTCCTCCGCACGAAGAAGTGCAGCGCATAACTGATTTCTTTGGCGCAATGCGAATAACATTTCGCACACAGGAGTCACTGACTCCCAGATGTAACGTCGCGACGACTAATTTTAACTTCCTCGCCGGCTAAATGAATAAAAACAGACCGATCGAGATGCGTTTGGCCCGAAATAAAAGCGATTTTTCTCCAGAACGAATCTCAACGAAACCGGCCGACCCGCGCGCGCCGTTCGATTCATTTTCAGCGTTCTGTATTCCTGTTTCGTCGTGTGTTTTTTGAAATTCATAGCAACGAAGATATTTTCGTGGAATAGTAAATTCGGGTCTCTCGACCTAAATAACGGTATATATCTCACACAAAGAGCATCTAGATATCCTATGGCTCCGACTTTAAATCTCAACCTTAAACTTTAACATCGATTTTCAATCTCTCATGTGTTCCTAGGTGTACAGTTGATACGATAATTCGAAAATAAACCTTTGCACAATTTTGAGTGCACTGGTAAAATTTTATTAAAAATTGGCAATTTTGAAGATTTAACGGACCTGTTGAAAAGATCAAAGTTCCTAATATGAAAATAACGTGAATAATTATTCCTGTAAACGCGGCATAATTTAATTGCTCACCACAGCTCCGCCATGCGTTTCTATCGAACGAATTTCGCAAGGCAGGATACAACATGCGTATTTATTAAGAAAGAAGGTGCATTCGTTACGTTTACTCTTAATAAAGAATATCCTGCAATTTAATAACATTACCTAGATTCCCTTTTCACATAACGATCTATTAAGCAATAAAGGTCACGTGGCCTCACGACGCACAACCTAATTCTCTAGAATGATTCCACGCAATCAACGTGCTAAACTCCATTCGTCTATCTTTCGAGTTATCGTTATTCAATCGTTATCAGAAGTGTAACGCAATTTCATTAATAGCTAACGTTTATACATTTCTATGCATTCGATATTTAACATTGTACATTCAAATATATTCGATATTTAATTCAATTTCTTCAGCATATACCTAGAATTGATTAATCGTTTTATTAATACTTTACTTGATTAAAATCTTGTCAATAATCCGACAGAAAGATATTCAAAAATGGATTTCTTTTTTACTTATGCAAATTTGTATAGTATTAATTAAGTTGATAGCGAGTCAAATACAACGAACCAGAATTAAATAAACGATCAAACTTTTGCATATAAAATTGCCAGTATACTACTTTAAAAAATAATTATGTATATTACGTTTACGTGTATCTTTCATCTCGTATTACCTCCCGTTTAATGATTAACCCTTAGGTAGCACGCAATACACATGTAGCTCTATATCGGCCTGAGCATCTCCCATATGCATTAAACTATTAAAAAGCTCAAAGTGCCCTCCGACAAATACAATCTACCATAAAACATGTACACGATACAGATTCCTTCCAATACAACATCCATGTACTAATCAAATTGCAAGTTACAAAATCGATTCTTCGATAATTGAGATTCCTCGATAAAATTCGGGCAATTTCGACTGGCTATTCGAATCCTGTTCGAAACCACGAAGGCAGTCATCGAATGCGAGCGTCCATCGGATCGAACGCAAGTTAGCCCGAATCTATGGGCCAAATGGCTCCCCGATTCCCGAAAGCCGAATTGAGCCGAGACGACTCGAGCGTAGCCGAGCGTAGCTGAACGCGCGGAACGCAGTAGAAGGAAGATCTCTGTTTCCTTCGAACACGGACGAAACGGTGAGCGCCGGAGGAACTATGGTGGTAGACTCCGCAGGTCTGCGGGTCGTATCGCTCGTATCTTTCCTCGTCGGTGTATTGAACTTGGTCTGTAGGGGTCATTCAACTCGTGGAGAGTGCCGTGTCGTCCCTGGTGACGTCACGTGACTCGCCGTCTCCGAAGAGCGGAGGCAGGCGATGACGTGGCGCGCGTCCATTGGCCCACGGCTCGCCCCGCTACCCAATGACGTCACAGCTCGCGGAGGCACGGACCCGTCCAGGGCGCTGCCACCGCAAATCGCGACGTCACAAGTACCAATGTCGATAAACTTGCCGTGCTTCAGGCTGTATACATAAACACGCGTATTCTCAGAGATTGAGCAGTATAAATGCATATATCATATCATATCAATATTTCTTTTCGTCAAGAGTAAATTGCACAACATCTTTTTTGGCTATCTTAAGGCTATGTTTTGGAGAATGATTAATACGAGATTGCTGAGACGTTGGCGATTTGATACGTCTGCAGTAGATTATGTGCAATTGCTGTGTTGGTAACAGATCATATTTATCGTATTGATAATCATTGGCAATTGTTACCAACGTTATGCGAGATTGCTAATTATATGTTAGAAAACTATAATAGTGAATTTTGCTAAAGAAATTAGTTGTAAGAGCCATATTAATTTGAAAACTATGAGTCTTCGAAACCATCGATTTTTTTTTTTAACAGTTTGTATATAACATATAATATGTCACGTGTTGTAAGGGGAGAATGATTCACCAAACGGTGCTCACGTGCGTTCAACGTAAGCACACGTGGGCATAGCTTAGCAAACAGTACAGAAATGTAATCAACGTATCACATTTCTGTCACATTTTTGTTTTCCTGCAAATTACCTTTCTCTGCAAAAAGGCTAGCTAGTCCCAAGAGCTTCCAATATTACTCGTACAACATCCCTTCACAGCTACTATCCAAATCAAATACATCAAACAGAGATCGATGACCACTAAATCGATCACAGGTCACGGATCTCGTTTCCAGAAGGAGAGATCACCAAAAGACACGCTCTTGCTGCACCTGCAGGTGCAACCATAACCTCAAGCAACGGAGCTGGCTATAAATAATGATTGCGAATTTATTTTTAGCGATGGAGGTCTCGCTACACAGAGAAGGACAAGGATAAAAGGAAGAAGACAGAGATAAGGAGGACCAAAGCAGAAACGACGGGGAAAGGAGAAAGCAGAAGAAAGAAAAGTGGAGGGAGGAAGAGAGCAAGAGAGAATCCGCTAGCAGTGGGCGGCTTTCCTCGAGGAACTCACGGCTGAACGGACACACAGGGGGTTATGTTTGGCAGACTGGTTAACTGTCCGGCTGGATGGCCGAACGGTGGTACTCTTGGTTCGCCGCTTCTGGCTTCGCTTCTCTCTTCGCTTACACAGAGTTTGTTGACTCTCGGTTTCAGCACGCCGGCTGACCATGACCTCGCCGAACGATCCGCGAAGTAATACCGAGACGACTCTGACTCCCTGCCACCCGCCGTCGACGTCGTTGTCCTCGTTGTCCCTCCTATACGGTAACACTTGCATACAACAGCCTAGCCGGCGAGAAGCAGTTGCACGTCACCGGAGGAGGAACAGCTCGAGTTCGACGCTGATCCACCTGACGCTCGGTGCTGGGAGCCGCGTTGTCGACTGTGCCGATGCGGAATCGGAATTTCGACGGAAACGAACGACGTACTAAGCGGAATAGCGGTCATTGCCATCCGGATGGTGGCGTCGATGCTTGTACCGAAGATGGAAGTTCGAGTGGATGGAGGAGCAGCTTAGGCTGTCGGTTAGGTTTTAAGTTGATTCGGTTGCACCGTGTTGATTCTCAGTTGGAATATTTGTGTAATTGTTGGAAGAGTATCGTGGGAAATTGTATGATTTATTCTGCGCATGGTTAATAAAGATTTTTTATATGAATGGCTATGAACAGAGACTTTTGTATTTAAATATGCAAGGCTGTAGCGATTTCTTCGCTTTTAACGGGGCTTGTGAGAAAATTTAATCGTCTTGCGATATTTAGCTTGAATCTATGGAAATATTAAAAATATTCGAATGAATTCAATATTTTTGCGAACGAACGAGAAATATTCTAATCTCTTGTCTCCAAAGGTTCTTAACATGTATGAATATTCCTCCCTTTTAATAACACGCCGCTAAGCAACATGCTATATTTATGTAATTATTCAGAACTCTTTTAGAATCTGATGCAAATTCTCAAGGTATTTTTATACCGATTCAGCGATATTAGAAGGTCTCTTTAAACATTAATTTACAAATCTCTAAAAAAAAAAAAAAAATGTAATGCTACAGATGGTATAAATTACCTGGAATAGAAGAAGACTAGAACGATATCTTTGAAAAAATATTTAAAAGTAATTTTTGACGCAGACGTTTTCCCTTATTTTTCGAATGTAATTCATTATACGAAGAATTATTCAAACAGCTTGTTTTATACGTCCAATTATGCGGCCGATCGTAGCAAGTAATCTGTAAATCAGTTAGCAGCGAGAAATGAATTTCAAAGATCAATCTAGATCAATGACTCCAAATTAAGCGACTAAGTCAGACTCGCGTGCGCAATTCGAGAGATTGTAAGCATCAATTTGTATGGCTGATTTCACAAGCAGCGAAATTACTCGTACGAATTATTGGAGTAGAGCGCACCTCATTAAAATACAATTTAATTTTCTACAGCGCAATAAGATATATCAAAATGATTATCGTTTGTATCTCGAACGTAGTTTTTAGGAATACGAGCCAGTTAAAAGGAAACAATTGTGCTAGAAGAATACGTATGGAAAAAAAAACAGAATTTGAAGAAAAAAAAAATATTAGACAACCTAAAATAATTCCTTCGTCATATAGGTAGCAGTTATTTACCGTTTAAGAGACCCAAATCAACAAGCTCAACAATGTCACACACGATTACAGCAGAGCGTAGCGAGGGTTAATCCCGAAACGTGGTCAGGAGGACCTGAACTCGAAATGACGGTAAATACGAAGTTCATGAAAAGAGAGATGGGGTCAATCATCGTCAGGCTTGCGTGGAAAAAATATTAATCTCTGTAAGCGTATCTGGGGCAGGGAATATCGATCGTACGATCTGGGTCAGAGCTTGCATGCACCTTGCTGCACGCGTACACGGCAGGGTGCAGCGGCCATGTCGTTTGAACAACGACGTACACGTGTGTAGCCCTCGTGAAAAGTCTCACGTGCAAGGTGCCTCTCCACCTCTGGAAACTTACAACAGTCAGCGCGATAAGAGCGAATAAATGCGAACCGCCGACTGCTAAGAGACTGCTTCCTTAGTTTAATTCCCCGCGTTGGAAACACGTGGCCAACGGGTAGATAAGTATTCAAATTAATTGCCCCTGTCGTCTCTGAATTTTGTACGTGCTGTTGAACGTTCGATTCTTTTCGTGGTCGTTCGAATCGTTGCATATTATCGTCGATTGGAGAACGCGTGCCATTCTATTTTCGTGACCTTAGCGAAAATAGAATGTTCACCAATTTTGTGTACTCTAGTTGTGATAATAGTATATTGAATGAGTTTAATAAATATGTATATGTATGTACATTTATTACGCCTGTAACATTTTAAGTACACAGGCCGTTCTATGGATTTATGTCTATGAATGGAAAAGATAAAATTTGTGTGTGTTTTAGACACAATGCTGACTTCAAAAATATAGATTTATAGGTAGCTATTCGTAGGTAGAATTTGATGTGTTTTGAATATTCTATTTCTGAAAATAGAATTTCGTGTCTCTAAGAGATAGAACTTTATACAATTTGCGTATTAGACTTGTAAAAATGAAACCTGCTTCGTTAGTATGCCATATGTAAAAATCTGTTTGACCGTTTTCGGAATTCTACTTAAACAGATCGAACTCCGTTATATCTCGAATATTCTATTTATAGAACTGAAATATCGTTTTTTTTTTTTTTTTTTTTTTTTTTTTAGGATGGTAGTAAAAACATAGAATTTTTCTGCATATTCTGCATACACACTAGTGAAAATTTAATCGTGATATTTTGAATATTTTATTATCAAAAGTACAGTTTTACACGTTTTTCATCCTGTAAATATGAAAATAGAATTTTATATATTTACAAATTTTATAGCACTCTATCCATGATAGAATCTTTTTGAAATATTATGAATGCTTTTCCTATACATGATCGATGTAAATTTTGAGAAGAAGCATACTTGGTTAATATATATTTATTATTATTAGTTAAATATATTGAGAAGAAAGCGTATTAATCATTTACGTTATTTTTTAAATATGATTCAGTAACAAAAATTCGTTGACACGAAGAACTTTTATGGCATCTGTATTCAAATATCCTTCGATTTATGTTTTTTACGGCTACACTTCTTTCTTTGAAGCTTCTTGAATATTCATACTATGGAAGAGATTTGCATAAAATTGAAAATTCCTTAAGATCGTATTAATCTTAGTAATGAAAATATTCCTTCAAACATTTTTTGACATTCGCTAGAATAACAAAGATGACTTTTTAAATGAAAAGCTATCAGTCTCATTCTTCGTCAAATCATCACATTAAATTCTAAAAATATTTAATAAAAAATTTGTAACAATTTTACTTATTGTTTTATTTGTATATTTTATTTTCACTCTTCGCTGACATCTTTTTCTGTTTTTTCGTCTATTATTTCATAAGCCACAAAAGACATTGTATCATGGAATAACATAAAAATTGTACGACGAACATATTAAAGCAAAATGATCTCGTTATAATGCTAACGTGACACTGCCACGTTTTATTTTTCCGCTGTCAGACACGAGGAGTACAAAATAACCCGGTGAATTACACAATAAGGAGATTGAAGATAAATGTATAATTGCATGGATGACTGACGAGATTAACTATGACAATGTCTAAGGTAATTGACAGTGACGAGAAGCTTAATTACCATTCTATTCTAACATTCTAAAAATGTTCCAGATGAAACGATGGAACAATGGACGACAGAGAATCGCTAACCGATATTTTATCTAACTCGAATTCGAATATAATTTGAGAAATTCATCTCTAATACACCATCAATGAAACTTTTATCGTAATTTCGAAATATCCACGCTGTTAGAGAAAATTTCATGATGATCGTTAAAAGAAGATATACGTATATATGAATATTAATTAAAATCCCAACATCTGCCTAATATTTATCTAATATTTCAATAAAAGGTCACGTCCCATACTACTGCTCAATAATAATCGTATTTTATACGTTTTATGCGTCTTTTACCATAAATACAAAATTAGAAGCTTAAAACATCATACACTTATGAAATATCAGTAAAATACTTTTTACGTAATAATAGGAGCGAGATAAAAAAAAAGTATGTTATCTTCATTTTTCTACTTAAATCAAACGAGTGCTTAAAAGGTTAATTTTATAAAAACGAAAAGAAGAGCAGAATCGTGCTCCCACGGGAAACAGATAAGGACTGTTACGATCGCCAATTTGATGTGTGACTATACATGGCTGAACACGTGCGTAGAAGGAGAGGCCGTAAAATCGATCGTCTGCAACGCATCTCTATGCGTTGCACGTGACTCAACGCCACTCTGCCATGGCGGACAAACAGCCCGGCTGCTGTATCAACCAACTGTGCTCGAAATAGTTACCTAATAACGAAACGATTATGCAGAAATTTCACTGTATAGAAAAACGGCAACGTGAATTCTGCTTCTTTTTAAATGTACTTTCAATTCATCTTCTTTTCACCGTAATTCGATTTTCATATATCTACGATCTATTCGAAAGTATTTTTCGTTGTACATCATTTTTTGCATGATTCCTGAGGAAACTGAATTTCAAAGGACGAATTATAGAATAGGCCAACGCTAGAAAATCGATCTTATGTTCGATAAGTAATCGGCAAGAAAATTCGTTCCGTCATCGACAACGATTAACGGTAACCAAGAAATGTTCTATCATTACCGATAATGGTTATCCGCGACCAAAATTAATTTTCCATCATCGATACACGTAACCGAAAAAATATAGATTGCTTATGGCGGTTAGCGTCACCAAAGTCGTTCCAACTAATTTTAAGGTTAACTCCTCCATCACAATTTTAATTTGGGTTAGAACTGCTACGTGCGAGCGCGCACGCGGACGCGCGCATAACCTCTGATTTTTATTGTAGAAAGTTCATGTACGAGATGATTAAGTATTTCTATTTTGACATCCCATAAACTACCCAGTACATACATTTATCACACTCTTGCTCATAATTCACGTTTGACTGTGACTGCTTCCGACATATACCATTAAAACTGAGACAATCGCTCAAAGACGCTGAAACGCATACAAATAGCCTGTTCGTAGGATAGAAGAAAGTAGCCGCGTCGTATCCCTCTGTGATTGTTAGGGCCGCGGGCGCGTAGAAAATAAGAAAAATCGATAAATGGTAAAACAGAAGCATGCATAGAGCCGACGACGACTGTATAATGCCACGGGCCCCGTTATAAATATTGCAGCCACCGATACAATGCACAATACGCGAGCTACACACGTACGAGAGATTACGAACTGACGAGTCACGCGTCACGTGAATCACCCTTAGGGAGATTTGGCTCCATTCAATGCCAGAGGGTGAAAAGTTGACGAAAAAAAGGCTCGCCGATCGAACAGAAGGGGTTGCTGCAGCCTCCCTTCGCTTCGGACCAAAGACAGTCAAGTACTCTACACAATATACAAATTTATACTGTGCCGCGAACAAAATCTTTCGCGTTAATTTCGGTATATTCGGTATAATTAAGCGTACGCGTATAATTGTTATATGAACTATTAACAATGCAACACATTTTTTTATATTCGTACTACGATTAAAGGTTTTAGCATTTTTCAGTGGATAGATTAAATTCTTTTCTTTTATTTCTTTTTTTTTTTTTTTTTTTTGCACCTAATATCATTTTCGATGAAAGCTCGAATTTTCATTTAACGTTTACAGTATTTTCCAACGAGAGCTTGAACTTTTATTTCGTGTTTAGTACTTTCCAACGAGAGAGCTTGAATTTTTATTCTACGTTCGGTATCTTTCGATAGGAGTGCACGTTTTTGTTTCGTTGCGTTGAAACGTTTTTCATAAAGTTATTTAATGGATACATTGTGTAAAGAATTAGGGCATAATCGAGCTAATATCGTTAGTCAAATTTCCCAAGTTACAAATTGTCGGTATAATTAGTGTCAGTGCTAATAAATTTCAAAGAAGCGTTTAATAATTACCAACGGTTCGGTTCACAGTTTAGTTTAGCAAGTGAAACGAATTATTACATCGAATTTATTACAATAGTATCAATAAGAATAAAGAAATCTACGAATAATATCCAAAATTGATATCAGCTACTAAATTACCGTGCAAGAGGGCTCACCTGTAGGACTTAATTATCCTCGATTATCGTTTAAAATGTAGAAATAGGCCAATTAATTTACAAAGCTATTTACACGTTGTTATAAATTAAGCTATTTTCGAGAATAAATATCGATTTACCTTTAAAGGAGATGTTTGGATCAAGGTGGAAAGTCGCAATAACTCGTTTCAGCTTCAGTGCACTATAAAATACTATAAATACATATAGTGAACATCCTGTTTGTGCAGTCACGTGATGTAAGGTAACAAAGAAATAACTTCACGGTACAAAAACCATAATATTCATTTCACCGTCGATACTTCAGCGAGTTAGCGTGCGCCAAACCATTTTCTCTTTGTAATTTCTGTTATCGACGAACCGTGGCTCTATTCGTCTAATTATCGCGATCGCAAACGCGGTGCCATACGCTGCAACCAACTAACCTATCACGCGAATGTAATTAATATATCCAATTTCTTTCAATTTTTGATTATGAAAACATGAAAAATGAAGTACCACGTGTTACGCAATCAATACGTTCACGTATTTCTTTTTCTCCTTCTTTTTTTCTTTTGTTCTTCATATTAATTCTTTCACGATATAATTAAATGACGAAGAATTGAAAATGAATAATCCAGAGAACGATTGCCTCGTTATCTCTAAAAATTCTTGAATTTTTTATATCAGATGTAAAAAAATATATGGCGCTAATTTTCTTTCTTTTTTTTTTTGTAGGACAAATATTAATAATCGAGGATCTATGCAACATTTTTTAACTCGACTATTTTCTTTGAAATCTTTCGGTGCTGTATCTCTGAAATTTATCACAGAGAGAAATCTGCTTTCGTTTCTTTGTTTATTTCTAATTCGAATGCACAGTCGCGTAATTCGAAATGACAAAATTCCTTGCCGTAACGATCATTCGTTTCGCGTATATAATAAAAATGCAACATCCACCGAGATTTAATTATTCAACGAGATTTATCATTTTTACCATTCCAAACAAAACACAAAATTATCAAGAGCGCGGCGGTATCGAGCGACCCGTTTCCAGTTTCTTTAGTTACCGAGCACACTACCTTGCAGTTCTATTTACTGTTACCATTCGCAGGGTGAGTGAAAGCTAACGCAAAAACGAACGAATCTCCATAGAATTTACGATACAAAAGCAGGCGAATTAAAAAAGATTAGAAGAAACGGGTTAATTCGAGAGAAAAAGATCAAAATCCAAGGCTACATATTACGAAATACACTTTTATTTTCGTGACGTATCCTTCTACTAATTTTTCCTTGCGTTTGACGCTTCTCGATTTTATTACCGTCCATTTATGCATTTTTCTTTTTTTTTTTTTTTTTGAAAAATTCGAGAGTTCAAAAATTTGCAACGTGCGCACAATACGCGAAAATGTGGAAAACACCAATGCAGAATAATATTTATTACGACGTATGATTCGTGAAAAAAAATTTCTATTTAGGTTCCCTTTCGTAGAAATATGCATAAACATTCTATCTATCGTATCGGAGATTCTGACTTTTTTACGAATAGTATCGGTGAGATACAGAGTCGAAGAAGGGAGTCGGACGTGTTTGACGAAGGTTTTTTTTGTTTTGACGAATATGGCGAATACGCGCATGTAATTGTCTTTTCATTCACGTGGACTACAAATAATTGCTGTTACGTACTTCCTACTTTGCACACCTGAACGGACGCTTTGAAACCCAATATATCCAAGGAAACCGCCTCACGCATCCGTGCAGAGAGGATTTTCCATTCAATTTCACTCACTGAATAAGTCTGCGGTTTATCGAATAGGATAAAGACGAAAGATATTACCCTTGTACGTCACAATATGGTCGTTCCTTCCAGACAACGTTGCACGAGAAATTATAACTTCATTCTTTTGTCACACGCTATGCCTAGCATTTATTAGAACAGGGCTGGTCAAATTTTCATGGGCAAAGATGCATTTTCGAAAAATTTAAATCCAAAGATTACTATTTTGTACTATATTACTATAAATTGTACTAAAATTAAAATCACTATTGCTCTACGCTAAGATTATGCATTTGTTTTGACGTTTCAAGGTTACCAACTGACCCGCAGATGTAAGACAAGAAAGAAATAGAACTATTAAGCGTAGACGTATATTTCCCTATAAAATCCTCTATAAAATAAAACTTACAATTTCCTATCCAATTCTTTCTCTGTAAACAGAATAATATTTTCTGCTGAACTTTTTTTTTAGATAAAATATAAATCTCCAGTCTATAAAGCTTAAACATAGCATAATTTATTATCGATACGAATAGCGATAGAATAATCACAAATTTTGTGGAAATTTGGTTAGGTTGCTGAATGACTCACGTGACAAAAACAAAAAAGATTTGTATTTTAGAAACGATCATATGATGCTGGATAAGAATAACGAGAAACTGTATGTACAAACGTAATGGGAATAAATGTGTGTTAGTAAAAAGAAATATGTCCAATTAACACGTAAATACAGATTACTGTGAAAACGTGTGACTCATGGCGGCAAATATATTGAAAATGAACAGCGTGAAATCCGCAGCAGCTTTCCCGTTAATCAGAGGATAAATGAAAAAGCATTACTCGACCAAGTAATTTTTTAACGAGTTGTACTTTTACTGTCAGAACAGAATCCTTTCCTACATAATATGAGTTTAATGAATTGCAGTGAAACTCAATCTTTAATATCCAATTTAAATAACATTATCGTCGTTTGATGTTTCTAGAGAAATAGAAAAAGAAAAGGATGTAACTTTTACAAGCGTTTAATTTCCTACATTTAAATTTGGAATACCATCAAAATCAATTGTGTTTAAGGATAAAATAACTTTTTTTTTTAACGAGACCTTTAACGATAAAATTTTATTCTACATTTCCCACTTATATTCGCACCCGTTAATTCACCAAATTCACATACACATGTATACCAAGAAAATTTTCGAATTCGATTTTCTCGAAAACTAGGTCTTGAACAAAAAGATTTTATTTCGTACTTCCGATTCCTCTTTGCACGTAGAATCATTCTCTAGTCAATAGGTTAGTTACGTTATAAGGGACACCCTGTATTATTATATAAGTAATACTTTTGAAACAATGCCAATTACAGAAATTGGTAACGGTTAGATGGTATATGGTAGTCGAGTGGAATGCTGAAAGATCGAAAGGGAGTTCACTGTGAGTTTCGTTCCACGGAAATCTTGCACCATCCGAGTTAAGGAGGGTTGAACAGGAAATCGATATTCCCACTCCTAACCGTCTACAAAGCCGATTGCCTGACAGGAAATGTCAAGTTAACAGTAACAATATCTGCAGTTACATTACTTACGCCAAATTTCTAATTGGTGTAATTAATTAATAACGTAACACTGTTGAAATAATATTTTACAAAGTATCAAAAATAAAAAGAGAAAAAATAAAGCAATATTTTCATTTAGATAAATTGTTAGATAAATCTAAATTTGATTTGAGCTAAAACGTAATTGATTTAAAATATCAAATTTTTACATTTTTAACACATCTTTGATTTTTATAACGCGAACTCTCATTAGTATAGTAATATGACAACCGAACTTTTGACCTGGTCGCTGACACGGATGCTAATCAAGAATGATGAACGTAACCGCATTAAGCGATAATATTTGATGGTGCTGCAATCATACGAGCTATTTTGAAGCAACTGATGAAGAATTAATGAAAACGTTTCAATTTCTGAATTTGGCAATGCTAAATGTCACACGAGTCGCGTGCAATGATTTGTAACGAAATTCGAATATACCAGGGATAATTGATGTCGATTAAAGTTAAATTACATTTCCTGAATAGTTTTATCAAAGCGGTCGATACATACCGTAATCGATAACTCTCGATATAATTTTGGATGGAAAAATCCATAAAAGAATTTTTTAAATAAATTCACTAAAAATGTAAGGCTCTAATCATAGCACAAGTTTTACATTTTCTCTAAATTAGACGTACTTACAATGTGTTAAGAAAATTCATAAATATATAACGAAGAATTCTTTAAAAACTGTAATAACTTTGCTCAGCGATAAGAAATAACGAATGTAGTAATTCAGTGCACTAACTATGAATATAATGCATTAATAGCGAAAATTATCATTCTGGCCATTGAAATAAATACGTACTTGGCCTATTATTTCCCCCACGCGCTTTCCTAGTCGCCATACCCATGAAACAACTCGACACGTAGGCACATTTCGCTCTATTTCAGCGAAATTAGCGACACCTGTTGTTGCATTCGCTTGCTGATAACTCATTCCATAATTTCCGAAAGTAATCTACCTTATCGAACTTTACCGTTCTACTTTATCGATATCGAGAAACAAAACCACATTACCTACAGGATTTTGCGCGAAATTAAAAAAATAGAGGATACAAGATGAGAACGATGAACTCTATGTGTACATCGTCTAAGAAGAGGCCGACGCCCCCTTTTCAAGGTGAACAACTCTCATGAGAGATTACAACATTTTTCTGTAGAGATTTTTATTCATATTTTCTTCTCCCATTTCAAAGCACTAGTTTAAATAAACACTTTGTGGTTTCTTTCTAATAACGGGTTACTACGATTTTGGTGATTTTAGTCATCATAAAAAATGGTGATATTAACGCAGATATAAATTACGTATTTCCAAAGTATTTTAATATACTTATTATTCCTAGCAAATGTTCTTCTGCATAAAATTATTACTATATTGTATTTGAAAGCTTTAAACCACATATTCAAATTGAAAATATTCTTCATTTATCTTATTCAACGTAAAATAATCGCGAAGAAGCAGAATGAAATATTATGTATGTACAAGAAAACACAAACATGCAGAATAATAGAAAACAATTATGAAACAATATACTACTGAATGAAAAAGTTATGTCACTATCACTTACCATTGAAAAGCATTGAAGTGGTAGTAAACAAGCCCTTGACCATATAAAAATGAAGCATCTTTCCAATAGTCCCCTTTTAAGGAGTAAAATTTTTGATATGCCGACATGGCTGTTGAAATTAAAAGAAATGTAAAATATTGTAAATGAAAAGCAATAAAAACTTATCACAAACAATTAATTACCTTTACTATAATCTTCTAAAAGTAAGTGAAAATGCCCTAGTTTACAATATGTTTTAGGATCGATACTAATTCCTTTGTCTTCGTCATCGTCCTTTAATTCATCAGGATTCATTTTTGTACTATCTGCTTTTCTACGTTGCTTTTCAGCTTGTGCTTGGACTAGCATCCTTTCTAGATATTTAATCGCACGAACAACTAAAGCTTTTTTCTTTGTTTGCTCCGGTGAGTTTAATTTCAAAAACCCAAATTGTCGACTGCACACATATTGAAAAAATACATTGGTTAATTAAAAAATTATAATAAGAACCTCTTATATAAGCACAAACGACACTGCACATTATTTATTGTTGCTTTATAGTAAATTTTTAACAAAGTACACATAAACAAGTAGCTCACATTAATACTTTCGTTTATATAACGTTATAAACACATTTTCATGTGTCAGCCAATATATTAGAGATTACGAACAAATACATTATGAATTATAAAAACACAATGACATTTTAATCATATTCGTTGTATTCAAACGCATGGAAAAGGATGTCAGTGGGGAACAAAGCGCTTACAAATGAACTGATCAAATTACGCGCCTATTCTGTCAAACAAACTTTTAGGTTATATTTTGATAGAAGAGCGAGGAAACTACGATTGATATAAAGCAAAGTAAGAGGTCAAAATGAGTTTTATTAGAATAGATTTTATTCACTTCAAAATCACCTGTCTAATTCAGATAATATCTGTAATTCTTGAGGGGTCAAGTTGATATCGTCAGTATCCTGGGCCATTTTCGTGCTCGGTAAATATACTCATTAAAAACAGAAAGGACACATGTTTGCACTTAGAACGGGCCGCTTTCTACGAAAATCCGAGAGTTTTCGCAGTTTATACTCTCGACACCTCGTCACCTCATCGGGACGATAAGTTTTTAAAAGCGGCGATCAGGTTAAATCAGGATGGCGAATCACGCGACAGAAGGCCATTATCATGGTTCACGTCGACATGTAATTCCGGTACCAAAGAACATTATTCTCCTAAACGTCTCAAAAGCGCGCGAAAAGTTAAACAATTTGACCTATATATTCTGATGCATATGGAAACTTGTTTAATTCTCAACTTGTTAACCATAAAATATAATTCGAGTTTATCAAGTCATTAAATCGATAAAGATAAGTACTCAAAGGATAATGATAATAAATAGACCGCAAATTTTTATGCAAATGCATATTTCTGAAAATATAATTAAAAAAGAAAATCGTAGTAGAAAATTATTTTACCTTTATAGAAAGCACTATATTTTGGATATTTTATACTTTTTTTCGTGTTATGTGCATTCTGCGCAAATTTATGCCTTCAAGTTTTCTATAAATGTATAAAAATCCACAATACAATAATAAATTTAATTTATTATAATAAATATATAAAGGTTAGGAACCAAACCTAACAAGAAATAAGTAATGAATAATAAATTGATCGAACTTTTATTATTTGTAAAATCTGATAAAATCTACTACTTAGATTTTCGATTTTTCTAAGAAATCACTCTAAGATTCGAATAATTAAAAAAATTATTTTAGATTAAAGTTATTCTAATTAATATTATTTATCTTTTTAATCCTTAATCCTTTAATTCACAATATGGCATATCAATTCATACATTTTTATATTATTAAAATACCAAATATTATAGACGGTAACTTCGTGATTTCGCTGTTTTAACGTCTTCGTCACTTTTTGAACTCGAACGATCGTTGCAGAGTACCAGAAATTTTGTCACATTGATCTAAGCTCAAAGGCATTAATTTTATTTAAATACTTTGGTAAACGAAGAAATTAGGTGAGCCTTGCATATGTAAATACTAACCGCTATGAAATATTATGTAATTTAAGGACACATCTGAAATATATCATGTCCAAAGTGTACAAGAAAAAAATCAAGTCAGGAGCAACAAAATTATTTAAACGGTAGACAGTTCTCGTTTTTCACTGTATTTCGAAATGTTTTGTTCCTATTTTTGATATTCTACCTACACGTTGTATGATATAACGTGTTGATTCGAAATAAGTAATAATTTATCGTTCATTGACATTCATTATTGCAATTTTTGAATAATGCAGTCATCGATATATTTTTATTCTGACGAATAGTCGAAGAAAGACTAATAGCGTTATTTAAAGACGTGAAAATAGCGTTCATACATAGTTATTTGCATAGTAATTTGTAAAATAAAGTGATATCAAGGATATCTAGCAATATAAAGAAGAAATATAATAATTGACAAAAAATAATATTTTTAAATAAAAAAAATCATGTATATTAAAAAGTTTACAATAGTCCATGTATTTTAAAATTGCTATATTGTAGTGAGAAATTTATATTGATATATTTTTTCAGTGTGAAGATGAATCTTCCAGTAACAAAGAAAAATAAAGATGATGCGAACAAAGGAGAATGTAGCTTAGATATTTCAAAGGAAACAAAAAGCATAATAGATAAAATCTTAGGAGATGTGAGCAAAAAATCTGCCACCAAACAAATCATTATCGGTACAACATCAGGATGGTGGGTGTTATAGATATATCAAAAATGTATTAAAACTTCTCAACTTCATTATGTATCTAGGTTATTTACAGTTAAAATTAAAAAAAGATAATAACTGAAGAAAGATAATTTTAAATATCTAGAATACTTTTTGTTCTATATAATTAC
Source organism: Bombus vosnesenskii (assembly GCF_011952255.1). NCBI lineage: Eukaryota > Metazoa > Arthropoda > Insecta > Hymenoptera > Apidae > Bombus > Bombus vosnesenskii. The sequence goes on from NW_022882948.1 coordinate 471,122, forward strand.
ATGCAAAGAAAAAAACTCAATAACAAAAGTATCTAACTTTATATAAATACTTTGTATAGGTTGACTGGTTTTGTAACAATGAAAGTTGGAAAAATTGCTGCATGTGCAGTTGGTGGTGGAATTATAATATTACAGATTGCAGCACATCAAGGATACATCAAAATTAATTGGGATAAAATTCAAAAGAAAGCTGAGAAACTATCAGATAAAGTAGAAGAGAAGGTAACAGGTGAAGGGCCAAGACTTATGGACAAGGTAAAATTCCTAATATATATATTACAATTTTTATAGGTTCAAAATATTTAATATGTCACTATATATAAATATAATGTTAATATTATTTATAGGTAGGAACATGGTGTCGATACAATTCACTTGTGGCAACAAGCTTCATTGGTGGTTTCATTATTGGTTTAGCGTCCTGAATGTGAAGCTATTAGTCGTGTACAGAAACATAAACGAACATTATATATTTATTACTTACAATATTGACATTGTATGTTAGATATTATTTCTATCATTTTTACCATGATCATTGGTATTTAAAAACCAAAGAAACACCTATTATTATTTAAATTAGTAAGATTGTTTAAATCTTAAAAGGCTATTTTTATTTCAATTTTTTAATATATAAGTTTATTATAGCATGGATTTTTGTAGCATTGTATTTCATGTATATGTAATTATAATTTAACACTTCTGAGATAATGTGCATGCATTAAGAAGTTTTTACACATTTTCTAACCATTATATTTTAATTATTGATTATTCGAGCATATATGCAAATTTATGCATTAACTCTTGTGAAAAAAAATAGCAAACATATCATAGCAAATACATTGTAAAGAGTTAGTTATATCGAACAATAAATACAATAATTTAAATTTGATTAATTGGAATTTTCTTTTCTTTTCGTATATATTATGAAAAAATTTTTGTTCTGGAAATTGAAATATCAATACTTTGTACAAATTTATATATAACATTCTATAAATATGTTATTAATTGTTTAAAAATTAAATAAATTATATTAGTAACAAATTCTATTGTTTCAGGTCGAGAGATACGTTGATAGAAAGCTAGACAAAGCTGAACAATTATTGAAAAATGGTGAATCTCATACGCGCCGTTGGTACCACTCTATAACTGGTGATACCTCCTTTAAACCTACAGAATTTCACTTTTTCCTTGCATCTTTTGTAGCTGGTTTAGCATTTGGTTTTGCAACTGGCAAGTAGATTTAAGTATGCTGTATTCTGAATGCATATAAAAAATTCAGATGTTTACATTTCAAGAAAAATATATAAAACTTCATAAAAATATACGTGGTAAGATATAAAACTGGAACTTATGTTTTGAAAATGCTAATAATTAAGCACACCTAACAGTACATAATATAATGAAATTTTACTTCCTTATATTTATAACTTAATAACATTTTTTTAATACTTTACTAATTTATGTTACTAATTTAACATTAATAACATATATTTTTTATTAATACTACATTTGCCATTTTGTAACATGTAGATTAATTTTTCATTAGTTAAGTGATAATATAGATACTATAAAATGTGTTGAAATAAATACTAAAATTCGTTTTGCATTCAGAATGTAGCAAAAATAGTGCAGTAATTTTAGGAAGTATATTTACAAAGCATAGAAATTAATATAATCTTATATTAACAATATTAACAAATGGTATAACTTTTTTGTACCATTTTTCTATATTTAATTAGATCTGTGAAATATATTCATATAATTTCGAACTCCCACAAAATTTTTTTATAAAAATATTGTTATTTAATTTATTAGTTAAATAGTATTATTTAATTAGTATCTTATCAAAAATACAAAATGGACACAGTAGTATGAAATAAAAGACACCGTTAAAATAGAGTACTATAAACAAATTTTCCCTCAAATGATGTGTTCTGTCTTACATATAACTATAAGTTATATGGTTTTGAATAAAATGATATAGTATTTTATAATATTTTTTCCGTAACATTTTTTGCGTAAGATTTTTAATGAATTCACTCAAGTATTTTATGACATGAAAAGATATAAATGAAATAAATTATGTAATACTGCCATGCTCTTAACTATTGTATTTGTAAAGATTATGTATAGATCGACGTGTATGTATATATGTATATATAAGATGTAATGCTTGCTTTGTTACAAAATATTACAACAGTAAGTGCGAAGTTTTTAATTGTAACTATTGAATGTAATTATTGCATTATAAGATAACTGAAACTATTTTATACCAAGGATTTTATTGTGCTATGCTATGACAGCGCTTGCTATTTTCATTCTATTTTCTCAATACTATATATATATAATTATGTATATATGATTATTTTAATCATTAGTAAATGAGTCAAACAAATATAAATATTTAAAATGATCGTTATACGATCGTAAGATTTCGCGTACCTTTTGTAGCCTCTGAAATATTATTTTGTAACACATTAAGTTTCACATCCTATATATGCAAGATAAAGGCAAGAGGATATATTAACATATATCTTTGTAGCTTATGATTAATCGAAAGTACTTAGGATAAATATTATTCTGTGTGCTATATAAGTCAAAATCTCACTTATAAATAAAACTAAATTATAATAAAATTGTAATTATATAAAAGAATAATAGTATTTACTTCTTATTTTAAAATCTCTTAAGGCACTGCATAATAATAGTCCTTAATCGTCTCCTAATCTTTTGATCACCGTTACAAAATATATGTGTCGAATTATCCCCTATTTGAATCAAAGTATCTTCATCTTGCTGTAAACATGAACAGTAAAATAAGAATAAATAAAAGAAAATTTTATATTTTAAGGAGGAAGTATTTAATAAATTCTTACTAAATGAATACTGGTCGCAGTTGGACTATGTTGTAACTTGGCTCCTTGAATACCTTCTTGATTAAGCTTTTGAAGGAGTTCTTGTGGATCCAAATTGCCATACTCATGTTTTCTTTCTTTAAGAACTTCTTCCTTAATTGGTGCAGGTGAACTAGAAGACGCTTTACGTTTTCCACTAGGTCTATCTTCAATGCTCTAATAACAAAGAATTCATTTGTGGTTAATGAAACATGTTTTTCAATTATATACTTATTAAATTTCATTTTAATAATACATACTTTTATTGTATATACGTTATCCTTAACTTCCAGTTCACCAGTAACAGAGGCAAGACTTAAACCAGGACGAATTTCATTAGGAATTATATTTCCAGCTAATTCAGGCTCAATAAACACCCGTCCTTTCTTCCTTTTTAAAGGCAATTTTATAACTTCACCTCTTTTGAAAGTGATTAAAGGTTTTTCCTTAAATGTAAAATAAGTTAATAATTAAATGAAATAATCTACATATAACACATCATTAAAAAAATACACTTACCCCTACAGGTTCTATAACAAGATCTGTTCTATGTGGAGCAGTTATTGGTGGTTGTGTATAACACTCAGGTATAACTAAATGTTCTGGTTTCAAATCCCTAATTAATTTATTAGCTTGAGTAAAATTAAGAGATGTGTCAATTGGACAATGCACTGCTTTCATAGCTAATGGTTGAAATGGTGCCAAAGCATCTAAATATGGAAAATCTGGTTCTGAAATGATAATTATTGTCTATAAAATTTCTTACAAATCACATCATAATAATAATCATATATATATATATATATATATATATATATATATATATATATATATATATATATATATGACGAATAATGTATTGCAATATATTATAAATTATATTTAATATAATATATAACAATAAATATACCTGTGAAAATTATGGTATGTTGTGGATTATTACCCCATAACTGAACAAAATGAACTGCATCTCCAAATCTAAGACTGGGATGACCACAAAAGACAACACAAGGTTGTCTATAATCAGAACTAAAACCTTCAGCATATATAGATGTAAAATGTTTTAATCTGGCATTTTTAACAAGAAAAGCATGTGGAAATGGTTCCTCAGGAAGATAAACTTTATTTTGTTTATTTGTTGACAACCTGCAATAATTTTAAAATAAATAATTTAAATAGTCCTGATACTTATTTATTTAATTTAAAACATACCATTCAGCTAAAATATTTGAATATGCTAAAGATGTTTCAGCTACTGGTGATATAAAAAATAAAGGAACTTGTGAAAAACCAGACTTATCCAAATGAGTACTAAGGCATTCAAATAAATCATATACAACTCCAGATGGATAACACGGTATTAAAACACATCCGCCAGTTCTGAGTGTTATAGCTACAAAGTTGAATTTCAACATACAATATACTAAATTATTTAAATGTTAAATAAAGTATATACAATATAATAAAATTCTACCTACCAACAGTCATACACAGTTCTCCAAGCATAGTATCTGGATTTGCAGTAGGTGTTTGAGTTAAACCAGTTAATATTAACATATTAGCATGTTTCAAAGTAGCTTGTTCCATAGGCCGAGGATGTGTTGTCAATGTTGAGGATCCACTTACAAATGCAACCTTTTCATGGTCACATGAAATTAACCAATTACTGCTACCCAAACAATATCCGGAGCTTATAGGAGTGACTGTTAATGCACCATATATATCCTATGAGAAGTAAAGGATTTATAAATAACATTAAATTATATAAATATTCTTATTAACATTATGCTAACTTGCCAATTTTTGATCATATCCAACTGTTTGGATATATGATAAAGAAGTATTAACTGCTGATATCGAATATATATGTTTCCAAGATTTTGGCTTAAGAGCATCAGCTAATGGAGGAGGTAATACATGTAACATTTCCTTCCAATGTTTGGCTAATGTAGCTTTCGGAGTTTGTTCAATGAATTCTACTAGTTCCTCCATAAAGAATCGTCCAATTTGTAATGTTGGTTCCGTAGCATAAATAATGCCTTTGAAACCAGTGTCCTCTGTTATAAATGGCAGAGCCAACATACAAGTATAATTTGATATCAAAATGGCATCAATTTCTGAAAAGTCTACTATTTTCTCCAAAGGTGGAGAAAATTCAGGGGTCGAATCTACAAATACTCTGCCGCAACATTCTTTTAGTTCCTACAAGATTGAATGTATAATACATATTATTATATATTGTATATGAAGTATAAAATTTTAAAAAATATCTGATTATATGCAAACCCCTTCTATTTGCCAATCTTGATGATTATCACGTGGAAGCCACAAAGGTAAAGAATTAAATTTGGTGCTGGGAACCATAGGCATTGGCATGAAATGTAATACAGATTGCATATTTAAGCCGCAATCTAACATTAAAGTAATTCCTTTGAAACTTAGAACCAAACATGGTTTTGTTGGTTCACTCGATAAACAATACTATAAATATAATGAATATATTTTAAATGCATCTATTATAAAAACACATCTAATTAATAAAAATTAATAGATATAATATTTGAATAGTTTTAATTAGGTTGAAAAATATTTATAACTAAAACATTTGGGAAAAGATTAGTAAAAATAATCTTCATAAATTAAATTTAATCTTCATAAATATGCTATTATATTAAAATATTAAAATAATTATAATTACCAGTTTCATCTTAAATGTTATATTTTATGCTATCGATACAAATATGAACAAGTATGTTTTGATCCGGCATATATATTAAGAACATAACCACTAATGTAATGTATTTGCTAATTCAAGCAAACTTGTATAATTTTTCCATTTAATAATACTGCAATAGATTACATTTATTTGTGTAGAATATACAATATATATTGTAATATAGAATTACAGAGAAATAAGATCTAAAGCGTAAAAGCACTCTTCTAAATTTAATTAAAGAAATGGCCGAGGTTATTGTATTATTTAATGGTTATTCTACAAAACTTGGCAATGAAATAATGAAAGCCAATTGTTCTTGTACATTAATAAAGGCATCGAAGAATATTATCGTTGATACTATGACAGCTTGGGACCGAGAAAAAATAATACAAGGTGTTACTGTTTATCTGACGTCTCCAAATTTTGTCGAAGCACTTAAAAGAAAATTTTATTTCAGCACTTTTTAAACATAATATTACACCTGAAAAAATTGATTATGTCGTATGTACTCATAGTCATGCCGATCATATAGGAAATAATAATCTTTTCGTAAATGCGGAACATATAATTGGAACTTGTGTTCACCGTGGTGAACTATTTTTCAATAAAAATTTTAAAGACGGTGATGTTTTTAGAACATATTTTACAATAAATTTATATCAATAATGTAAAATTAATAAATAAAAATTATAATTACTAAAATATATTACACAGGATATAAAATTTGCCCAGAAGTTAAAGTTATAGCAACCCCTGGACATACACCGGATGATGTTACAGTTTTAGTTGAAACTACAGTTTCTGGGAGATCTACATGTTTTGCTATTACAGGTTTTATTTTTTAAAATGAACTTCGTAGCATTATAAATGGTTTATGTACATTTCTATATTGTTATATATTTTACAGGAGATTTATTTGAAAAAAAGGAAGACATATCAGATCCATCGATTTGGAAAGAGTTAGGAACTATAGAATTACAAAAAACTCAATCACTTATGCGATCTCATGTAGTAGATTTGGCAAATCTTATAATACCTGGACATGGGCCCATGTTTGCTGTTACTGATGACATGAGAAAAATTATTAGGAGTCAAATAATTCTATAACATCATAATGTATATATGAAAATATACATTTCTGTAGCTATACTCTGTATATTTTGTAACAAGAATTTTATTTATTTGTAATATTTGATTAAGTCTCACGTATACTCACATTGTTTTTACAAATACTTTATTAAACACTGTAAAGTGTAGTACATAGTAGACAGTATCAGATAGTATCACAACATTATTATATATATATTATTATATTATATTATATTATATATATATATATATATATTTGTATACATTGCAATGATTATTACATATTATTTAATTCACAAATGTTTAGAAAAAGAGCATTTAAATAGCTATGTGCTACGATCCTGCTTGTTATGCAATATCATAATAAGTCAAGTAGTATTTTGTATAATTAAAAAATAATTTACTAATTTAAATATAGGTAATTGTAGAAAGAATAGCATACACATGTTGTAGATATATTTTCTTAATATGCTGCAATTTGAGTATTCACTTTTAATATTTAAACTACATATTCAAATATTTTTGTTGTGTTCACAGCCAACATCTAAAATAAGACTTCACATACTTTATTCATAACTTTCATTTTTCATGTTTTATGAATAGTTCAAATGTTACTGATAATAAATTATAGTTGAATATACTTGTACATTATGTACACACATTTAATGTTGATATATAAAAAATTATATAAGTAGATACCTGACAAATATATGTGCCATATGTAACAAATATGCAATTATCAATAGCACTATAAGATTCTGAAAAATAATTACAGTACATTTTCCAGATAATGCTATTTTATTTAATTCTTGTATTCTTATAATTTGTAATATGTATTTTGTACTGTTCTGAGAACAATACTGTATTATATGTCATTTAAAATATGTTAAAGTTTTTACTTATAATCATTTTCACAGAAGAATTTTATAATTTATATTGTAATTTTTGCAAGGATTGGCACAGTTTATAATTTCTGTCTATAATAACCTTTCCAATAAATTGTTTTATGTTGATTGATTTAATTTTTAGACCACTTATGCATATACAATTACAAATTATAATACAAATGGTATGTATTTATGTTGCTATCGCATGTTAAGTGTCCTGCACCTTAAATGCAAATATTATTATATATGCCAGCAAAATCAATTTGCTGAACAGAAAATTAAATTCTTCATCCAAACAAAGTTAACTTTAAATTATTGCAAGGTACATCCAAATATAATAATTTAAAATTATGTTTTCAACATAAGAATATTAAAATTCAATCATATTAATTTATTGTCATTGTATTGATGTAACTATTTTTTTCAGAGTTTATTTTTATATTTAATTTAATTTTACAAATTTAAAATTTCTGACAAAACATATTACTTCTTATTCCTCTTTTGTCACATTGTGTTATGAATTATTATATTCAAATGCATAATGCAACTGTTAGTTGGTGTCACAATAACATATTTAATTCAATAACGTTTTAAAATAAATTTTTCTGCAATAATTACTACAAACCAGGACCTCCACTGAATTATAAATTATATACCAAGTGAAAAATATAAGTTATATTTATTGATTTTCATATAATTGATTCGTTGGTACTGCATATAACAAAACTTTGTTACATTTAGTACAACCAATAAATGTAATATATATGTTGCTATAACATAGTAACATATAATTCATATATATACACACATGCATATAGATTATGAAAGATTTTGTCAATAATTTTGTCAAGACTTATTCATGATAATCAAAAGATAATAATGTAATAATATTAATTATAAAATGAAAATAATATAAGTTACATTTATTATAATAGCATACACTCACATTTCATTAACAACTTATATGATTTATTTTTTATAATATCTAAATAAAAACAGCAAGTAATAGAAACATCTTCCAAATTCTACTTATGATGAATAGTATTAGATATAATAGTTTGCACAGATTTTTTAAGCTTTTCAAATAAATACATTTATCAGTTGCACATATAATATTACACATAAAAAGGTAAGTTTATTTACCAATATCAATTAGTCTCTATAAATGTTTGCCGACCAAACCTGGCAAGGCGACGCGTGTGTGCAATGGTAGTGGTCCCGGACTAACTTCTCCCATCACAGTTCCCAGCTGCCCCACAAAGTATTAAATAGATCAAGAATTCATCTTTAGATTCTTACACATTATTTAATATACCGAATAAAATTATTATTGATTTTGTATATGTAAAATTTCTTCATAAAAATCATTGCGACAAAATCAGTAATGTGTACAGGTTTAAGTCAACATCTAAGAATCTACTTTTATGCAAGTACCATAATTAGAATAAATAGACTATCAAATAAGGAGAAGGTTTATTATTTACTGATGATTTCTTTTCATAATTTAGTAATGTAGCAAATAATTTTTGTAAGTTCAGTGTATATACAACAAGTATATAGTAACAAATATATTTTGTAATTTTTTCCTTCTCCCTATCATTTATTCTTTGTATAATACTTACATTCAATCTTTTGTTGTCAATGTCATTTGTTATCCAAAATATTGGATAATACTTCCCAAAGAAAATAAATACCAGGAAAATATAATTAACATTTATAGAAGCTATAATACAATAGTAATATGTAATATTTGACACCAACATTGCATACGCACATACCTATGTCATACTTTTCTCATTAAGTATTATCTGAGATGTTGATTACAATCTATCAGAAAGCATGTTTTGTATCATTTGAAGAAATTAAAATTTATCTGGTATCAAAATTAGAGAATGTTAGAAATTAAACATACCGAATTAGAGTCTGTGTGAAATAACATATTAATGTTAAGTAGTATAAATATTTATGGCATATTGTACAACAAAGAGAGTAATTACTTAATGCTTAAATCAATGCAGCCAAATTCCCCCAAAAATGTATACAACTTCATAAATTATATTAGATTTACTCTTATAAATGTATTCTGTTTGGAGAGCTCCTTACATGTGTCTGTGGAGAAACCAAATATAAATAAGCAATATATGCTGTAAAAATATTTAAAAAATAAAAATAAATGTAATAAAAATAATACTTCATACAAAAATAAAAAATAATTTACACAGAACTAAAAACTTTTTCCTCTAGAAAAATATGAACATAATTGCAACATGTTTATCATTATTAAAATAAGTTATTTGCCGATTGCACAATAGTATAATTTTTAAAAAATTCTGAACAAAATATTAAATATTAATATACTCTATTATAATTTATTAAAATCTCTTCTTTAAATATAAAATATATAAAATTGCAAAACACTTATACAATTCATTTTTTCTTGACCACATCAATAAACTACACCAAATAAAATTAAGTACATGTGCACTAAATGATATGCAGTGCTATTTAAAACTTACACCAACAATTAAATGTAAACAAAAGTAGTATAACTATATAGTGAGAAATATTGGTAAATAATGTATAGAAAGCAGATGTAAAAGATTATTTTTCCTGCAGAAATTACTTGTTACTAATAGCATAAGTAGTGTGCAAGCGGCAACTTTTAGATAGCATTTCTGATATAAAAATTGATGCCTGAAAAGTAATTTGGTTTCTCAGGCTACATGCAATAACATTCATTAAGTGACAGACATAAACCAGATCCTTCTCCAATATCGCTATGAATAAATAAAATGTACGAAAAAAAAAATAAATTGTAGAAATGATAGGACAATATTTGCTTCATAAACCTTATAATGATATTAATGATTTGGTGTTAATGAAGTATAATGATATTTAGAAAGCTTTAAGAATTTCAGATTAATGAATTGAACACTGAAAATTATGTTTAATGTTCAATTACAATATGTTTAAAAATTTTAGTAGTTTTATATAAACTTTTAATATATATATAGATCAAAATTCTATCAGACTCTTTACTATAATTATTTTACTTATGTTAATACTTTCAAAGAAATCACAATATGTACATTTTAAAATTTGTTGTTTATGTGCTATGTGTCTTTTGATCTTTGTAATTTGCGTTTACATTAAAATACATTATATTTTGATATCAAGAAAATAAAAGGTGCGATACAGATATTTTGTTCTATAATATTAGTCTAGTTTTAAGACTTAAAAGAAACACATATATTAAACATAACAATTTTAAATAACATTTTATAATTATGAACATAAATATAGAAAGTATAAATATGACGATTGATCTTTAAATAATAAATAAATACTATACATCAGATTTTTTAAATAAGAAAGTAATTTTTTGTAAATCTGCAAAGATTCAGAAATGTTAACTAGTAATGTAAATTCTGTTTAACATTAATGCAAAAATTAAAGGTATTATTAAAAAATTTTAATATATACAAAATAATTATTTTTAATAATTACTCCTACCCCCAAGTATAATATACAAAGCATTTAAAAATAATCTTCTGAAAACATTATTTTCAATGGCTTCTGTCTCGTTACAATGTTCTTAATGGAATAAATCCTTCCATTCCAATGATTCTTAGGTCCTCATCATCATCATCATTTCTTTTTCTCTAAAAAAATCGGTAAGAGCGCGATCAAATGTAGACTAAAAAATTTGCTCTAAATTGATAAAAAAGATATATATATATACACATACATATACATACATACATATATATATATATATATATATTGGATAAAAACACAGGTTTCTCACATTTCAGTTAAATGAATAAAAATATTTTGAGTGTTCTTAAATATTATTTTAATAATAGACATTAAACATAATTTTCGAAGAAAAAAGATTATTCATAAAAAGAAGAAATGAAATGATCTCTTTAACATTTAATCTGTTATGTGGATAAGGAAATGTCAAATTATAGTATTACACATATTTCGATTTTGAATAAATTTTTTCGAATAAACTCATTAATTCTTCACGTGTTTCTTACAAGTAATTACTGATAGTTATATATAGATAGAATAGTTGCATACATTTACTGCATCTGTAAAATAACTTTAGTAAGAAGACTATATATATAGATTCATGCCTATATAATAGCATTTCAACTTCAATATATTTTATATATGATTGATTTTTGTCATTATAAAAACATTGTTAGTATTGTTAATAACCCACAAACCTAAATATGACAGTGATACACAATATTTTATTTTTATATTAACAAGATTTTATTTGAGTAATTAGTGTACACTTATGGTATATTTCATAAATGAATAAACTTCAGTATATATGTTAATCAGTTATACAAATGTGTATCATTGCATATCTACAGTGAAGAAAAATAAGTTTTTCATGCATATTCTATACATTTTATATGAAAGGTTTTGACATAAAGAATTACTTATTACATTGAGAAGATACTATAAATAAGTGAAACCTATACAATTGCTAATATTGAAAACTTCTGACATTAAGTAGAAACATATATTACATCTAATACTAAAATGTTACTTTCATATAAAATGGAAAGGCTATGTTGTACAAGTGTTTTTATGTAAATGGTATAACGAAGAGATAATTTGAAACAATGTTTAAAATATAATTACATGAAAATTAGGTATAAATGATGAACTCATTCATACCAATGTAAGAAATATTTTCATACATAATTTTTATACAAAATTCAAATGTTTTAATTCAAATCCAGTACTTCTACCTTCTGTGTAAATTAAGGATTACATAAGGTTCATCTGGATTAGTGACATCTGTGCTGTTAGGCTGATAGCACGGATTAATAGTGTAATTGAGATTAGGTTGATGAAAACTCACCGGTTGAATACTACTCCTTCGACGTTCCAGTTCACGATCTTCGAGACAAAAATCTGAATCTGAATCTGCTTTTCTAACAGCTTCATCCTAACATAAAAAACACAAAAAATATCTAACATCTTTACTGTTTTAACTATTTTATCAACAGTTTTAATAAAATAAACATTTCTAAAATCATATATTGTACCTGTGTCATTTGTTGTGTTGTTGTAAGAATCCTGGCTAGAGGTGTGCAACAAACTGGTAATGTTTCTAATAATGTAGGCCTGGAGTGAGTTAAAAGTGGTTTCATGTAGCGAGTATCAAAGTCACCCCAGATTCTAGCAAGTAATGCTTTTTCATTAGGTTTTATGCCACTGCCTGGTAATGATCCATCCTGCATAGAATTATACTGTGAAATGTGAAGGATATTTGGATTATCCATCCTGTATGATAATGATATCTTCTTTCAAATGTAATTAAGTATAAAATTATACTTATCAAAAATATTTAAAAGATCATGACAGTTTAAATAATTTATTAAATAAGAATTAAATGAATAACTTTAAATTATATATATAAAAATAATTGAAGAACCATAGCACATATTATACAAAAATTCTATATCAAGATTAATTAACTTTTTATATCATAAAACACTTAGCATTATTATTAAGTATTAAAAACATGCTTAATTGTTTATCTTTATATTGGTATGCCTTGTTAATTATGTTTGCATATGTTTTGTTAATGAATGTAAATGGATATGTATATATTTTATACACTACTAATCATCAACATACAGAATGGATAACAAAAATGATACAAAAGGAAATATTGAAGCACATGCAATTAGCAAATCAAACTGATGTTTAATAATGAAAATAAGACTAAAATTTTCTACATATATAAAGCAATAATTACATTGCAATTAATTTTTATTATATATACATAAATAAATAGAAGCTGAATTTTTAGTTTGCACGATATAAACACAAGCATCTATAAATTTGTTAGCAATATCGCTTTCAAAATGTTAAATTTTAAATAGAACATATTTTACAAATCATTAACATAAAATAATAATTTCTGTGTCACTTTTGAAACTAAATCCTACCTTTAAAAATCGTTAGTATGTATTAATAGATATTAACATATTTATAATTCAATATTTAAGTAATATTAATAACAGAAATATTTATTTTGGTATCATTGTATTATTTTTGACAAACAATAATTCAATTAATGTAATATAACAATTAGTGGTCATTGCAAGCATTTTAATAAGATAATTTTTATTAAATCCCTTATTAAATACCATAATTTGATTATTTTGCACATCTGTACTAATGACAGAAAGCAACTCAGACAATACTACTTATAATGTACAAAACTATTTATATGTTGCATAGTCATGTAAGAGAAGATTAAATAACTACAAAAGTCTATAGCATCAAATTAATCTCAATATAATAAACATAGGAATTTATATATTTATATAACAAGTTAAATGTACCAATTATTTGTTACCATATAAATAGCATAATTCAATTTTTGAATTAAAATGAAAACATACCGGCGGACTTCTCTCCCTATGTATGTCCAGATCTCCAAAGCCACCTTCGCCACCAGACTATTAACATTAGTACGTTAAATTCTAATCTTTTTATAATATTATTAAGCGAAATTATTTAGAATTAACCAAGCATTTTTACCAACTTTGTTACAATGTAATTAGACATGCTGGATGTTCCAAAAAGTTAAGTTCTAGTGCAAGCTATTTATGATTTTAGTAGTTTTTGTGCAAGAGTAACCCAAGGTTACTTAAGTGGAACTATAAAACAAACATTTGCAAGTATAATCTTTTCGGACGTTTTTCAAACACAGAAATAAAGATTTTAAGAATTTTTAATAATAGTGTATAATATTAAAAGTGCACACCACAATAATTCGGAATATAATACTTGGGAATACATAAAGGATAGAAAATATAACAGTATGAGAACAATTTTGAAGCATTCATGCGCAAATATTCTTACATTTTAATTTTTATAAATAAACTATACTCCTGAATAATTTAGATTATTTTATATTCAATAAATGATTTTTTATATATTGTGAATAAATGGCCCAAAAAGTCAATAATTAAAATATCTTTTGTTTCTACTTATATCAAATAATCTTTATTCAAAACATGTATTAAAATAAATAAATTATAATCAATAACCAACATTCTGAGAATATTTTAAACCACTTCTAAACACTTAAAATACTTCCAGTTTTAATAATAATGATTTTAAACATTGACACAGTGGACCAATATACTTTTTAAATTATAAACAATATTGGCTATTAATTAAAAATCACTATACTTTTATATAGAAAGAGATGCTTTCTGGATATCAACTATAACTAATAAGATTTAAAGATCAACATCTAATAAAAACTAATCTTATTAAAATTTTGCATCTGACAACTTTTGATGTACATTGTATTAACAAAAATTTATTTGTACCTTTTATTTAAATATATATTAAATAATGGATATCAGTGTTTCATTAACTATATTTTATAATAATATATTTAATAAATATACATAAACCTGTAATTTGCACAAAATAAAAAACCCACTATAAGTTAACAAGCAACACGACTAAAAGTATATGCATGAAAAAGAATCTGAGAAGTTACAAAACATAATAAAAAATAATATACTTTTAAAACATATATCAGCCATAGATAACCTAAACTACATGTTATTGATAAATATTACTATATTTTTTATACCAAAAATACATAAAAAGAAACCTAGCACACATTATATGTTAGTACAAATTCAATTTCATATTATTTCTGTAAAATGAAAACTAATACATGACTTTAGAATAACTAAAAATACAAATGTAATACTTACACTGCGCATTCCATTGTGTGATAATCCTTCTATTTCTTCATCTACTCCAACTCTGAAAGAAAGTAATTTATTTAAATAAATAAATTATAAGAGAAAAATAATAAAAAAGATATCTTTTGCACTTACGGTATATTAAACCAGCTCAAAAACTGGGTTGTTGCGCCACCCTGGAAGATAACTGTCAGAATTACAATTAAACTCGTTGTTGTTAACATAGCCTGCCGAGCATCCGAAACAGTATTTCTGATAGCCAGAGCAAAACTCATGGCTCCACGTAAACCAGCAAAAAATAACATATGCTGATAATTTAACGATATCTTTGGTTTTCGCGCTAAATTCAATATAAAAGATAATGGATATACATTGGCTGCCCGACCTAATAATGCACAAAGCTATAATAAAGTGGTTAAGGTTTCAATGTTACATGTATGTTTGATATATAATATATGAAGTTAAACATTATTAAATGATAAGGATACAAATCCTGCAAAAATAAATCCTGGATCGAAATGATGTTTCGGAAAAGTAAACATTGTAACACCAATGTAACTGAATATAAAGTTCTCAGCTAAAAAATTTAAAAGTTCAAACAATTGTTTCGTCCGTTGCCGCGAATCCGGACTTAAGTTATTATACGTGTAATGTGCTTGACAAATACCACAGAATAAGACAGCGACTACACCTGTATGTAAATAATTATTTTAAATATTAACTACATTAGCAGAAAATATCTACATGAAAATTCAAGGTAATGTAAGATTTTTATGAATGTTACCTGTAAGATCAGATGCTTCAGCAATTAAGAATGTGCTATAAGACATTAAAACAAATAATGCTGATTCCAAAAGTGGAAAATCTCTGACTCTAGTAAATTTAGTTAACAAAGCAGTGATACAGCCCATGGTAGCACCAATAAATAAAGATAAGCTAAATATTCCAACAAAATCACCAAATGCTTGGAAAAATGCTACAGTTTCAAATCCGCCTGAACCTGATTGATAACGTTCTCCATAATTTTGTATGGCACTACAATAGAACATATAATTTATGTGTGTGTTTGACTGAAACTTCTTGCTGACATTTGTAATGTTTTTATATACATACCCACTAAGTACAATTGCAACTGCATCATTTAACACACTTTCTCCAAATACTAAAGCATATAAATTTACATCTACATGTAAATCATTAAAAATAGAAATTATTGTCAGTGGATCCGTAGGAGATATTAATGCACCAAAATATAAGGTATCCAAAAATGTAAATGAAGCAGAAAGATGTGGTATTAATTGCACAAAGGCATACATCAAAGCTCTGAAAAGAAGACAAATAGTGTACATATCAGAGAAGAGTATAATTAAAAAAATATATCATTATATTACAAAGAATTTTTCCATTTATCTGCAGCCTATGAGGAAAACAACAGATATATTCAATCTAAATGACCTATGGACATAAAATTATCACAAGAAACGTTCCACGCAAAAACTCTACATAAATTTATTATTGTGACATGAAAGTAATTGTGTACTTATTAATCATACATACTTCTCATTAAAATCTGAAAAACATACCCAATAACAAAAGCTGATATAGATGTTCCAATTAAAGCATACATAAGAATTGCTCCTAAGTTTCTAAAGAAGTATTTCTGAAATAAAGAAATATCAAATTCTATGGTGTTTCATATTGTATTATATTATATAATAAATATAAAAAACAAATATACTATTACTTACACGTTTTAAACTATACCCAGCATGGAAAATGATTGGTGGTAAAATAATGTTAAAAAATATTTCAGGATCAAAGGTGGCCTGTTAAAATTTTATATTTTTATATAATAAGTTTTTCTACTGTCTAATTTAATTTTAGTTTAGTAGAAATAGAATAATTGTATTAAATAATACCTTCAAATCTATCTCATTATCTTGCTTATAAATCTCTCCCCTAAATGAATAGGCAAATGTCTTATTTTTAATAACACCACCTCCTTTATCTTCTGGAAAACGTAACCATAAGGTATCTGGAGGAACTGATTGATTATATTTACTACTGTTGTCTGGCACAACAGGCATATGAAGAATGGTACTACTTGTTGTAAAACCATAACGAATTATTGCCCCTATAATTAATCCTAGAAAGACATATATGAATAATTAATTTCTAATTTCTTAAAAGATTTAAATAATACAATTATCTTTTATAATTTGTCTGTAGCTAGAATGTTTATTATGTAATTTTTATAAAATGATTATAATTTATATACAATTGATAATCAATACTTTACATGATGGTAAATTATTCTTTTTTAAAATTTTATTAAATCTTACTTTTTTATTTACATAGGTGTATATACATATAAAGATAAAATTGTATACATAGATGATGTAATATTTATAATGTAATATTTTTTATATTCGTAAAGATAGATAAAATATAGATAAAATAAGATATTGAATAATTTTAGGAATCAGTTTCATTACTTATACTTTTCAAGGAGATGTTATTTTTATATAATCATAAATACAATTACTTATAAAAGTTATAGAATATTTAATTACGAATAACTAAAATTAAATATATTCTTTTAATTTATGTATAGATAAAATCAAATCAGCTTATAATATCAGAATTTAAAAGCATACAAAAAAATATCATATGTATATATAAAAAAATATATAGATCTGAGACAGAAAAGTATTTAATATGTGTTATATTTATGCAGTAATAAAATGACAAAGGGTCCTTTATAGCTATAAATAAAAACTATAAAAATTTGCAAAACATGCACTTTATTATTACGTTTATACTACGTAAACATAAACTATAGCAGACGACTTACCGTAAATGACAGCTAGACCAGTTTCATGGAGGAACCTAAGACGACGATGCTTAAATGTCCATATTGTTAAAACAGTTAATATCAATAAAAATGTATATAATAAAAGATTTAAACTATCAAGTCTATGTAACAACTGTGCTTTTGCGTCTAATTCAATATCTGTCGCGGCTCCATTACATGATTTTAACAAGAAAATACATAAAATTCCGAGGAGGAGAATTCGTGCATCACCTCTCACTGCCATCTTTACTTTGCAACCATTTTCTGACCGTACTGTCAGTTCAGCAGTATGACCAACTGCGCATTCAATACAGTTGTTATGTATCGTTATAGTTAGGTGGCTCCCCGTAGCGTAAATTTTAAGAACTTTTATTTATTGACGCACGCTTATGACTCCGTGTAGCGCGACAAGTATGAATTTGTGCAGTAACGTAACCGAAACAACAATAAGCAAATGGATTTTAACAAAAGATTTATCGACTAAATGTTACAATTATTTATCAATGATAACTATAATAATTCTTCATTTTGTATATTTACTTTTGCTACCATAATAAAGCATATTGACAAGGCATAAATCGCTCGCTTTTCTATATGATTAACTCCAACCAAATTCATTTTTATTATCATTAATTAATAATAATTTTTCTTATTAGATAGTAAATAAATTGCATTTTGTTATCTAAAATCCAACAACATAAATAGACCAAACAACGACAGAAGAGAAAGGATTGTAACATAGAGTTCAGTGTTCAGACATATTTCTTAAAAACATAAAAATTGTAATAGTTCAAAGCTTATCTCAATTTGTAATTAGTTATCGAAATACAGGTATTTTGTTTTGAAGTTTATTTCGTCTAAATAAGAAGGAAAATTCAAAATTTTTGCTTAAAAATATAATTTTATTCAATTAGGTATTGTCCGTTTTCGTCAATGACCTTTTGCCATCTTTCAGGCAGTGTTATAATTCCATGTTCATAAAACTTCTGACTTTTACCAGCAAAAAACTGTATTAAATGATCACAGCGCAAGATCACAGCTATATGGTGGATGTGACAACACATCCCAACCTATTTCCAATAATTTTTGGCGAGTGATCATGGCCCCAAAGATGTGTGGGGCTTTGCATTATCATGCTGGAAAACAACATCCTTACGATTTGCCAATGCTGGCCGCTTTTCTTGAACTGCATCGCTCAGCTTGGCGTGTTGTTGAATGTACACGTTTGAATTAATCGTTTGGTTTCTTGGTAAAAGTTCAAAGTACAGGATTCCTTCATATTGACGAAATCATGGTAAATGTCAACATACGGGTCTCACTAACTTCAACTAAACAGCCAAATCGTTGAATATTTTCCAGTGAAAAAACACGAGAAAGAGATTTAGCAAACGAATTTTGACGCCGCTTTTTTTTCGAGGCTTCATTCCCATATACGGTACGTAACTTCTTGTATGCTTGCGATGCGTTCTTGACTTTTCGGAAATAATACAATAAAATATGTTTCAAATGCGCGAGGTGTTCTTTCATTTTTAAATTGAGATAAAAACGAAACTAAATAACTAATCGATACAATTTTTTTACTAAATTAAAGGTGGAAGTCCAACAACAAGAAAACAATATAGCTTAGATGCTTTGAACACGTTGACAAAACAAAAGAATATGCTAAGACCACCTATTGACAAAATCCGGATTCACTTAGTTGCCAACCCAATAGTATAGTTAATGGATTAATGACGTCATTACTCATACCGTAGAGAAATAAGGTAGGGGAACAAATCACGGACGTAATGCGGAAAGATGTAAGAAGAAATTTATTTCATGTGATACGAGCAAGTTGTAGAGTGATAGCGGGGGTAATATGATCTCATGTTATCGTTGGTGAGGGATTTTACTTGGCAATGGTAACCCTGGTCAGCGGTACTATATGGGTAACAACAATTCAGCCTGAAATTCCCCAAGTTCTTAAACGGCTGCACAACACGATCACGTCTTTGGTAACAGAATACCAAACAAATACCTGGTAAAATATAGTACATATGCACATGTACATATATTTTTAAAATAAAGTATCTATAAGTATATTAAAACATTATTTACTTTTTATAATGCAGTTTTATAATTGATGACAAAAACTAGGAGGAATTTCTTTTCTTGTAACATAAAATAGGTACATATATGTATGTTGTGTGTTATCATACATGCGTTATGTGTACTATGATTCTATGGATTAAATAAAATCTACCATACTACTGTAAATTGTAAGTTTAATAATCCACGTGTTTCACATTGTTACATATTATCACATGTCGTGTATTTATTAAATCTCATATAACGTGAATTAAATGTACTAATCAAATGTATTTTCAATAAAATAGTTTCATAATATGACAACCATATACATTGTGTGTACGTAATATCAGATTAAAGATACGTAATATGCATGAAGTTAAGAAGTAACCAACAAAATTTTAATAACTTTTAATGTGATAATGACACATCCTATGAACATGTTGGGTGTTGTCAAAATATACCAAAGGTTCTTAACAAGATATCCGTTACTCACTCAAGCGGTACAAGCGGGTAAAAAACATACATATACAGCATTTTTAAAATACCAAAAATTCTTTTATTATTATACATATATTAATAGTTATTTACATTTTTAAACGAATAGGTACGTTAATGGCACTTGGAGATCAGATTGCACAAAATCTAGTTGAGCGAAGAAAAATTAAAGATTTAGATTTTATAAGAACAGCTCAGTTTGGATGCATAGGACTTTTCCTTACTGTAAGTAAATTTGATGTAAAACTGCAAAAATGTTTGATTTTTATTTATAACATGTATGATATTGATTTACTAAAGCTTAATAATGCATATGATTGTAAAATAATAATAAAATCTATAAAGTAATTGATTAAATTGAATAAATTATACATTTGTTGCATAAGCTTTTATAAAATAAATTCCATTAAATTTATATGGCAGGGTCCTGTCACACGAACTTGGTATGGAATATTAGATAAATATATTGGCTCAAAGGGAGGAATTGTAGTATTAAAGAAGGTGACTTGTGATCAATTATTTTTTGCACCTGCATTTTTAATAGTTTTACTATCAACAATTGGTATTCTACAAGGAAATGACTTAGAACAATTAAAAAAAAAATTGTATAATGAGTACCCAGATATTTTAAAAAATAATTACAAGGTAACATATTAAGACAATATATATCTAAAAATATTTAAAAATAAATTATGTGAAAAGATTTGTGAATGAAAAATTTGTTTTAGATTTGGCCTATGGTACAACTATTTAACTTTTATTTTGTACCTTTACATCATCAGGTTTTAGTAGTACAATCTATAGCTTTGTTATGGAATACTTATATCTCTTATAGGACAAGTTCAGGAAAATAAAAATAAGAATATAAAATAAGTAAAAATTTATAAACATATTTTTTTAAATACAAATGTTAATACTATTAAATTTTGTTAAGTATTGTTCACAATAAAATAATAAAATTCGACTTTTGGGAAGAACTACATGATATTTATCATTAAATAAACAATATAGTATTGTAACATAAAACAACAATAGCACTATAGACGATGTAGATCCCAAAAGTTTTTCATTATTTAAAATATTTACGAAATTAAAAAATTTCGTAAATTAAAAAAAAATGTGTTTTTTCCTATATTATGAAGTACATTTGACCTTGAAGAAAACGATTGCTGTTTGTTTATTTCCTAAAATTGATGTATGTAGGACATGTTTCATTGTAATTTAGTAGTTGTTATTTATGTTCAAGCATATCAACATCATAATTTATATTGTATGTTTATGTTAAAATTTGTCCTCTAATTAAACTGCTATTGCAAAGTAAACTGTTGCTTTTTACAAAAGTATATATTTTTTTAATGTACTGGGTATAATATCATTTTATGGAATGTTACCGTTTTTAGAAACCATGAAATCATTGGACGTGAACACACAATATTTTAAATGTTAAGTATGTACAAGAAGATCTGAAGTGCACTAAAATAAATGAAAATTAAATCTATATTAATCGTTATCTATTTAAGTCATTGTGTATCTATATTATATATATATATATATATATATATATATATATATATATATATATATATATATATATATATATATATATATATATATATATATATATATATATATATATATATAATATATATATCTATTTAAGCATATTTAATCCATTGCCATTAACAACAATAATTCACATGGGAACCTTTTCCGCTTTTGCAACTGCTGCAGGTATAGTTTCATTAGTTTTTGATAGCATACACGTTCCGAGTAATTCTGGACACGATATTTCATTAGATATAATCTTTTGTACTTTTTTTAATAAGTCATAGTTGATGCGTTGTGTTATTACAGAATCGTTTCTAGATAATGTAATATAGGGTTAGAAATATAATAAAAATTTTCATACATTTTGCACAGACACATACACACATATATACTAAAGGACATACGTACTTGTACTCTGGGTGTGAAACAACTTCCTTCCTTAACCATGCAGCAGTCGTTAATAATTCTCCAGAAGCTCTTTTTTGTATGAATTTTATATATGCTTGTACAGTACAATGTGTATCTGCATCTACATCCATACTAGCTAAGTACGAATTTACTAACGGTATTAAACCCGGAAAAATACCATCCTGATACAAATAATATATTATAGGATATTTTTGAGATCTATTAATTGATTTCATTCATGAACAAAGTATTAATACCTTTCCATTAATAATTTCGTTAACAGTAAATTCTGTATACTCTGGTTGTCCATCATCTTGCTTTTTTGCGTCTGATGTAATATCTCGACGGAACCAAAATTTTTCTGCTGTAACTGCATTTCTCCTTTGTGCCCGAGCCATATTTTTATCAACTTTACTAATTGGTATCAAAAGGTTTAATTTATAACTTAAAATAACTCTTGTAAGAAGGACAATAAAACAAACTATTGCAGCATTTTCAAAATCCGTAATTTGAACTTCGCATGGACGAAATTCAACACGCCATCCTATAGATGAATTTGGTGGTGGTGGCTTGAATCGCATAGTTTGCCAATTAGTTGATTGTATGTTCTGAAATTTTATATTTTGTGTTTGTATACAAAGCTAAATTTTTATAGATAAACTCAATTGATAATAATAATGATAATTACTTCAAAGTGATCAGTATCCTCCAAATCATTTTGATGCACTTTTTCAGAAAATAAAGATACAGTATCTCTGATAAATAAGTGAGCTATATGCTGTGCAAGTAATTTATCAATTCCATTATCTAATAGTTGTTTATATACTTCATCATCATATATCAAGGGAACATCGTTATATTTTTCTCCTTGTTCACTAAGATATGAATCAATAGAATCATATCTAGATTTACTAATTCTGAATTTGTTTTCTTCCAAAGGCTTTAAGCCGCGTTCTTCCTGTGTTCTGCAGTCTACAGAGCAAGATATCACATTCCACCGGCAATCAACATCGCTTATATATCCTCGATAAAATGGACTAGCAGCAGTTAGAGCCAACTGTCGAATGTTAAATAAATGTTCTGTAGAGTATGCATGAAAGAATATGCTAACTTCATGCCTTCAAAACTTATGAAAACACAATTATATTTTTACATGTTACTGACCATTATTGGACATAAAGGCGTTAATTGGTCGTATAATGTCCTTGCTTCCTCTATGTTACAAGCCTGAAAAGTAAGTTGTAGACAGCAACAACCCATTCCAAAACCCATGGCATCCATGTAAATATGATCTTCTCTTGCTGCACAACTTGATTCATCTTCAATAAAGGGACTAAAATCCTCTTTAAAAGGACTTGAAACATTTTTATCTTTATAAACTGCAAAGAAACACTTCATGTCAAGTTCTAACTGAATTTTTATGTTCATAAAAAGATACACATGTACAACTATTAAATACAATAAGTACATACTAGGAATGTTTATAGCAACTTTTTCTCCACGTCGTAGTCTTATATTTCTCGTTAATGTCTTAAATCGCGGATGACCTGGATATATAACTTCATCTGGAAAAAATAAACTTTTTGATGCCCCTGAATTTGGAGTTGGATGTGTTGGAGGATCTGTGAAATCATATGCTCCTGTTCTGTAAGAGAATATTTAAGCTAACAATGTATTTCATACATATCAAATATAATAAATTTTGATAAAAATACTAACTTACATACCTAGGAAAATTAGTTAAAGACATTAAAACTTCATTGGGTTCAAGTAATTTTGAAGCTTCTTGCCTTCTATATCTCATGTTAGCTTCAACAACATTAAAATGAACTAATAAGCCACCATATGGTTTCCCTGGTGTGCCTTCTAACATATAAGCACCATATTCAGGTCTCCATAATGATTTAATATTGCTGTGAAACAAATTATTTAAATATTTTAGATTATTTTATCATTATTAAAAAAAATATAATTATTATTAAAATATATTGTTATATATTTAAACAGCTAACTTAAGATATATTTCAGTAATATTTGTAATTTACATCAATTAAAATTCTTTTTAAAAAATAAAGAATAAGATACTTACTCTGGATCATTATATTCTTTTTCATTTAATATTTTTAATATTTCTGCAGCTCTTAAACTAAGCTTTGCAGTTTTTGCTTTATCATCAAATTTAATAAGCATATATTCAACCTATTTAGAAATCACATTAAAAATATTAATAATTTAAATATGGAAGTAACAATGATAAGAGTAGATTTAAGAAATATGTCAATTTTTTATAAGTGGGCGATATATCAATAAAATAGAGCAAAAAATGTTGAATCATGTATCTAAGACTGAATTGTAGTAGGAGAAAACTCAAGGTCATTCCTTACAGTAGTTTAATATCAATAATTGCTGGAAATATTCATTTATTGCCTCTACAAACATTAATGTCGTAAGAATGTTATAAAAGTTCAAACAAATAAAAGTAATATACAGATAACAAATAGATAATGAATTAAGGTCTAAATTTAATTTTTTATCAAAATTATATTTTTACAATTGCACATGGGATATGATAACTACATTATTATATTAAATTAAAAATAATATAATAGAAATAATGTTTATCAATAAAATTAAAATTATTCTTTAAAAATTAACATAAGTTAATAATAGAAGATATTGCGTGATTTGTATTTCTATCATTCCGTATGAAAATTACACGAAAAGAAGATAACGTGCTTCCTAATAACTTAGCATATATATGCAATAATATTATTGCATGACATTACGATAAGTGTTGATAAATGTCACATAACGAAAATGTAAAAAATAAATATTACCTCATCGCCCCATTTGAGTATATCACCCTGTCGATCCCTGAGTCTCTTGTATAGGTTAATGAATTGAATAATTCCATGTTTCCGAACATGGTCAGCAAGATTTTTCGTTTCTTCCCAGGTTAAAGGGCTTCCTTCGGATAGTAATCCCATTATTATACAGGACAATTAATATAAGCTTTTTTTTTAATTTGACACTTGAAATAGAATTTCGCGCAAGATCGACTTAACCCGATTTCTGCCGAGTTATATCGAGGTACAATCTTAATTTCACGTTCACGTACGGAGAAACCGCCACAAATCCTACAATGAAATAAAGTATAATACTGCTTTGTAGACTAACTACAGTCTTTTATGAGTATCCCGTCACCAATGATATATAACTACAAGGTAATCATATCCTCCTACCACAACGTTCCGACTAGAAACACTTGGAGATATCGGCTTAAAATATTGTCAATTCATGTTTCAATTGATAAAACTTAGGTAATTGTATAGTAATAATTGTTTTCTTTAGATAGCAATATACCATTCTTTCCTTGAAAGATAATCATAATATAACATTTCTCTGGCCAGTCCAGATGACTCACGTGTGTAATTAAACAGATTAACCCCTCGCAATACAGAACGCGGATTCCGGTAGCCGGGTCAATCGTGGTTTATATGTATGTACTGTTAAGAACTTATTAATGCAGATTCTCTATAGTCGCGCTTATAGACTATAGTCCGCTACATATTTTATATCTTATCAGTTATACCATGTAACTTTTTTCTTAAATAGAAATGCGGTCTACTTTAAATAAAGCAAAATGAAACAATAAATTTGTAAATTATAGGTAAATGATACTCTAATTTAAGTAAATAAACATTACAGGCAGTATTATTTGTTACATAAAATTGTTTATTTATGTATAATGTAAATATAAATAAAAAAGAACTTGAATACAAAAGGATATTTGTTCTTAATCTTTACGTTTTTTCTTAAAGCGCTATGTTTTGGTCTTGGGAGATATCCCACTAAAGGGATGATCAATTTTATCACGATAGATATACAGTTCTTTTACTGTTATGTTATCCGAGTGACCTAGCCACAGGAACGCAAGAATTAATTATTAATATGGATGAAAAATTCGATAGACAGATACTGATTTTATCATATGTTTCAGCATGATAAAATAAAGAATTTGTACATAAATTTATGTAATTTTAATCATTTTATAAATCTTGGCTATATACAAACCAATAATATCGACTCTTATAGTTAAGGTATTTAACCATAAATAATTACTGACTAAATAAAAAGACATATCTTCAAAAGATTCTTTATACTTATCGTACTAAAATTTTGATCCTTATTTTTAAAATTTTTACTTTTATCAATTATCATTTGATATATCACTCGTTTAAATGGTGTAATATTTACCTTTATTATTGATATAAATTTGTGAAAATAAATGAAGTTAACAAACAAGTAAAAGGATTGATTAAATTGATATGCAACGTATGTTATGAATCATTTTTTATTTCAGTGTTGTATGTGTTGAAGGTTCGGATTATTAAAATATTCACATCATTAATCATGTAATACATATATATGTATGTACATTCGTATTTTAGTCAAACAAACCGAATCCCATATCTTCGTCTTCTGACTCAGATTCCTCTTTCTTTTCTTCTTTCTTTTCCGCGACTGGTGCTTCTGCAGCAGCCGTAGCTGGTGCAGCAACAGAAACTGCGGCAGCAAATTTACTTGGGTCCTATAAAAACGTTAGATAATGTTAGATAGATTTTAGTAATTACATGTAAGCTATACATAGTATATGTTATCAGACTGCATTTTATGCATTTTTCAACAAGAATCTTAATAGTGCCAGTGGGTTCCACTATTTCTAGCTCTGGCACTAATTACATAAGATTTTCAGAAACATGATTCATCACATCAATATTTTAGGAACTTATTACAGCATGTGTTGATGAAAACTGAAAAACTATGTGAATATAACATACCTTGATGTATTCCTTAATTGTAGCTGCTTCTGGAAATTCAATATCAGTCACAGCAGCAATGGCCAACAGATTCTTGAATCCATTAGCAATACTGTGAGGAGCACTAGCTACTGTAGGATAGCCAATAGCTAAACACACTGCAGCTAAGTTTGCCACTCCAGCCATGAATTTTTCCCTTAGATCTTCTGGTTTGATGTCCAAAATTTCAGGTGCAAAAATAGTACCCGAATCATAGACTTGTTCAACAAGTAAACCATATGAAAACGGAGAAATGTTCAACATATTTAAAAGAGTGGCTTCAGATGCACCCACCTTATCACCTGGTTTTAAAATATGCACATCGTTCTAAAACATAATGAAATATAATTTTTTGCTTGTCATTATATTAACCTTTTACTTAGACAAAAGATATTAATTTAAATTGAATCATATGCTTACAATAATTTCAATAGTACCCTTAGAAATTTTGGTAGGAATGCTCAAGGCTTGAAAGAATGATGTTTTCTCAGGTCCAAGACCAGTGTTTTGAGCAGGAATAATTACACTTAGTGGTGCAATAGCACCTGCTCTAGCTGGTGCTCTGACTTTGTTTTCCAAAAGTTTGTCCCGTACTTCGATTAAATCTCCACGGGTAAAAACAAAACCAACATTTCCACGAATATGTGGAAGAAGTTTTTCGAGGGCAGCATTGCGTTCAATATGACCACGAATAGCTTTCCTCATCATTGTGTTCTTTCCCATTAATACAACAGCATTCCCACGAAGGGACATACGGATTTGTTGCATTTGTTTAGAGCCGACATTGTCAGCACCCACAATGAAACATTTTGGGTAATCATCCAATAGTTGCTGTATAAAAAATATATATGTATAATGTAGATATGAATTAAATATTTTAGTGACGATTTCGCGATAAAATATTTGAAATACTCACAACAAGTTTTGTAAAGTAATTGGATTTCCATGTTGCCTTGTCCTCCCTACCCATCTTGAAGTGTGTATAGGGATAAAACGTTTAAGGACTAAAAATAAAAAGGCTTATTTATATATAATTTACTGTTAATATTGTACGGCATTTCACAAAAATTAAAATCAGACTACACGTATGTGTAATGTATAATCTTGTAATTCGCACACAGATGGGTTCTACTATTTCTAGCGTCTGTATGGTTCTCGAATTATCAGACGTTTCATTTTATCATCATACAAAATATTTATGAAAAACAAATATTGTATAAAAACATACATAATTCATCACACATATAAGTATATGTAGACAATAAAATTTATATATGTACTTCCATTATAAGCATATATGATAGTTTTATATGTGTAAATAATCAATACTTTTAAACATATAAATTATAAATACGAAAATATTTAGGGATTACTAAAATTAAGGTTATGTGACCACATGGCATATACATATTGTTTATTTTCACTTGAATATTCAAGAATATCTTATACCTTCTGCATTTTATTAATGTAACATAATTTAAATAATGTTATAAAATGATTTTTATAAACGCAAAGTAAGTAAGCTATTATTTTATCACAAAAATAATGTGGAATAAATTTTCTTACCTCAGCAAAAATTTGCGGGTGCAATGTGGAAGAAAGAGGAAGTTCTTCCTTCTCCATGACACAAAGATTTACCGGATACGCGCCTCAGGAAAATCATTATCTTAGCGCGAATATTTAAAAAATGTCTAAATGCACATAAAGAAATAAAGTTACATAGAAATAATAAATTTTTAAATACGCTGTTTTCATAATATGTAAGTTGAATAGTTAAAAGTAAACGATATCTCGAAATTAAATTACGGGAACAGTATGGTTATTACCATTAATGCCGTTGAATTTGTTTTTCATTGCCTACAAAGGTATTGAAAGATAAATATATGGTTCTATTTAAAAAAATATCGACCTTGAAGTCTCATAAAAAGATGACCATAAAAGAGAAGCTATTTCATAGTGAACAGGTCAGAAACGGCTTGTAAGCAAGCTTGGTATAAATTTTTAAAGGCAGGCATGTATTGCGATTAACTGAAAAACGGAAGACCACGGAAAACAACGCCGAAAATGGATCGCCGTATTCATCGATTGAGCGAAAAGGATCGTTTTCGTAGTGCAAATAATATTGCTGCAGAGATAAACTACAAAAACGATACACAAATTAGTGCTAGAACTGTTAGGAGAAGATTAGAAGATTAACTTAAGAGGACGAAAACCCCCAAAGAAACCACTGCTAAGT
The DNA here is from genome assembly GCF_011952255.1 of Bombus vosnesenskii. Classification (NCBI taxonomy): domain Eukaryota; kingdom Metazoa; phylum Arthropoda; class Insecta; order Hymenoptera; family Apidae; genus Bombus; species Bombus vosnesenskii. Next base: position 500,947 of record NW_022882948.1, read on the forward strand.
TCTAGGAATCGAAAAAGACGACTTGCATTTGTTAAAGCTCAAAAATCCAATCGAGAATTTGTGGAGCATCATAAAAAAGACAGTACAAGGTTATAAATCGAAAAATTTAAATGAACTTTACAATTAAAACAGCTTGGAGTAATATTACGGTAGATCAATGTAAAAAATTAATTAATATATTTTATGCCAAGAAAAAGTGATAAGAAATAACGGATATTGGACAAAATATTGAATTTAAAAATTAATATTTTTTGTGTAGTCAAACTTTTGACCGACAAAATATTATACAGATTTCGTTTCTTTTTTATAACTTAGCTACTGAGCAAAATATCAAAATGAAATTTTTTTTGTAAGTGTATAAACAAATGTCTAATTAGTTAATACCAAAAGTAGAACACTGTATTTATATTTTTTATGGAAAGTAAATCAATTATTTATTTTTTCCATTTCGTCTTAATCTTTTGTCTGCTACTGATGACAACAAATGGGAGAGATATTTAGTGGGGCCATCCTGTATATGCAAAATTATATTTAAGAAATAATTGATTACAAATTAAATTTGAAATGCAAGCTATTAACTTAGTCTAAACATTAATGTTATTCTTAAGTATAATTATTCTGTAAGTACTACTATAATATGCATTGGTATAGCATAAAATGAATGATAAAAATCTTACATTGCTTTATATTTATTTATTCATTTGAAATTACATATAATATAATCTATATTTAATTCAAAATCAGTTTTAAATTAATCTTTATAATATGATATATTCATCACAATATGAAAATGGCACAATATTATATAAAAAGTAATGTCAAATTTTTCAGAAAGGAGAATACTTTGCTATATATAATCAATTAATATATAATCAATCATATATTGATAGAGAAAAATAATTCATGTGTAAAACATATATTAATTTTAAAACACTGGTTTTAAATTTTTTCTTTTACTTTCAATTATACTGATAGTATTTCTTCAGCGCAGTTTTTCAATACATTCACTGCAAAATCAATGTCACTTTTGTTGAGAAGTGTAGAAACACAAAGCCTAAGACTAGGCCTAGGTATATTTTTCTCTGCTTCTAAATAGGCAGGAGTTATGACTGCTAAATTATTTTCAATACATTTATCAGAGATTTTAGAAAGCAATTTTTCTTCTGTAGTGCGGTCTTTCTTATTCTTTAAATATACATGTTTTACTGGGGATTCTGGGAAACTTGAACATTCCAGGCAATGAATTTTTTGCAGTCCCTCATTTATGGCTATGCAATTATCTCTTAATGATCTAAATAGCTGTGGATTATTTTTCATAATATTTAAAGAAGTAATAGCAGCAGTTGTTAAAAGAGGTGGTAAAGATGCAGAAAAACAATATCCAAGACCAGATAAGCGTTGGTGTTCAATAATAAATGATGTGCCTACACAGAAACCTCCAATAGACCCCATTGCCCAATCCAGAGAACCTAAGAAGTATAAAGTATATAAAATATAATACAAATTATTAATAGAAATTAAGATCTATAGTAGTTTATTGTTGATAATTATAATTGAATAATATTGCTTACCCATAATCATATCAATTTCACATTTAGGAACATCAAAGTGTTCAGTGATACCTTTCCCATGTTTACCAAGGGTTCCAAATGATATTGATTCATCAATAAATATCCTTAATTTATATTGCCTACAGAGTGCAACCAATTCTGGTAGTGGACAGATATTTCCAGTATTCATATAAATACCCTCAACTATTAGAAAGCGTTTGATTTTAGCTGCCTTTTTAAGATTTTGTTCATCAATTTTTGCTTGTTTCATCAATAAATTACTAAGATCATTTACATCATTATGTTTAAAATAAATAATATTAGCCTTAGTTGCATCTAATCCTTTCTGTATAGCAAAATTTGCTTGTTCATCTACAAATATAAGATCCCTGCGTTTACAATAAGCTGCAATTGCAGATGCAATTGTACTAAATCCATATGAATATACAACTGCTTCTTCTGTATCTGTATAATCTGCTAAACGTTCTTCTAATTCAAGATGAACATCCACAGTACCATAAAAACCACGTGGACCACAAGAACCAACTCCATACTTTCTTATTGCTGCTATTGCATCCTTTTCTATTTCATTATTTTCAGTTAAACCTAGGTAATTGTGTGTACCTAAATTCAAGCAATCTTTCCCATCTACCACTATTCTTTTACCAGCTCTAGATGTTATGCATCTTGGATTCAAAGATATATGATTCATCTGTGGATTATTTATGAGAGGTTCAGGATTCCATTCCGCAAGTTTCCTTTCTATTTCATCTTCAGTTAATGTTCTATCTCGACTGAAATATCTCTTACTAATAAACCAAATAAGCCACAGAATTACGAATATTTCTAGTAACGTATGATATTGAGGTATCGTACTCAAAATATTCATTGATTCAATAAATAGAAATTTTGTGCTCATGTTTTTGGTTGTATGATATTTTACAAGTACCCTGTTTTTATTTTCGTATAACTTCTAACGTGTCTTAATCACCTTATGTAATACTTTATATTACTTTTGATTAGTATACTTGTGCAAAATAATTGTAGTGAATACATACATACTTTAAAAAGCTTATCACTCTTTGAAGTGTTACACGTAGGAATGATATTAATAATTGTACTCTAAAAGCAAATTAGTATTGCAAAGTATTAAGAAAGTTTTCATTTCATACTGATAAATACTCTTAACAAAGCATTAAATAAAACTAATTATGACTCAACTTAGCAGCAGTGATTGCGCCTTGCGGTTACTTCTTTCGAAGAACCAAATAAAAAACAGGTGGCAGCACCGATATATATATATATATATATATATATACACACGCATGCATACACACGTATACATATAATATCAATACGAAATATATATATGTGAAATATTATTTTGAAATATATTTATCATATAAATTTTAAAGTCCATATAAATACATTTCACTACAATTTTAATTACATTATAATACGTGAAAATTCATTAAGAATTACAAAGATAAATTTAAAATTATTTCAACAATGTGGCAAATGTATTGATTTATTGTATAAAAAAATTATTATTGCCTTATCTTACTAACACAATAGTTACAATTCTAAAGCAATAATATAGAATTCGAGTAAATTTGTTTTAGAGATAATATTTAAACATGGGCGCATGCGCGATTAACAATTTTAAGCTCGCACAATAGTAAGAGTAGTACTTCCGGTATCCGGCAAACGCCCCAGTGTATGTAGTTATGTTGTCAGATTGAATTCTTGCCACTTGTGTATCGTATTTGTTGTGTTGTTATTAAGTCGATTGTCATAAAGTGACAGTGTACATATCGCTGACTTTCATTGAGGCTTTATACTGGTAAGCGAATTGTCATTAATTTATCAATACTGATTAATGCATCTCACTGCCACTAGACTCATATTAACTTTGCTGAAAACATTTTGCTATTTACGAGGTTCCGCAGTTTACATTATCTGTACTTAAATGTAATTCATATATAAATATATACATATATGTGTACTCGAAAAGTGCAATATATCGTATGTGTAAGTTGAACTAATATAATTGTTTTTTCGATAAAACATACGAAATTGCATTTGGTTTGGTTATGAACATGGTTATACTTGTATGTATCTCCTGCTGTGTTTCGACTGTGAGTCATACTACGCTGCACCTGACACTTGACACCTGGTAACGTATTTTAATCCTGTACAATGTTGAAGAAGTATCTAAATCTCATTAAACAACATATTTTAATTACTATGTTTCATATTTGCCGTAAAAATTGAGATTTGTAATTTAAAAAATACAAATAACATTTTTAATGAAGGTATTTAAAATTTGATGCCTATATAAGGATATATTTATTTAACGTATGAAGTTATTCAATTTAATGCTAGATAGAAGCATTTAAATTTATATAAAGATATGTTTTTGATTACTTCTATTTAAAGGTACCGCTTTGGGATATAATAATCTTATTAAATCTTGATAATGATTAACAAAATATTCATTACCAAGATTTTGTATTATTAGGTTGGTTACATGATACGGTCCTGTGATTCTGACGCGAGATTAAAATTCCATCGTGAAAGCTGACGAAGTGAGTCCGTTATCATTATTCATCATCTACACGTCGAACGCATTAGTTTTTGTATTCTATTTATCATTATTTTGCTTATCATTATATTTTTTAACAGTCATTTGTGTGATTAGTGAAAAACGTTATTTCGAAATGTCAGAACTTAGTAAAACGATAGAAGATAATTCCCGAATGGTACCAGGTGCTTATAAAAAGGTTTTAAATATGTGGAAAAATCGTGAGTATAAATTAAAATTCTTTTATTTTCTGATGCAATATGAAAAATGATATGTACTCTATTACTGTTTATAATACTCAATGTTTGATTCATGAAAGTTTAACAAATTATCAAAAAATTAATATATTATATTAACTAATTATAATTTTGTAGTTTTTTAATGAATAAGCCATATGTGAATGCAAAAGATGGTTATGAAGCTATTATCACAATTATAATAAATATTATATTGCGGAAATTTTATGTTGAGTATGTATTCAATTCTTATAAAATAATGGTCAACATTTTATTACTAATTTTTTGTTGATCATTATGTAACATTATATAAATACATGATAATTTTTTGCTATAATCCATAATAATGGAATTTATATTACGCATTGATCGTATAGGATATAATTTAAAACATTGTAATATTTCAGTTTTAGATAAAATTTATCATTATCAGTGTAAGCTATTTGTAATAAGGCGAAATCTGATAAAGAATAAAATACGTTCATAGGTGTACCGAAAATGTGAGTCATTATGAATTATTTGATCTTCGTTCCGACCTGTCTGTGAGAAACGTCCTACGAGTTAAAATTTTTTCTGCATAAAGCACGTGTGCTTTAATATATTCTTATATCAGTAGTAATTTTATACTAAACCAGATCTTATGATTTTATTTATTGACTAACATCCTGTTGGTAGTTACATTCATGTATTCGACTGAATTAGTAATCCGTTGGACTTCTAGTTGCTGCGAAGAACAGTTACGGGTTAAAGTTTGACGGTCCTGTTAGAAACGAAGTTAGATTTCGAAAGTCCTGCGCTGCACGTGGCTCTTTACCTAAGGAACCTGCAACAATTTCGGGTCTTGACCACCCTGTGGCAGCACCGCAGAGTGCCGGTCGAAACCTAAAGCAGTAGAGCATTGCGCCGGCTGCTTCTAAAGTAGACTGTTTTAGAGGGTAGACACCTCCACCCTTACGAATCTCGTGAATTCATTCAACATTTTCATTCGCAATGTGCAATCTAACTCGAGTTCAGCTTTCTATCAAGTGTCAATAACACTGCAATATCTGGAAGTGATTTGATATCAATTGTTATTTTTTAAATATTTGGGTGGTGTTCCAAGAGCTAAACAAATTTTTTGCCAAACTATATATTATGGTATTAAGTCGACTGGTTAAAAAGGATATATAATTAAAATGAGCGTTGCAAACATTTCTTAGTAAGGATGGTACATTAATCTCGTCTCGTGCGCAATATTAATTTACATTCTTAATTACATTCTGTACGGTTGAGTTTATAAACGTGATTCATTACAGATAAATGTATGTAAATTTTCTCCGACGACCGAACGTCTGTTCATCCGCGATTCTATTCGTTATATTATTCACATGCATTGAAATTGAAAAGCATGCGCTTGTGATATCCTGTATACGTGTACGTTCATCCTTTGACTGCTACTTATCGGATTAGCTTCTGGTTCATTTTCTTTCATAAGATTATGAAAAAGACGAATGCGGGTCACGTTTGGAAGGATGTACGGTTACTGCCAGATAAAATGTCTATTCTCTCTCTAACGCGAAACTTATTTTCTTCGTACATCTTGTAATCCGAAACCATTCTAAAATAGAATTTAGCGTTTCGAAATATCAAAAAATTTGATGATCGTCTTTTTACTTACTTGCATTAGATAGGCATATAACGTCCATTTCTATATCTGTTACACTGATCTCGAAAACATAAACTTGGGCGTTGTTGGAATCGATCATCGCGCCATCAAGGGAAATTCGCGGGGAAAATACACCGTCTATACACACCGTACGATTCCACGAAAGTGTCGTAATTTTGTTGCGAATGTTCTCATAGTTACTTATTATAAAGACGTTACGTATGTGTTCCTAGAAACTGTTGCTTGTAAATGATAAAGTGAAGATTTTTGAGTCGTTGAAACAGCAAATATAAGCTTGATAAAACTTACATAAATATTTTATCTTTGTTAATATTGACAATAAATGATAGATATAGCTCATCCGATGTACGTTGATCGTTAATCAGACTGTTTTTATTAGTAGCTTCTGTAAAGAAAGGAAGTAAATTGGTGTTAGTTACTAATCTTATTGTTTCGTTAAAGCGCGTATTTGATTGCTAGTTTACGATATCAATGGATACATACCGTAAATGTATAAACCGGCTGTGAACAAATGTAATTTATACCGGCTGTACATCAGACAATTTATAGTTGGTGATTCCCGTGGGAAATTCGGTTGAAACGAAATATTCGGTTGCTTGGTTGAAAAGGGCCAGCAGAGCTAAAATATTCAAGTACCAGTTTCAAATATATACGGCTGTGAGGGGTCAGCGTTGAACTTGAGCCTAAATATTAAAGTATTCTTCTATCCGCCGTTATTATCTTCAATACTATTCCGAGTCAATAATCGTTATATATTAAGAACCGTTTACCCTATTTTCTATTTACCATTGTTGCATATATTTTAATCTGTATAAAAGGAAAAGAAAAACAAAACGACACGAAATTCCGAATTAGCAGTCAATATTTTACATTGTTACGAAGTTGTCCGTGCTTGTATATAATATATATTCTCTCTCTCTCTCTTTCTCGTTGATACCGTATGAAATGTATCGATCAATTTTATCCGGTCTTTCGAATCAATTGATTCGAATGGATCAAACGGTATCGTTGTAAAACGATCCTAGTTGATAAGAGTCGCGTGACATAACACATACCGGCTTATCGGTTTGAAAGCATCGAAAGTTCGGTTGAAAGCCGGCAAAAGGCGTTTATTGCTGATACAACGGAAATCCATAATCGATATTGACGATGTTTAAATGCTGTGTGTGCAACAAAAGCTCAAAGAAGGAGAGGTCGAACGGCGAGGTGACGAAGTCGACGCCAAAGAAAAATCAGAAAGCGGTCGACTCGCAATTAGTTGGCATTGATTCATCGAAGCTCGAGGAAAACGGGCCGACCGGTAGACAAGAGAAGTTGAACGGCGACGTGCAGAGATTTGAGAAAGTTTCTTCGTCGATGGAGAAAAACAGCGCGGAAGTGGTCGACGACCTGACCGTTAAGAGTCCGTTGCCTACCGGAAAGCGCGACGAGGTCAACGATAATTCTCTCTTGCGAACCGAAACGATAGTAAAATCGAACAATAGCAAGAACGATGACAATGAGAACGATACCAGAAATGAGGCTGATCGAACGAAACTAGAGAAGGAAGATGGCGAGGTAAACGGAAATAAGGATGCTAATGGAAACGGAAAGGCGGAGAAAAATGATAATGTAAGCGGATACGTGGATGAGGGCGGAGCGATGGAAGCAATACTGAATTCTGGGGTTTCTGATACCCTTAAGACCAATCTTTGTGACTCTTTCGCGTATATCGAGAAAACGATCGATGATGGGCCCGAGGAGGAAGGCGATGATTCCGTTTTCGAAGCCTGCCCGAACGATACCAACGCGAATAAAAATACACCGCCAGGTACATATATCCTAATTGCGCAGTTTCTCCTTGGTAAAGAAAATAGATATTTTTAAATTCGTTTAGAGATGAAAGATTCGCGCAGGACGTTAAATTATACTTTCTGATAAATAGAACGCGTTATATCTGTGAAAAGTAACAGCAAATATGGAAATGCGATAAGTAATCGAACTGGTTTATGCGTTAAATTTCAATTTCGTTTTTTTGAGATACTGATTCACTCTCGAAATTACACATATTTTAATATTTACATTCATAATGTATATATATACATAATTACGTTTGTTGCCCACTAAAATGCATAATTCCGTGACCTGCGAACGAATTTTTCATTTTAAAGCAAAGTCAATAATGGAAATATCCTACCGTAATCTATAAATATGCAATTTGCTCATTTCACGACTCGTTCTCTCGTTGATTTTTCTACATTTCCTTACATGTGATTTACAATATTAATAACAGCGTGAAATATGTTAAAAATTCATTACAAAAGCAATTACATGCTAAATTAAGAATTTCATTATCGTGTTGGAATGTAGGATTTGAAATGCGTTAAATTATTTTGAATTATAAATGAGGAAATTGCATACAACGAATAATGGCTATACGAAAGTATTTCAACGCTTGTCGTAGAAAAGTTGTACGTTCATATTATATGTATTATACAAAATATTTTGAAATTTCATTAGCATATTAGACAAGTTTTAAACCAATTCGAAAATGTATATACAAGTGTGATGCAAACGTGCACTTACTGTTAGTAAAAAATTAATATGCCGGAATTTTTTTTGGAATATTTTTGTAACATCGCTATTATTTAGTTTTCGAAAGAAATTCCATTCCAAAGATCACTGTACTTGTTAGTGTATATGTATATTTTGAAAAAATTGCATCTTTCGGATCATCCTTTTATATAGAAGACTGATAGGCATATTTCAGTTAAACATTAATGCACGAGTCAACGTTGATGATAACTAAATAACGTGAGTTACTAACATATGATAAGTAATTGATTGTTCAACTATTTTATTGATCGTCATGAAGTGTACATAGCTTGTAATCAATGTCTTGCAACTTTTACGTGCATTTACTAAATTGAATTTTGCCATTACTATCATGATTATTACAGAGCTAACGAAATTTCAATATATTTTGTATAAGACACATAATACATTCATAAAAATTTTCTACAAGCGTTCAACTGCATTTCGTGAGTCACTGCAGATATGTAGATAAAGATATCTATATTGCGGTGTACGATGCGCAGTTTCGTCAATTCCTCGGTGGCTTTCGGAGGAGGAAGACGGCGAGCACGACTCAGAAGAGTGCAGCGGAATGCAGGAACCACCGGCGACGCCGGTTGCTCGCGACGAACTAGCTTTAAGGCGTCACAGATTCTTCTCCGATTTGTTACACGTTACGCAAAACGCGACGGAGCACAGAGTGAGGTTTGACCCTCTAGGACCGATGGTGCACGCCGGTTAGGGTTCACCCTAAATCTATTTCTTACTTTGTATGACACTTAGATCTTCTGTTCGAGTTATTTACTTGCTTATTATTTATTTATTATTATTATTATTTATATGAGAATATCGGATACAACCAAGCCGATCTATTCTAATTTTCTAATTATGCTTCAGAATGAGTGGAAAATACCTTGCAAGATGAGTGCGGTATGATCGTGATTTGGACACAGATGAATGATCTTAAGGATTTTTGTAAATCAAGTCCATTCTATGGCTCCAAGGCGCCTTGGAGGGCTGGAATTATTATAAATATTATTATTATTATTTCTTTGCAAAATTGTCTGAGATTATATTTAGGAAAATATTTCATTTGAATAGAGATATTAGTTGAAAAATGTATGTAGTTACAAACACCAAGAATTTTATGATTGCATCATGATTATTTAATGCGGTTGACTAAATTTATTTATATCAAGATTACAATACATGTTCCGTAAACTTAGGATAGATCTTTCTGAACAATTGATTTTAGATGAAATATCGGACAAATGTCGTGCGATGTTTCTGTTAAAACTTGAATATTATGACTAATTTATCAATATGCCACACTGTGTATAAGAGAGTATTATATATGGTAATTATTTCTCAGGAAAATCATTTGTTTTCAAGTTGTGACAAAGAGTTTTACAACTTTACTCTGTTCCACATATTGTTACCGTCCAGTGTAGTGTTTCGTTATTATTCGCTGCTTTTTTATATTTTGATCTACTTATCTTTTAACTTTTTGGTGTATTATTTTACGCTACTATCGTTTTCATTACAAAAAGAAAAGGATATTTAAAATAATTAGAACTGTCATTAAAAATACACACCAATGATTTCTTGTTTTTTCTTAGTTATGAAAAATACATTTTCTTTTAATTACAAGTATAAAACATCAATGAACAATATATATCTATTTTTTAATTTTATGCATATAAATAAGTTATAAATTATAAAACATCTTTTACTTGAGTGTTTACATGATTCGTATACAGATATGCTGAGAATTTTTAATTATTAAAAACTTATTAATGCGTGAGATTCCATACAGAATGGTATCTACCCACGCGTGATTCAATTTCCACAGATTTTCTAAGAATAGGCCGCGGCACACACCCGCGTTGAATATCATTAGAACCGTAGTTTAGTTCTTCAAGCGTTTCTGAAAAGGCTACAGGATCTCGTCCGTGAAATCTTTTGTTCGTATAGGAATAATCTTTAATCAGGGGAAAGAATAACCAAGCCAGGTGTGTTTTTGTAATTTAGAGTGGCATAAGTCACAGAAACACCGGTAACGAATTAATTCATTTGTATATTATTTCATATTTAATTATAAATTTAAAAATTGTGTAATTTAAAGCAAGTTATTCTTTGACCTTAATTTTCTTGAAGTTCATGAATTTTTATAGTAATCGAAATGATGTACATTTATTTTAAAATTTACAATGTGATTATCGTGTCTCGTTTAATGTAATCTATTATTTACAACTTTGATTTACAGTAATTATCAGGTACAATTTTATAGTTATCGTGAATTTGTTTTATGTTAACATTTTCAAGTACACATAAATTTATTTATAATATTACATGTCGCTTGCAACATAATGATCTAGTGGCTGTAGATGTTAATGTAACTATTTATACGTTCATTCTATATTTAATTTAGTCGCTCTTAATGCGAACTTTCGGGAATATATTTCTTTCAATCACCGAAGATTTTCTGTTGATCGGTATTAATAATTTATTAGTTGTAAATCAACAAATTTTGTTTCATTGCCATTTCATTTTCAAATATTGGGTTTATAAAAGTATGTTTGTAGTAAAGAATATTTTATTATTACATTCTATGGATATTTAAATTTAATTTTGTTTACTTTTTGCGTGTATTTATAGTTACTTTATATAGAAACAAACAAAAATGAGATATAGAAATAATATAATAATAATAATACAAATAACATTGAATAGATAAAAAAATAATTTTTTTATTCACGATATTGGAGTATATTTCCATTTTATATACATATAAATGTATTGTAATTAAAGGTTGTGAAACTAGCGATAAGGAGGAACATCTAGAAGAGTTGGTAAATAGATTAGAAAACGTTACAAAAAGATTGGAAAACGTAAGAGTCCAATCCATAACTGAAACACAAGATTCTGCTGTTCAAACAAATACACCATCACCGAAGAGGTCTCAAGCAGTAAAAAATAGTGACTCAGTGCTGTCTGCCTCATCTCCTCATTCAATAGAGAAAAAAGCAGAAGACAAATTTATCAGCATGTCAGTCGCAGGATATAAACAGTTTTTAGATGGTCCTGTGAAAGAATATTTACAATTGAGTGAAAAAATTGGTGGCGATGTAGCTACTCACAGCAAGCTTGTAGAAAAGGCATTCAAGTAAGTACTTTACTATCAATTTGTGTATTTTAAATTCTTGATATGTTTATGTAAGTTATTAAGTATTGTAAATTTATTTTCATAGCATTCAGTTGGAATTTATTCAAACTGCAGCAAGTCGTCCAGCCCCAACAAACCAATCAGAGCAAATTTCTCTTCTTGCACCCACATCTGCACAGATTCAGCAGATTCAAGAGTTTCGCGAGAAAAATAGAGGATCTCAGTTTTTCAATCATCTATCAGCAATTAGTGAAAGTATTCCAGCTTTGGGATGGGTTGCAGTATCACCTACTCCAGCACCTTATATAAAAGAAATGAACGATGCTGGACAATTTTATACAAATCGTGTATTAAAGGAATGGAAAGAGAAGTAAGTTTTTATTATAGACTATTATTTCTTATAATAATAAGTACGATATCTTCTTATTGTCTTTTTCATATGTATAACAATTTGTTTTCTGGAAATTAATTACTGATGCAGAATTCATTTAGTTTTTTATATCTACAGAAATAAAGTACATGCTGAATGGTGCAAGGCTTGGGTACAGACACTAAGTGTTCTACAGGAATATGTACGTCAGCACTACACAACAGGACTTGTATGGGCAAAAACTGGCTCTGCACCAACAGGCATCCCACCACCACCACCACCATGTATGCCTCCTATGGGAGACGTAACACCGGCAGATATTATCGATGACAGAAGTGCTCTTTTTGCCGAAATTAATCAAGGAGAAGCTATTACAAAGAGTAAGTGTAACTTTTTAAATTACTACATACGGAATTTATTAAATAATGAAATTTTTTAAATGAATCGGTATTTTACAGACTTAAAGAAAGTCACGTCAGACATGCAAACACATAAAAATCCTTCATTGAGAACCGGACCAGCACCATTTAAAGCACCAGTTGTAGATAATGCTATATCTACAAAAACAGTGCCACCTGCAAATGCACCAATTGATAAACCTCCTGTATTTACTAGAGATGGAAAGAAGTGGCTTGTGGTAAGTAATACCATTTTGTTGTTTCATTCTATTAGTTTATTCTGTATTGACGAAATTTAATTTTTGTTATAGGAATATCACAAAGGCAATAAAGATCTGCTTATTGACAACGTGGAGATGAACAACGTAATCTATATGTTCCGATGTCATGATAGTACTTTAGTTGTCAAAGGCAAAGTTAACTCCATCGTTATGGATTCGTGCCGTAAATCATCCGTTGTTTTCGACTCTGTTGTGTCGAGCATCGAATTCGTCAATTGTCAGAGTGTACAAATGCAGGTATGTTATTTATTCCCATTATCTATAAAAGATGCAACAACATACAATGCTTTCTAACATCATGTGAAAAATATATTTATTTCCAAATGAGTACATATATATACAACATAATTATACGATGTTCATGTTCTGTATTAAAAGTGTATATTACAAAAATATAATAGACATTATCAATGATGAATTTTATAAATATAGATAAATAATATTATTTATGATCTAATTTTACTTATATTTTTTAATGTTTCGACGTAAGCTTCTTACAAATGTTTTGCAATTCTTCTAGATGCATAAAATTCGATTCCTGGTGAAGAATTTCTAATAGAGCTATGTATTCCTCATTGCTTAACTCTTTAGGTGTTCCGCATATTTGAAATTTGTTTAACGCTCTTTTTGTCGTTTTTGAAATATTCTCCAAATCCGATATGGATGTACTTGTATCGATAACAGAAGGTTTAGCAGTTACATCAACTTCTTTTTGCTCGACAGACAAGAAACATAAATTTTTAAATTTAGAATTTAATAAAATGTTCGACACCGAGTCCTTTTGTGTTTTCGGTACTGATAAATTAGTTGACGTAGTTTGGTCCAGCTCATTACCATTTACGACGGTAGAAACAACAGTAACGATTTTATGTATCCTATCCTTCTCATTTTCTGTGGAAATCCCTCGAAGTTCATCGTGCTTTTTATTGCCTTGATTTTCTTCCATCTTTTGTACACTTACTTCTCTATTTTTGATATATTCCAAAAACTTATTTGGATCCACTATTTTTGTCGAAGCGTGGTCATATTTTGTGAATATGTTAACATATATTACCATTTGTTCTTGCGTAATAATATCATTGCCAGCATTTTCATTTATATTTCGTGCGATCTGTGATGTTTTTATTAAATCTTGCTTATGATTATCAGCGTCATTTACCTTTCCTACGCAAGAGTTTACCTCTTCTATACGTGAATCTGTATTTTTTGATTTACCTTCCACTTGAATTTCATCTATTTCATTTTGATCCTTATTACTCGGACTATCCCTCCAGAACATAGTCATTGTCAGTGGTCCTCTCATCGGACTCTTAGGTCGCGATTCATTTTCAGTCTTTCGAGCTGCTTCCAGTCGACTTTTTAAAATCGGTATGCAAGATTTTGAAGACGTTCTCGGCGTTGGTGACAAAGATTTTAAAGGACCATTTGATTTTAATTTAGTTTCTAACGATTGAGTGTAATTTATAAAATTTGTATTGCTTGGGTATTCGTGTGACCGTGGTGTTATTTCTTTCGGTGATTCGTTCGTTCGAAAACTTACTTGCGATCGGGATCGTTTTCTATCTAATTTGACACTATCTCCTGTGTTACATCTAGGTTCTGCAGATAAATCACTTAATTTTGGATATGTTGTGTTTGTACTATCTTCTGCTTTGATTTGAACAGTGTTCAACAAATCGGATTTTAAACCTTTTATGTTTCGTGAAGCTATTGATCTTTTCAGTTTCTCGGATTTTGGAGTATAGTTTTCGTGGCTCCACGATTTCATTGTCGCGTTCGTTCTTTTCATTGTATTATCTTTTTTCGTCTCTCTTGAAGAAACTTGTCGTGGAGATAAATTTGACGAGATAATATTTTGTTCTAGATGTAATGTTTTCATATCATTCGCTGGCAAATTGGGTAGTGTTTCGTCAATCGAAACATTTTCTGCCAAATTGGATAGTGTTTCGTCAATCGGGACATTTTCTGCAAATAATAAATTATAATTATCAACGGCATACGCCACTGGAGATCTATTCTTCCGAATTTCCTTTTCTTCTTTTAAAGCCTTTGCTTCTTTAATTGTATCAATATTCTCTGTACAAGATTTAGAAGATAATGAATTGCTTTTATTAGACATTTTATTTTGGAATTTTGATAAATTTTGTTTCATATCGAATTCATCATTGGAAAGTTTGACAAAAGATTTGTCAGTGGCCATGATATTCGTTCTTTTAGTGTCATTTGCAATACCTTTTAAATTTTCATGCTTGCTGTGTAATGTATTTTCCTTGTTATTTTGCGTACACAGATTAGAGTGTAAGTAGCCTTTAAGATTTTTTGAATGTGTATTATTTAATTTCATAGTAGAACTCGAGGCTTCATCTGTAAAATACATACTGCTGTGCGGAGAAATAAGATTGGAGTAAGATTTTAAAAAATCCGTCTCTTTTATTAGTTCTTTTTTATTCAGATTTGTAAATAGATTTTGTGTAACTGAATTCTTTTCATCTTGAAAGTGATCGTGTTCGTTGTAATTAGTTTCTGTTTTATTATAGTTATTCATGTTTGTAGTACCATATTTCTGAAGAGTGATTGTGTTTGTTGAACACGTTTTTACATCTTTTTCATTGATAGTATCATCACTGAAATTATTATTGACGTTCAACCAATCTAATTCTAACTTTTCTTTGTCTAATGACTTGTTAATCAGTACTGTTACAGATGGTGGTTCCGGAATGTTAGAATCATTGGACTGATTTATGCTGGATGTTAATGAATCCCGTATTAAATTTGTTCCACACGAAGTTTCTTTACTCTCGCTGGGTGATAATTCATATATTGGATCTTCGTTTTTAACTATACCGTGCATTTCTAATGTTTTATTTATGTTTCTATGGAGCAACGTTTGTTCGATTAACGAACACGCACCAGGATTTCTTTTTAAAGTTAAATTCGAATTGCATGATAAAATTTCTTGATCTTCGTATTTTTCATTATCCAATGTACTCAATTTCAAGTTCGATATATCAGTTCCTGTGTCTTTAGTAATTCTAACATTGGTACATTGTTTCAGAGATTCGGAGTTCAGAAAATTGGAAGTTATCTGATTGTTCGAATTTTCAACTTTCTCCGATGAAGCAGTTTCGTCCAAGTTTTGCGAAAACAATTCTACGCTATTCGTGTCCCGATTTATAAACTCATTTATATTATTTATGCGCGCGAAATGCTCTTTGAAATTCTCTTTCTCATGATCATAGTCGTAACATGTCCTTTCTTCGTTCACATTCGCTTCTGTTGTATTTAAACAACTTACAAATTTTATAAGCTTTTCATCAGACTCGTTCAACATGTCGTTTAAATATCTTATCCGTAAATTACTTGGAACTATTTCGTTCCCTTGAAAGTGGTTATGCTTTGGCAAAGATAGCTTATTTTTAATCTCATTTCCTTCCTGAATTATATTACTAAAACTAAAATATTCAGAGGGTGAACTAAGGTTTTGTTTCGAGTCCAAATATTTTTTACACGTGTCCAAGTCTTTAATTTCATTTCGTTGATTAAGGTCTTGTTTCAAATTGAAACTGTTTTTCTCGGTGGAACTGCTAACAGATTGTTCTTCCGATATAATATCCAAGAACTTCGACTGTAGATTATTGTTAACGTAAGAGTACCTACCGTGATCTGATACAGATTCGTTACTTATCTCTTCCTTCTTTTCGTCTATGTAGCATATCTTTTCCAGTTCGACACGCGTTAATAATGCTCTTTTGAATTGAAGGGCTTCTTGAAGTAATAACGCTGTCGGCTTGTCATCTAATTCACTATCCTTTGATACTTCTGTATGGCTCGAAGCTGCTGATATTATTGCATCCTCGTCAGTTTCCATTGTAACTGGATATTGATCAGAGCCACTGAATGGCTTCGCTCGATTGCCCTTCGTGTATACATCATCTGGCATCGGTATGAAATTTTCTGATATTACCGTTTTCTTCTTAACTTTCTTTTCTTCAGAGGAATCCGATGAAATAGTATAATATATTCTTTCAGGTATTCTTTCATATTTTACGCTAGAAGAATATACAGCCTGATTATTTGGAATTATCTGTAATTCGTGGTCATTCGTAGAAGATATTTTTGCCTCGTCGTTCCTTGTAAGCAGACAATAAGGATCATTTATGTTATTTACATGATACGCGTTGAACATATTTGAATAATTTCGAATAGACGCTACTGAACTTCTGGTTGTTTCATCGCTTTCGTATTGTTCAGAGCTGTTGGAAGTTGTCCGTTGCATTTCTTTACTGTTACTCCTGATATTTCTATTGGCCTTTATTTCCATATTTTCCGTGTTCTTCAAATTGTCCGTGTCTGTCGTAACTGAGACAAGCGTACTCACGATGTTTTTGCAAACGCTGTTCATTTTATTGCTATTATCTCGTTGTTTCTCCGAGGCTTTCATCTCGATGTTTTGCAACTCGTACATACGCAGAACATTGTGCAGGCTCTCTAATTTCTTTTTCACCTGGTACAGGGCTTCTTGAGACGTTTTCAGTTTTTTCCTCGGTTCACACGAAACCAACATCTTCGAGGTCAGTTGCTGGGGAAACACATCAGCGCAAAATATGTTCATTTTTGGGGGCAATAAACGTTTGTCAATCAGTTGTAGAACTGGATAAATCGCATTCGATAGTTCCAAACGTTGCTCGTTACTCGGCTGCTTTCTATCGATTTTTTCAAGCTTCTTCTCTTCTTTATTTTCCTCTTTTCCGTATTCATTTCTATTACACTTTTCAAGCCTTTCACTCACGTTAATCGCATCTTTTCCTCGAACGCTTCTTCGTTGCTGTAATACGATTAAACACAATCATTGACGACCCCGGACAATTTTGTCTCCAAATATAATAACTTGTTCATTTTTACCTGTGTATCCGACCAAAAATTTTTTATCGACGATTCATTGCTCATCTCGGACGAGCTACAGACTAATCCAAGATTTTTGTTGCTGTCGTGTAATTCTTTCAAATACTTTTTGCAATCGTCTATAGTTTTCGTGAATTTCTTACACGCCGGGCTCATCTTGACAGTTTCAGCGTTCATCGAGCTTCTCCTCGATCTTTTCCCACATTTAGCGTACCTCTTCCTCGGAAACAACGGAACCGATATCGCGTTCCTATGATGCGCTTGGAAATTTTCGTTTCTCAATGTCTCACGATGCTTTCGATCGATCGCATTTTTGAACATAGAATTTAGCCTGAAAATAGAATTTATTATGTTGTCATTCGATAATATATTTGCAACAATAATTCTGAACGCGTGACCGTACTTTACGGATATATCGCTGCTACTTTTCGATGATTTGCTGCTGTATTCGACTGGCAAGTTTTCCTTCCGCAGATCAGGGTACATCCTCTTTTTCTTTGCATCGAACAATTCGGTCAGACGATGTTCCGAAGGGTAATACTTTGAACACGAAAAGTACGATTCGTTGTGTCTAGGGCTAAAAAGATAGACCAAGATAACCGTTGTTTCTTTCATTTTCCCTCTCTCTCTCTTTCTCTTTTTTTAAACATCTTTTTAGCACCTTAGCAATACATGTTTTATCCAATTATTACGATCATTCGGATTGGACAGAGTTAGTCTAAGGTTTCTTAGATTCTTCTTAAAGTTGGATTTCTGAACCTGATGGGGTAAAGGCCAAGTACCATACTGCAGCTTATACGTTAGTATATTGACTTTCAGTTCAAGGTCCTCCACTTTGTATCCAACTTTATTAAGCACATCTTTGTCAATGGACGCGTCGTTACCGCGTTTCCCTTTGATATATATTATTCGTAGTAATACCACGCACATAGATATTACGGCCAGTACCTTTGAATATTATTAAAGCGATTAATAGAATATCTTTATTTGATAAATACTATCTTTCTCATTATTTATCTTTTTCTATCTTTTTCTATCTTTTTTTCTTTTTTTTTTTTTTGAACATAGCGTTCAGATATAAAAAGTCTTATCAGTTTCAAGAACTTACCTGACCGCTATGTTCATGTATTCATAGACCTTTAATTCGATATTCATTGCACAAGTCAAAAATAATAATTCTCTGTACCCGCCAGACTATGCTTTCGTTCCTCAAGCAGTCGAGAACGTCGGTTACGATCTCGTTCCACACGTAATTTGCGATTGCTTTTGGACATTCCTTCCAGTCAACTTCGCAGATCATTCGCACAGGTTCGAGATTTCCGCCTGCGTACAGCGATCAAGCGTTTAACAACGATTTGCATTTCCAAGTTTTATTAACGAGTATCATTCGTGCAACACGGACAGCAAAGTTTTGTCAATGAAACAGCTTCGTTCAATTCGAATATTACACGTTAATTGGAATAAAGGAGGAGAAAGGAAATACAAAGACTGAAATCTTACCGAATTGCCAATGCATTTTGATAACGGGAGTAAGTTTGTGTCGAGTGTGAGGTGAAAATTCAACTATAGGCTCCGAAAATTTCATCAAATTCCATTTACGATTATTTCTGCCTACACTACGTGAAATGTGGAAAATCGAAAGAAACTGCGATCGGCAGTTATTGCCTCTCGACGTGTATAATATCGATAGTGTACACATATAAAGTGTGTACATAATTATAGATCAGAAGATGATTAGGCAAGATCGCACGACCTTATAATATTCTAATCGAACATCACAAGAGAAAAACCTGACAATTATATGTTTGTTATTTTCTGATTTTATTACTGTCGTTTTAAACTGATTAAAAAGTATTATCTTAGTATACGCAATATTTCAATATCTTCGATATTTTCATATTACATTCGATGTTATAACACGAGTAATATTCTGGAAATTACGAAGAGGATGGAACGATACGCGTTCGAATCGAGATTCAAGTGAAGAGACAATTTTTGCTGTCGTAGAATTGATCGACGATGTATGAAATTCTTCGATAATTCACAGACTATGGTATTCGATAAATTTCTTTTCCTCTTTGATTGCAGGTATTAGGAAAAGTCCCCACGATCTCTATTGACAAAACAGACGGTTGTCAGATGTATTTGAGCTCGGATTCATTAGATGTGGAATTCATTAGCAGCAAGTCTAGCGAGATGAACGTTATGGTACCTCGAGGAAATGGAGATTATGTAAGTTTGACGTGTATTGGTAATTTGTACACATTGAGGCTTCAGGATTTTCCAACCAAATTTTCTTAATTTATTCTACGAGTATAAATAGGAATGTAGTTGTTCCCTTTGTACTTGAAACTTTTCTCATGATCTAATGAAACTGCTCGTAAAACATAGTGAAAGAGTTTGACCAAAAAAGAAGAAAAAAAAATGTCTTTTAATCTTTTCTATTTCGCATTTTTACAGGCGGAATATCCCATACCGGAGCAATTCAAAACGACCATCAGTTCCAAAGGTCTCAGTACGATCGCTGTCGACTCACTGGGCTAAAGCCTCGATGATGACTCAATTATCCATAGCCTAACTAAATATCTGTCTAAAAGGAGTACAGTTCATTAGAGGTATCATCGTCAGAGGATTCGTCGATCTATTATTTATTGCTTCTTTAATTAATTTAAGGTTTTAGAAAAAGGGCGAAGAATTAAAGGAGAGATGCGAGTATACACTTTTCGAAAGTATAGAACTGAATTAGATAAATCGATTGAATGTTTTAAATATTCGCAGCTCTGTTATATTGTTTCGAAGGTATTTGCCGCATTCCGTGAAGATCATCGACCCCATTCCGAACTAAATTGTAGAATCACGCTTAAAACGACGCTCAATCGATCGAGCCTTATTAAATTTTATGTATAAAAACACGCGGTTATTCGGCCGCCTGTGGCTCGATATTTTGTAATATAGTCTTAATTAGATCCCTAGTAATTGTGATTCGTCTATCACGGTGATAATGGGACGAAAATGGGATCGATATTCTTCACGAATGTGTTATTAACGCACGTTGGTGCTGATACGAGGAGACTGTAGGTTCGATTTAAGTATAAAGTTATGGACAAAAGTTTTTCTACCTTCGAATCGGACCTTTTATACATTTACACCATTTTTTATTGTGAACGAACTTTTGTCCACACCGACGGAATCGTTTCTCGGGATTTTTCAGTCTACTCGCTATGGAATTGCCACTCGACGTTTTCGGTGGGAGAAAAGCGAGCGCCGTACATGTCAAACAAACAGTTTCCGAGGAAGCAGAAACAGAAAGCATTCACGACTCATTAACAAAGTTACTCTGTATATTAAGCGATGTCATATATTAATGGCTTGACGTACAGAGTATGTATTTCGTTGTACGTGAGAAATATAGCAGAGGTGGATACATTACGCTAAAACAGGAAAAAAAAGTTTATAACATAAACTCTTTGATATGATCTTGTTTTCGAGTTACATCTTGTTTTGTGTTATTACTTACTTACCGTCAGAGATTATTTTGAAGCGAACTACCTCCAACTTCGATATAGGCGTGAGTACGTCTCATCATGGAACAGGTGAGACGTTGCACGGATTTGTAAGCAACTTTGGTACGGTAATGAATGTTTTAACATCGTCAATTAGCGTTTTATAAACTACAGATTTCAAATGTCTCCGTATTTAATAATCGAGCAAATTTGGATCTGGAGAGTGAGCTGACTGAGAAATGGAGCCTGCACGAAGTATGTGTTAGCTAAAAAAATGAAAAGATTGTTGTAATACAAAACAAGCTGTAACTGGAAAACCAGCTCATATTTATCTGAACTTTTTTTCTTATTTTAGTGTGCTGGATTTATGCCTAGAGTGTATTTCCTATATAGAACGAGATAACTTGAGACTTTTGCACCATTAATACTTTACATATCGTTTCCTTATAGTATATAATGCATTAATTCAATCACGTAGAGCGTAACTGATTGGAAAGGAATTATTTCGTGCCAGTATATATTATAATACACTTTTCATTGAATTTTCAAGTTTGTGCTTTCAGTTTGCGAGTCTTCCGTGTTCATCGATGTCCATGATGTGTAAATAGAATGGGACGCTGAATTTATTTAATGAGAAACAAATCGATCGTTTATGCGCGTGCGTTTGAGAACTTTCAGACTCGAAAGGTATTTTTCGAGACGACGTGAGATGAAAAATGATCAGGAATAACGGTTGTGCTAAAGTGTCGATGATCCAGCCGCAAAGGATAGATATTCCCCGAAACGATAAATGAATTGTAAACTCGATATTGAATTTTAAAAGCGTGCTGTTTGAACATGACGTAAATTACATTGTGATTTTTACCTCTTGGTATATTGTGCTAATCGTAGGTATAATCTAATATTAGAACTACTTAAAGGCACGATCTAGAATAACATGATCATAATAGGATAACAATGAAGCAGTTCGATCCTTTTTTACCAGAGAAAAAGACGAAGGAAAAACTCGAAAGAGACACGACCTTTTTTATAATTTATATACCTACATATGTACGTATGTAGTACTATGCCCGTTTGGTTTTAGGATGAGGATCGTTTGACTGAGATTATTTATCATTAAGGATCGCACTGCCTGTAATGCCGTAATCTTTAACAGCCTTCGTTTTAATATCGATAGAGTATTATATGGAGGATAATTGATATTTATTTCTGAATATGATTTTCAGTGCTATTTCTAATTGTCCTAATAAAACAAATTAATATTCCACTCAAATCTTGTATTCATAATTCTTTTCGCTTTTCAACAACTTGGAACACGATTAAAGTGTTTTAGATACAACAAGAAATTACAGTCCCTTCTCATCGAATCAGGCTCGCATACATAAATTCTACTTTTCTAACTACAAGATGTCGTTTATACACATGCTATATCATGTTCTTGATTATTCAAATTATTACTAAATGCACAGACTATTATATACAGATAGAAATTATTTAATTCATTAAATTTCTTACTACATCATATTGAAAGATATCTCCGTATCTTTATGGTCAGGCAATTCATCTGATTTTGAGTGTCATCGAAGAAAACGTCTCTCAATACTTTCACGAGAGTCACTGTAATTATTAATAGCTAATACAATTTTGTTATTACAATTTGCTCGTGGCTCTCCTACTAAGAAGAAGATGAAAGACGTTGAAAGTTTTGTACAGTCTTAATTCAATGATTTGGGACTTCCATAAACGGCGTCTTTTCTTTTCTTTTGTGAAAATTCTTGTTTATTAGCATCAAAAGAATCTTTTTACATAATTAGATACGACATATATACATACACGTTACGTTAAAAATCTTCGAACTTACGAAGAGACTGGAGTAATGAGCACGATATAACGTGGCCTTGAGATTCGTTTCGTAATTTAAGCAAAAGAATCAAAATGCCAGGTTCGACTATATATCCCTATGCTAGCAAGTATTTCTGAGTCGATCACGAGTGACTCAGCAATACTATTCTTCGCGACTATCCGTGCTATTTTCGTACGAATCGAGTCGCGAACAATCTTCTAACGCATAGTCATTAGTAGATTTATTCATATAACTCAAACGTATTAATGTTAACTATCAAACGCAAAGATAATTGTATAGAAGAGTATAAATCAGTGTTAACAGTATCGTTAATTATCATTAATAACCGAAACTCTTTACAAATATTTCACACCGATGTACGATACACTCTCTAACATTTATCTTCAACTTTTGATTTCTAGCTATGTATTGCACATCTATGTAAAATCAACGAATATTTAATATTTCACAGCAACACTTCCAACGATGGAAAATTTCACACTTTAATCGTGAGACGTTTCTTAATACCTACGTTTCTATTAATTACCTTTATATTTATTTAAACATTCGTCTTTTCCCTAACGTTTTGTCCCTTCCATTCCAACTTGTAATTGACAGATAATATTTTCACTATTTTTGTCTTTTATAAATTTATACCTTTTCAATATAATATTATGATCGCGATATCGTCGTAAATACGAATTTTAATATTATATTATAAACGTAAATTTATAAAATTCTCTATTAACTGATTTGTTCGTTCAATGCGCGTGATTGGACAAATAAATACGATCAGTCTTCATTTCACTACAAATTAAGAGGGCAATTACGTTCGTCGCTACCGTCCGAACATTCTAAGAACCCGTTGCATATTCGAGATTTCGGTAGACATTCGCCTAAAGGACATCGATGACCTTTACACGAAGCGATCGAGGATCGGATATCTTCCCTGGAAATCGCATACTCGATCCAAGGAAGATAGTGGTGTACTTTCGTGTAGACTCCAGGTCTTCCAGGTCTCGCGCAACCATATCCATTTGAAGTGATGCCTGGAAAGAAGGACCAATTAATACCTGAACAGTATGACAAGGCTACTAAGTACAGATCGATATTTCAAGATGGTAAAGATATGCTGTTTGATAATAATATATCTTTTCTTCTTTTTACCGTGTAGAGTGTACTTGTTGTCTGATCCTGAGCAAACCAACGGCCCACCACTGTCTCCCAAGCAAGCGTCTCTTCCACCATCCTTCAAACCTGCGCAAAGCATTCCTGACGTTATCCTGTACAATGGAAGAAACAAAGTTTTCCTTCGACACTCCTCCGTGGAGATTACCGGAAGTTGCACTTCTTGCAGGGTATCCGCTGCTCAGAGGAAACATATTTTTTTATATTTTCGGTATATCGTTATAGACCAGTGTATCTTTACGTGGCTAGTTTTTCTTTTGTTTCTACGAATACCTGACAAATAATCGTAACTTACGAAATATTCTTCCGATCTCGAATAACTGTCCCCATCCGGTAACGGTGCACGTAGTGCCACTTTTTGGTTCTGACTCTGGAAGACACACTGGTCGAACGTAGTCGCTGAATGTGACTGGTTCTTCGAGCCTCAGCATCGCTATGTCGTTTATGAATCCGTTATCGATGTAATCAGGATGCAGGGATATGTGATCTAAACGTAGCACTTGCTCGTACGGACTCGGGAAGCTTCCTCTGCGAGTCGCTCCGATTCTTGCGACCCAATACTCGTCCTGAGCACTGCGACAGATATTGGAATACACCATCAGGTTGTTGCATCAATTTTTCCAACTCCATAAAATGTTTGTATATTTTCCAGTGTATCGATCAGCCTGATCTTAATGTTAAAACTTGAATCGTCCTTTCGTATCTTTCGTTTTAATGTACCCTCTTTATTATATTTCGCTTTTCGATATTTTTTCTTTCGATCGATCTAATTATTTTTATTTGTGTTAACAGTACACTATTACTTACTGATAGAAACAATGTGCGGCAGATAAAATCCATCTTTCGTTAATCAGAGCTCCACCACATTGATAATCGCCTTCCTTGTACAGAGCTACTTGCCATGGCCAGCTTCCAGCCGATGAACTTCCACCTCCGACTATCCTGCAACGTCGTGAAACATTCGATCTGTTTCAATGTATACATCTTAAATAAGTAGTTCGTTTTATCAATGCATTACGTTTATATATTGTAATGTACAATTAATAGATTTGTATGCATTTACGAGAAATTTGAAACTGTGAAACTCCACGGAATGCACATAGTATGCGAATTTGCACGAATATTCGTAGTCTAGTGACAGCTACGAGATTATAAAATTGTTTATTTTTTAAATGTAAATTGAAATATGTCGACAGTAATTCTTTTAAATCGATAGTTACGTCTAAGAGTCTTTTGAATTAATGTCTCTTGAAAATAGAGACCAAATCTATCAACGCATTTAAATTTTCATTTCGCGATTAAAACACCTTTCAAGTTACTTAACACGAGTTGGTCTAATCTTTTACTAAACCGAACAAAAAGCTACGTTGATAATTTCAAAAATATAAAATTTCATTAGAAACGAAAGGAGTACAATGGTATAACAAATTTCTCATCGTAATGCAAAACTGCTTAATTCTAAATAACGATATTATTATTAATATCCGATCGTTTCCAATTACAGGTAAAGCACGTTTCACAGTAATCACTATCCCTCGACGAAATTTAAGAATGATCCTAAACTACTGAAAAGTACCGTTAAAAAACGAAGACGACAGTCTTTTTCCGGCGGAGCTAACTTAATATTCTCACGAGTTTCGATAAAAATTTACGAGCGTATATATCACAGCAAGTATAGTTACTTATCTCGAACGACGACGATGACCATAACGATCGCGATCATACTAATTTTATGCACATCTTTTTTAATATCGTTTTGCCATCGATACATCGCTATTATGGAGGCACAGAGGTCATTATCCTCGAATGCATTTGTATACAAATAGTTTTGTAAATGATCCGGTCGGCATATAATTATGAGAAACTGGTTCAGTGAGTGTACCTGGCCTGGGATGGGGCCTGAGTTCTTATCCCACATTCAAGGTTCTTGCACTTGACCCTGAGGATCTCGCCAGTCGGACACTCGGAAGGCTTGAAAGTCAAGATCGTTTTATCGAAAGGTTTCTCGTTGTACGAGAGTGTGTAGTACGATCTCACAGACGTTGGATTTTCGTCCAACACCTTCTCCACGGTTTCGTAATCTCTGAAAGTTGTCGTACATATTGGTCACATTTGAAACGAATCGGAAATTGCGCTTACAAATTGCAAGAATCTAATGAAACATCAGCACGTTGTTTGCGACGCCAGAAGTATTTTTACCAACAATTGAGGAATTCTTTTCATTAGTAAAATTTCAGATCTACATCGAATCTTCCAAATAAATTCTCGCTTTTCTATGTATCGTACGGCAAAATCTTTTAACCGCAGCAGGCGATATTTCATCCAATAAATAAACCGAATACTTACTGGTATGTAATTGCCTTGCAAACAGCTCTACCAAGATCCTCGATAGACCAAACAGTTTGTCTCTCTTGCAGAAGATTATCCATTCCAGTCAAACACAATTTCCCCCATTTTCCATTTTTCCTGATATTTAAATAACCCTTTTCGTTATAATTATTCACTTCTTTCTTCAAATTCATTATCGACGTTTTATCGTCGTTTTTCGCATTTACGTGGATCGAGTTCCCACGCGTCAACACGTGTTTCACGTTCGGCGATATTTCTCTTCCGGAAACGAGAGTCGTAGTAGCGTTGCTGTGTTCGCGATTCTCGAAAAATGTTCCACCTTCCTCGATCACAGACTCGTCCTTGGCTCTTATCACTTTCTCTAATCGTATATCATCTTTAAACGCGTGTAAAGTCGTCGACTCGAAGATGGACGATTCCACCGCTTCTTGATCATACAGGGCGTCCTTGTTAGTGGTGGATTCTATCTCTGAAAACTGCCCTTCGAACGATGGATGTGCATCTTTGGTTACGCTGATCTCGGAATTAATGTCCTTCCTGGCAAGGTTACTCGTTTCATCGTAATTTAACGCCGAATCGTCTTCTATCAGCGCCGCGCACTTCTTCTCGTCCTCTCCGCCTGGACAGTCGGTGTAGCCGTTGCAAACTTTGTCTTGGTTTATGCAGGTTCGACTGTTGCCGCAGACGTATTGGCCTTCTTGGCACCAATCTATCGAGTTAGAAAATTATCGATAAATCTTTACCAAGTACAGAATCAATTAGGATTTTGTTAGCGTGAATTGTTATATTTCTAACGAGTTTATTAATTGCTGTATTTTCGAACATGTTAATCCTGCCATAGTCCTCGAATTTTTATCGCAATCTCGTCCTCGTTTTAGTAAACGAGCACGCCTTCAATGCGTTAAGAAAATATTTCACGTACGATTGAACAGTTACGTATATCGCTAACGACTTCTTTAACTTTTTCCTCGAATCGAGTGACATTTTCCAACGACAGGAAAACACGATTGAAAGATCGACCGATAAATACCACAATCCGTTTCGTCCGAATAATCCCAACAATCCGCCACACCGTCGCAAAGTTTCTCGTGTAAGAGTTGCGCTTTTAGAAAGTCGGCGCACGTGCAGTTCGCTTCGTCCTCTGAATTCGGACATTCACCTAACATATTGCACCTGCCGCTGGAAGGCAAGCATTTTCCGTCTTTGCATAGGAAACCGAGACAGTGATCTGCAAAAACGCGTTGTACAACGTTATCGAGAGACTACAAAAAATAAACTTGCATACTGTTTTATTAAGATAGAAAAAATATATCAGAAATATATCAGAACGATAGATACCACCCTCTCGATAGGAAATCAAATAGGATAGCAAATCTCAAGGAAATAATTACCAGCTTCCAAATTCTCTTCGGTGCTAGAGATCATCTTATCGGTGCGATCCTCCATTTTGTTCAATATCTTGGTCAATATCTCAACGCCGTCGCGAGTCATCGTAAATGCCGCGCTCGAATTCATCAAGGTCTGGTTTCCGGTCGCGATATCAGCGATTTGCTTCAATTTCTCAAAATTCGGCAACGGCCTATGATCGTCCGGCGGTTTCGATTTTACGTTCGACGTATGCGATTTTAACGCGTCGACACTCGGCCTGGAACTATTTTTGCTATGCACAGGCTCGTTCTCCGTTCCGATATCCGCCAACTCCTTCAATTTCTCCAAAAGAGATTTATTCTCCTCCATCGTAGAGATCTTTCTGTCGGACGTTTGCACATCGCTGGACGTTAAAGACGGGGCCTTGTTCGAAGTCTCATCTCTGAAAGATCTATTTTCTTCTTTTCCTCCGTCGTTGGGAGCAGACAATTCTTTCGGTGCTGATGCTTCCGAAGTGAACGTCTCGTCAGCATTCTGATGGGACTCTGAACGAATTATCGGAAGCGAGGTTGAATTGGTAACGACAAATTTCAACACGACTGGGTTTCCTTTAAAGTTCGACGACACTTTAGTGCTAATCGACGTCACGACTTCTACGATTTGCTCGACTCTAGGATGCTCGTTATGCAAATCTCCCTCCCTGTTCCTCTCGTTCTCCGCCGAATGAAACCTAACGGAGTCGCCGTGATTAAACGAATTGCGTTTCGTCGCGTTTCTCTGTCGATTGTGGACACCGAACAATTGTTCCAAGAGCAGGCTGTCGTCAGTGGAGCTTCTGTCTGTGTTAGGCTTCTCGTCGATTCTCATCGTCTTCTCCCCTTCTATCTTTGGTCTTGGTCTGACAGGTCTTCCAATTCCTGTATTACTTTTAGCAGGCGCCAAAGTGACCAAATTCTCCACCACGTACGCCTTCAAAGTGTCGTTGTAAGTCTTCTTTCTAGTTTCCAGGGAATTGTACGGCCGACTCAAGGTTCCGTTGAAAGGCCGGTTGTCTTCACCTTTCGTCGCCGATTTGTTCCCCGTCGAGTCAGAATCTCCCTCGACCTCCCCAGGTGTGTGCTTCAAGGTATCAATCTCGATGAACGTAGAATTTCTTGAAATATTAGACGTCAACCTTCCCGGAGCCCCTTTGTTCTCCTCCTTTTTCACGACTAATTTATCTATATTATTGTACAATGGATGTATCATCTCCGAGTAGACTTCCGTCGTTCCTAACTTCAGAAGCTTCTCATCGTCTATTACACTTTCGGTATTCGATTCGGTCGATCTTGCGTATTCTTCGATCTTTGCATTTTCAAGAGAAATATCTGCCTCGGAATCGCTGTTCTTCTTCACGAAAGTCTCTAGCTCGATGATTTCCTTCAAATTTTCTTTAGCTGGTAGCACCTTCGTTCTTTCTTCTTCATTCTCTTTGACCGGTAGCACTTTAATTGTCCCTTCCTGATCCCCTTTGTTCTCTGTGATCAATTCACTGGTTTCTTCGGTGAATCTTTCCTCCTGATTCATTATACTATCCGTCACGGTGTTGATTACCTGCTTCAAAGAGCCTTCTTTGTCAGCCTCGGTGTAATCAACGACAGAAGTAATTTTGTCGACGGGAATCGTGTGTCTGAATGGCTTCGGAGTTCCAGAACTTTCGATCAAACTTGGTCTCATGCCAGCTCCATTCAGGTCGGGCGTCTTGTAACTGGTGTACACAGGTTCTTGCGCGTTCTTATCGACTTTCCTGTCCTGCAGAGCGTTACTCTCTTGCTTCACCATAGCCTGAACATCCGAGTACCGATTTCTGGCTTCCAAATCCACGTCCACGTCCGGGACAGGCTCTGCCACTCCAACTCCGGACACTTTTGTCGTCGATTCTTCGTCGAAATCTGCCTCCAGCGGACTCTGCGCGTGCCACTTCGGAGTACTGGAAACCATCGAAGGCAAGAAATTGTCCGAAGCCCCTATCACGGTGGTTTGACCTAACTTCTTTCTATTCATCTTCGTGGAATCGCCAGAATTCTTAACGTCGTCTTGCTCTTTGCTAACAGGACCATCGGCGGGTCCACCGTCTGTCATCGTGTACGTCATCTGAGATGCAGGGATCCTCCAACCTGTTTCGTTCTCGCTCGTCGATCGATGAGGTTTCGTGGAAGAAAATTCCAAAGGCTGGGAAGAGGAGAGGCCAAAAGGCTGAGAAGAAGTTCGAAGCTTGATATCGTAAGTTTCCGGTGGTAACTGGCCAGAAACTTCTATGTCCGGTCTCTGGTCGTCTAAACTGACCGGGGAAGCTTCCGTGAAGATCTGCCCGCCTTCTAACAATCCTGGAATCTTATTCTTAAACTTGCCGTTTACCCTGAAGTTCACCATTTCCTGAGGAACGATTCTATCGCGTGGAAAATCAGTGTCGCTAATGTCCAACGTGCTCATTCCTGGAACACCTATATACGAATTTAATATCACCGCTGGCTCGGGAGATTTCGTGCTGGTTGTCGAAGACTGTGCAACCTTCGCGTGAACGCCATACTGAGGACTCTTTACGGCTGTACCGGAGACAACGTCTCCCAGATTCGTATTGCTGTAATTCACTTTATAGTTGGTTTCGCTTTTGTAATTTGGCTTTTGAGCGTTGTCCGGCAATAATTTTAATTCCGTATTGATGTATCCAGGTATGATAGGCTTCCACGGAGAAGTTTCGAAGCTTGGATTGCGGAAATCCTTGAACAGATCGTCGTTTCCGACTTCGGGCGTGGAAGCTGTGGATGTGGTGGCCTTTTTCGACCAAGACGATTCATCGTGCACGGTGTAATTAACTTTCCTGTCTGTTTCGTTGGTGGTTTCAGCGACACCCGCCATTGTTTCGGTACTGTCTTCTACGGTGGTCGGTTTCATCGTAGTTTGTTCTTGAGGTAACGACGCTTTGGTATTGTTTTTCGTTTCTGACTGAGCCTTTGCAGGCTGTTGAACGGAGATCGTTTTGTTCGAGGAAGTGATGTTCACTTTCGTCGCTTTATAGGTGCCTTGGATCGTCGGTATGTTACTGAAGTCGATGTCGGGCTCCGTGGACTCGATTTTCGTTGGTTTGGATTTCGGCTTCGAGCTGGTGATCAAAGAGCTGTTTCTGTTGGGTCGAAGCAAGCCGTTCTTCGTGATCATTGCGTTCTTTTGCTGAACCTGCTTTTGACTCCCTGGCAACTCCTGATTTATTCCTAGATGTAGAGGAAACGGATATTTCGTGAATGTGTTTGTATGCGTGAACGTGTGCGCTGTCTCGTTATAGCGACGATAATTCTCGAAATGAGTGTTTTATATTTTTTTTTTTATTCTTAAACCGTAAACTTTGATTCGTCTTAATTTTTTTTATTTAATTATCCTATGTATATTTCACGCGAGCATTGTAATTTTCAATATTGACTGAAATATTCGTACGAGAGATGCAGCTTGAATTTTATTAAAAAGAATCTTGATATTTCATGAATAATAGCCAAACGATTAAATTGGAAATCGTGTAATTACCATGTTACTGTTTTATCACGATTAATCTTTACTTCCAGCGGATACTCACTTTTTACCGATATGCTAGTGAGGTCCAGTTCCATATCCTTGAACAAGGAGGACGATGAGTACGTCTCCTTCGCGATAATGTCTTCGATTGTGTCCTCGACGTTCGTGATCGATCGCGGTATCTTTCTTCTGTCCAGATATATCCTGAAGAACACCTTTAGAATACCGCTTTCGAATTTGTCTATGATCGTTTGTTTGTAAGCTGCGCCGAACACGCTTCTTCTAAATAGTACTTCGAACTGAAAATTACCAAGGAATTTTCAATTATTGGTTCTTTTATTTGCAAAAGATAATTTACATAATCTTCGCAGGATAGAATTCTATTTATATGAACTTGTCGAGGAACAAACAATTTACGACTCGAGTTTCATCGAGTACTCGTAGATAATCTTTAAGAGATCAGGAAACGGAATTTATACCAATTTCTATAAACGGAGTTCATGTAAACGGAGTTCTAGAAATTACTATAACAATTGTCATCCTTACTATATTCTTATATTTTCGTTCCTTTTCACGGAACACCATACTGGTATTCAGCTTCAACATCGGATTATATTTCTCACCCTTAGACACCCTGAACATGCAGGAGAATCCAACGATCGCTGTAAATATTATCGCAACGAACGTTACTGATATTCATTTTCTCATTAGCAATTAATTTTGTTACAAACGAAGAAAAATTATGTTTTTTCGAATTTTATACTCCATTGTACGTTAGATCGGCGCTTACCATTTTTCGAATCCGTCCGAAGGGCTGAAAAACAAAATTCATTCGTTCATAAACATCTTTCGGTTCGATCGATATTTAATGCAATTGTTCTTACGA
Organism: Bombus vosnesenskii; assembly: GCF_011952255.1. NCBI lineage: Eukaryota > Metazoa > Arthropoda > Insecta > Hymenoptera > Apidae > Bombus > Bombus vosnesenskii. The sequence continues at coordinate 533,336 of NW_022882948.1, forward strand.
TAGATCGCTACGAGTAACATAAACACGCCAACGAACCTCCCATCCATAGAGCGAGTCCTGCAATCGCGAACACCGCGATTAATACCAACATAGCAGAGATGATTAACATCGCACTGCCGACTTTCCATGTACTGTTGCCCCTTTGTTTCTTCGTGTGTTCAGGTGAGACTCTGGACCACGTGGACCGCGGTGGTAAATAATAATCATTCTGCAATCGAAGAAGAAAACATAATTTAACAGCTATGCACCATAGTATCGATAACGAGCATTTTCATAAAAGCGGATGATACGATATCAATAAGATGTTACGTCCGCCAACACATTTGCGGCTTATTAAGCGCAGCCAGCTGTTTCCTCGATACAACGTATTTAAGTAGAACGTATTTATCGAGCAACTGGTCGCTGTTATTCGACGATTCGATAATCGGAACGCGTAATAAATTTAGTCAGCATCGTACAGCAATACGTAGTAACGGTATTGGAGTCGAGAAGGAATGTCAAAAAAAAAAAAAAAAAAAGAAAAAAGAAGAAAAAGAAACAGGAGAATGTTTCCAAAGTTAAGCACGGCGAAACAAACCGTGAAAACTTAGTGCTATATCGCTTCGTTCGACGATCCAGCGAATGTGATATGATAATTGGAATAGTCTTGTGCGAGTCAATAACGATGATTTAATATGATTTTGATCATAGTGCTGGATCCTCGATATTACAAGTGCTACAACAATCGTCTAAAACGTTGCTCATCAATTTTTCTGCATTCTCATTTCGATAGATTGTGTAATTTGTTAGGAATATTGGCTTCTATCTGTGTCGAAGGTACATCGTGAAAAACGCTACGAGTTCGCTGTAATCGTTATTACTATTATTATGATTCTATTCGCCAGAAATAAGCGTTGTCTGTCAAGGTCATTCGAAGGTCATGAAACAGTACAAGGCGCGTACTAATATTCATTTGGATTTCTATTCCATCCGTGCCATTTTGCACAGCACCGCTTGGTACATTAAGTTTACGATATAACGTCTGATATAATCGTTACCTTTGCTCGTCGTACATTATCGTTAATCGTTTATAATAAGAGCTAGAACGTTCCGTTTAGAGAAACGATGATGATTTTGAGAATATACAACTTGTCTGTAAAGATCGATTTAAAAGTACCTCGGTAATACCACGGTTAGCGTGTTTCGACGAAATGAGAAGAAAGAGAAGAAACGATACGAAACTCTATTCAGGACACTATACTATTTCATTCGTAGAAATTTACACGACTCATCGTGTATAAGAAGCGTTAAAAATGTGATCAGGTTACGAACGTACATTCCAATTGCGAGGAAATAAAATTTATGCGTACGCTGGCATACATAATCGAAGTCAAGGCAAAGAAAAAAGCAGTTGGCTCGGTCAGTGGACCAACCAGCCAGCTTCGCGTTATTCTTACCAAAGTCTGAAGAATGGAAAAACGCATCCGTGCAATGGAACATGCTGGAACGTTCGTCACGGTCCGTTGCGACGCGAGATTTATCACAGAAACCATGCGTGAAATCACCGAATCAACGTTCGATACACGCGAGAAAAAAAAAGGAAAAACGTCTCGAAGAACACGTTTCGGGTTAATTATTTACACTTCGCCACGATAATGATTGTTCAAAGAGATTGCGATATTTTTCTTTTCACCCGTCTGTCGCTATTTTATTGTCTATACGTGCAACAATCGTAGTCTGTTATTTCCATAGGCGATAGAAATTGTAGTTAAATATAAAGAATCAACTTGCAATTAGAGCGGGAAAAATGCATGCAAGTGTCGCGACGATCGATCAATTGTTGATTAATTGGCCGTATCCGGCCAACGATGTGTTAAGTACACGTGTGGGTACGCGTACGAGATGTCGAAGGTCGCGTCTATAGAAATAGCTTTTAACATCTGTCACGATCTCGCGGTGATTCAACGCAGCTTGACGCTGATGCGAAGTTAACGACTTGATCGAGGGTGAAAAATAATTTCACGCTCACGGAGTACGATAGAAACTTCATGGCCGTGCGGGATGGACAAGTCAATGTGTACGCCGAGGTCGTTGCCTTTAAAAACGGGCAACCGAATCCCCGAACAGCACGCTCTGACGCAATCTGAATATCATTATCCCATAGGATACGTTCGATCCTTTGTTTTCGTTCAATACTATCAACCGCATACGGCGGCTACAAATTGGTCGATGGTAGCGCAGCGAGAGAAAACGTGACTGTCAATTTCAATTTTTAATTTCCTCCGATGATTCATTCGGATGACGTCTCTGATAATTCGCGACAGGTATCGTAAATCAAACCCTACAATTCCGATTTTACGTTATCCGACTAGAAGCGAGAAGCACAGGTGTAAGAAGGTTTGTTCTAGCCCTCGTTTGTCTCTCGCGTCCATTTAACGAAGAAAGTTTCTCAGGTGATTTCGAGCCAGTTCTTCAGCAAGTTACGAAGGCCAATGTTCGAACACGCCGTTGAAAGGCGATCCCTTTGTCCCTTTGTTGCTTGTCTTCCGTGTCAGGGGACAAGAAATCAATCCTCGATGATTCCAGGTTCGTCTTGCAAGATCGAAGGATCTTATTATCGATCAAAGTCTTGGAAGATCGAACCGAACGCTTTTCCTAATACCATGGCAAAATCCTGTCCAACAAATTACGCTATCGCGTTACCGATGGACGTAATCAAACATATCAGGGTGGTTTTCACGAAACGTCGCGACGATAACGCGTGTCGATAAGCGAGCGATCCGACCGCTAACGCTATCTCACCTGGTCGATCGCTGTAGGCTCTGTGTTGACTAAAATCGCGTATCGAGCACAGGATCGAATGCCAGGCGTCGCGTGTACGATTAGATTGCCGGTTTGTTCGGCGAGTCGAATTGAAAATCCCGAGGCGGGGGAATGCCGCGTTGCTGGATGCACCGTTAAGGGTTCATCCGATGTGGTGATTCGGTGGGAAGTATCGTGCAACCATTCTGTCTGCTCTTTTTTCGGAACAACGACCGCGCTAACTGCACGCGTGTTAACGCCGCGCGAGTCATCAAGATGGTCACGTATACGAAGCCACGCTTCGAGGCACAAGTTTGGAGAGAATCGCGATGCACAAGCTCTGCGATGCTCTGCTTTCGCACGCGAAGCGACGAGAATTTTCCGCTTTAGCGGACGATCTGCTCTCGCGAACGTTCTTACGATTTCGACGAGGACGAAATATTTCCTCGTCTTGTCGACGCACAGTTCACGCAATTTGCCACGCTTTTCCGGCAAAAGATCACGATATTCGGCCATTCGTGGAACAATTTCTCCGAAACGCGTTGACCCCGACGCGCGAATGAAACGAATGAACGCGTGTGAACGACAAAGAGAGAAATTAATTATTTACCTTTTCGTCTCGTTGATGTTTCGCTTTGCCATCGTGTCAATTTCGCGGACGTATTCGTCGCGAAAACGAGGGGCGGATGAGGCTTAAACGGCAAACACCGATCGGTAGACCGTCGACTTTTATGCAAATCCAAAGATGCAAGCTTTGCACTTTGGTAACTTGGAGTGTTTCGACGATCAGGCGTGCGAGCGTTGTTTTGAACTCTGCACGCACAAAATAGCGTCATTCCTAATAACACGTTGTTTCACGGTGGTACGTTTGAAATAACAACAAAGCTCCTATTATGTGTTAAACGACGCACGGTGCGTTCGCAAGACAAAGAGTTAGCGGGAAAGACGCGGAGGAACCGTTGCGGCAGGGCTGCGGGTTCGTAAAGTTCCATTCTTTACCGCGTTGCTTGATTTATCGCCGGCTATCTTTTTTCATTAGCATCGCAGAACAGGAGAGAAACGAGAAAAATTCAGCGGACGAAAAATCGTTCGCCGCACTGGCTTTCTTTATTTCGACCACGTGAGATCCGATTTAGCATACAGAGCGTGGGATGTTTATCTCGTAAATTTATTCGCGTTTAATTCATAATCAGCGTATTTCCTTTTCTCGGCCATTTCTTTTTCGACCATTTCGACCTGTTCTGATCGAGCCTTTGATCGGAAATTATCGAATCCGCACCGTCTTTAAGACGATCGTCGGATTAAATGGCAGAGCAAACCGCGCAATCGATCGACGATGCTGATTTATTCGATGCCCGTTGACAATGAGTCAGCTCGTCGCTATGCTCCAGATGATAGTGATCGACGAATTGGGTCAGCCTGCTTGGGAACCTTACGACGGTATTTTCATCGCGTTTGCATAGAAACGCCGCAGGTACAGATGAAGAATAGGTAATCGGCACGTTGATTGCTTCATGGAAATTTCACTTATTGCTCGTAACGAAACTGGCATGTTTTGTCTTCTTGTACGGTTCATTAGCGTCTTGATAAAAACATTCTGTTTCGACCAATGGCCTTCTGTCCGAGGCCTGTTCGTCTATGTTTTTTCTTCTCCAAGATGTTCGACGTGGTCGAGGGACTTCTTTTGTTAGACTTATTTCGCTATCCCCGAGAGTATTTGCTTACGACGATAGGATTCTATTAGGAATTCGTAGCCACAAAGTTCAAAGAATTCTTGCGCGCTTCTCTCGCAATTGTTTTCCTATTCTTATCCAAACGCGATTAAACAAACATTTTCGCAGACTTACGACTAAACCGACTCGAATTCAGAATCTACGACAGCCAATTAAAGAAAAGAAAGAAAGAAAGGAAGAAAGAAAGAAGAGCTAATTAGAGAAACAATTACGCGTTCAGTCTACTTTTATTCGTTAATTACATCAATATTCATCCTGCTTTTAATCGATACGAAACGCACTTCTAGGGGCGAAGAGGATCGATGTTCTAAATTAAGCATTCGGAGAATTTTCTCACAGAGCCAATTGACCGGTGTGTAGGTCGTTAGCTGTTGCAGCGACAAAAGAGCCGTCCAGAGAGAGCTATGCAATTTCCGTCGAAGGACGAGGGTTTGTCGGCGACTCGCACAAGGCAGAGAGCGAGCCCGCCGTTAGAATCACCATTATCGTCGACAGTATCGATGTTCGTTTGGCGTAGCCCTGAAAAGGCCTCCGCAAAGAGAAACCTGAATGTTTGCCTTGTTACAAAGAAATACGTCGTCGCCTTCAGGGGCTTTGCGCCTTCTTCGAGCTTCGCTCGACGTTAAATGCTTAACGAACGTCGAATTTCATTCACCGCGTGCAACAGGTGTCTCGGTAGTTTCAAGATCTTCATCTATTCGTATCCGCTTACCCTCTAAGTATAACAAGATATCAACGCTCTCTCATCAACAGGTTTCCAACTTGTTATGAAACCACTGATCCACTTCTTCCATCAACTGTACGAACGTTATTTTTCAAATTCATCTTGAAACTGACCATTCGTAGATAAATAACGAATTATCTTACAACTTAAGTGTACAGATCATCAACTTACAAGGCGCGTTTCTTGAAAATCGATCAGAGATCGACTACGGTAGTCGTGTACGATGAAATTGAAAAATTGTGGAAGAATGGAGGCGATCGGTTTGGCTCCTGAAAGCCTCGAATAAACTACAGACTGACGAATTTTCCACGAGTTACCGATGAATATCTACAAATATTTCCTTCGAATTCACTGGCGTAAAAGTAGATCGTTAGCCGGAAATGAAATTATCCTTTTAGAGGAGAATCGAGCGAGTCGATTGAAATCGCGTTTGCTCGTTTGTCGGTGCAGATCGGCGCTTCTCTTAATGGAACGCCGGTGATTTTCCATCGGCCATTCGTTACTCTCTCGTTAAATATTTCTCGATACACGAACACGCGAGCTGTAAGAAAAATTAGCCTCTACTTAAGTCACGTTACCGAGCATGTCCAACTATGTGGATCACAAACCGTGGTAACAGCTAGACGATTCCTCAGAAGGCTATTAAAGCCGAGCTACCGCGAAAGTGCGTTACTACGACTAATACGTAATAGTCTGTACCCCGGAAGTTAGACCGAGTCACCCGCCCACCGTATACGCCATGTTTCTGTCTATAAATTTTGCAGAAGCTCGGTACACGTTCAATTAAGACTGGAGGCGTCACTCACGAACCAGAACCTTCCACGCACGATGGAACTGGCTGAATTTCCGCAATTATTACATCGTGGCATAACAAATATCTCTTTTAATAACTTTACCTAGACCAGCGATAGCAGTAAATCAGGTAATAAACATCTTTGTATAATTTCTGAATTTTCTGCCGTGTCGGATAACTCGTAATCTCTAAAAGCATCTCGTGAAATTTTATTTCTTTTATTTCTATCAAATTTCTTGATATTATATCAGGGGCTGATTATTTATTAATATTTATCAAAGTCGGGAATCCAGGACTTATAAAATTTCGTCGATAATACCAGGGTAATAACAAATTAAATCCGGATAACAATTAGCCAACAATTTTTCTCATTTGTCGTAACGATCGACGATCGACGAAGTTTTCCCTGCGTTCAGTTTCGGAAGAACGAAAAATTCTCTTCGTTACGGCGAATAATCGAGGAAAAGGCATCTGTTTCTCGCACTCTGAAACGCATTAAATTCGCGGAAATGTTCAAATTGAAACAAGTTATATTTCCACGAATACCTTCCATCTCGAAAACCACGCTCGTTATACCATACCACGCTACGATCTAATAATTTTGTAGCTTTTTCAGTCGCTTTTCAACGTCCCTGTGTTCGTTTATCCCCGAGATGATTAATGACATCTCGTACCGGCCATTGAATACTACCGGTGAATCGAAGAATTTTGTTTGGCCAGCTAAGGATGCGCGCACAATTTCTGGCCGCAAAGAAACAGAGAAGCAAAACGAGAATCCCTGATCGTTATTGCTTCACTTAAGACGGTTGTGCGTGAAATACAGAGGATCGGGAAGATGAACCAATCGAAAGACGATCTCATACATCATTCCGCTTATCGTCGGATCAACGCGGCACCTTTAAATCATCGCTTCGCCAACATCATAAATCACGGAACCGATGAAAGCCGATAAATCGAATGGACTTGATCCCGTGGCTCTATAGAAGTAGCATTTAACGGTAACGGTATTAATAATGGGCAAATTTTTCTGGCTAAGTTCAAAGTAGCCGTGTTGATCAGTCGCGTTGATCAACAGTCGCGTTACACGGCACTGGTATCGCCTGGGTGTTAAATATTATTTTATATTTACTAGACTGCGACCGTTTGTGCATTCGCGGAAGAACCTTAAATGCGTACAGATGTACAGATCGCGCGTATTACGATCGTTAACCAGTTAGCTGTCGCGAGCTGTTTGGAAGCTGTGAAAAACGTGTAGCTAAAACGTGTCGGGAAAAATAAGCGACGACAGAAAGTAACGCGGAGTATGCGTGGCTGCTAAAAATACAGAATCGAGTTGCAACGAGACGATCGTTTTATTTTTTAATCTTATCACCGACGAGGCTCGTCGTGACACGAAACATCGCCGTTTCTTCGCGACGAGTATACTCGTCGGGAACAGCCAACTGGTCACTGGCTGAGACGATATCTATTATTAGAATTTCAACTCTTGCGCGTGGAAATTAATCACGGTCGAATCAGCTGTCGGATATCAGGTACCTAGTCGACGTATTAATATTTGTGCACGATATCACAAGTTCCGTCATTTTTCAGGCTGTCTTATGTCGGATCGCGCGTGTACTTAGTACGCGTAGAATATACAAGCGGGAAGAAAGAAACGAGAGAGCAGAAGATAAAAGAGGTGGATCGTTGCAGGTGCAATGTGCACGCAGGTGCGTGGACCATGACCTGGGCGGAGTCATTTCGCGGCCTTCGAAGGGGCGGCACGAAGGAAACGCGACGAGAGAAGATGCGTCCGCGGGTGCAAAGATCTCTCAAGGTCGGAATCGTACCTCTCGTCCTTGTCTCGCTTAATGAGACTCCTTAGAAACGCGAACGTACGTTCTACAGGTGGATGTACAGGTTGTAACGAATGCACAGTGCCGAAGCTTGCGATCGTTCGACGCTCCAGAAAAGGATTGCCACCGATAAAAGTCGAAATCCAATGTCCAAAAGGCTGTCCTCTTTTTTCTCGGCCATATCTTTTACAGCAGGTATGCTACACGTTGTAAAATAAGAGATTCGGATAACGAGCGTTACCATCTTCGTTGCGTGTTGGCCATTTGCAATGTATTTGCCATTGCGGTATGGTAAGTATATTTACGTTCGAAGACTTCGAGTTTGGTCGATGAAACTTTACGCAATCGTGTGATTACGGCCGTGATTACATAAAATTAGTATGAAAATCGATTTTAAGAAAGTCGAAAGTACGCTAAAAGTATTTTAATCGAAGAAGGAAGATATCAAAGTAATTTCATTTGACCCATCGGTGGTTCGGTGTACTAAACACGATTACAAATTCCACGTGAAATTACACGTATTATGCGTCTTTTGACGGTGCACCAAGTGGCGTTTATGTTGGCGAAGGTTTCGCGTTTCTACGTATACCTGCACGTTCTCCCTTTATCCGGCAACGGAGCTGATCCCCAACAAAGAGGAAAAGTAAAGAGAAGAGGCAGCAAAAAGTAGACCGATCGAGACCTGGCATTTTTCTGCTAAAGTACTCGCTCCAAGCCCCATTACAGGCTGCCTGGATAAATATAGACTCGGTGAGTTAGCGAATACCTGTTAAAAATAGCAGATTCTCTTTCTTGGACCAAGATTTTATGCTTTCGCTCGCTGATATTATAACGTACGTACGTGCGTGTGTATCGGTCTAGGAGTAAATTGAAATTTTGGCCAAGCGGGGCAGTCTTTTATGGCGGCAGATAAATGAATTACGATCACGAGTCACGGTCTGGAATTAAATAGTTACGGCTTCATTATGAAATCAACGTGAATGACTAAAAGAACAGTTAGTATGCGATCGAGTATCTCGCTACTTTTGATTCATGGCAGAAACAGTAAATTCGTAGAATACAAATTAGTTGGCTATTCGGATCTGAACTAACGTTAATTAATCGATACGACGAAGCGACGTTACAGAGATCTCGTATCAATCTCCTAGCGAAAAAGCACAAACGAGCAGATTTTTGAACGATCGATACCGCATCGTCGTGAAAATTATTCTTTTCGATATTACGAGTGAGTTTCTTTCTTATCACAAATAAACGAGAACAACCGCAATGAAAATATATTTCGTTGGAAGTTGTTTCTATGCTTCGATTTAAACCTTATCATCTACTGGCAACCATACAAATACCCACTAAATTCGAAATCACGAACGCTGCAAGGCGTTTAAAGGGATCTCTCGCTTATGAGAGATTACGATCTCGTTGGCGCGTGTTCAATCGCCGCAACCGTTTGTCGCTACGTGTTCAACAACAATTTCCCATATTCCGTAGACACGTCACGTTCCCAAGTGAGTATATCGTCCCTGTTGGACCACGAACAGAACTCGGATCGGAGTAGCAGATAACATCCGCGAAGAATTCTCAAAGAAGACACCCTTGAGAATTATATTTTTCTTATCTCCGACGACTACCACCGTACGATTAAGTAAATTGCCTACTCTTGTTTTTCTATTCACGATCGCTCTTCAATTTATATATCCATAATTCTATATTTAATTGCTCCGATTTGAAGTGGAATATGCTGTTCTCCGATAACGACGAAATTCATCGTTTTATTTCAACGTTTCATCACGGCCGACCGTGACACAGGACACGCCTATCGAATTAAACTTCGATAAAAATGGATCTATTTTATATACCGAAAGTCAAATTCTCGTTAATGAAATAAGAATGACATGGAAAGCTATACCGAATTCGACGATCGTTCAATTCCATGTAAATACGCTGTTGTAAAATTTCCGCGTACGTCGCGGCCGAGTCAAGCACTGCGACAACAACGTCCTTGTTCGAGGAAGACTCGACGTCTCGACGACTCGAAATTATTCGTAGTTGCGAGGCGAGAATGGTCGTCCGACCGGATACGGGTTCACCGAAACAGGAGACCGGAAGTACGCGTGTGATCCTCGAATGCTGGCAACGATCGAGAATTTGCATGTACGTGCTACCATCGAGGATCACGTAGGACACTGGACGTTAATGCGACGAAGGATTTTCCAAAGGTCTCGCCTTCTCAACGAAGACGAATTATAAATAATGCAATAACGCGATAAGTCTGATGCTTTGAGAAACAAACAGCTGCGGCTCGCAGCAGCTTGTGAAAAAGAGCCCGCGCGCTGCTTCTTTTTATACGCGCTGCATTCAGCTTCACCTTGCAGAATGTCGTAAGTCTTGATTTCATTGAGGAAGAAAGTGAACTGTTTGTACGCGTGTCTGTTTCAGCTCACGGTGTTCCATTTTGTCGACAGCGTTCTCTCGGTGTAATTACTGAAATCTTCTCGTTAACGCGAGCACGCGTCACGTATGACGACACCTTTCCTCGCAATTAGAGTGTGTCCGACACGAGTCGTCTCGGAAGATTCAGATATTCGAAGAATTAAGGAAATCGATCAACGATTCGAAGCGAACGACGCAAGGTGCGAGCGTTCGCGTTAAATCTGATGATTTCTCGAATTCCTAAGACAAGATAAACGATCGTCTCATCGTTCGTTGAATTTTCTTAACTTCCCGATGGCGAAGATCGCTCGATGTTCTCGATCGAAAGCTAGAAACACCCAGTACAGGCTGGAGGATCGTTTAAAAAGAAAGAAAAAAAAAAACGAGTATTCGTGAAATTACAGTGTTTCGCCAGTTTCATTCAAGAAGGAACATAAATTGCAGCTTTTCGAACGATATCCTTCGCGAGTCAATCAACGAGGCCGCTATTTTCACAGATCTTGAACCGTTAACTCGGTTCTGACGTAACAACAACATAATAAATGCCTCCACCCAATGGCCATATTAACTGAGCTATCGCTCAACGTATGGATATTTCTCATGACCTTAAACCGGTCGTGAAATTTCTGTCATTTAATCGTCGTAACTTGAAATTTTCCAATTTTCTAAACGAGACATTAAACTACGAGAATAGGTTGCTTGTTCGAAACGAGAGAAGCGGGCATCGAATCGAAGAGAAATATTTCAGTTTCACGAAAAAAGTTCGATTATTTGCGAGACGTACGCGTCACAAGTGCCAGAACAGCGGAATTCTCGAAACGAAAATTGTTATTGTTTCAGGTTCGATTCGATTTCCATATCAATATACAACCAGAACGAACTGATCGATACGTATTTAAAAAGCAACTGTACTATCCTCGTACAACTATACGAATCACGAATCATCACAGCGAATTATCACAGTGGCATATTAAAATATCTCAAAGTATGTTCACGTGTCTCGGATCGTGTAAGTGGCTTCTAAACCTAACAACGTAATAAGCGTTTCCACGAAATACGTATTTAACCGAACCATCGAACACGTGGATCGCTTCGTGATCCTCGACACTTCGAGTCTGAATAGAACGCGAACAAAAAGGAATACAGACTGCCCTATGTAAAATGGAATCACGTTAACCGTGACAGGACCGTGAAGGAAAGGAAAGGCTCGTAACAGTTTTGGTTCGAGTTGGTTTGCTTCTAAGTAAAACGGAAAGGCGGTACTGGAGCTCGCGGCGGTACGCCTCTTCTTGATTTACCACGAACCGGAAGATACCCGAGACTCGCAAGATCGTGATGTATCACGTTGGGTTGACCTTCTGGGTCTCTCAGGACCTCGCTGCTCGGATTCAGGATTTCCAACCGAGGCTCGGGTCACCCGGAAATTTCTACACCGCGTATCTTATGCTACGGTTGTATTTCATGTTATGGCTTTTGGAAATACGATGACGTCGGTACGGTCATCTCGATAGGAAGTGAGCGACGCAGCATCGAATCTTGGCTTATCTTTGTGTCGTCGACGTTTTCTTATTTCGATCGAACGTATTTCTGAATGCGGACAATCGCATACCTTTGTACACGTGATTAAAGAGATTCGACTACGTCGCGTAAATTTCATACAAATTACATCTGGCAAGCGTAATATTTATTTTTTTGAAAAATGTTAAACGTCCAACGAATTGGTTCTATTTCGTCAACTATCGAAAAGATCGCGGACGACGCGTTCGCAAGGAATTTGTACGTTAATCGTTCAAATATGTATTTTCACCAGTCACTGTATCTAAATGTCACGAGATAGTTCCGAAGTCACGTTTAACTCACGGTCACCGCGTACGTCGATGAAACTTAATTACGTCCACGATATTAGAAATTGAGCCGAGATTCCGACGATCCATGGATCACGGTTGGCTCTGTAATTATATTACAGCGATGAGTCGTCTTCGATGGACCTTCGATTATCTAGGATTCTTTCGCGTGTATGCGTGCACGTGTAAATCTACGCCATCGATTAGTTCTTCATCCTCCGGATATAATTGTTGTTCACGTTGGCATCGTTGAAAAATTGCTGATATTATCGACGCGCTATTATATTGTTTGCAGTCTTCTAGCTCCTATACGCATTTTCAGATTGCTTTCAGTGTCCGCCGATCACGCTAATCACGATAATCTCGTCTCATTACGGCATTAATGAGTTACAAAAAGTTTCGTGTAACGCGTCACACATTCGTGAAACCATTATGCCGAATACTTAAATACTATGATGGATCGCTGTACGTAGACCACAAGTCAGGGCCTCGTAAATTGGGTCCGTTGAACCTAACTGTCCATCATTATGGTGATCACAGCTAGACAAAAAGGAAGGTCACTGGCTGCCTTCGTAGTCCTTTTTTTCATCCTTCTACCGGCTCCCTAACGAACAGATCTAATTATATCCTGGCTTAACCAGTCTCCGACACAATATTATCGGAGATATCGACCAAGACGTAAAGGCGGCTAATCGAGGATAGTTAACGCAATTTAAATATCGTTTGAATTTGTTCGCTCGAAATTGACTCTTTTCTTCCGTTTCTTTGCCTAATTAACGGACACTGATGGTTTTAGTTTCCGTCGGAGCGAGCAATGATAATTTACCGATGTTAGGCAAGTTGTTTCATTTTAGAGAAACGATAATTCTCGTTTGGAGAGGGAAAAAGAAATGGATGTTTATCTAAATAGAAACGAATGTACATATACTTAAGATTAAACGGCTCGCATTATGCTTTATAGAGGAGAACTGTAATTAATATAAGATTCTTAATTACACGAAGCATCTGGGTATAAATATAGGATGGTCGGTGATAAATGGAAAATAAACGAGTTAATTCGGATAATGCAATTACATCGAGTTACGTTTTTCATAAATCCAGCTGTCTTGAAATCTTCAATTCCAATCTAATCTCTCATTCACGTATCGAAGCGCAGTTTTATATAAAATATATCTCTGATATCTTCGCTAAACGATTAATTCCCTAATAATAATAGTAATAATTATCCGTACTAATAAGTAAAACTCGGCCTCAAAGTAATTTTAATAATCGAATTAATCTATATATATTTCCCATTATTTTCTTCATCGAATAAAATCATAAGCGGCATAAGCGATCGAGCGTAAATGGCTCGCAGGACGAAGGCGCAGTCCTCGCCTAAGCTCGTGCGTGAATGGAGGATCGCGTGTGCGCGAAGATCAAGATCGTGATCGCATAGCTGCGTAACGATCAATGCCAATTTCTGTGGTCGAGGTTGTTCACGCGCGTTTCGCGTGGAAAATTGGCAAACGCCCATCTCGTACCCTTCCACGTAGCGACGTAGGTGTTCCTCGCGAACGTATCTCTTTTTTTCACGTTTCGACGAACACTCGGATGATCGTATCCGTACGCGGACGAGGCTTTCCACGTAATGAGCGCACGTCAAATGCAACACGCGAGAAGAAAGATTAGAACGTGTCTAGAAATGAAGTCAGCGAATTCTAATGAACTCTTTGCTCGTGGCCAATGCGGTTACATTCGAATCGCTGATTCATGCGTTCACGTTTACCAAGAGTCGCAGAACCTTCTGCAACGGCTGTTCCACTTGACATAATTGTATAATCTTAAGGTTTTACGAGGACGCTGGTCGAGATTAGTTGAGATAGTAATGGTGTAGCTTCGGTTAATTCTATCGGGAATACGTTATTTGATGCAACGAATCGTCTCTCCCTCTACCTCGTTTCGCTCCAGTCTTTCTACAATTGTAATATCCAGTAATTTGGCTCTTATCAACCACCCGAACTTTACACATCGTATTTTAAATACATCTGTGAATACTTTCATTCGCCAGAATGTCCGCGTCTATCCAAGTCGTATTTACATTACGTTAGTCCATGGAATTTACCTCATTTTAATCGCTCTAATAAATTTTGCAAGAAAAAGACCTTGACCGTTCTTGACGATCGATCCGTTTCAGTCAGTGTTACATAGAATCAGCGTTAACTAATTACCAGCATTACCTCAACACTCTTGGAATATGCCAATCCTATTTCTCTGCGAGAAAAAAAATACCAACACCGTGTATAAAGTAGTACGAATACTTTGTACAGCGTACACTCCATACAAGATATTACAAATACTTTATACAGCGTAAGAAACCGCTGGTGTAAACATTTTCCTGGAAAATATCGAAAGAATTCGGCCATTGAACCGAACCGTTCAACCTTGACTGATCTCTACCGATCTATCCTTCCTTTTAGATGGCATTCTCGATACATCATTGTCCCTCCTTTCTCGCTCGTCGGATCTTCCACCGGCTGAATTCGTTTGGTATTCGAAGCGAAGTATGCCAGCGAAATAACAGTACCCAAGAGCCACGACGGAGAGCCGTGAAACGGTCCACCTCTTGCTGGTCCTAGCCGGCTGCCAGCTAGGTCAGTGCCACTTCGAGGATTTAGTGTCACTCGAGCTCGGTTACCGAAGCGTGCAGCCGAGAAAAATAAAGCAGGGGAACACGCCGGAATCGTCGCAGACACGAAGAGGCGATCAAGGAAACGTTCAACGATGATAATGGAGGAGGAGCTGGTTGGGGCATTGCGCGCAGAACAACAACGACGTTTTCGAACCACCGCGAGAATCACGGGGAGAGACCGAGAAGAAGATGAACGACAGCATTGTTATCATCGCTTTAATCACCGTCTTTGTTACCTTTCGTTCCCTTCCTCGAGAATCCTCCCGTGGCAGACGTTCCAAGAGTGTTTTTAAAAGACCGCTACGGCGAAATAATATTTATACTACCGCTCGCGAGTGTTATGCTGCCTCGAGTTACGTTTATAATGCTCGCAAGTATTTAGATATATGTAGCGGGTTTGTGGTTACAGTGAATTTCATCGCACTCTACCGAAAACGATGATAAATCGATGCCAAATAGAAGATACAGGTTGTTACCTTAAAAACCTTAAAAGATGTACTATGATTCAAGACGATAATAATTGTCAACTGTTTCGTAGTATTTAGATAGGTTCGCGAATTTTTACGGTTGCGGTGAATTTTATCACGCTGTAGATTCACGATGAATTAACTTTTAAATCAAGACTGCCGACTATGTAATTCGGGAAGAAAGGAGAGACATCAAAGCGTGTTGTATTCGCGTGCATCGAGTATCAGCAAGATTAGGGGAAAAGAATTATCCCCGAGTTGTTAGACATTAGAAACGCCGAGGAAGTAAGAATCATATTGCACTTTGTGCGAGAGATTATAAAACTAAGAAAATTGACGTCGGTCGAACCGTAACGGATATCACGTTAGTATGTCGCAGCGTTTATGTGCGCACATATTGCTACAATAATAACCAATACAATCCTGTTCGCAGTAGCCTGAAATACGAGCAAGCACGCGATACAGCAACAAACTTAATTGCTACGGTAATAATTATCAATCAGACAATTCGCAAAGATGTATCTGCACTATCCAACAATTTTAAATACAACCAACTTAATCTAACTTTCCGAAACACCGTGTATACGTTGCGTTCGCAGGATGGTTATTGATGCGCTTGCTCGCCGTGTCTTTCGGGAACAATTTCCCGCCGCGTTTACATTGTATAACGCGACGGTTGACAAAGATGAAAAATCAGCCCGAGGATTATAGTCATTATTCTCGTTGCATTGCCGCGGCTGATAGCGATTTGTCTGGCGCTCGCGTTCTTACGGCCTCCCGGCGTCGACAAAAGGACCGGAGCTGCCTCCCTTCGCGCGTTCTTCGACGCGCCAACCTTTTGTACGATCGCGAATTCCCTTGACCGCCGGTTCGTTTGTAAATTATTAGCAAGGAACACGCTTATCGCCCTACGACCAGCCGCCGCGCGTATATCGGTTATATCGGTAAATCATAGCCGAGCCCTTTTCGCCTTCTATCCTCGATTCGTAAATCGTTGGTCGTGGAATCGTACGCGGCACCACGTAGCCTGTAATTACTTAAGCTGTCAGAGTATGATAGCTTAAGGACAATCGTAGTCTGCCGGTCGAGGTTGCTGACATTGTCGCGTGAATCGATACGAGATGAGTCAGCCCTAGTGCGCCAACATACACCGTAGTGGTTGTTCGGATTTGAGGAGCTCGCAACGACAACCAGGCAACTCCAACAAATAAATTGCGTTTGTTCGAGGACAAAGAACGCTACAGGTTTCACGTTCGAACGACTAGAAATTTATCTAGACTCTACTTTCGGATTTAAGACATCGTTTACGCATATATATCGTATATTGCGTATAATTCGTATATCGAGAATCCAAGTAGCGATCGTTGTGCTTGCGATATAAGACGGAGAAATTGATGAAAAACGGGGGTTGGTCGATTTGGTTTCGCGGAAGGTTCAGATCGTAACTTTACGAGACGTTGAACAGAACTGCGATGCATTCCGTAGGAAACGAAAACGAACACCTTCTCGACGTTTACGCTGTTACGCTGGACTTGAAAAGGAAAAGTAGGAATGCATCGAACTCTGAAACAATGGTGTATCTGTTGCTGCAGGGTCAATGGACATAGCAGTGCCGAGCACGCGTGTCTTTGACCGGAATGACACGCAGAAGTGGTATATGCTTTATCTTGATGCGTGGAAAAGCCGTAATTGCGTTGCACGATTTTAATTGCACGACGTCCACTCGTTTGCAACCTGTGATTTTAACGGAACACCGCGTAGGTAAATGGACAACCGATGGGATAACGCATGCATTCAAATTAACGTGAAAAAATTAGCAGAGAATCGGCAATTTTATCTCGGCGGCTGTTCCTTCCTGTGAATGTCGCGCGTTAATTCGCATTCGGTTCGTGTCGCGTTCGTTTCACAGGTAGAAAACGATTGACAGCGTGGAGAACTTTATCGGTTGTTTCGCGGTTTAGCCGCGAATAAATGCGCGCTAATCGCGATGTTTGTCGTTTGTCGGCGATTCAACAACGGTACTAACGGGGCACGAGCAATCTGTGTCGTACGATTAGGAATGTTTGGTGAACCGAGCAACGATATTTGGAGTCGATAAAACCAACGTGGACAGACGATACGAGCGATTAAGCGCGAGTTAATGGACGCGCAAAGTATTTCACGTGCTCGACAGAGAATTTGGACACATAATTGAGATAGGTATATCAAAAAACAAACGTACGAGATAGGAAATATTAGAAGAATATTTTACAAAATTGTTTCGCTTATTTTTCAAGTATGTAAAATACTTATCGGGCACGTTAAATGATGTCTTATGTAGAATTTAGGACGAGATTCGTTAATTTGGAGTATACAAAGGATTAAAGATCGATCTTTTTTAAATAATGAAAATACATATTTTCTGGACGATTTGATAAAATGACGTTTAATCGGTTCTCTTAGAACTAAACGCGTTGATCTTGTCGTGAGATCTCCTGCAATTTTGTTCCATTAATAATGACTTTATCATAGGATTAATATCATAGGATGTTTGTCGTACGAAGGATGGTCAAATGTTCAATGTTACGAGTGGTACCATACTTTTGTTACTCCTGCATTCCGATGCAGTCGATGCGTTTTTGTACCTTCAAATTTTGCATAAATGCATAAATATTCATGGTTTGCACGTAAGAAGATCAAACGCAAATATCCAAGAATCATGGACGAGAAATGCGCATCTTGCAGCGAACAGTACAACAGTGTCTCTTCTCTCCGGCGTCCTTCTAACTCTGAATGCATTCATATTTTAGATGCTGGCATAGAGTTGCACGCGAGAGAGGCGTATGCTCGACCGAGGATAGAAGAAGGTATGGAAGTGGCAAGGAAAGGCGTGTCGAGACAGTCGAGGAGAAAAGGAAAGAAGAAAGCCGAGGATCATCGTCATCTTCTCGCGATGCCAAGCGAGGCAAACTTATGTAACGCTTTCATGCAAGACAAGGCCAAGGTTTCCACGACTCAGACAGACGGCTCTCGGCTACACCTTCGTTCATAAGTGTTAGCATATCTATGGAAAATATTTTTTCTTCGTAGAATATATTTCGCATTAATTTCAGGCAATGTAATTTACGAGATATAATTATAAAGGATATATTTTCAATTGTTACGTAATTGTGGGAAAATCGAGAACGTAAAAATGCACAGAATTCACATAACGATACAAACTACAAGTAGAGATGTCTAAAGATAGAGTATTCGTCCTACTATTTAGTACTATTGCAATTATTATCGAGTCAAATTTCTTTAACCAGTTAACCGCGTTCGACGTGCATACACGTCAGTGTTTGATTTTAGCTACGCACACCGCGATGGATTTCCGAAACTAAACTTCGTGGCAAACAGATTAAAAAGCAAGCGATTTCGTTTCGTTGTTAACTCGACCACCATGTTTGAACTTTTCCAAATTTCACTCGTCTGAACTGGTTGGAAGACGAAGAGACTTACGTAATTCGCTGGTTCGCTAGATTTTCCCATTCGGCAAGGGCTCGATTAACCGGACGTTAACTAAGATTTTCTTCCACTAAGTGCAGTTGCATGGTATCGTATTTTTACGATGAAGGTATTTAATAATTATAATGTTGATCGAACGATTCGTTTCGTAAATTAAATTAGATGAAATTAAATAAAAAATTTTAAATACGCGGTTTTGTGCGGATTTCCCATACTTATGAACGGAGGTGTACGTACGTGTGGTCCCTCTGCTTCATATTGTTTTATGCCACAGTCGGCGACGCATTTAATTACGTCTATCGAAAGAAACGTCGCGGATCTTGTTCGTCGGACCACCAAGATGGTGGAATTTCGAGTCAGGAGGCGGCTGCAACGCGTAACAGGACAATGCTCGATTGTATAATTTGGACGCGTCCTCCGTGGGGACGGATAACTTCCTTTGAGAACAGACCTTAGCCACCGTGTGTACCGTGTAATTATTTTCTGAGATCGTTGAAAATATAAAAAGGCTGTTCGCGCGAGAATTGTTTGACAAGGACTCGAAGGTTTCGTCCGGTTGATGTTTGTGAAGGTTTCAATGTCGCTGCTGTTAAGGTTTCTTAAGGTGTGTGTGTGTGTGTGTGTGTGGTTTAAAGCACCGAATGAAAAAATGATTTGCAGATCCTTTCGGCTAAATGTTACATCGACTTGGACACGTTTTATTTAAAACGAAGATTACGAATAAAGAAGACGATTAATTAATCCAATAAAAGTAATTGGTGGTTTAAAGCGGCGAATGAAAGTGATTTTCGGATCTTTTCGGTTAAATGTTGTCAAGACTTGGACAATCTTTATTTAAAATGGAAATTACGAATAAAGAGGACGATTAATTATTCCAATAAAAGTAATTGGCGGTTTAAAGCAACGAGTGAAAATGATTTTCAGATTTTTTTTTTTTTTTGGTTAAATGCCATTGACTTGGACACCTTTTACTTTAAAATGAAAATCACGAATAAAAAAGACGAATAATCATTTCAGTTACAATAATTCCTGGCTTAAAACACCGAATGAAAATGACGACTTTGACATTTTTTTTGGTTAAACGCTATTGGCTTGGACGCTTCTTACTTGAAATGAAAATTACGACTAAAGAAGACGATTAATTATTCCGATAAAAATAATCGGCGTCTTAAAGCAGCGAATGAAAATGGCTTTGAGATATTTTCGGTTAAACGCTATCGATTTCGACGCTTCTTACTTCGAAT
Source organism: Bombus vosnesenskii (assembly GCF_011952255.1). Taxonomy (NCBI): domain Eukaryota; kingdom Metazoa; phylum Arthropoda; class Insecta; order Hymenoptera; family Apidae; genus Bombus; species Bombus vosnesenskii. The sequence continues at coordinate 553,341 of NW_022882948.1, forward strand.
GAAAATTACCAACGAGGAAGACGAATAATCGTCTCAACGAAGACAAAGAGTACATCTGAAAGCGAAGCCGCGTGCGAGCCAATTTCAAAATATTTGGACAAACGATTCGCACGTGATGAAGCTGCGTGAAAGCCAAGAAATGCAAAAAGAAATGTGGTACCGCGGAAATGTAGCTAATAAAGACGAACAGAAATGGATCCGTCACGTTTCCTCCTCGTAATTTCCAAATTGAAATCGACGTGCAACGGAACGACGATGGTGTCACAGCGCTTAAAGCTTGCAAGTAACGTTCCTCAAAAACAATGAAATTCGCACTTTACACGCGCAACGTTTTCAATACTCCGAGAAATAATTATGTTCGCTGCGTTGGAAGCGGCGGTACCTGCTACGCGTTTCCACGGAAATTACAGTGTAATTTAGTAACAATTTCAACCGTAATTATCGCACACAAATACCGCCCTTATTTTCAGATTTTACACGTCAAAAATTCACAGCGCAGCGTGTAGTTACACATTGTTCTTTGTTTTCTTTTTTCTTCTTCTTTTTCCTCATGCACGTTTCTCGAGGCGTGCGATTGACACTGAAAGCATTCCTTCTCGTTAGGTCCGTTATCGGCTCCTATCTTATCTTTCGAGAAGGTTTCCTTCCTTTTTCTCACTTTCGATGCTCCCCTTCGTCGCAGACAGTTTTTGTTCGCTTCGTCGGCTAATAACGGGAAACGGTGGAACGGAACAGGCATCGAGAAATCTCTAACGAGTTCCATGGAACTCGAGCGAGAACTGTTTTTGCTCCGTTATTCGTCACTTTTAGTGTCAATCGGTATTCGTGTCTGTTTCGTACACTGTCGCTTAAAAATTGACGCCAACAGCGCTCGTGTTCTTACGGTTTACGAAGAGGAATAAACCGAAGCATTTCAAATGTATCGGTTCGTTTCCTATCTCTGATAACGTCAAAGGGAAGAAACTTTTTCGCATTAACAGCAAACACGGACGATGGTAGTTACGTATCATCGAGTTACGTACCACTAGTGAAGCGACGATGATTGTCGATATTCGACAAAATATTTTTCTGTTGTTCCTTTATGAATTACGTTTTTCAATAGCATTTCCATTTTTATTATCGCGTTGTTCGCGGAATATTTATAACGATTAGTATTTTTATGTACGTGTTTACGTAATGCGCATTGGAACGAACACGATACGTATATTAGCTTCTAATAAATTGATTTATCCGTGTACACTGCGATTCTAAATTCCTGGTACAAGTTAGTATACGACCATCATATTTAAACGTTTGGATTTTCCCTTCATAACTGCTCAAAAACTAATGGTCTAAAATGTCTGAACAATCGATTATGTATTGCATTATTCATCGAATTTTACTTGTGCTGCGCACGCTGCCTGTGAAACGGGTTTTCTTTTAATAAATGCAGTCACACTCCTCCTTCGTAAACTTAATGCGTTCGCCGCGATGCACGTCAGAATGATTTCCGGTACGGATCATAACGGAGTTGAAGTGTAAGCATCCGAATATCCGGAGACGGGTCTAACCGATGTCATGATTTTTTCGTATGTTTCTCATGGAGAAGAATTACATTCGATCTCTTCTATTTCTCCAACTTCGGATTTCTTACTACGTTATTTTTATAAATAGATCTCGAAATTTTTAACGGATACTTCGTACGTCGAACTTGAAATTAGTCTGTCGATACTTCGTAGTCTTTAATTCGTCAATGTTTCCCTTCGTTTTGTAAATTTGTCTGCTCTCGGATCATTTACATTTAGAATTTTCCCTTCTTTTTACACAGCTTTTTAACCATTTCACTTGTGACAATTTTGAATTCGATCGCAACTCGCTTTCAAATTTTCGTAGCTTAATTCCACTCGTGTCTCATCCGACGTACCAGATGCAAACTACCAGAAGAAAAATAAACTTCACTGTATGGATCGCCGAGACAGTCACCGTTACTTAACCAATTGTAAGTGTGAAACTACCTAAATGATACTACGATGACAGATGATATTTTCCGTGAGAGACAAAAATACTCGAACCAAAATATTTATAGAAGTATTTATAAACCAGAAATGGCCAAATCCAAAAGCATTGCCTTGGTTTACCGTTTTAATACGGCGTTGTGATACGCGCAAATTTCGATCTCCTCTGCTTCGTATAATATTTAATTCCCCACAGATTCTTTCGATCCTAAATACCCCACAGAAGCTAACTACTAGTATTATACTTTACGTAAACATTTCGCCTTTATTTTATATTCAATCCTGGCCTCCGATTTCGCGCAAATACTTGCATTTTTACACGACTCGATGTTTCCCATTTTGCGTCCTCCTTTTTCCCATTTCCCACTCGATCCACTTGGCGGCACAACGCCGGTATCACTCACCTGATAAGGATAAGCTGCTGGTCTGTAGTAGCTGCCGGTGTTAATCGCCGGGTAACTTTTGCTGCTGCTGCCACACATAGAAGCCATCTTTCATTGATTCCTCTTCGTTTCTCTTCCAGCACCAGTTCCTTGCTGCTCTTTTTCCACTCACGTCCAACTTCCACGGACAATGGGATCGCGTCGTCGCCGTCGTCGTCGTTGCCGTCGTCTCAAACGTTTCCAGACGCGTTCATTGTTGGACACAGTTCCTTTTCTTCTGCAGTCGTCCGTGAACGATTACTACCGATCGTTAGAGAAAACAGAGGCGGAAATTTATTCGAGGGAAACGCGAGTGTTATACGCCTCCGCTCGAGCTGGAGATTCGCGCGCGTAGACACGCATAGGCCAACGATATGTTCGCGATGCCCGTGGTATTCAAGGTCACGGTTGTAGCACAATTTTTTTTTTCACAGTCCTCAATAGTCCCGTTAAGCACAGTTGCCGATATATTCATACGCGACCAACGTATTTTTTCTTCTCTCGCTCTGTCTACCTTTTAATGGGTCGACCCATAAAAAACCAGTTCATTTTTCAGACCTGTTTTAAATGCTTTCGAACCACGCTGGTCCCATTTTTCACTCCGTTTGAAACGCAGAATCTCAGCTTCGATACCGATCACCAGAATCGTTTGCAATTAACATCGATCGTTTTCGATCGCTTACGATTGCCTCTGATCACTTTCCCTATGACTTCTCGCACGATAAACTCCTCCCTATGTCCGACGATCAACCGCTAATCCAACGTCTTTACCAAGAAATAAAGAAACTCTAAATTTCGATCACGCGGTTTATCCAAGCACCGCGATCGGTTCGATGTTTTCAACGACAAATTCATTCGCGATCGTTTAACCGATGTCCCTTTTGCTCGTCTCTCTTTTTTCTAATTTATAAGGAGCGAGTGTTTTAGCGAACGTAGGCAAATCGTTGAACGATAGGTTTCGAAGAAAACGTATATCGTAGTTCGACGAGAGAGGATCGAGACGAGGCAGAAGGCAAGCGGCACCACACGTCCTTCCTCCGAGACGGTTGACCACCGACTGACAGCAGGAGATCTTCACGCACCGCCGTTCTTCATCTTCATCCTTCCCGTTCGGCTAACAGGCACTGTACGCCGTTCATCCGACTTCTTCTTAAAGTCGAGCGAGTTAGCTTTGTCGGCTAGGCAACGCTTCACGCTACCTTACTTTTTGGCGGGTCCACCACCTCGTGGGAACCGAGCCGAACGCTACTTTTCTTCCTTTAATTTTCGTCGCTGTTTCGCTTCTTTCCCTGCCTCTCTCTTCTTCTTCTTACTCCTCTTCTTAGGCAAAAGCTGGATTTCTTCGTTCTTCTTGATTCCACCGCGTTCTTTCACGTCACACTCCACACCCAATTATATTTTTCCAACGTTAAAACCTCTCTTCAGTCTGCACGAAACACGAAGCGAGTCTCACCGGTACGTCTGATTTCTCGCTTCGGTTATTTCATGTCGAACATTTTCTTAAAACGTCGCACGGATTCTTTCGTTTGCCGAAATGAACTGTAAGATGGAAATATAAAGATTCGAGGATCGCAGTGGCGCTGGGTTAAGCAAAAGGCAGATTTCTTTCCTTTTTTCTCTTCCCAAGCGAAACGTAAATTTTCGTTTCTTTTTCTTCTCTGTATTCCTCTCGGTCTTCGTTGTGCTTCGGGCAGCCAGGGTTCGTGCCTCACGGTCGCCGCGCCAATTTGTTCCGATTTCGTTGCGTCGCCATCGGAATCGACCCATTGCCCGCGAAAAGAGTCCCACAGACTCTGCGATTACGTTTACCTCGACGCTGCTCCTGTAATGAGAAAATGGCGTCCCGACGTCCGCGACTCGCGTTTAACGCTCGCGCGGAGATTTCGATACGCGATCAGGCGTAGTACGGACGAGGTGATTTCGATGCGCGCACGAGGCGCTGCCTTTCAGCCGTCGAAATCCCCTCAGCGTTCAGTCTTCTTTCAGCCTGAAACATCGGACCAGCGACGAGCTTTCCGAGGGAATTTCTCATTTTTCGACGTAGGTGTGGCGCTCGTCTTATTTCTACCATTCTGTTACCGTTATCGTGATTTTTGCGCTCCAACGATCGTCTCACGAGTTTGTTTTACCCTTCGTATAATTGTACTAAAATTCTCAGCGAAATTTTACTCGTCGCAAACTACAAATTACCAATACTACGAGCTTAAAATGTACATAAAATACGTGAAGACGTACGAAGATGCGCAAAGATTCGTAATACGTCGAGTATACTCGTCGAGCATTTGCCAGACGAGAGGAATATCCGTTTAGGAAGCAATTTATCATTCATTTGACAAACTTAATGAAAATACGAATTTTTTGGGTTCATGAAAGTATGGAATTTTTTGGTATGGCAAATAAGTCGGTGCGTCGCTCAGGGTGGCAAATAAATGAGTGAGAGTTTTTGTCAATGTCGACTAATACGTACTCCTTGTTTGCGAAACCATTAAAATGTACGTGAAATAGATAAAGACGTACGAAGATGCGCAAAGATTCGTAATACGTCGAGTATACTCGTCGAGCATTTGCCAGACGAGAGGAATACCCGTTTAGGAAGCAATTTATCATCCATTTGGCAAAGTTCATGAAAATATGGGATTCTTTGGGTTGACAACTAAGGAAATGCGGATTTTGTCAATATCAACTAATGACAAATTCCTTAGTTGCGAAACCATTAATCATCGAAACGTTCTTATCTGTCGATATTACGATTTGCTCGTGAAATTTTGTCAAGCCACTGAGACGATCTTTCAATTACAGGACGATCTTGTAATTTTCTCACAAATATGCTCTCGACCTCGTCGTATTAAACGCAACGACGCTCTTAAATTTCTTATCTCGCATTTTCAACCGGCAATCCCGATTCCTCTAACTGCATCGTGCGTTAACGTTGCAGCCTACGCTGCATAACTGCAATTATCGTTTTATATCAGACCGTTGCACCTATATACATATAATGGACCGAGGTATCCGTAGATTACGCGGCACGATAATAACCGGCACTGATGCTTGATTAACAAACTTGAAAAGAATACAGTAACAGTATAGCAGGGGTGCAGGACCGTGTTCATTGTATTCAACACCGATCAAAACAGTAGGTTACTATGCGGTCTCTACAGTTCTCTGCGATGGTACTCGTATTATTCACGACGAGTAACGCTATTCGTAAGAGAAGTTAATGATACTGGTTGCACGACCCTTAATGAAACCCATCGTCGTCTCGCCTATGTAATATCGTTGCATCGATAACGGTAAAAAAATTTCCACCCGCAAAATTTCTCACGCTGGACATCGAGGGTACGGGTACGGTGGGAGTGGAATTTAAGTATGTATTGTGAGCATGGAATTCGCAGAATAATTTCACAAGAAATTAGCACAATACAGGAGTCATTATATGTAAAATTATTGTAATTGTTTTACTATCAGCTTTTTGCTGCCAATTTCTCCAGTTATCCTAGTTACGGGCTGTAACGCGCGAGTGGAAACGATCTTCGCGATTTTTAAAATAAAAGCTCGTCACCTTTTTCTTTTTTTCGTGGTCATCGCTTTTTACCACTCTCAAAGACGTTGAGTTGTATTATATCTGCGTGACAGAGGAAGAGAATAACAATGTAACGTAACAAATTACGAAGAAGAACCATCGATTTAATGTATAAATTCGTAAGAAATAATATCACCGAAAACATTTTGATATATTGCTTTTTCTAAAATAAAAGGAGACGAACGTACGCCAACAGCAGATGACACTTTTGCGTAATGTTTCTTCCAATGAGAATTATCAAAGTCCATGGAAAATATAACAATTACGATTATTTGTTATTCAATTATAAAATAACTGCAAATTTACATTCTTCCGATATAATGAGAAACATATAAAACCTGAATAGAGAATCGTTTATCTACTAAGTATTATAACTAGCATCGTAAGTACATAAAAATCCGCGAGTCTACTTATTATAATAATTTTATCGTATCCAAGTCTTTTAGAGGAACCTCGATCGAAGTACTTTCACCTTCGACTAACGACATCAAGTCAATATGCAAATCTATTCTTTGAAAGCGTTAGTTTCCTGTAAACGGTAAAGCGTAGACTTTGCATCGTAGCTATACGAAAACTTTTGCGAAAGGCTGTATTGCTGGCTTTCAAATCCGACTGTGTACACCTGCTTTGTCGACCTGGTTCCTAAACACGACCGGAATCTACGGGTAATTATCGTGAATTCTATTCGTCGAGACACGGCGTTTATTACATATGTAGATTGTACATATCGGAAGATAAACGAACGACAGAATTTTCTATAACGGTTTCCTCTTGAAAAACGACACGATCTCGTTTTCCAGCCTTCTTTCGTATTCTTTCGATCTACATCGCCAAGAAATACGAACTCGCCGATGCGCTTTAACGATCGGCCGTAATTAATTTTCATTACGCCAGCCATTTCCGTTTCTCGTGTCTCCGAACCATTCGCTTTATTACACGGCAACCATCGCGATATTGGCTTACGATTATTATTCAATGTTTGCACCAACGTTTATTTTAATTGATTACACGATCACGTTACACGCACGGTACGCAACACAGTGGTCGCTATTGCGTGATTTAATCGAAATTGGCAAGATGGTAACGTCGGTGATCCGCCGATTACGATAATTAAAGCACATTTGTCCCTATAGCTGGAAGAGATCTGGCCGATCGAATCGATCTCGACAGCCAAGCGCAATCAACGCACACGTATAATCACTGTCAAATCGTTCATACTTTGTCGCTTTTCTGCCGTGGTCTACGTAATAAATCAGACCGTCGAATAACGATTTATTGGCAGAAATTTTCGGCCGAACGGTCATTACCGCACCGTTAAGAAGATTTAGCGTTAAATTGCGTAACCGTGTATCGTTCTCGCCATATTTTTATTGTATTCCAATAGAATATGCACGGAATTGCAGAAACGTTGTTGCTTACTCGTGGGTTATTGATCTTAATTATCGATCCTACGATAGACTCTGGATTTTTCATACTTTCACGGCAGGCTTGACAGTGGAGACACGCGTAGAGAAAAAGTATGAAATATCCGAAACGTGGTGCTCGCTATATTTCGTGGTTCGAACGAATTTCTTCGATTATCTTTGCAAGAATATTTACGTAGATATCGTAAGACGAATTTGCTATGATTCATCAAGTGTATGGGTATGTGTACTCTCGAAGTCACAGTGCTGTCATTTGCTAACTGAGAAGTAGCTGTGCAAATTGAGGTCGAGGCAAATATCTTTAAACTTAGCCTGGTTAGTTATAACGTAGCTTAGCTTTCCGCTGGATCCTTCGTAGCCAAGCTCCGACATCATAAAACTGAACTCTACCGAGAATCATCGATGGACTGTGTATTTTTATGCAAATTTATACATTCGACAATGTAATTAAGAAAATACCTAAATTCCTAAAAAGAGTCCTAAAAAGTCCCGGGTAGAAAGTTGTTTCATTTATCAAGTACTATGGAAAGCACCATACCTTGGATATTTTATATATTTTTTCACTTTATATGCATTCTGCGCAATTTTGCGCTTTCCAATTTCCTATAAATACACAAAAATCCGCAAAAATTTGCATTTGTATTGTATCTTACATTCCAGTGAGTGAATGCAACTATATAATAGCAAGTGTCTTAATATCTACTTCCGTTTGGCATTGTCCGCGCTATCTTTTTATCCAGGAATGTAATCGTAAGAATAACAAAGTTGATGTTCGAATCAGTAACTGATTCATCAGTTGATTTTCCCACAGAAAGGAAGGCGTGTACTCGCGCGTTCTTCGATATCGGTGCGTGCTACATTTAGAAAGTTTACGTGTACACGGCGATTAAGATCGTTACCGAGAAGATCGCCGAGCTTTTTACCGCAGATCTGCATAGACCTCGTTCGCCAATCGACTGCAAGTCCGTGACTCAACTCGCATCCGGACCAAGGTAATCTATCTTTTGCTTGTTTCTGGCTTTATTTATTTCTTTGGCTCGTTACGTCGCAGATCTCACGTTGTATCATCTTGTATCGAACAGTATCGATTAAGGATTTATCGAATGGAAATATTTTGTTTCTACGAACGAACACGAAAGTCCTTTGGTATTGTGTTCAATCTGTTTTGCTACCTTTTAGAAGCGTTTAAAAAGATTCTTCGTTATTAATCGAGAAGACACTGTCTTGTGATTTTTATGTAATCTTCTCTTCGTTATTCGAATATTACAATTCTCTGTTATTAATCGAGAAGACACTGTCTTGTGATTTTTATGTAATCTTCTCTTCGTTATTCGAATATTACAATTCTCTGTTATTAATCGAGAAGACACTGTCTTGTGATTTTTATGTAATCTTCTCTTCGTTATTCGAATATTACAATTCTTTCTTTATTAATAGAGAAGACACTGTTTTGTGATTTTTCTGTAATCTTCTCTTCGTTATTCGAATATTATAATTCTTTCTTTATTAATAGAGAAGACACTGTCTTGTGATTTTTATGTAACCTTCTCTCCGTTATTCGAATATTACAATTCTCTGTTATTAATCGAGAAGACACTGTCTTGTGATTTTTATGTAATCTTCTCTTCGTTATTCGAATATTACAATTCTTTCTTTATTAATAGAGAAGACACTGTCTTGTGATTTTTATGTAATCTTTTCTTCGTCATTCGAATATTACAATTCTTTGTTATTAATCGAGAAGACACTGTCTTGTGATTTTTATGTAACCTTCTCTCCGTTATTCGAATATTACAATTCTCTGTTATTAATCGAGAAGACACTGTCTTGTGATTTTTATGTAATCTTCTCTTCGTTATTCGAATATTACAATTCTTTCTTTATTAATAGAGAAGACACTATCTTGTGATTTTTATATAACCTTCTCTTCGTTATTCGAATATAATAACGCTCGGAAGCTGAATAAACGAATTACTCTTTAGTTGGGTAGATCTTACGCGAAGAAAATAACACTCGATGCGCACCTCCTAAGGAATCGTCTATCTGAACTTATAAAGTGATTTATATATTTATTATAATAATTTCTACATTTATAAGCGACGAATCAATCACTCCTTGCTTTTAGATAGATGTTTATGCGTGAAAATATTAACGCTTGACATACTCTTTTAACCAGTTACCTGTTTGAAAGCTTTGAAAAGCGTGTACCTAAAATGTGTAGCAAAAGCATACAGAAAGTACACGTGGCTGTTATAATGTACAATTAAATTGTAACGAAACGACCGTTGTATTTTTTAATTTTACCGACAGAGCTCGTCGTAACGCTAAATATCGTCACTTGTTCGTGACGAGTATACTCGTCAAAAACGCCTAACTGATTAAGGAAACGTGGTTGAACTTATTACCTCATCTTACACGCGACATCAGGTGGAAATATTTCCGAAAAATATCATTAATCTCCATTATGAAATTACTATCGTAAATGGTTCGTGTCTTTTGCATATTACTGTATACATTACATTAGACGTTATCCTCGTAGGCGTCACGCGCGCGTTAACGTGTTCCTCGAGTGGCGGTGTTTCCCAGACCTTGGTCGCGTAACCTTCGATTTCTAACGTTGCGAAATTTCTTTTCCATGTATTACGCGTTGCGCGTACGATGCACGCCTATAGTCGGAATAAAAAGGTATAGAAAAATCGCAAAGCGATCGGTAGACTCGCGCTTTCGATACTGAATGGAGGATTACGCGAACACGATATACGGTGATGCACATTGTTACGACCATAACGTTACGGAACGTAATGTCACGCTATTTGAATGCGAAAATGCTATTTTCGGCGTCATTACTAACCGTACTTGTATTTACTGACTTTCTTATTTACCTACATATCGTTCATTCTACATTTTACTTTCCGTGTTGTCTAAATTTATAGGATTATTGCTTTGTGTATTTGTTTTTTTTTTAGAATATCTCGTGTATAATTCTAAGTCATGAAAAATACATTGTGCCGTATTTATGTTTTCAATTATGTTTCATTTATCTTTGAACAACAGACGAAAAGAACTTTCTCACGTACCCTGAATGGAATCTTTATCTTTCCTTGAGAAATATCCTCCGGATTTTAGGATAATTTCGCAAGTTGAATTTTGTTAACATTTTCAGACAGTACTAGTACCTTTAAAAATAACGATCGATCGATGTTGTAGATATAAATCTCGCATGGACAGCTACAAATTGCTCGTTATAGGATTTACTGTTTGTCCATTACGAACTTCTTTATACATGTACGTATCTTTGTTGCTTTCGTATGCATCTATATGCGTATCACGCACACCACTTGATACAGTATAACAAGCAACACGTATATTAAATAAACAAATATATATATATATCATTTATCAATCATCGTAAACATCGAAAATACCAACCGATTATCCAACCGACTACGACTTACTGGCATCAAGCGCAACAAAGACGCTATTCTTTGACTGTTGCAAATCCTAGACAACATTTATCATTCGTCACATATCGAACAAAGCGTATACATACAGCCAATGATTTGTTGCAATCTGACGCGGGAAGGTTCTCCACCAAATTCCCCTCTTATCTTACCTTCAACCCGAGCTTAACGGTACGACGAGGAGCGACTCCTCTACATAAATTCCTCGTGGTCGCTCCTTGCTATTAGTCGCGTTCGTATCGCGTCGTCGAGAAAAAAAAAAGAAAGGACCGAGAAAGCATACTAGGAAGGAAGAAGGTACGAAAAAGGAAGTCTGCCGAGTTGATGACGCATGTACGTGTCGTCGTTAGGAAATAATTATTGCTACATCTTAAAAGGATTCGCGATAACGAACTTGATACACCCAGGTTCTAATCACTTCGTTGAATCGCGTTTCGCAAAGATAGAATCGAAGAATTACGGTGTATCAAGAGAAGGCGGTTGATAAGCGAAACTCAGCAGCTCGTAAAGTTGAAAATTGTTCGAACGTATAGAGAAATATAAAGCAACGAAGATTTCAATAACGTTGGGAAATTAACGCTACAAAGTAATTCCCTGTAAATCGTGTAGAACATATTTTGTTAACGTTACAACTTCGGATCCGACGGGAATGTCACCGGATAATGGCGCATAACGCGACTATATAAAATGCCCGCGAATCAAGAGGGAAATACTTCTCTATTGAAAACAACCTATCTCTGTACCAACAAGAAATCCGATCACGCAATTTACCAGTTCCGAGGACAAGAAGACAGCAATTTTAAACGTCGATGAGACACGGAATTATCGACCGCGAAAACGCGTGGCATTCCGCGCGGATCTTCCACTCCTTTCCGCCATCGTCGATATTTAATTTGCTTCTGTTTCATCTTGCTCTGAAGAGAGAGAGAGAGAGAGAGTGAGAGTGAGAGCGAGAGGATGGTCAAAGGGTTCCAACACGGCGTAATTACCGCCTCGCTCGTCTTCGTTTCGCCGCGAGATCCTTTTTATCCGGCGCTCATTTTTCCCCTCTTTACGCGTTCCTCGTTTTTCTATCGGCCCCTATCCACGCATCCACGTCCGGCTCGCGTTCTTACGCGCGTCAACCCGCTCTTTCCGTCTTCCTTTCCAATTATATACAGCGTGTTTCTCGTTTATTTACTAAGTTCTAAGCGTGCCGACTCTCGGTACGGCGGAACGCGCCGCTTAAATTCCGGCTGGCATTCTCACCGTTTTTCCCGTCATAATGCCCGCTGGCCACTTTTGTTCCCTACGGATCCACCGGTCCCAAGTATTTCGTTGTTATTTAGCTTGTAACTAGCGATGGGATCCGAAACACTTAGAATCGTTTCGGATCTATATCGTGTACAGCACACGGCGCTAAAAAAAAAAAAAAAAAGAAAAAAAGGGAAAGGAAAAAAGAAAAAGAAGAAGAAAGGTACGGCATTCCATCGAAAAAATGAAGAAGCGTAATTCATAAACGAGACCTAGCAGCTCGAGGGATGGACGAAAGTTTTTCAAATATACGGTGCCGTGAACGATCCCGTGAGCTCAAACCCATTTTATTTTCCATATTGCGACATAAAACAAGACGAAGGATACAACGAACAAAAACATTTAATCGTCAGCCTAATCTTTACCTGCTCCTTACTCGAAATCTCTAATCTAACTCTAATCTCTATTTATTTTATACTTATTTGCAAAGATGGGGATGATCTTGGCACCTCCTGTTTGTCTCCACCCGCACAAAGAATATTCGCGTCACAGTATTTATTACATAGAACGTAAGGAATGTTTTGTTTTACCGCTCGTTGCATTCGTAGCTTCTGGGCCGAAGATCTCGCGGTGGACTCGCCACGTCGTTTATAGTCGATCGCGATCGGCATTCGGGCCAGCCCCGTCTGTACATTGTAATTTTCCTTTCTTGCCAATTAAAGGCTTAAGAGTGCCGCGGCTGGATAATAAAGCTCGAACAAGCCGTGCCAACCGGAACTATGGCTTCTTTGATGTGCAATTTCTCTACGCATCGCGCAATTCTATCTACTTGTTTGCGACTAACTTGCAGCTTACGCGATTCGCGCTTACCTTGTCGAGTGTCATCTCAAAGGGATAAAGTCGGCTTCTAAAACTTTCTCGCGAGCTTTACAACGTTTCGTAGTAAGAAACTTTTAATAAAATCTAACTTTATTAATTTTCCAGCAAACTAGAATTTTGTCCATATGTCACTTCTGATATTGTTCCGATTACTTGTACGTATATTTATAGTTACGCATCTTCGTAATAATTTGATACTTTAAAACAGCAAAATATTTTAGAAAATTTATCAACCGTCGTAGGTGGTGGGACATAAACCGAGACATAGAATGAAATTGTTGAAGAACATTAGTTCGGGTAACTCGGAGGTAGATCTTCGTTCACGGTGATACATTTGTAACGTTAAAAAAGAAGCTCGTATGCGGCTGGTTGGTTTTTTCTGGCTGGATGTTTGAACAGAAAGAAATTAATCGAGAATTCTGCATTAAAATCACGAAATGGCCACACAAATCACGGACTCTCGCCCGTCCCTTTGGATAGAGGCCAAAAAGTCGTTCAGCGTATCGGATGTTCATTCAGAACGCATCGAAACACATCGATAAATCATACACTTCGTATAAATGACCCTCACGTAGGTCCGACGAATAATAAATTTTTACGTCTTGCATGGGTCTTTTCTTGCGTCGTCACTGGCAAATGAATTTTCTGCCAGCTGTTCGATATAACGATATCTCGGCTCTTCATTAAGCGAGCAGAGGAAAGACAGGAACATTTATATCTCTTGAAGCGAGTATGTTTAAAGATAAGTCATACGTTCCGGACTTTTGTTTCACTCGAGAGAAAAGAAAAAAAAAAAAAAAACGTAGGAATCTTCTTGTCGCTTATCCGCACGATCCGATTGAAATCGTACGAACGAGCGCGAAGATTAATGGAAACGGGCGGTAAACTTTGAACGTTAAATGAATTTCAAATAGAAATTGAAGCTTTCATATCGAGAAAAATATAAAATTGTATCGGAATTCCGATCTTTAATGAAATTTCTTTAGAATTTGCCAGAACGAAGCATCGAGACAGTTTTACAGAAATTCGAGTCTTTTTTGTAAATTGCCTCTACGACCGTACAATGCAAGATGAAAATATTCATTTAGATGTAAAAACAGTTCCACGAGAATAACAATTCTCTAGCAATTTTCTATTATTGGAAAGAAACGAGCCGGCAGTCTATATTCAAGTTAACGTTAGCATATTTAGGTATCGAAATAATTTTGCGGGTACCGAGGTTTCGCAAAGGTTTCTTTGCGAAAGAAAATTAAAGCCACGCGTTCCGACGAAAGATTCTCAGCGGAATAAAAGAATCGGAATTTTTCATGAAAATTTGTGCTGAGCTTTCTGAGTATAATTTACGTATATTAATCTCGTTCACATTGTGATACGTATATGTTAAACGATTAATCAACGCGAGATTACGAGTAATCCGCGACAGAAACAAATTGACGACAATCGCAAATTCATTAGAGAATCAACAACCTTACTTCAACATCTCTTTAATATATCAACTTCAATTTCTTTTAATTTATTAAAAAAATTATTATCCATTACACGTAGCCGGCCAAAGATAAAAAAAGATACTTCACCAATTAATAACTTCTCCCTCTTTATAATCCACAATGTAGCCATAAACTTCACCTTCACGCTCGCATCCTTGAATTTATTGCGATACTGCACTCTCAACTCCGCCTGTGGGTTTACAACTTCACTACATGTGTACATTCAACATATACACTGCCATCCATAAATATTCAAACACGTGTTGCAATCTCATCGAAAGATTTATATTTTCGTATATTGTCGTAGTTGTAATAAAAGGGCGTCCCTCTGCTCTTAATTTTTTCAGGGCTTTGCTTCGCTTTTTTCAACGATCTAATATCCTAAATTGGAATCTTCGTTTCACCAGTATCTTCTCGCACAACTCGTTAAATAAGATTTACGTACATTAATCTCGTGTAAATTTAAATTTGCCGTGATATTCTGCTCGAATTGCAGCGACCAAGTCATTAAACTCATTAAGCCTGCAAAATTGAATAAACGCGAACGTGGAGATCTGTGCTTGTACGAAGAAGCGAATTAACGTCAGAAACGAGGTTTAAATTCGTCGGAATTAAATTCTTAGCGGATGGATGAGGAGATCTATGCCGATCGAAATAGCCGAATAATACTCTGCCAAGTTGAACATAAAATTCACAACGTACGGTAGAGCCTCGATTATTCAACGTGACGCGAACCGGTCCTACTTCGCATAATCATAATCGAAAACTTGAATAATACGGCAAGGTTTATTGCGGTTAATAAGTCGTGCGATAAGATCGCAGAAAACATTCTCATAACGTAACACACCGTACACGCATTTAAGTATACTCGACGTTCTAACCGATTCAAAGTGCGATTAACTGCCTTAACAAATACCATTTACTTCCGTACTCTCTCTGTGAAACCTTCAAAAAAAGACAAAAGAGATAAAACAGACGAAGTTACGGTAGAGTTCGAAAACACTGCACAAGACCAGATCGAATATTCAAACAATTCTACAAAAATCCAAGTGTTCTCCAAGAGTGTTCTGCGACTCGAAAGAGCGACTTAACAATGCCGGCTTCTTTCGTCCCCATTCTCGCTACCTGTTCCACCCTATTTTTTGCCCCCGAACTGTACGTCGTCTATCTCGATTTGTCTCTTAAAGTCGTCGAATCGAGGCAACTGTCGCGCGAACACACGCATTCGCCATTATTCAGTGAGTTTTCGAACGGGGGGGGGCATCGTAAATAACACATTTATCGGTCCTCTGTACTTTTGGCTGTTAAACGTCACATCGGGATGAAATTTCTGCCCCTGTCTGTCGCCCCCTCCTCATAGATATCCATTGTGGTCGTCGTAACGAATTCTTTTTGCGCGCGGTGGCTCGAGCTGTTGCCAACGACTTCTCGGTACGTGCCCGCCCTGTTCGAGTCTTCCCCGGTCCCCGTCATCGTCATTATTATTATTATCATTAACTATAAAAGCAGAAGGAAAAGAAGGACGCTGGTAGCGAGCGTAGAGGGCGGCGTTGGAAGAGGGAAGCCGCGGTATTTCGGTCTGCTTGCATTCGCAACGCGAGAATTATCGATCGCCGCCGAGCATTGCATCATAAATTACTGTTTTTATCCGCGGGCCCCGATTTCGTGGGGCCTCTACCACACACATACACACGCGCACACACACACCTGGCCCCCTTCTTCCTCGCCAACGTCTTGCTTCATCTCGCTTTCGCTCTCGCGCGTCGAAGATTTATCTAGAATATTAAAAGTCGCTTCCTGCCTTGCAACTTCGTCCCGTCCCGCCATTTTCTTCCGCTCGGCCGTTGCTGCCGGTGTACTTTGTCACGTAGCAAGTTTCGACAGTTTTATTATTGACGAAGATCGCAATTTATTCGCTTTCCAAGTTGAACATCTTCGTGCTTGTGCGTTGCATCGGGCCTTTTCTCTGTGTGGTGTTGTCTTGCTTGTCGACGATCCAGAGGTTCGTAACGGTGGACCATGGGGGAAAAGCGACTCGAAGATTTAACCAGTTAGCTGTCGCGACCTCTTTGAAAAGCGTGTACCTAAAATGCGTGGCAAAAAGTAAGCGGCGACAGAGAGTATACTCGTCAAACGCAGAGTATTGCGTGGCTGTTAAAACGTGGAATTAAGTTGTAACGAAACGACCGTTGTACTTTTTAATTTTATTAGCCACAGCGCTCCGTGTAACGCTAAATATTGCCATTTGTTCGTGACGAGTATACTCGTTAAAAGCAGCTAACTGGTTAAACAAGAAACAGGATATAGAATTCGTAAAGCGGAGAGATAGTGAGAAATAACGAGCTATTGTTGGGTCGTTTGCAAATCGACATGTTCATCGTGAAATTGACATTATTATCCGGTTGATTATCGTAGAATGTGTTTATCCTTTCTTCTTCGGTAATATCTTGCCAGATGGTACCCCGCTGGGGGTAGCCACCCACATGATACTCAAACAGCTAAAAAATTCTACCAAATGTCCAAATTGGGCAAATTGTGAATGTGAAATAGTAAATAAAAAAAATATCTTGCCATTCGTCGAGTATCTTCGCGATCGTTTTCACGAACATCTTGTCCTCTTTGCGATACCTTGGTATAGTTCTTACGTGCTAAATTTCGCTTAAAATTGGACGTTTCGAATTTCGTACATTTCTGCGACGTCCACGAGGCAAAATATCTTTAACGAACACGTGAAAATTCTATTTATGACGTGACTAATAGCGACACGTTGATGCATCGAATATTTCTATTGTAAATCTTCCTAAGATTAAATATACGCGAATCGTCCAATGTTTTCGACGATTGACACTTTATACGACAAAATGTAACATTTAATGGCGTTGGCGCGATCAATTTAAGCTCGCGAGGAACGAACGACCAACCGTACGTGTTTTTTAATTTATGAACCGTTTCATGCTCGATATACAATGTACATTTTATTTCGTATCGCGCGACTCTATTCAATATGCAAATATTTAACACGCCGATCGCTGTTAACATAAAGGGCATCCGTCCAAAAAATTCGGTCTCCTTCTCGCTTGTTAATTTAATACGCGACTTATTCAGCCCGTTAAAAGTCACTCTTCGCTTCAGTGACATAATCTGATCTTATCTGCAATTCCGATTCGTACATGCATCGGTATTAACATTTTTAAATCCGCGCATCGATAAACGTATCTCTTTGAACATTAGCGATGCATGCTTCTTAAACGAAAAACTTCCTCCTCTTCCTTCTCCTCCTCCTTGTTCCTCCTGTTTATCAGACTCGCAAGATTTATCCGGAGTATTCGAAAACCGTGGACTTCTGGTCTTGCAACTCTTTACTATAATTGCATTAACGCGAAGAATCCTTCATCCTTTCTTCCGGTGAAAGGTTCAAACGTCGAATACCAAGAATGCATCGTAAATATTCAGAACGTTCAGAGCTGGGAAGATTATTCGCGTGTCAGAGATTTATCCGCGGTATTAAATGCCGTTCCTTCGCCTCGCTACCATGTGCAACGGTGCAACGTTATTTTAAGATCTTAAGATATCGACATACATCTTTATCGGTGCTGCAACATTTTCATCCGAAACTCCATGCAAATTCAATCTTCGGCGCTAAATATCCATTGTTCGTTCGTTATACACAGCGTCTCTGCTATTGTGATACAATAGCGCGCGGAATGGTTCTCCGTGGAAAAATAAATGCAAAACGTAGAATGAGGATTTTCTTTTTACACGTATGAAATTATTATTTGATTGGAAACTTTGTAGCTTATCATTGGACTACAATCGCGCACGAATCTTCTATCTTTATGTTTTGTACATTTTTGGACCTTCTGTGCATTTTTCCATGTTCCTCGTAAACGTAGACTATTCGTCACATTGGTCCTTTTCCTTGCATTCGATTTTTATTCCTTGTTTCATCTGCGATCAATATTTACGAACAAGATCTACCGATCGTTAAACGCAGAAACTTTGTTCTATATTCTTTATCGATTTTTCCCATGAAAAGTTACTATTCCGCTCGTACCACCTGACTACAGAGACACCTTGTATATAGAAATGTTGCACGTTGGTCGTTGGACAGAAAGAGTTCAGGCTAATTAAAAGATAAATTTAAAAGTAATACCGGTGGATGGATAATTTACAACGATCGGTTTCATATCGGTGTACCAATGTTTGGCCAGACATTTTGGAACATCAACTTGTAAGACCGGTTATTTTGAGTAAATCGGTAGCTGTCGTTACTTTTTGTAACGATTTAGCTACAAGCTACTTTGGACATGTTTCTTATGATAATTTATGTGAATCATGTTTGCCGAGCATTCGTTTTCAATTAATTTTCTCTCAATTTTGCCTACAAAGTCCAAAAGTTTTTCCGTGCTCGTTGTTCTTCTACAAAACCCTTCGAAGTAACGCTCGATGAAAAATATCAGTTTACGTGCTACAAAATTACGGAATAATCTTCTTTATACTTTTTTCTCCGCAACTTTCGAATTCCACGTAGTTTACCTTTCGTAAATACAATTTTTACTTGCTATCCATTGCGCGTTAAATATAAATATACCAACGAATGTTTATGTAATTTATTTTATCCCTAACTATGCGATAAATGTAATTTATAAATAAAAATCCGATGGACTATAATTTAAACGTACAGAAATCTATAAAACGCGAGTAATATGCAAAAATCTATGAAATATTTAAACAGCACACAAGATATCTGCATCTTGTAATACATAATACTTAAAATTACCATTCAAGCGCTACTTCTTCAAGGTACGTTCGTAAAAATATCCATAATCTGCTTATGTGTATACGATATTACAGAATACGAGTTACACGCGTTACGAAATAGGAAGACTATGCCTGCAAGGATTAAAGGGTAGTTAGGTCGGGTGGTACGAGAGAGCGTACATTGCTTTCGGCGTTCGTAGGACATTTTCCCCTTTGGAGCAGCAACCTTTTCCGCAAAATGGTCCCCGGTTAATGACCACGATCGCCTTTGGGGCGCTCGCGATCACCGCTCGATTTCGCGTTTCGCCGTGCAACGCGCCATTATCATCGCGTATCATCTCTCGCCGTGGCGAGAGTTCGGTCCACGCGAGAATTATCGGCGCTCGTTGATGCGCTCCTCTGCAGTAAATAACAGTTTTTATGCGGTTTTTATCCCCTACCGTTTCCCCCCGCGGTCGGAGATTTATTTGAAAAATTTCTGTTCGTAAAATAAAAGCCGAGGCAAGCGAAACAAAAAGGGTAGGATGGGAAAAAAGAGGTTCAAACCGTCTTTCGTTTTACCCGCTGGCTGGTTAGCTACTCTGCGAGATGGCCGTGGATCGCGTTATGCAAAAGTCAGGTCGTTTCGCGTAAGCTTAGTCCTCCTCTTTTTTGCCAATTTCCCACGAGGTTGCGGAAGAATATCGTGCGTTCGATCAAATCCCTTGGAAGGTACAGTTTCCCACAGAATAAACCGTTTCCCCAGCGAAGTTGAAAAGAAAAGGATAAAGTGACAAGAAAGTTAAAGCTGTTGCGCGATTGCTCAACGTTTTGCCGTACTAAATATTCAACGCGGCAATGATCTTTATATGCGAATAAATCGTACGATAAATATCTTCCTTATCGATTCTAGAATTCCGAAATTCTGTCTATTTATATTACGTTATATCGATAAAAGGAATATGTTAAAGAAAGACGAAAGAGCATCGAGCGAACCATTAACGAATACGATATGCATAAATTCGATGAAAAATAACGAATCAACGAATAACAAAGGAAATTTCATTGGTCGCTGATTATTCGAATAAACTTTTATCCGGTGCAGAGGCACGCATAACTGCGGTACTTTGGCCGTAGGTACCCCCTTGCAGCCGACTACGTGGCGGAATGCGTTGGTGAATACGCTGGGTGGGTGATTTTTGCAGGGCCGTATCGGATCCTTCTCCCCTATCTTTCCGGCTGAAATATTCGCCGACGATCGCAGGACTCTCGACCGACTCACCATGGTTAATATATTTCTTGCACGACGAACGCCGTCCACGACGATCGATGAAATTTATTCACCGGCAAGCGCAAGAAATATAACTCAATTTCTAATTGCTTGCGCGCTCCGAACCAAGGAGGGTTCGGTGACCGTCGCGATTAATATATTCCGTTCTTGACCGCAACAAGGGCTTTCTTGTCCCGATCACGTGGTCCTCCGGAGTACCAAAGGGTTTTCGTTCGTGTATAGAAAGCTTATTCGTCGGTGGATGTTGATTCGAGCTTGATAAGTATCAATGGAACGTATTACGTGGGATATATTGGGCTATAACGTACGATGGCTGGAAAAAGTATTTGCACGTAGCCTTCGTTTTCGACGAAGCGCGTTTTTATCATATTTTATATGCACATCTCATTTTTACGCTATCAAACGCTTGTAATCGTATGAAATATTAAACTGTAGGAAATTTCATATACCTGAATTTCGTTGGTTGGTATGCAATTGCTGTAGCAAACACGACCACACGGAAATGCCTTTTGTAGCTACTTTTTGCAGCTATTTTTTCGTATATTCCATCAGTTTCCTTCGTTCGCAAGTAACAGTGAAACAGGACGATTTTACGTTACATTTCCATGATATTGGCGCGTATAGAGCGTCCCTCGCAAGCTTCCATCTAACGAGCCTCGATCAGACACGTTAAATCTCGCGCTATTGTCGATTATCGATTAGGACGAGCAAGGAGGAGTTCGCGATTACGTGTAGTCGAAACTTCGTTCTATACGCCGTTGTGGCTAATCTGAATTTTCGTAATTTTTGTATAGGTCGCAACGGAGGATTGTCAACGTTTGAAAATCGTTGGAAATATCTTGGAATTGGAGAAACATGTTACGCAGCTAGGGTCCGCGGGTTTGCTAAGCCCGTGTAGTTTACCAGGTAACTACCCCTTGCGGGTTCGTTTTTATTATTCTTTCTCTTATTACTATTATTATTTGTTCATCTACCGACGAAACACGCACGCGTCTATCAATACGCGATCGTTACGGGAGAAGATAATTTTTTCCAAGAATTTGTCTGTCAGCGAGTAAACGGCAAACACTTTGCGAGCAGAATATTTACACTGACTGGTAGAGAATATTTTAGATCCTACACACGTATGTACATTTCGCTGATTTGCACGTATGGCGAAGGTAGTAGAAGAATTGTTTATAATTCCGGTTGCATAAATATCAGAAGCGCCGTGTCATGTTTGATATTGATATTACTGGTACGCTAGAAACCTTCGTTGGTCTTTTTCATATTTACGCGGACATAACTCTGATGTATAAGAATCTCCACTTAACGTAGATACCTCGAAGAATGGTGTCTTGACTGGTTTTCTCACATAATCGATTTACTTCAGAGAAAGAGAGAGAGAGAGAGGTGGAAGGATCGTTAAAATCATACGACTTTGCCTTGGCCGTTGTTGAAGGATCTAAGAACGTTTCAACCGTTTCATTACGCTTCGAGGGAAAGAGAGATGGTGTTTCCTTTTTACGTTTTTAGCGGAACGCGAATAGTCTTATAATCGCCGTACAATTATACGCGGTGAAATATTTCTCGCTAAAGATAGCGGAAAATAAAAGTCTCGAGCAAAGAGAGCGCTATAAAAGTGTTCGTATATAGTACGAGCTGGTTCTGATTACTTTGACCCTCTGTGTCTCGACGGTAGTTTTAAACCTGCACTAAAATCAACCAAATACGTTAGAAAGCCGCCTAAGATTTATTTAATACCAGATTCTTCGCTCTTCCGGGCTATTATAAAATGATAGCAGCTTCCAGAGGCATTCATTCTTCGTTTAATTATCCCCAAATATGGAAAAGCTAAAAGGAGACAATACGACTTGTCGTCAAACTCGTTAGATATTTTTCCAGACGGAAACTCGTCTAAGAAAATTTAACGATTTCTAAAGCATGTTCGCTTTGCCACCGAATTCAACACTAACCTTACCACTTAATCAGGACAAATAACCGATTTCAAAATTTAATGTAAAATTGTAGCTGTCGTTTCTTTCGTTCGTCCAACTTTAGGTAAATTCTTCTATTAACGAAAGTTGAGAAACTGATCAGTCAGACAATATAAGAATTTACATAAAGTTGGACGAACGAAACAAACAACAACGAATGTACGATCTTAAATAAAATTTTGAAACCTGTCATTTGATCGAACTTGGTAACACTGGCGTCGATATAATACGATACATAACTTCCCGTTTTTCGAACATTCGTTACATTATGACGATTCTACACGTTCAATTTCGAGCTGTGTAGATACATATGGAGAAGCTACGAGCTCCTTTGTCGCAAACCTTTGAAGCTAAACGAGCAAGAACGTGTACCTCTATCGATCGCGCGATCGAATGATCCAGAAACTCGAGTACCACGGTTCGTACGCTCCTGTTCTTCCGAAAAGGTGCTCGAGGGCCTCTCGTTACGTTACGTTGTTCGACAAGAAAATTTGCCTGCGAGGTTGAACCGCGCGTATCGCGCGCGTACGTGTTCACATATAAAACTCGTATAGACACGAGGATGCATACGTACGGCTGGCACGACGGCCACCGTTGATTTATCGGTCGACATTTTTTCAGGCGATTTTTATTACGTTTTGATCCTTTCGCGCATACATTTTAACCTTCAGCTACCACAGGACGGTTCTGTGAGCGAGCGCGTGACACTCGAATCGCCCGGTAAAATCTCCGCTATCCTCTTTGCTTTTTTCCCACAAGTCCCGGCTCCGTCGGCTTCCAGCCGTAAACCCGTGCTTACCGCGATAATTTACACGAGCCGCGAAATCGTTTAATAAGACGATATTAATCGGTGGATCGCTTAATTTCAAGCTCGAGATGTCTCATTCAGCGCGAGAACGTATTGTTGCGTGTCCTCGACACGCAATGGCACGCGATGGCCTTGATGCTGGATCTTGTCGCTTTCGACAAATTGCCACCAGCGAGTTCGCTTCTTTTCCATTAGTCAACCGTGGACGTGCAGCTCATCAAAGTATCTCGACGACTCGTAACAATTTTGTTTCCACGCGTTCTGTACTGTTTGAAATTTTATCGATACCGCGTTGCGAGATACGACGCCCACCGTCATGTTGTATTGGTGAAATTTTCAATCGATCTGAAAACACCTGTACAGCAACTAGAAGGTGTATTTATCGTAAACGTATGTACGTTATCGACGTTCTGTGTGAATACTTTTTCTGAAATATGCGCCTCGTAATAACACGCGTACGAGCGAAAGTATATGCGAAAGTTGCTGTCGATGAGAAGATTTAGAATGAGTTAATGACGATAAGCTGCGAGATTATCAAGGAAGTTTACGGTTTCAGGTTGTTATCGTTCTGTCTTTTTGTATTTCAACGTGTTGCAAACGTTACGCGGTACGAGTTGAAGGATAACTATCTTCTCACGCGTTGCGTTCGTGACGGTAAAGAAATCTGCAGAAAAGCAACGTACACAAGTTGCATCGACAATATGACACATATACATATAATTGTTACATATATGTACAAATTACAATATAATTTAACATAATTGTTATAAATTAATTACAAACACGATAAGAAGAACATGCAAGGCAATGCTCTTCTGTTACATTAAATAATAGAAAGAGAAGCATAAAGACATACTTTTTCTTAAATCGATTAGAAAAGGATACGTATCTGTAATTTTAATGTTTCGAATATAACAAATCTTCCATGAAATGTCCAATTTGAAACAGTTCCTTTTCTTTTCTCCAATCACTTTCATCGATCGCACGATTTCAATCTTTTCAAAATATTATTGCAAAATTATTATACATATATTATTTCCTATATAAGTCAAGTTAGATAAAGGTAGGCTCTTCTTCGTCAGTGAATTTCTCTGGCAACCGCGTCGATTATCCTCTGAAAAGTGGCACTGTCCAAACCGCAGAATGATTTATCTCGCGGGAAGATGGACAACGCCCTACGCTTCCGTCGACGTAAAATATCGTCGAACTCGTCGTCTATCGTTGGCGGATTTACCTTGGCGTAATAAAGCGCCGCGAAGCCGCTATAGATGAGAAGAGCTGCGGTGGCAAGCTGTTAAAGAGCGCATTTATTTAGTTGCGTTATTTTCCATGTTAAATCGTTCTCTTTTTGTGTTTTATATCTCTCGAGATGTTTCGTATCTTATACTCGTTCTATATTCTACTATATTTCTACTATACAAAATGCATTACTATACAACGAACGAAATAGCGAATTGCACCAAGTTCTTCAGAGGTGGAAGGTCGAAACCAACGTTATGCGACTAATACTTTCGATCTCGTTCTTTTCTTTTTCATTTCTATAAAAGTTAGCGTTGGTATAAATATTTGATAATAAGTGCAAACGAATCGGGCGAACGTTCGAATTTCGAGGAGCGCCAAGTGTATTTTCAAAGAGGTGCCTCGGAGTACCAAAACGATAAATGAAATTACAAAGTAAACGAATTTTTGTATCGTGAATTCTACAAACCTTGCATCGTCGCGTTAATTGTGTCTCTTACTAACATTAGTACTCTTGATTAATAGAGCGGCTGGGAAAGAACAAATTTTTAATTACAAAATGCAGAAAGTCTCCTTAACTCTATACAATTAATTAAAATCCGGTAATTTAATTTCCAGCGTTGTAAATTTAATCGTAACGGTTTTCAACAGTTTTGCGCGTGGAAATGGAGCATTACAGTTACACGTTAACAATCACCGACGAGCGTTAAATGCTCTGAAAAATTTCGACAAACGCCTTATTTGGTACGAATATTTTTAACATACCTACATATTCTATCACGGCTCTCCTAGTTGATACGGCTAATCTCGATCGAATTCGTGACGCGAATGAGCGCGGAATGCGAAGAACGCGCGCAACTCCATATAAACGTACATTGCACAGTAATGCGTTTCATACGGTCGACTTGAAAATGCTTTTGCGAAAATGCTTTGCGATTGCATCTAATTGCTGTTAACAGTTTCTATGAATTTCCGTATTCAATTGAAATTCTATTACTTCGAGTAAAATACCGAAAAAATGATATGTCTTTGATACGATTTCTCGTTCCGATGTTATCGTAAAGTTTCCCTTTGAAACGTTCAAGGTTTCTTAACAAATGTGACGAATCGTGTGTCGTATAATACCTAAGGCCAGCAAGTGTATAACAATCTAATAAGAATTGATCGAAACTTACTTGAAACACGGCCCAGAATTTATAACTACCCTCGTTTATCAGAAAATCATAGTAACCGCCCCAATAATCAGATTTTGCATTCCCCATGGCTTTCATAGCCTGTTCCTCGTCTTTCATATGATCGTCGTGATGATCATCGTGGTCATCCTTATACATGGACCCGTGGTCCTCGTGGTAACCGCGCCGATACATCCTTGGATGTCTAATCGAAAGTCAGAGAAAATAAATGTTTATTAACCTCGCTCCAACGCTTCGAATTTAATCGACTGAATATCAATTATATAGAGGAATAATTTCACAAAAATAATTCTTCCATGTAAAGAAAACCTGTATGCCTGTACAGCAGTGCCGAGCGTCGAAGCGTCTTCGTATTTCTTGATCTCCGGAAGTGTTTCGATTTCGTCTAAAGTCGATTCACTCATTGAGGCATGGGAAACGCAAACAAGAAGCAGAAGACAGTGATAGACTAAATTTGTTTGTACTCTGTCTGAAATATACAACAAGATTTTTCTTAGAACAGCAACAAGGTTACCATCTTCATCGTACTTGCGTCATTTACATAGAATCTGTACATCTACGGTTCGTACGTTTAACAAACTACCGTACGATATATCACGCCGTTACTGTTTCAACTGTTTAGAACAGCGATAAAAGGGTTACTACAGATTTCTAGGTTGATTATCGCACTCTGCGTGAAATCTGTACATCTACGCGTTAAATATCACAGACCGCTGTACTATAATGACTCTCATCGGTGCCGTTTCACGTTTCTCAACAGCCATAGATTATTATCAGATTATTGCTACACGTTAATTTTCGCACTTGCTCGTAGAATTTCTACAGCCACAGTTCACATCAAAATACGTTATATCATTATGCTTCACGCCGTGACCGTTTTGCGATTGAACAGCGATCAATTATTACTGAAAATTCCTACATTGATCCTGGACACTTTAGCGATTTACATGGAATCTGTGCATCTACTATATCCAACGATATCTACCCATAATTGTACTGTTCGATGGCAGCAAATTCTTCAAGGGACCCTCGTTGCTCGAAGAATGACACGTCCTGTTCCTCTCATCCGTCAACACGTGTCTCTATATACACTTCTCCTTCACTCTATCTTTGTCGATTCATGGAAACGACAATGACTCACCACTGGCCGATTCCTCGATACGAACGTTCATTCCCCGTGGACGATGGTCGCGAGTTCATCGATCTCCAAACACATGGAACGTGCGTACACGTTTTCAGATGTTTGCCCCGTGGTTTCAGAGGCGAGTGTCACACGACGAGAACCTCGGCCGAGGAACCGTCGTTGATAAACTCCAAGGAACGACTGAACGATTCGTGGGTCCAGTTCAAACATACTCTGTTGGGTTACCGGTAACTGTATCACCAGGAACGTTAAGCAAATCCAACGTGCAGCGCTAAAAGCCCTAATTGTTACAACTCTTGCGTACGTCGTCGCGTCGTCTAGGAGCATTTCAGACGTAAATTCGGTTATAGATGATTGATCATTTCGGACGATCGTATTATCGTATTTGATTTTTTAATCAGACCGTTCGACATTTTCCATGGGGGCTGTTACGATTTAGTGCGATTAAGTCGGTTGAGCTTCGTTTTGGTTGGATCTAGCGCGCAGTGAAAGATCTATTTGCACGTCGATTTTCTTGTTCTGGTGTTTAAACGGTGATCGGTTAAATTTGGACCTAATAAAGTTTCTATTATTCTAAGCGTAGACACGCGACGAGGTTGCAAATACTATTTTTTAAGATTACCTTGCGCAATTTACTATCGTTTATGTCATTTTCTTTGCCACGAAGCTATGGAACGTAAGTAGCCTGTTTTTTTTTTTTTTTTTTTGTTAGGCATAGCTGTTCAACTTACGCAATGAAACTGAGAAATTGGTAAAAAGCGGAGCCAGTTGATCGGTTTAACTTCTCAGATATATTGACTCGTATATCAGCTCGTTATATTTTTTTTATTAATCAGTGAATTGTCTTGTAAATCGATGCTCCAGTTGTTCTTCTTCTTCTTTTCTTTTTGTATTACAGCAACGATGTAGTTTTCTAAGAGAAATAAATATTGTTATATAATAAATATCTTTCTCAAATGTCAAATTAATTTCATGGAAATTGTATAGAAACCAAGGCACGTAAATTTATAAATAAAAATGTATGGATGTGTATGTATAGAAGAGATCGATTGTAAAGTGGAGTAGGTATATTAATCGATGCAGTCAAATATTTAAAATACATAAGAAATATTTGTGTGCAGTAATGATGAAGCAGTAATTTTTTCGCGTGACATATAATTAAGTGATCAAACTGGTGCTTTGGATCTAGAAAAATATGAATTTAACGGGTTCTTCCGATTTCGATACATTTACGCATAGATGTAAAATGGAGTTCAATATACAGGGTGTACCGCGTAACTCGATTCGCTATTTTTCTGCAACTTGTCGATGTAAGAACAGAGATTTCCAACTATATTTTAAGAGCGTCGAGCGTGCAGAAAGGATATTCCAAAAATACTTTGTCTTCGTAGTGAAACAGAGGTCGTCATGGCTAACATAAATAGGACCACACGTCCTTTTTTCGCGAGGTTCGAGAAGACTTTACGACAGATTCAAAAAGCATATCACGTGATACTTTTATTAACTCGATGCAAATATTTCACTCGTAGTTACACTCCAGAATTATTCACATTTCGGATAAAGAAAATTACTACAGCGTGTAGAGTTGTAACATCCAGCCAGTTCTAACAGCTCGTTCAGACTTCTGCAAAAGATTTGAACGACGTTAGAATAAAGCGTACGGTAATCTATAAACATTTATCTGTAAAACATCGTGTTTTGTATACCTGCGAATGGCAGAAGAACGGTGAGTCGCGTTACGCGGAACACCCTGTATACCCAATTACAAGCGTTATAATTATAAGTAAACAAAAGTTCGACAAGGCAAACATTTACAAAGTAGAAAGTCGGGCGTAAGCGTTAACAGATAGTTTGAACTGATTTCTTGAACAATTATTTCCTTCTTAATCGACGTAACATATAAACGTTACAAGCAATGTTGGTTATAAGAGTATGATAAGCAAAGAAAAATACACAAACGTTGTTACATAATTCTATAATATTACTTAAAGTCTCTTTACATAATTCCTTTTATAATGTCACTTTTGAGACAAAACCTGAAGAATCTATCTAACTGCTATAGGCTAGGCGACGTATCAAAGAGCTGCTCCTCTTAAATCTTCGTCGAAAGAAGAAGATCGTCAGATACAAGAGTAGTCGTCCGCTGTAAATGCTCCGTCTCCGAGCAAATATATTTCTCGCGGGTGTGGCAGAATTTTAGCGAAAAAGATTGAACATCGCTGATCCAGGCAAAAGCAGTCGTCCGAGCGATATCGTCGTTGTTTCAGTCAATTTGAGCGTTTAGCTGTTTTCTACCGTAATGAGTATTTAACCGCGAAAGGCGCGACCGGTAAATCGACGGAAAGTTTCTTTGAGAAGGATGGAATTTTTGATGCTGCTGACAGAACGCGACCGTGGCAGGTATCTAGGCAAAGGAAACACCAAGTTCGGGTCAGTTAGCCGAGATACATCCTTCTACTGTATTAGGTCAGGCGATTAGCAAGTTCTTAAACAAGTCCCGTTGAAACAATACTCTAAATCGGCGATAATTGCGGCAAATGTTTTTGCTTGATGCTGGTTCAGTTAGAATGGGGCGTGGTGCTCGACTTTGTCGAACCATTCAACGAGTTTGCATTCGTCCAAACGAGCGAAGGATGTCTTTTGTTTCGTCGCTGGACAACCCTGCGCGTGTTGGGCGAGAAACAGGCGTTCCGATCTCTTTTTCTCCATTAATATGAAAGAATGCACGTAGACGAAGAGTCGGAAGATCCAGCGAGCCACGTTTCGGAAGAATCTACGTATTCGAAAATCCTGAAATTCCGAGAACAGTAAATATAAAAATGTAAAATCATGATAAATATCGCTCAACCTAAAGAACCGTTCGGTAACGAGTTAATTAGAATAATTCATCGATATATCGAAAGATTTGATCGGAATTCACTCGCAGCATTCAACCGATATTATTTTTGATCGATGTTCACGGAACGACAACTCGGATAATAACTGTTGGTCGATGAAGTTCGACGAACGAATTGTACAAATCAATTATTTTATATCGATTACTATATCGTTGAGAATTTCTATATTTAAAGAGTCGTAAAATTTTCTCCCATTACCAATAACCTGCAGCTTTATCTTGTCGAATTCCCGATTCGTCGTTGTACAAGAGGCAGCAGGAGAAAGAAACTCAAAATAAAATCGATAAATATTCACTTTCCATGAAGCGCGTCGCAATTTTACATTTTTCCCTCTGAAACGTGAGAAAGAGAATTCCCGACATGACAGAGTGTTCTCGCTCTACGTATAAAACGCAACGCGAGTACACAAGAAGTCTGCGAAACGTGTGATACGAAAGGGAACTTTGTATTCTCTGTACGCGATGAAACAAGGGAATCATGCGTGGAAAGAAAGCAGGGATAAGATTTGGTCGAAATGGCGTAATTGGTCAATCGGAATGCGAGACCATCGGAATTCTCGTATCGTTTCCAGTAATTCTTTCCATTCCACCGATACTGACAAATTCCGGCTTGTTATCCCGCCAAAAACCTGCGCCACCGCTCGTGGCGCGATCGTAAGAAACAGTCATATCCGACCACGCTTCTTCCTTGGGAATTTAGGAACCAAGTGCGCGGCAAATGTCCATACGATGTTTATTCGATGTTATTCGAGCAATTGAGAAAATTTATTTTCCAGCCTGTTTCTATTAATCGTTGATACAGTAAATGTTATAACGGCATTCGCTATACATATATAATTAGACACTTTAACGAAAACATTTACAGAGATATGCTAACTATTTAGCAATGAATACATCCGAACGTATTAAATCTTATTCCTCACTTACATTAATTCGTTATTCGGAAATATATCTATATTTTTCGATATTCGACCAACGCTATCGTTTTACGAACTCTCGATGGATTCGGTCGGATGGATCGCTGGGAGGAAATTCCTTGGTGAATGTGAAATTTTCTTTGTAGATTTTTATTGCGTTTACAGGTCATTTTTTAGAACTGAGATGGTACGACGATTTGCCGAATGCGCGTTGCCAACTCTTAATTTTACATGTACCCAGAAATCACAAATTGCCAAATTATCTGTAACGTTATATTTGTGCTAATGAACAGAGTTCTGTATAATATTTAAATAAATAGTCTATTAGAAGCGCTTTTCGATATTTACAAGACTTGACTATAAAATAATATTTACACGTACACGCACAAAATCACTGCTCGTACCGTAGAGTAGCTCCAAATCAATGTATTACGGTCTAAGCTCTACGAAAGGTCTACGTTATGCTATTGTTTACTGTCATTTTATAAATAAAAAATATGTATCATCGCCTGTTCAAGAACAATTCTTGACTCGATTAATTTTCTATTAACAAACGATCTATGTGACAGAGAGCACGAGTACTTGCAGTCTTTCGTTCATCGGACGAAAGGTAAATATATAAATAAATCACTATTATACGAAACTTTTTCTTTTCTCTTTTGGTGTATACTCACTTTTGACTCTCACTCTACTTTCACCTAATCGATTAATACGTAGATGTATAACGACAAGTAACAACGATGTACAACAAATAGCTACTGTATATCCTTAGCAAACCGATAACATACTTAACTATATACTTATCGACTATATTCCAACAACATCAACTTAATTGCTATCTCAACACTCTAAATCGATCCTCGATCCGCAAACGATCGATAAAAATACCCTAAGAAATCTTTCCATACTTGTCGACGAAGCTCTCGATACTCTGCAGCGTTTCTCCCGCAAAATCCCACCAACTAAAATCACTGTACGATCTTGTATGCGTCACAGCATCCGCTAGATGCTCGGGGAACGTGATCTTGTGTCTGGCGATGCTCTTCAACACCAGAGCCGCGATGTAGATGATAAAATAAATGCTGAAGTACAGTGGAACGTACCAAAGCTTCTTGCCTACGTAGTAATACGAATACGGCCTCTTGTTCAGTCTTTGATCGTTCATTTCTGGTGCCATTGTCTGGTGCTCGTGGTATTCAGGAATGTGATCGTAGATCACCTCGTGATGGAAGTCGTGATGCTGGCCATAAGAGTCGTCGTCGTTGTTGTCGTCGTCGTTGAAGGGAGGATGATCCAAATGGCCGGAATACTTGATCGGTTTCGGTGCTGCGTCATTGTTGTAAGACGCGTCGGGCGGATTGTCGGAGTAGTCGGAGGAGTCATGGTCGTGGGACGCGAAGTAGGAATCCGGTTTGTAGGAATCTGGTGGCTGAAAACGATGATTTACGTGAGCTTCGGCGACGCGGTGCGACTGCTTCGCTGGAATTGAAGTTGGGATATCGGGAAGTTTTAGGGTCGAAGCTTATGTACGATGGAATTTAGGAAACGGTGTTCTTTTCCCGAGTGAATTTTTCATCCATGGTATACCTGATAACTTATTAATCGTTGATCAATGAAACGAAAATCTCATCAGAATTTTGTAGTCGTGTGAGATTCCGCTACAACGTACGTATATATATATATATATATATATATATATATATATATATATATATATATATACAGGAAAATTGTTAATTAAAAATGTTTGGAAAAAATTGCGGTGATATATGTATAGATCGTAATTATAATAATTATTCTGATTCTCCTCGCGCAGTTTTTCAACAAAGACGAGTTCGATACGAAG
The DNA here is from genome assembly GCF_011952255.1 of Bombus vosnesenskii. Lineage (NCBI taxonomy): Eukaryota > Metazoa > Arthropoda > Insecta > Hymenoptera > Apidae > Bombus > Bombus vosnesenskii. Next base: position 585,871 of record NW_022882948.1, read on the forward strand.
AAGTATCCCATTAAAGTTGATTGTCGATTAATTTATCATTTACTCAGCTATAGATCAATTTAACGATTTATCTAACTCATCTCTTAGTGATCCACGGATATAGCTTCGTAGAAGGAAATAGTGGATACGTAGGTACTTTCAGAAGTAAGCTTTTCTTCATTACTAAAAGGAAAGTAGGATGATGTTTTGATATTCAAAGTACCTTGTCGCTTATCTCAGAATCTGCGTAATCGTCCATGGACATTGGCTTGGAGATCGGTTTGTCACTGAGGTAATCCGGCGGCTTTGAAATCGGCTTACTGCTCGGGTAATCCAGCGGCTTATAGTCGTAGCCCTCTGAAAACGTTGGATTAGAAAATTCAAACATACCCGAAGACGATGGACCGGTCGGTGGACCATTCGGGCCACTCGAAGGTTTCGAACTGTCCTCCGTGTCTTTCGATGGTTCTTTCTTGGATTTGTAGTTAAGCAGCGGTGGTGGATGGTATCTATCCTGAATCTGTTTCTTTGCGTTCAATTGTGCTATTAATTCGTGGTCCAACGTCGAGTATCTATAAATTAGAAAGCGTAAAAAGGGTGTTTCGAAGAGAAATATGGAACAATGTAGGAAAATGCGAAGAAAAGGCATTAAGAAGTTACGGAACGTACTCGAGAAACAATTTATATTTGACTTCAAACGCTCCAGTTCGCCAGGAATTTATTTAGAAATTCAGCTTTTCGCGTCTCTTTAGATTTTCTCAAGCTTCCATTTTATTATTCAAAAATAAATATAAAGTTCAATCTTTGTGCACTGTTTCTAAATTCGTTTTTTCCAATTTAAACACGAATCGGTGAATTTTCTTCAAGTATAAATTCCGTACTAAACTTAAACTTTATTAATATCGGAGCGTTTAAACAGATTCAAATCTTCAAATGTTTCTCCTTTCCAATTTCGTACAATCTTCAAATTCTCTCTCACACCTTCTACCAGGGGAATAGTTGATCGCTTCGCCGTTCCTCAGATTCTGGATTTTCGGTGAAATATAAACCGGTGACATAGTGATCGCGATGTTCTTGATACTCCTACCTTCCGCTTCCGTTCCATTTCTTCGTTTGCATAGAAACAAGCAAAAATACAATATTAGTCTGATACTATACTTTTACGTAGAATCACGTGATATGAAACATCTATTTATATAAACCGAAAAAAAGGAGAAGAGAAACATATAAACTCAAACGTTTACTCATTTTCCAATTCACCCCTAGAACCCCACGAACATTCATATACTTATGGGAAATTCTAATATGCAAAAATGATAATATACAAAACGGTCGTGATACATAGAAATATCTAAACTATCCAGAGCAAAGTACTTGTTAGACAAAACTTCAGAGAGCGAAACAAATTTGTACGATTAAACGCGTGCTCGCGAGAAACACGAACTCGCGTAGAAATTCACCGGGTCTACCGATCGATGTGATCTAACCTGACGATCCACGGATCGTTGCCTGCTTGCGGTTCTTCTTGACCATTCTTCGACACTTTTGCATATGACGTCACTTGGGGTAAGACCGAGACGATCGACAGACTCGCTAAAAACAGCGAGATAAATGCGCGTATCATCTTCCACGATATTCAAAGATGAATGATCGAGCAACTCGGTTTACCAGTCTTCTATATAGACTCGTAACTGTACCTCACCAACGACTTGTGCTAATTTATTGTCCAACTCCATTTTCACCTGCCGTCGCTACTTAACACCACTTATAATTTTTTCCCCTCTCTGCCCGAAGACATTCATGCTAATCTGAAAACAGAAATTAAACTTCATTATCAGACGTACTTTTTCTACTTCTTTTCTTCTTTTTCTTTTGTCTTTGTTGCGTATGAATCGCGCGCGTTCGTCGTTCGATTTTGGCCAGTGCAATGGGATTCGATTCGAGGGGACAAAATATTTTCTAGGCGTATCGATGGCGTTAATTGGACGGAACGAGGCTCGACAAAACCCTTCTAATCTGTTTGGCAAATTATAACACACCGTTACGAGATGATCGAGATCGATGAATTGCAACCAGGAAGGAAATCAACCATCGTCGATCCGTCCTTGACCGGAAAACGATTGTTCAGACGTGCAAGTTCATTGATTGAGCGAAGTTACGAGCGGTTGTGAATTGCGCGTGTTTACGAATTTATAGGATATTTCATTCGATATTTTCTTTTTATTTTTAATCTTCATGCTCCTCGATTTACCTGTAACATATTCACGTTGTTGGACTATGGATACTATGAAATACTATGAAAGAGTTCGAAGTAATGAAAGATAATCTTGGTTATTTATATTTTCGTTTATTTTTCTATTCGAACTACGATAGAGCAGAGTAATCCTTTCTTAATTATCCTGCTCATAAACGATGTAACTCGGTTATCGTACACTATGGAGACTCGTAATTACGCGCTATTTCCTGCATAATTATATCACATTATGGTTCCCCGTTGGAGAACTGTCATTATCTTCTTATCGTTTAAAAATAATTTTATAACGCGCTTGCGTTTATTTTGACAACCTGCTTGTATATATTAAAACTTCATTCCCTTGGTCTTTAAAGTCTGTTATTCAAAAACAATTTGTTACTGTACAGTGTGAGTCGTCTAGGAGTTTGAGCTGAAATAATTTCGATGCTGTAAAATCTATTAAAAAAATATATGATTCCGTCTAAAATGGCAAAGTTGATCTCCACACGAGCTTTACGTGTTCACCTACAGAAAAGTTAGAAACATCAAAATATATCCTCCTTGAAGTCATAAACCTTTTATCTGAAACATCTTTCGGTACAATTAATAGTAATAGGAAATATTTCAGTTCAAATTCTTAGGTGACTCACTGTGTATAGATATAGATAATCGATTTCTGTGAATAATTTCTACACAAAATTGTATACAATTTACGATTACCTTGATACACGATTATAAAAAAGATTTCTACAATTCGTATTGTTAGAGATATTTGAGTATGTGCCGTGTTCTGTTAGAAAACACGCGATTACAATACTTCATTAGTATGTTTTAATTAACCGATTGGTATAATAAATGTTATAAATAAATGTTATTCTTATACGATGTTTGGAATATTAATATCCCATATTATTGTCGTAATTAGTATTATACTTGTCAGCATGAGTATTTTTATGTCACTAACGCTTACTTTTTTTCATAATGCTTCTAATAATAACATTTACTTAGGGTAATTTATTATTACAACTATACTTCTACTATATTTTTTTAATTAATATTTCTTGAAATATACATATATATATATATTATATCAGAATTGTCAATACTCTTCGATGAGATTCATGTTTCTTCTTAGTATCAATGATAATAAGTATATATTTCTTCAAAGTAGAATATTGCCAATATTTGTCTACTAGTGTTCACTCTTTTATAATAAATTAATATCTTACAAAGCAATATTTTCTGTAACATCTTATAATTATATGGTATGTAATTAAATGTTCTGTTAATAAAGATTTTAACTTTAAGAGAACTCTTTTGAATATCTAAGACAAGAGAAAATTAATTTTTACGTCAAATATCAATAATTTAGTTGTGTAGATTACATCATAATTCTAAATTAGAAATCTAAAACTCCACTTTTTAATAATACGGCGTTTGCTGTTTAACATCTCTAACAATAGTACTCATATAAATTTTTGCAATAATTCCACAATTTCCCACGATGACGTCAAATAGATTCATCTATTAATAATTTAACAACTTTGTATCACTATTGCAAAAATTATTATAAATCGCTTTTACACGTAATATCAATACTAATTTGATGTTATCCTAAGGAAAAATACGTATAAAATAAAGATTTTACATTATCTTAGGCTTAGTACAAGTAGAATGTTACATTTCATATCTCTGTACGCGTTCTCGAATGCTTAAAAATGCATAATAAAATTAATTCGATCTCTGACATTGTGTGAAGTACATGCACGATGCTATTTGTTACGAAGTAATCCCGAAGAAATTTTTCGGGTGAGATTCAACTATGAATAAACAACTTTTAACACTTCGGATTGGTATACTTTTTATGATTGTTCCAACAGTAACAAATTCAATCACTACCTTAAATTCGCATATACGATCATTAACAATACACTTATTTATAGCATACTTTTATCCAATGTGCTTAAATCTTCTTATGAAATTTTCCTAAGTAATATCGTTTTCTTCTCCAATTGGGATTTAAATCGGACCATTCGAGTGTTTAGATTTAGTTCAAAAAACGATTATGTACTCCAAAGGATATTCGATGGTGCAGTACAAGTACAAACAATTATCCTTTTAATTATTACAAAAATGCAATCGCTGGATCATGTTATAACTTATAACTTTCAATACTTCGTATTATAGAAATATGTAAATTACATTTCTTTTCTTTCACACGAAATCGACAACGATCACCGGAATTTCTTGAATTTTGTGCAGATATTAACTAGACTCGAATAATTCCCAACAACACCAATCCATCTTTAACTCGGCAACCTTCGCTAACGAGCAACGTGTAGAAACTTGAACAGTGTGAAATTTCCGTACACGGGCCAGATTACGTTCGCATTTCCATTTTTTTTACAACGCCTCGTTTATATATTATACCTGTCCGATGGTACAAAGGTGGTTTCGCGATAAAGAACGAAGAAAGGAAAGAGTATCGAGATCTCTGGTGCAACTTCGTCACTTCTTGTCTTCCGGTTGTCTCTCTACGGTGACGTTACACCTAAATTGATCGTTCTCAAAGCTTTGATTCGTCGCGCCGTTCTGCTTCGAGCATTCCTTCGCTCGATCACGTTCGTCGGTTTGCATCCTTTTCAACCTCTTCACACCGAACTTCTTACTCGTTTCGGATGGCATTTTTTCGATTTTGTCAAGATTCTTCGCGTTATTGATAGCTTCCAGATTGTTCGTCTTTCGATTATCCGTTTCTTCCTTGCTAAAAGCCTGATTGTCGATTCCGGTTAGATTGCTCGATTCGTTCTTATCATCGTCGTATTTCGCGCCTTTCTTTTCCTCCAAAGCGATCTCGATGATGCCATTTTCAACACCGTTTTGATTGCCGAGGTTCTTCGGCTTTTTCTTCACGATGTCGTTACCTTCCACTTGTGGCTGCTTTTTCAGGTAAGCCACGTTGAAGATGTAGTACATTATACCGGTGATGAGAGTTATCATTGCGAAGATTCGATAGGTTGGTCGAGTGCCAAAGGCTTTCATTAGATATCCACCGATCAAGCTTCCTGAACCTTTGCCTAGAAGCATTAAAGAAATGATCGTTATTGGTAGACTGTGGTCTGTTATCGTGTAAAAGTAGGAAAATGCACGGAATTTATATATATATATATATATATACAGTGTATAGATATTATAATTTGTTATAAATATACAATAAAACTACTCGTTATGATTGTTAGTAAGCGAAGCAAATTTCCACTCCTTTACTTTTGTTTCGAAAGATATGAAATTGCATAGAAATTCGCGGTATAATTATTACAATTATATATAATCGTATAACGATATAATTAGAACGGTATGGTGAGCAATGCGTGGCGTTTATGCATCTAAGGAACGCGAAATTAGATTTGAAAGTTTTTCATCTTAAACGAAAGTAACAAGTATGACAACGAACGATAATAAGACACGATAAGTACGTTTGAAAATAAATACTAAAATATTATTTTCAAAGATAATTATGTCGAAACGATTTGTAGTTGTCAAATCTACGAGTATCGATCTAAGTAACGAGCTAATATCAATTGACTGCTGATGACGCCACGTTGGCGTCACGCGCACAAATTAACAAGTTTAGAAAGAAATTCAGTAGCGATGGAAGGTTAACGCGTTAAAAATCTAGGGCAAAAAAGATTGTAAAATTATCCAAGAGAAAGTGTTTCTCACCGACTCCGTAATAAACTCCGCCTAATAATCCCTGTATCGAACTGTCAGTGGTCGTAGTGGATAATTTCGCTGCGTAAGTAACAGCGGCGGTGAAACTAAGTGACAAGGTGACAGATTCTAACGCTTCGAAAATAAGAGTATGCCAAGGATTGTATATCAAGGAGTATCCTGTAAAACAAAAAACAGTTAAAAATCAATGAAACGTAAAGCAAGTTCTTTTCTACATCTTTATATAATGACTTTATATGAAAACCTAATTACCAGGTACGGTAATAAAAAATCATGGTAAAAAGTAGGCAAAGTAAATACGTTAAATACATCAAGTGTATCACAGTGGCGAGTGAGAGATATCTGTTTCGTCCATACAAATTCACTAGTTTCGAATCTAGAACCATCTAGATTTAATCCTTAAAATTATATGCGCGTGTATGTGTTGCATTATCTCGTGTCGTTTTATTTCTAACGTGTTATTGCATCACTATTTCCTGTCCATTCTATATTATCGTGCTCTTTGTATCTATGTATCTACCTTTACACGCTACCATAAAAATTTATAATCTTTTCTAAGATCGCATTCTCCTTTTCTCTTTCTTTTGCCACCTCGTCGAGCCAGCTATAATTTAGTCAACCAAAGAAGCAACGCATAATCTTCGTAAAACTTGTCGATTAAACATCCTAACATCGACTTCCTTATTCTTTCATTTACATACATGTTGCTCTGGCGTTATGCTAAGTGACGTTATCCTCGAGTCGGCTACCTCAAACTCCAAAATATAAAACATGCCTAAATAAAGTTGCTTAATAGCCAGTTGTTTTTTCATTTTACCAGGGCAAAGAAAGTTCTATCATACGTTTATCAGGAGCATCATGCAGATGAAGTAGACTCGTAAGAATTAAAAATGAACGCTTACCGCAAAGTCTTATGGCGTAAAAAACGAAGCCTATAAAAAGTACATTGGCATGGCCGATCTTTGATATGATTGGACCAGATAGTACCAGTAATGGTATACCGGCAATACCGCCTACGGTTATGGTGATGCCCATGAGTGATCTTGATCCTCCTAAATCTTGTATCAACCAAAAGAGGAACGATTCGATGTATCCCCAAGCGGTGCCTGTAGAAAAAAAGAATTTATCTCGACAAAGTCATCAGGCTATAACGTATTGGTCGCGTTAAGCTCATTAAGCAGAGATATTCTTTTTAAAGAAGTTTACGCTTCTTAGAATTTGTTGCGTTCATAAATATTTATCACGACGAAGGAAAAACTGACCAGAGTTTTTGATTAATGACGTGTAAGTATATCTCGGTTAGATACATTGTGATTTTAAACTGTAGAGAATATCTTGGACACTTTTTTCTTTTTGAGGTACGAGAAAATGAATTTTCTCGCAGTTCTTACAATTCAGAATGTTTGGGGGATGATTAAGAACGACGTTATGAATGAAATTTGTAGAATCCATTACGCTTTTTGTTCCATTAACTTTTCAAGCTAATCCTCGATTCGATATTCTCCAATTTTAATCGATACGTTTCAATATGTTCACTCCTCAAATTAAGATTGATGTTAACAAGAATGAAACGAGCGGGACGGTGCAATCACTGCATTTAACGTGACTAACGTTTCAAGTTCTAAAAATTTTTGATGGATGTTCCAAGTCACGCGAACACCATAGAAATCGTTAGATCTTCTAATAAAAATTTATACAAAATGATAAATTTGTCGTATGCGCAGTTTTCCTACAAAGAAATCTTTTAAATGGTCCTACAACAAGAAAATATAAATTTTAAACAAATTATGAACTTCGATCATTACGGATAACGGAGATTTAAAATTGTAGTCGCTATAAAGATCGTCCGATAATTTCATATTTGTAACACCATTCAATGTGTTTAAAAAAATCTATCGAACGATTTTGCGATAGAAACGACAAATTTTAAAATTATACTTGACGTTTTAAAAGTACCTTTGTGCGTTTAAAACGAATGAAAGAGGAAGTATAACGCAATCGGCGTTTAAAATCGAATTACTTTAAAAAGTACGCGCAATTTCGCAGCATCGATGAGGAATGTCAATGTCACTGCAATTTCATTAGTCGATCAGTGCATCAAAGATTAGCGGAAACCAGCAATGACGAAGATTACGCAACTTATTCGAGCTTTGCAAGTTCACAGCAAGTTAAGAACTCCTACGATCCGATAATTCAACAGGGCACAATTTCTTCTTCCGCTTTACATCAAATTGTCAAAACAAGAAATTATTACTAATGCTACTACTACTAATATTACTATTAATATCAATGTTAACATTAATTATTGCTATTGACGTAGAGATTCTTACCGAGAATGAAACAGGCGATAAAGAGAGCCGCGGCCTCGATGTTCCTTAGCACGGTGAAAACGTCGCGAACCACATTTGTAGACGGTGACTTGAATTCCAAATTAATGGCGAGCATTAACAGTCCTGAGATGAGCTTCAAGCCTGCGTACAAATAAAACGCTGGCCTGCAAAATGTATGTCATTTCTGAGAATTTCTACATTATATACTCTATATTATATAACTCTATATTATATATCATTTTTACAAATTCATAGAAACGAGACGACTAAACGTCTTTGAAACGATGAATCTTTACCTGAAGTCCGTGTACTCTTTGCCAGTGCTCGCGTAATCGATAAGCAGGCCAGACAATGGCGACGAAATCATGCCACCGATACTGCCATAAATTCTTTGAAGACCATAATCGGCCTTTTGTTCGCGCAATATAGCGATCACCGCACCCTCGAACATAGCGAACGTAGTTCCACCGATGACACCTGCGAATAAATTTCGAGACGTCGTTCTACGTTTAATGAAAAGAAAAAAAAAAGTAAGACAATTTGAGAGGAAAGAATAAAAGATGCAATATTTATAAATGCAATAAAGATGCAATATACCGATAAATACTCTAATGGCGAAATACATCCAGAAAGTTACTCCTATGTTGTATTCGATCACTGTCTTCTTGTTCGTGCACATCTCCTTACGAGGCGCAGTGACGATACATCTTTTGCCGCAGTCTTCCGCGTTTAGGATCTTGTAAGGCTCGGAGCTGACGGAGTAATTAAAAAGTGGTAGAGTCACAGATATCCTGTCTGTATCCAGATCAGGATTCCCACAAGTGATCTTTTGAAATTCGTTTCCTGTCCACGCGATTTCTTCCGATAGGTATCTTCGTCGTTTCATCCCGTAATCTTCGTCCGTGGCTTCCAACGTTTTCAACTTCGATTTGTACGAATGATAATTCGTCGTTCGACTGGCATTGTCCTGAACGTTATATAACATACAGTGATTAATACACGAGGAATAACGAAGCATAACGTATGACAGAAAAAATGATCGAAAAATCCCATACTGTTTGATTCTTATTTAAATCAATTTCGCGACAAAGCATCTCTCATTGGCAGTCGTATCATCTTCGAGCAAATTTCATTTTCACTGAACTAAGGAAAAGTGTTCGTTTTGAGAGCGTTTTTTTTTTTTTAAATGAATATTAGTTACGCTAATTCGTTCTGCGTTCGAAACTTCTTCGTGTGAAATATATCGAGTGTGAAAAGATAATTAAAAAGTATATCTAGAAAAATACTAACAGGTATTACATAAATATATCGATAAAAAATAAAACACAAAAGTATCTCTTATTTTCGAAATATGCGCGTTACTAAATAGACATTTTCTTCCATTATTTCACAATTATTCTACTTTCTCTATTTCTTAAACAAGTATCGTGTATTTTTTAAACGAGTCTGTCTATGTACTTCACCTCTCGTGATATAACCGGATTGAAAGTGCAGAGAGTTCGGTTCTCGTATATTCTGTTCGACATGGCAGGTTCTAGGGTCGATATTTCGAAATCTTCGATAAATCCCGACACGGTGCATGAAAACTCGTACAGTCGATTCGATGGAAAGAAGTACTCGTTTGCATACAGTTGACGAATCGACGTCCTGAAGTACTCGTTGTTCTTTAGCTTCCGGTGCTCCCTTAGGTCTTCTTCTATTTCCTGTAAAAAATTGTATCGGTTAAGAGAACGTAATGTATAATTTTTATCAAAATTATCTCTCTCTCTTTCTACGATTCGTTGCTAAAGATCAATTAAAATTACTTCATTCCAATTACGAGATATTATAAATCACATGGAATCGATTACTTAAAATTGCTAAATCAATTACCTGTGGCAATTCGTCCTGAGCAATCGAAAACCTGAACGAAGAATTCGCGCCAGTTTCCATGTTGTATCGTTTAATCGTGTACAGCCTTGACGACAAAATTGACTGCACTTCGGTGTCATTACGAACGTCTAGACGACACATGTAACTATAAAAAGGTAGATTAAACGTTTTTAATTAAAAGCCACAATGACGTATACGTTGATATTTAACGTTGCGTAAGACGATTTTAGTTTTGCTCGTGAAATAAAATCCAGGTTAATATGGATTGCCATTGTAATTGCGGATATTATTTAAAACGTATTTCAGAAAATACGCCGTATTTGGTTAAAGGAACTGTATCGAATCGAGCAAAACAGTTGATTCTCTCACGAGAATCGTATTGCTTATATTTTTTGAACGATATTACGATTAATATATCTTCCATCGAACATCTATAATTCCGCAAAGTTAAACGCAAGTTTAGATCAAACGATCGTCAACGTACGATACTAACATAATTTTTAACAAGATTAAAAAAAAAAAAAATAAACGGAGTTATCGAATATTCAATGAACAACGGAATTGGTTCGAGTATAAAAACGCAGAATCGTTCGAACACGTATCCTTACCTACCCGCAACTCTCTATCCTTGTGGAGATCTTGGACTGCAAGCTGGTCTCGCAAGGATGATTTTCGCTCATGGTGTAAAGCAACCCATTATTCCCTGTACAGCCGAGGTCCATAACGACTCTGTCTGGAAATTCCACCGTTATCCTACCGATCGGCACGAGCAGCAATAAAAGGGCCGCGACTCCGCCGAACGATGAGAACAGAGATAATAAGATCTGAATGAGAACATAGTTTCAATGTCAGTGGTTTGCTTCCTCTTTTGCTCCATCTTATCGCCAACAAACGATAAATCGAGAGATGAAATTCGAGCAACGATCGTTAGAAGAATTATGGTATTCGAAAGCGCTATAGAAAGTTAAGCGATACAAGCAATTTATTATTCGCATCGAGAATGTAGCAAACGATAAGCGATTTAAACGAATCGACATTTTTCTAAGCGAGAAATTGCAATTATCCCGTGATACAATTATCGACGCTGATATTTACGTGTGTAAAAAACGTCAGTTTCTTCTCGAAGCTCGAGTCGACGAACTTACGCGATAAGAAAAGAAAAAACGTGTCGATTCGTGTGGTTTTCAATGGTTGATCGAAGCTTTCGTCGTTTATTGCACGCGGCAATCTAATATCTACAGTTTGTTGGTATTCGAGTGGCGCATATGGAAATATCGCGATCGTTTAATGGAGTTTTACTTTGAAATTTCCCACGCGATCGGCGAACATTCCAGCCAAGGGTGGCATCACCATTGCGATTACTGGCGTTATGGCGCTCATTATGGCAGTTTCTTCCACGTTTATGCCAAGCTCCCTCATGTGTATCGTCAAATATGGATAAAGTACATAAAGCGCTGAAAACGATTATTAAAGATAGTATTATTATTACATTACGCAAAACGTAATAATCTCGAGAGAGATTGAAAATTGAAGAAAAAGTTAGTTGAAATACAGCAAAGTGTTTATTTTAATTATTTATCAATAATTTAATTATCGTATAGATAAACATAAATAAATTATTATAGAATTACCATTACCTTATATAGAATTAAAACGTAAATGGATGTAGATAAATTATCACAGATTAAGAATGAAATGAATCAAGAAAGAGATGGAAATATACCGGAAACAGTATTCTATTCTAAAAACAGAATTTAATACCTTACCAAGTGCGAAAGTTAAATCAGCACTGCGGTTTTTCCTTCAAATTATTCACGAAGAAGGTGTAAAATGTGGTCAAAGTAAATTGGCAACAAGAAATACCGCTCAACATATATATTACTGTCGAGAGAATGATTTAGCGGATATTTCAATGTATATACAACGTACTAACTTATGATTTAATGGATATATCTATCTGACTTATGCTTCAGTGAGTATATGAACCGAATCTATCCTTTAACGAATACAACTTTCGATGTTGTCCTAAGAAATTACGTTCTCCTATGTATTTTTAAACTTCCACGTAACACCAAATTTTTTGCAATTTACCGCCAACAATATTGGTTTATTTGGCTTGTCTGGTCAAAGAGTAGCAACTTCTGTGTTATGATCGATAAAAAAAATTCCGGGAAAAATAACAATATAAATTTTCAGTAAAATGTTTTTCGAATAATCATTGTAACGGATCAGATTGCAACAAATCTATAGACTCATTCGCGTAATTTTCGAATAAAACGAAAAGCGGAGATATCAACACTTGCTGTTCAATTAACTTTAATTGACGATCGATCAATCGCGAGAAATACTTACTCGATGCTTGAACGAAGAATATCATTTTAAGAGGTAGCAACTCCTTGTGCCGGAAGTCTTTGATGATCCTCCGGAAGAAACTCTTGATCAGCATCATTTTGTCGTTTGCGAGGAACGATCAGTCGTGTGCAAGAGTTTCGTAAGTAATAACAGCGTATGCTTCCAGTCAAATATTGAGAATGGCATCAAGCACCACGCATATTTTTTTTAACTACACAACGTCACCGTTGCATGCTTTTTATTCCCACTGAAAAAAAGTGATTGCGCTTCCTAAGTCAACATTTCGACGTATTATTGCGACCTATATGACGTAACGATAAATATAATAAGGCAGTATCTATTTATCATAGTATCATTATAACTCAAAATATGAATTAAAAAAAAAAAAAAAAAAAAAAAAAGAAAAGAGAATAAAGCAAATATAATCGGCTCGACTAAAATTTCATTGACGCAGCTTTTTCGAGAAAATATATAATATCCGCCGGTTTAAAAATAATTTTACACGCCATTGTAAGTACGAGCGTATACTGCTTGCGAGTGTCATGGCATTATAAAACGTTAACGAGGACGGAGCGATAATAATCGGAAGAAAGTTGGATCGAATGTTAATCAAGGTTTACAATGGCGATACGAATTTCGTGGCAGAAGGCATGCCAAACTTTACCAAATCGATTATGACACATTTATTTCATGAAAATACCGTTGCTCGGAGACGACCAACTTTGCACTTCAGCTGGGGTCAGCTGATTTTTTCTGTGTACGATCATCGAGTACTGTACTACATCCGGTAACACGAGCCATTAGCTGGTCGAACGGGTGCAAATATTTATTTGAAACAAACTTCTAGACCCACTTCGTTACTTCGAGTTATTGGAAAATGATGATAGACGACGTTTTTCATTAGTTACAGCATAACGACGAACGCTGTTGTCTCTTCCTTTTAACGCTATAAAATCATATTTGAGTTTCGGAAAATTGTTCATTATGCGCGCTATGAAATTATTTACAGAGACGTGGAAAAGCTCCCGCCTATATTCCAAAAGCGATATGCACAAAAATTAAATCAATTGATAGAGTACTATGATTGATAGATTTTACTATATTACGAGCAGTGATATTAATCGTTGCAATATTAATTCTACAAGGTTTCGTCCGTTTGTACTACGTACAGTCTGCATTTCATACTAAATCTTCTTCCTCCGACCAATCAGACTAACATAAGAATCGTAAAATCCTGAAAAAATGGATTTGTACATCATGTTAACGCGACCATTTTCTTCAGATTTCGATTATGCGGTACTATTTTCGGAATAGAGACGTTTAGAACGAGGGACTCTCTAATAAAGGCTTGGTTATTGACAGTGGACAAGAAACGGTAGCCGTGACAGTGGATGATGTGTCAATACGAATGTCATGACTTTTACATAACGGTTTAACAATTCACGCCACACACCATGAATGTTACGCTGTTGTACGTCAGTTTCCGCTTTGAAGGATCAATGACGACCAAATATAGGTATCTATGATGTTTAATACGATGCCGATTCCCGATGCGATCGAAGAAGAAATAAAAGATAAGCGGAAGAATAATTAGAAAATTTCTCGTAACGGCACTTTCTGCTACTTTTTAATGAGAGGCTCGATCTTAAATCAAAGCTACGAATAAACTGTTGCGGGGAAATGAATAATTCAAATTGGCGCGTGTGTCGGAAACGGCGGTATAGTGAGATGGTAATTACGCATCGCCAGGTTACGCAATTCTACATATACGCGATGGAGCAGGTAGCTGATTATCCACGGGTTCGATCTTTTTCTACTGTTTTGCTCGTGATTTATTGAAATTCGCGGTTGTCGTACATTAACCTGCTCCGAGTTCCAAGCTGGCTTAATTTCCTTGTAATCTGTATCGTGTCATGGATATTTTCCATACGAGTAATTTCTAATTAACGAAACACTATTATTATTTTATTACCATCTTTATCGTTTAATTCTAATTAAACCACCTTTCTATGCCTTTCGATTACGAAATATTATTTATTATTTACTAGACGTGTTTCCAACACATGTTTCCAGTTTATAAGATCATTCGTTTGATTCTGAAAATAAAACTAGTTTAGTTCCGCGATGAACACGTTTCTTAAATGTTTCGATCGTCACCACGACGCTCCTTCGTAACGTAATCTAGTGCTTTCAAAAGATGTAATGAAATACAACAGAGTATACTTTTTAAATCGTATCTATGTTCGAAACAAATTGAATTACGCACACAGGGATATCGTAATGAAATATCTTGGAAATTTCATAGGATCGTACGATTAAATGCCAGTCCGTAAGCGCGTCGTTCGTTTGAATTTCGTGTTTCCTTTATCGAGTTGCTGATTGTTTTCAAAACTGTCGATAACGGTGTCGCTTGTACGAAATTCAAGAACCAATCCATAAACCGAGTCTCGGATATCGCTGTTTGTTTCGCGATCGAGTCCACCAGATGTGTTTTAAATGTCCGGCACGTACCCTACTCGTTCCATCAGCTGTGCAAATCAAATGACGTTGCAATAACCGAAGATTTGCGTTTCGAAGCGTTAAAGGTATGAAATTGACGTCCGCGAATCGACAATCAAACGACTTTTTACATAACTGCATTTCTTTCGCGAGAGTAAAAAAGGAAAGTGTTCAAAAGAAGAAAATTAGAACAGGAAGTCAAAAGATCACCGTCTCCTTTACCAAAGTCACGGGAAACACGATTTGCAAAATAGATGCGTCACGTTAGTCTCATCGTGTATGTTAACTGATAGTTATTCCTAATTTATGCGAGATAGATAAATCGAAATTAGTATTGTAAGTTACGGTAGAAAATGCGCGATTGTAATTCTTTTAATGCTTGTTATTCGCTGTAATTTATTGTCTCTCGATAACCATTAAACAAGCTGATGGTAAAATGTAACCTAATGACGGTGTAGCCCGAAGCACAATACGAAATTGAAAACCTATGTATTTTGTCTCTTTTATTGTAATTCTCCTGCTCTATACAAATTGCAATTAAAATTGCAAAAACTTTACTGCGTACTTTATAGTACAATGTTTATTATACATATTATTGTGCGTTATATATTACATAATAATATACATATAACAAGTAAAGGGAAACTTTTCCAATTAATTAATAATTTACGATATACAACAATCATTGTCTTTTTTTTTTGCTGTCGACAGCTATGGAGCATGTCAATAATAATTTCTATCTTGTAAAAACTATTCTAACCATCCACTTTATTATCAACTTTATTATCTGCTTAATGAATTATGTATTATCGTAGAAAATTATACAGTCGTATTATACAGAATTCAGTTTTTAAAAACAAACGCGACATATGCATCGACGATCGCAGTCTACCCTTATCATAGCTCGACTCTAATCGAGATTAAAAAGCAAAAAAGCCAAAACAGTCTTAAACAAAGGATTACAACAATCGAACGAGACGTTAACGAGACTAAACATCTTCTGCTCGGTTACGAAACGATTGAAACCATCGAGCAAATACCACACGTTTTCACAAGGGAAACGTGCATGACTTCTCTTCAGGGATGAATTACAGCAATCATTACCGCACCTCAACTACAATCACGATCAACGCGTAAAAACTCTCTTTGAAACATCATCGATCGAGATGTGTGTCGAGATACACGAGTTCTCTGATAAATTCTTCAATTTTTTCCTTTTGTACCGAGCCACGGAACGGTGACATAACGAATTGAAGGTCGTAATGATATTTATGTGCAACACGATGACCATTTCCGGAGACTCGAAGAATGCTAATTTCAGCTATTTTCAGTGAAAAAAAAAATCAGAGTTCAAAGGAGCTCGTTTCTTCGGATCTTTATAGATCTCACGCGTTTTCTTCCGTGTTTCATGAAAATTTGTTTTCTATTTCTCTTTTTTTCTTTTCTTTTTTCATTGGGCGCAAGAAATAATCGTGTCCTTGTCATCTCGGCAATCTATAAGATTATTTTGTAATTTAACATGAATTGTGGTTTGTTTCCGCGAGTAGAAGGAGATTATCTTGCGAATAACGTAAGAGAATTATGTCAGAGAAACTTTTCTCGGCGCTATTTGTTATTTTAAATGGCATCGTGACATAATCGATATAACAAAGGGGGTAAATATTTTTCGTACTTCTAATGCTAATAAGATGCTTCGTAGATTCTGGTCACGCGAATTACTGATAGAATTATTAAGTCCACAGTTTACGGATGAAAGATAGAACAACGAATTTTCAGTATCAAAGTATCTACTACTAAGGTTTTCGTACCTTAGTTTGTGAAATTCAGATTTGATGATCATCAAAAATGGAAATTATATATGCATTCAGAATAGACAAGAAGATGGTAACGAATAGATCCGAATCGATAAATATTCCATAACATCACGGTGGAGCGTTGATTTTATACTTTATTTATTTCACCAAGTACAAAATAGTCTCTCAGAATTCTTTTCATTAGATGACTCTCATCTACTTAATTTTTAGAAAAATAAACGCGACGTGAGACATTGCAAAGAAAACAAAAGGGTATCAAAAAGATAGTTTATCCTTAGTTTATCATTAGTTACGAAGTGATTCTTTTTAATCGTCAGAAAATATTCATAAAGAATAAAATATCTTTCGTGTCTTAATAAAATTAACAATAATAGCTCTAGATCGATATACGATCTACTCGTAGCAATGCAAATTTACAAGCTACTCGATTACAAACATTAAAATGTCTCCCTGATAGTTATGAATATTTATCGACGTATCAAACACGTTTCAAGACACATTTCTTCGCATTTTTTGCAAATAATTTCTTACATTTCTCGTATTATTTTCCCACTGTTATATTCACGAGCAGTTTCCCTAACGATAATGAATTAACCATATGCTACTATCACACTGAGAAGATATTCTGTGTATCATACTCAATGTTCGTGATGTAACGGTGTTTAGCGTTATTAAATACCGCGATATCTCATCCGATATTCATTACTCGTCGATTCAGAAATTTTTTTCCAATGCGGCATGTTTCGATATCACTTTTCATACTTGTTATATCTATATATTCAATTAGTCACGTATAACAAGAATATTAAATATCAACAATTTCGACGACATCTATTTATTATAAGCCGTTTCTCTACTCGAGAAGAAACTTCCCCGGTATCTAAAAAATTCACTCGATAGAAACTAAGTTTTACGCGCTTACTTCGAAACAGTATAGAAACAAGTTTTCCCCATTATAAAAAAAACACGTAACTCTCGACTCCATGGAAACTTTCATCTACCCTTCGTCGTTGTTTCATCGTTTTCCAAGTTGCAAAGAAACAGAAGAGAAACAGGAAAATATATACGTTAAAGTCACTCGGTCGAGAAACATAACTTTTTCGGTGTACTTTATTTATTCTGCTCCTTTCCATCGGAAGACTTGGTGTCTTGGTAGACGAAGGCGATCTGGTATTACGAGATACGGCACGGTAATTACCGCGAATTGTCAGCGTTATCGGAGCTGAATGTTGGCCCATTACAAATGTAATTGCGTAATTCGTACGACGTTGGAGTTTGTCGGACGAGCCGAGTGTTAAGTATCCTCTTCCTGAAACATTCTGTTTCTCTCTTTTCGTTCCTTCCTTTTCCTTCCGTTTATTTTCTTTTTTTCGGGGGCATTTTTCAACGACAGCTAAGAAACAGTAGGAAAAATGGCGAAAAATTTGTACGAGAGATGGAAAATACTGGAAACGGGTTTTTTTTTTGTTTGGTAAACGAGGATCGCATTAATCACGCTAGATACATACGTGTCTGATTAGAATATCACGTAAGATTACCATTACCAGGCAGTATTTACGTCGTTCGTCTTCTCTCGAACTTTTTTGTTAGCCTTGGTATGCGATCGTGTTTGCTCGAGTTCATGCCTTGTCGCGTTTTCCATTACATTCCGATACGGTGTCATTTTTATTCTTCTAACAATAGAAACACTTAGCACACAGTCTGCGATAAACTTTACAATGTAAACGAGCCATCCGCTGTTTTTAACCATACGAATATTTCAATTAAAAACACGGTGGTATATATTTCCAATGAATAGCATCGTATAATGTACAAGGACTGGTTCGTGTAACCTAATGCAAGTTCTTTCATAACGATGATCACAATTAGGAAAAAAAAAACTGTAATTGCTGCCTACGGTTGCTTGATAAGCGATTCAAACTTGACTTTGTTCTTCTTTTCTATTCTTCCTTCGATCGACTTTGAATTGTTAATTTGATTTTAATTGTACCATCAAGGACTCCTTGCCTGATAATCTATCAGTTGATACTCGTTATTACATTCGAGTAATTTATTTTTATTTCGACGTTGCTTCCAGCGACTTCGACGATTTTCATTGAGTGAACTCGCTAACACCTAACGAACATGTAAATTACTCTCATATTTTAATATTGAACGCCACTCACATTTTGGGAATATTCCTTACGTTTTACAGTGTACATAAAATTAGTCAGTCGAAAGATCGATAGCTAGCTTCAATGGCGATTCAACTTGACAGGGACATCGACGCCAAAGCAAGGACGAGATTTTGTAATTGTTCGCGACCACGATTCTAATGTGACAGATGGAGGCTCGCGAAGACAAGCAGAGCTCAAGTAGTACGGAAACATCGTGGCTCAAAAACTCAGGACACGTTTTCTATTCAAGGCTTGGCACGCGTTACTTATGGAAGCTCTCGAGAAGAGTATGCTTTTCTTATACTGATTTCAGTTTCTTGACGTGGTCAACCAGCGAGAAAGATAATGTTTAGACCGGAATTCGAACAAACGGATACCAACAGCAACACGTTTCATTTACCTATTTTGTCGTCAATTTTACTTCCAGGAACTTTTCGCCCAATGACCTATTAATTAATATAAATTATACTCGATTAATTTATATTTATTTTAATTTTACTCGCAGAGACTTCTTGCGCATTAATTTATTAACTAGTAACGTTAGTGAATTTATGCAAGTTATTCCTTTTCTTGTTTTCAATTTCGCAGTTGTACATCGAATAAGATTTGTTTTATTGTTAAACTTCAATTTTATCAGCGGTGGTTAACTTGTAAGTTGTGCGTTTAATTAAAAAGGATTCAGATTCGATTATTAAATATCGAATAGATTGGATTATCGCGTTTAAGTTTCTTCATTTTTCGAATGAAACAGGCAGAGACTTTTGAGATATTTAGAAACTGAATTTTTCGTTAACGTAAGGTCAGAAGATCTTTGGCAATCATTGTATGGTATCATCGTCGTTACACTTATTGTAACTGACATATTTCGCTGTTGAAAAAAAAAAAACGAAAAAGATTTAAACAGCAGTCTGGAACATTGATTCGAAAGAATTGCATTGGATCACACACGTATGTATACGTGTGTATCGTCATAAATCTTCGTCATTATCTTATTTTATTCGATTATGTGCCGTGAACGAGCAAAAAGGCATTAAAAATGGCGCAGTGCGATACGGATGGTTCCATAGCATCTCGTTGTTTACTATTATTTTAATAACGTCATTCGACGAACAAATTCAATAGCGAAATAATTTTTTAATAAATATTTTTCAACGAAAATCTACTAGAAACCAGCGACTTTTTAATATCCCAAAATTAATACCAAATCATTTTGGTATCCGCGAAATAGCACGTACCAATAATTTGTTAAATTACATTATTTTCAACATTCCAAAAGCAGCCCTTAGACTGAGACTAAGATTCAGATTAAAGTCGCTCGGATCCTCCGAATTTAAAGCGTCCAAAAGAAAGAAAAGGAGAAGGGAAGAGTGAGAGAGAAAATAAAATAAAAGACATGTAGGTCGACGTATCGCAAATTTGAAGCAATTTATCCGGCTCCTTAACAATGCCCATTACGACGTATTATCTTATTGTCACGTGAAAATGAAAATGGAATAATGGAGGCATGTGTAAAAAAAGATGTTGACGCATGTGTATCGTAACAAGCGGCTCCAATATCGATTATTAGTTTCCAGCAATTGAAACAATTAAGAATCATTCCTGCCTCGTGTATTTTCCTACTTTTTTCATTGTTCGTGATTCTACCACGAACCTATTGAACGCCTTTTTCCATTGAAAAGTCAGCAATTTTTTCTCCTTTTTCGTTCACATGTATTTAGGTTGTCGCCTGTACAGATTTCATTTTCTCAGATTTACGATCTATGAAACGCGACAACTTCGGATACGATGATCTTGGTAAGCTTTTTAACGCGGAACAGACCGTAAGTTGTAAAATGATTCCTCGTTGCGCAATTCTAATCCAGTTACTGTTACATCTGTTTCTCGTGTCGTTACATATTTGATCGTACAGCATCGATGTAATCGATGTTCTAGTACGATTCGCAGATTCGTTTTCAAAATGAAGTACGATGCATCAACGAAGAATTGCAACTTGGTCTTCGGATCCGTAGAGATTTCAATTAAAATCTTTTAATATTATAACGATACTTGATATCCGATTACGTATGAATTCATTATAAACTCTAATTCTCAACTATTATCTTTTTGGTCCGTAATGTATATACCTATATATTCCATATATAAATATCGAATATTAGATACCTATGCAAAAATTTTCAATGATTTTCCTAACGCGCGTAATGTGAGAATGACAATCTGTAAGGAAGAAAGTATGTTAAATCCTTGATTATTCGACGAGTAACTTAGAGTTTGTAAATGCTTAGACATTGAAATACGAAAAATACAGAATAATGATTAATGCTATTAAAGACTAGTTATTGAAATGATATTGTGGCTCGAACAAACTATGATTCATAATGAAGAGGCTGCTCATTCAATGCAATATTGTTTAGGTAACAAAGGTGGGTCGGTTATAACTGAATGGTTTTTCTAGGTACACGTGCGTGATTACTGAAAGGTTCCTAACGATGATTAGCGCGAAGCAAAAATTTTCATGAATTTATTACTATTAGGAAAAATAAACATCGAATAAAGATAAAAATAAAAATCTCTCGTTTCTTTAATGTCGTCTCATTTTAATTTATTATACAGTATGATCTGTCTTGATATATTATTCTTTGTTGCATGCAAATTAGAGTCCATTAAAACAACGACAATTACACTAGATTCATTATTTGTGCAGTTCTTAAAGTTACGAACCCGTTTAGAAATTAATTTTTGTTAAATTAACACCAATATTCCAGCGTCGTGCCTTTACCTTTCCAATTATCTTGCGAGTGAGATACCTTTCTATTTCTTAGCGATGTATTGCGTGATTCTACAGTTTTCTCCGCGATATTTACTTTAAGGATTTAGTCTCATTAGCATTCGAAAGATTTACTTCATCGAAATAGCTTTTACATAAATCACCTGCGAATATGAAATGACACAAAGTAACGAATAGATCATTTTTCGAGATGCATCACGTTCATCAAAGATTCTGTTCGAAGAAGGAAATATCCGCGCGTTAACAAAGACATTTTTTTGTAACTGAAAATCGGGAAATTTTTCGTAGAAATTATTGCACGAGTGATTTTCGAAAAATAAATTTCAATAGGGGAAGTTTGCCGGATTTCAAAATTCCTACAAGAATCGTCATTGAAACATTGCCGCTTAATGATTCGCCATCTCCTCACAAGACTAATACCTCGTTATTTTATTTCATCGTTCCTTTCCCTCGCCGTGGTATCGGTTTGCTAATCTTCATGACATAGATTTCGAACAATAAGCAAAATCTATAGTTACGTAAACACGGTGACAAGCGTTGCCAAATAGGCATGCAGATTTACGAGTTTCTCTCGTGGCAACCGAGTATCGCGCTTATGGTTGGATATTTTAACCGCAAAGGTTCTTTTTCAGAGCTATGTCGTTTTCTTTAAGTCCATTCACACAGCGATAAACCTCGTATTAATGAAAATGTACAATTTTACATCGGTAAATAGTCGGCAGTGTTTTATTTTCGTCTAACGATTCGAAAATAGCTATTTCTGTTTATTTTCGGAGCTGTTAAACTTGGAATAATCGATATCCTGTAGCTTTTGCGATATTTTCACAATAAAAGATCGAGTAAAATTTCATTCGTTCGTACCGATCGAAGTACCATAAGACTTTGCACGATACGATCGTAAATAAATAACCGCGATATAATTATGAGAATTCGCAATGAAAGCAGAAAGATTCGTTTTTTGACATTTTTCTGGACTGTGTATTCTCCCAAGACTACAATGCAATGGTAAGATCTACGGAGATCGAGGGCAAAGAAACGCAGATTCGAACGCAACAAAGTGCAGCGTTGTTCCATCGCTCGAGAGGAGAAAAAACAATCGGTGAATCGGATCGAGCGTTCCATTTCGATTTCGATTTCGATTTCGCTTTCACTGTTACGAACGCGGCAACGACGGCGACGCGACGCCGTCGAATCGGGTCAAGTGTATTCAACAACTATTACAGCTCCTATGTTACTCCGTATGCACCTCCGGAGTCCAGAGCGCATTCAAAGGAACTCACAAATTACGTTGTTAGTAGTCCGCGACACGCGTCACCGTGGATGACAGATCGTCCGATCTGCGTCATTGATCAATGCTCCGAATGATGCGCCACTCAAAACAATTAGAGGATCACGTTTCTGGATAATGCACCCGGTTGAAACAAATATAGGGAGTAGATGGATTGCCATGGGAATCGTTTACTCGACTATCATCACTGGTACGCATTATCGTAAAATTTTTGCGTTGAAAGAATTGTCCCGCATCATTTGCCTCTCTCGATTAAAGATCTCCTATCGTCCGCTGTTTCGAAATCGCAGAAAATTGCGGTTTTATCGTTTGCTTTGCGTCCTATCGTTATCCACGTTTGCATTTGGACGAAGATTAATATTAATTGTAATTTCAATTCTAAATTATGATCTCATTTGATAGTAAATAATTCAAATATTAAAAAGGTCCCTCTAGAAAGCAGTAAAAATAAAGAATATCGCTATCGCTTGATAATTCTGGTGTTTACAAAGATGTAATCGTCATTGAATAGACGGAAATCAACGTAGGTGCATGACAAGGCTAACCTGTCAACTTCAAGGATTAAAATATGATTCGGATTTATCTGTCATATCCTGCGGATCTCAATCTTCGCCGCTTCTATCTGATCAAGCCGTCTCCGCTACTACCGCAAGTGTTTTTTCTTGTTTCTTTTTCCTTCAAAAATAATTCTTTGCTACGAAGGATGCGATACTGAAATATGAATACACAACGGTGGTTAAAAGAACGTTGAAATGTTAAAAGAACGAATCGACGCCAAAACGCATCATAAATTTGGCAATTGCAGTTCCGGATCGCTTTTCCACGATTAAGTTGATATCTATTATCGGTGAAAATTTCCAAGACACAACATGCGACGGATCAGGTCGATCTACTAATATCAGTAGTCGATAAATTATAGTATTACAGAGTTTAGGTTGCAAAACGTAGTAAATATAGATAATCGAACATTCGGCATTATGTTTCTTGAATGAAGCGACAGGTATGTGTTCTGCACGACTATTTCCATTCGCCGAAACTTCTGTATTTTAGTTAACTCACGCGAAATTAGCGCGTCTCTCTTCTCTATTTTTTCCGTTCGCAGAATAATTTATTTTCGTTTAAAACGTTATTGCCTTTGATGTCTCTTAAAGCATTATTGTCTATTTTCTGACCTTCGTGATTTATTTCCCATAAACAAATGACCAGCCTCCAGAATTTCGTAAAGCAACGTTGACGTCTCCTAACATTTGCGTAACCTTCTTCAAATGTTGAATGTATGGATTCTACGTTTCCTGGTGGCACCTTTTCCGAGTTCAAATATTAAATAGTCACGTCGTGCTAAAGAGTGAGAAAAATCTAATCTAATTATCAATGACAAATAATCGCAAGACTCTCTGATACTTCGACGAAATATCTAATTAACGTATAATATACGATACAAGTGCTTTAAAACAAATTTCTTCCTCCTTAACGTAGTTAACGTAATCAATAACGATGAACGATGGGATATCGTTTAATGAATGGTCCCTCAAACTTATGTACCGTGGCAACGACGTATTTCGTGCGCAACAGTATAACGTTTTTCATTAATAATTGCACTATTATCAGAATATCGAATTATGTATCTGAACACAGCAGACTTTCTCTGAACAAATTTCTGTGATCTAAAACTTCTCGTCGTTTATTCTTCGAAACAGATATCGTGACATTATAGTAGCTACAAGCGCAAATATTCGAAGAAGGCAGATAAAATGAAACTGTCTGCGAAGATACGCGAGAAAATTGTTCGAAAATTATCCGAAAACGGGCAATAAAAAATATCCGACACAAGCTTTTCGCGAAACTGGCCAGCAAAATTTCTGGGAAACAACGAAATGCCTTTTAACCAAGCCAGCGTTTCTTTTCACGAACCACCGCTGTTAAAAGTAATCCAAACGTTTAAGAGGTAGTTTCAGTTGCTCCAACTTTTCTTGCCCCGTTTTTATTAAACTTCCGGAAACTCGAGCTCGCGGAGGCTACTCTCCACCGCTAAAAATAGCGGATGCGAATTGAAGATTTTAAAATTCACCGAATGTCTTGTCGGGGGCGATCTCGTTGAAAAGCATCGCTTTATTAAAAATTCTTGCCTATTAGCTTCGCTACGACTGCCAAGTCCGTCCACAGCATTGAAAGGAACTCACAAATTACATTATTAGTACCCTCGGACACGCGTCACCGGCTACATCACCGTGGACGAGCGTCAACAATTTCTGCAACATCGACTTTTGTACCTTCTATCGCGCTTCTTTTACCCCGTGGACAAAATTTTGCTACACTTTACGGCGCGGTGTTCGAACGCTGAATTAACCGTAACATCGTGTAAACGGCTAGCCTGTTCACCAGTAGAAATTGCACAAAGATACTCATGAACTCGCGGCTCAGTTTTGTAGTCTGCTACATAAAGTTGAAGAAACATTATATAATTTACATATTTTTACATAATACGTTAGGCTAAACTGCGAGCTAAACGTCATCTATCATTTGCATAACTTTACACAGTGTATGATTAAGTGGAACGTTATTTATAATAATAAAATAGGAGAAAAGTATGATCGTAGCTGATTTTCAGGTAGTTTCCATCGTTTAGAAAGGTGGTTTTGTTTCCTTATGGTTATCGCCATTCGTCTGGTTCGTTTATTTCTCCGATTCCTAATATTATCTCGATTCGATTCTAATTGTTTTCTGAATACCCAAGTTCAAAAATTATTGACGATTAAGATAGATTCGCGTTGGAAAGGATTTGCAACGGAGTTCTGGTATTCGAATGGGTCTAGATATTAGCAAGACTGGACGAGTTTCGAATATATATATGTTTTGGAACGGTGGCTTATATCGTTACGAAGCTTCAGTCTCCAACTTGTACCAGAGATTATTTCAAAACGAAACCGCATTATCGTGCAGTTACGAAGCTAAAAATTCCCATGAACCGGATTCGATATTCACAGGACGATCTTTCATAGATGTTATGATAGAACCTCGCTATACTCGCAACCCGGCAGCTCAACGCGTGCATAAAAAACGTCAAACAGGAAGCACCGACATCACCAGCCAATAAACAGACTATGTCTATTCATACCACTCAAACCACCACACGCATACGAGATACTCTGCCTCTTCATTCACCTAACTATATCAACAACAATTACCCTGAGAGTAAAATGAACAACTTACGTACATTCGTCCACCATTCAATACCAGGAAGTAGAGACATCAAGCAATTCGTCGTTCAGAGATTCTCGGCCAACCACGAGGACGGCCTACTTTCCAATTTTTTAAAATCGCCTCTCAAATTCTTCACCAAATCCGATTCTTCGCACTCTTTGTTCAACTCGGAATTTGCAAATTTTCTATCCCCTTTGTTTTTATTTTCTTTTTCTTTTCTGTTGTTTCCGTTTGAAAATCAAACTGCAAGATTCTTATTAATAAATTCTAATTCAAATCTATTCAATTCACGAAACGAAGGATCGCGAGACGTAGACACTCGGATGTCAAGATTTTACGTGATACGGGATTATCGTTAAGAATTGTTATGTCTGCGTGTCCGATTGACAACGAAGATCGAACAACGCGTCGAAATCGCGGTTCTCAGACCCTCGAGAAGTGACAGAATCGCCGCTGGGTCCGTTCTGCGCGCTGTCAAGCGCAATACTGCCAGACCCGATCGTCGATGGCAACGCACCAGCTCGAAAATACGTGTATTCTAATACGCCAATCGGATCTAAGACCATGACCGCGACGGAACACGTCGATTTACCTGCCCATTGATAGCCGGTGTGCACGATAAGGAACCGGTGCAACCGTTTTTCGTTCGATTTTATGTAATTTTTCTAAGATACAAGCGTTTCATTGGTCGTTCACTGGTTTCATTAGCAACTTGATTTCATCCATCGATTATCGTGCATATCGCGTGTACGATGGTGTTTGGTAAACTGTTCGATGGATCGGTTGGATTGTTGCTTTTAAACAATATATGAAATATTTAATATAAGAAAAGAAAATATAACAAAAAAAAAAGTGAATCCAAATAGCAAATCTGACATTTAGTAATTTATTGCGATTTATTCTGATTTATTCTGATTTATTTCGATTTATTCTGATTTATTCCGATAATCCGTACACATCGTTCCTGTTCGAATCGGAAGTGAAATTGAAATTAATCGTTCGATCGTATTCGTATAACGGTATCGCGAGGTTGTAAGATTATTTTATCTGTCTGGTGTCAGTTGCCTGGCGAACAGGTAGCAGATTTCTGCAACTTTTCATCGCGACGAGTTGCGAATCCTTGACACACATCATTATGCCGTTATTAAGGCAGGATAAGCACACCATATAGCGGATTCGAAACGGATGGATTCACCATTAATGGTGATACGTCGTGAGGGATCAACATACTACGTACGTATAGGTTCGTGACTTTTTCATCTCTTTTATTTCTTCTCCTATTAAACTATCAGGCGTATGAAATAATTTTGTCTTTTCTACATCCCTAGGTTTATGTTACGTGTTTCATTTTTTCGTCAACTTGCAAAAAATATGAAGTCACGTGTCATCCAAGTAATTTCATAGTCTCGTGTTTATATTTGTAATTTCAGATTCTCTATGATTCTCAAATGTCGATGTGCGAATCTCACTTCTGTTTTGACAAACAAAAGGCGCAAAATATAGTGCCATAAATTGTGTCTTACCTCTGACACTGAAACTAATAGACCATGCTCTGCGTCAACGCTTCATTACTTTTATGGTACAAATGAACATGATAAAATTTAGATCAGTTGACGATCTAACATGAAGGTTTCCGACGCTATTCGAGATTAGAAATGAAAATGGAATAACCGAGGGAACGGCAGAACTTTCCAATACATCTGACATTTACCTATTATACTTATCTACTATTGTATTTCAAAGTGTACACACACGAGTTATCGGGCAAAAGTCAGTCAAAGAACTAATGTGCAATTATATACTCTTTACCAGAGCTATTAAATCTTACTTGAAAAGAAAATAAAAATTAACAATAATTAAAAATAATATACGAAACGTAATTTCAACTTATGCTAAGATTAAATCATTTTTAACAATAATTATTTTCACTTTGGATAGCGATAAAATAATTTGGATTTTAATATTAATTGGAATTTTAAATATCGTAGCTTCCTCATACACTGACATTATAAATTATAAATGGTAAAGCCGAATTATTTCGCGACATAGCAGTATTTGCTTTCAGAATTGTTCTCATTTCAATTACCCTTGAATGCATAGTTAGCGCACTATGAAGAGAAATCTGTGTTTCCGATGTAATCGATGAAACACAAACTAAAATTATCTAAGAGATTATGCATTTCAGGAAAGGGACAGATTATTTCATTTAATATATATTTATATTTCATCGTTTAAATAAACTGACAATCTATAATTATCTCAGATTAGCTACACAATGTTACTTAAAATATATATGCCGATAATCACTTTTCAAACATCTTATTTAAATGTTACCCAACGCTGTCATTGTTGGTCTAATCTCAATTGTGAAGAATCGTTCCTTTGAATATAACTTTCCCGCTAGATAATCGATAGTGTTCTTTATTATTCTTGTTGAAGTAAACGCTTGTATCAGCAATGTTTTTCCATCGTATCAGCTAATTTAGATACATATTAGCGAGAAGGAAAAATCCAGACATTTTCTCTCGAATCTTTTAAAACAGTAAAGTGACAGATCCGTTGCACAGCACCGTTTACTTGCAAAAGTAGGACGTTGCGAAATTTGCTTCTAGGGATACTCTAGGCGTCCCTTTCCCATGTTGCCTTTGATTGACAGTGTGTACTTGTCAGGGAATGCATGGGTATTTGAAAAATATATTACGGCTGTGACCACTGATAAAAATGTTTCGTAGCTATATAAGATATATAATCATGCTGAATGTATACTATGATCTATGATGATTACAGAATAATTAACTGTATTGTGTAAATTGTGTAAATTTAACTGTATTGTGTAATAATGTGTGAGAGTAAAGATTTTGTCTAACACGTTGAATGCCATGGGGGTCACCGGTGACCGGCGCACCAATATTAGTAGAAATACATAATTTAAACAAATGTCAATAGTTGTACATTTTTTAGTATTACCATCGTTATTACAATGGTGTGACGAAATTAATGCAGTTAACAAACATAAAAAAAGTTTTATTTATACATGAAATATAGATCTATTATGTGTGTCGAACATAGGAAAACTCGCTTTTACCTTAGCGAACA
Organism: Bombus vosnesenskii; assembly: GCF_011952255.1. Lineage (NCBI taxonomy): Eukaryota > Metazoa > Arthropoda > Insecta > Hymenoptera > Apidae > Bombus > Bombus vosnesenskii. The sequence goes on from NW_022882948.1 coordinate 615,208, forward strand.
ATAACCCTATGAAACGTTTGAAAGATGTTTGATGGCAATTAAGGACCTTGACAGTAAAGTAACAAATGCTAAATATTGTGACGATCCTTTAGGTTTATGGTAGATCCAATGACGTAACAATATAGAACAATTATTTAGCAACGCAAAGAAACAATGAGGTAATTGATAATCGGAAAAAGTAGGTGGACCGAGTAAAATTGCACTACAGCGCCACGGAGTCACCGGTGATCTCAGTGAGATAAATTTATTAATGATGATTATACACCGAAACATATCTCTTGTAGGTAATATTTCAACATTATATGTATCGTATAATAAAAAATTCATCGTGGCGCCACAGCCAAACTTTGTAAATCTGGCGTGGAATTCAACGTGTTAATTATACTTTCGTTATCGTGTATGAACCACGGTTGAATAATTTATACTTTTAATATTTCAAGTAAAAATTATGTACGGCTAAAAAGTTAATATTAACGATGGTACTTTGGAAATATTCGAGACGAAGATGGAAAAATTACAAGATAGAACGGACGGGGAAGTAACGAAACGCGCAATGTGAAAAATGATATAAACAGCGTGAACGACCTTTTCATAGCCTGAGCAAGTCAAGAAACTTTAATTGCGATTAAATGTTCATGGGACATAAGTAACGCGTGACTGGAAGATTATTTTTTGCTTCATGAATGATTAAAACGGGTAATTGCTATAGCATTCTTTATTATAAAAAAGTAGGATAAAATTCCATATATTCATCTGATAGGTTTAATCATAAACAATGATTTAACTGTTATTATTTAATTTCATAGCTCGGTAAAATTTATGATTGACAACTGGATGGTATTTATGAAAGGCAATGTGTAGTAATATCTTCTTAAATGTATATGAAATATTTAGAATGATAAAAACAAGACAAGGAATGAATTAAGCTTTCTGTGTAATTTCATCTTTAAGTACCTAGCTGCTGTCAAGAATCTTAAAAAAGTATTCCACCTGTATAAAATTATAATGAATATACGTACATACATAAATTATATATTTAATACGTAAATATAAAAATACTTATGAGAATTGATTTTACCTCTAATATTCCATCTTCCGGTAAGTCAGAACAATGTACAGCATTTTGTACCTTTGTTTTTCCGTACTTTGCTCGGAGAGTATCTGGTCTCACTTGCCGTGCAATATCCTATTATACAATAATACGTATATGTATATAGTATCACATAGAAAGTAAAATAAAGGAAAAAATGACAAAAATTCTTATTATCCATGTATATTTACTGGATCCATGGGTCCGCATAATTTTCTAAATTCTCCTTGGACATCATATTTTTCTTCTTTATGTTTTATTTCCATAACAATACATGGTCCTGACTGTAGTTCTCCTACCATGGCCTGAAAACAAGATTATTGACACTTCTTAAAAAACACATTACTGTAGTATTGGGGAAAACCCTGGGGAAAATCGCAATGAACTACAAGTAGAAAACCAAAGTGTTGACAGAAAAAATGGGAAATCGCGATAGGCCATATACCCAAGCCCTTTAGGACATTGGGTAATTTAAAAAAGCATACTAGACCATAGGTCATTCATATCTGTGGAATACATGTGCATGCTAGGAATACCAAAACAGTGGTATAGAAGGTAGCCGTTAGTCAGTTGCGACTAGCGACTTGCAATAGCGAGAAAACTGCGAATAGTTGCGGGTCAATCGTTACTTATGTTGTTGTTAGTTGTAAGTTGCATGTTATAAGTTGAGTTGTGAACCACCAATTTAGTTGTCTTTAGTTGCATCACAATACTACATTAAGTTCTAATTAAATAGTTATAGATCTCTGTTTTCAATTATAATAAATAAATCTATATAATAAGTAAAGATCACTAATCCGTGATTTCTATATTACTAATCTAAACGTACCGCATAATCGGGAAGAACCCCCTTGTAAACTTCTAAAAATTCCTCCGCGTCAAATAGATTGACAAAAAATTGTTGTACAGCAGAGATAGTATAACCAGCTTTTTGCACGTCATCGATAATATTTCCTATAACCAGTAAAGTATAAAATAGTATTTATTGAAAAAATTATTTATCGTTTAAAAGCCTAATCTTCAGTACCAATTAGTTTAGCTTGGACGATATGTGGTTTAATAATACAGCAAGTACAATTTTCTAATGTTGCTGTATTCACTGGTCCCTTTTTACCGCTTTTTGGATTAGGGAAGAAAAATTGTAATTCCTGGAAAGAAACATAAAAGAAATAAATCCAAATATTTGTGTCACCTCATTATAAACATTAAAGAATAACAAACTTTTTCTGCTGTTTCCTCATTGTCAGAACCATATACCGCATTGACAATATTATCTTTACCATAACATGCTCTGAGAGAAGATGGAGCTTTTGCAACAGCTTCCCTGGGATCTTCCGGTCCCATCGCTTCTTGCCAACGTGTAATTGCATGATCACCTAATAGTTCTAAAGCTACAATAGGACCAGAAGTGAGATAATTCACTATATACCTAATAAAAGATACAGGAAATAGTATTTGTATATCAAATTTAAAAATGTACTTAGCATCAGGATATATCTTACGCTATATTGGGCTCCTCTTTATCTCGATATAAGTCTGTCGCCTCTTCTTGCGATAATCTAACCATTTTAATATTGGCAATATGAAATTGAGAGGCAACTATATGCTTTAATATTTCTCCTAACTTATCGACGACAGTAGGTTTCACCATTGCAAATGTTCTGAAACAAAGAGAAACTCATAACAAATTTTAACAAGTATCAATGAATGTACTGACAGAAATAACGGCGTACTTTTGCATTTTTGTTTGCAATTTTGTTCGTGTAGTACAATCCGCATAATCTGTTATCCTTATACTTCTTGAAAATATTGTTACAGTGGCACCTACGTAAAAATCTTTTGCCTGAATTCCTTCGCATTTTGTCCTTCTTAGAAATGTTTTCCTGTTTTTTATATCGAACTGAATATTTTAAAAAATACATAATTAAAATTATATTTTTAAAATTATTACGAATTAAAAGTTTATAACAAACATACCAATTCAACCGTATTATCGAATGGATAATAATACAGATAAAACTTCTTTAAAACGCAGGCTATTTTATCGTACCATTCAGCTTCGAAAATATATTTTTCATTATGGTCCACCGACATTGTTTCGGTTAAATTTATTTTACTAATAAAACCTACAGGTCGAACTTTCAAATTATGTGAGGTTATGTTCCAAATGCATCACCAGCTTTACGCCAAAATTATTTGTACAGTTATGATACATTTGTACAATTATACATTACTATAGAAACAACGATCATTTATACTTTTAACACGTTTCCATAACAACATGATAATAATCACTTATCAGCTGATTACTTTCTATTCATATTTATACGTATACTCTATGTATGTATAGTATGTATACGATTTGTCGATGCATACGATCATTGATTAACTCGTCTGTGATATAGAATACGAACTGTATAAATATTTCAGACGTCTAAACTAAGAGTATGTAACATAGTGTCAGAGAAGGAATTTCATTTCTGATAGTGTATAAAATTCCGATATACTCGTCTGTTGTCCGACTCTAATCATTGACTAACTTGACAGCTGTCGATATAGCAGTTTTCTTAATGGTATGAATTTTATAAATTTTTGAATTTTTAAATTTCCGAATTTATTCACTACATATATATTACTTATTACTCCAAAAAGTAATACCAAACGGTTATATATATCAAACAGTAAAAATCAAAATTTCACTATATTTACTATTTCCACCAAAAACAACTATCAACTAGTTTAATTTAAAAGCAGTGTATATCGAATTGGTCTATGAGAAATATGTATTACGCGCCCGTCTCTCTTATATTTCTATCGAATGCATTATAAATTCACCGAAACTGCCAACCTGATTCTCTAAACCTTTAGTAAAATATTTTTGATCGCGTATTAGCAATTAGTCACGAAATTTCTGCACGAGACCAGGACGGAATCGATCAAACTTATCTTGGTAACGTACAGTATCGCGATTCAGCTTTATTTCTGTAATTATAGGACAGAGGCAGTTGGACCCGCGTAACCAACAGACGCGGCCCACTGCATTGACAGCCGCGGGTAAAAACTAGCCTCTACGATCCTGTATGTAATTTGCGCGCGAGTGAAGTCACGTCGATTACATTTTATAATTAAATCCAGGGCCTCTCGTTTTCGTGGGCCGGCGGCAATCTGGCTGCTGTCTGAAACACTGAACGTGGCCGTAATTGGAATGTCCACATGAAGCTGCTAAAGTTTTTGCTTCGTTATTTTCCGCCAGGTATGCCAACCGAGCGCCAGTTTCCACGAAATTAACGCGCGCCTGTACCTCCGACACCTCTAAAACGATATTTTCTCTTTTCTCTCGTTTTACAGGTCTCGCCTTGGAGTACACACAGGGTGGAGATGTCAAGACAAAAATGATCGATCTTCTGGATCTGTCTGCCGAGTAATTAAATCTTTTAATATTTCTTGTTAGCGTGTGCAGAGTTCCTAGAAATGAGCTTTCTTAGAAGTAATTTAATTGTTGCGATTCGCTGGAAAATCCTTCATCCTCTTATCTGCAGATATTTTTACAAAGCAATCCGAAAAGAAAGAAAAAGACAAACGCTGAGTTTCGTTTCAAAACTCTGTTATTACTCCGATCATTCACAATCCATCGCAAAATAATCCGAAGAGCGAGCAAACACCTTGACGCTAAATATTGTTTTTAACTGCTTTAACTACATTTGCGAAATTGTCCGAAGGAAGTAAAAGCTTAGCAATTTGAAGCGCGGTGAAACTTACCGGTGTTCTAAAGAAAGAACAGACGTACAGTCGCACGTCATAATTAAGCTCGTCGGATTATTCAAAAAGGAGGAAAAGGAAATCGCGTGGGTGTATAATTACTTGGCGGGAAGTAAGCGAGTGTGTACGTGTCGTTTTGCAGAACGGACATAAGAGCATTAGCGGAGAGTATAAAAGCGACCGAGCCCGTAATAACCGAAAGTGTAATGGAGCAGTTAGTGGAGACCCTGCAGAAGCTGCAAGCCAAAGTTTGCGAAACAAACGCCAAGCGCTACTACAAATACAAAACCTTGCAGACCCATCTTCTACCCCTTACGAATATAGCGTTCGATAAACTAGGTAAAAGGTACTCCCGATTAAGATTGTTCCGTGCATTTATTTCTCCTCTAAATTTCATTTTGCCGTTTATCGACTCTGCCATTGTGGGTTTTACGAAGCGATCGTTCAAACAAAGATGTTATGGTACTTTCGATAAGTTTTTCATTTCTGCCTTACGATAATCGACGTCTACGATAAATCGAGAGACTTGAAATGGTATCCTTTGTAAGATTTTATTGCAAAAGCAACTCGTTTTTCTTGATAGAGAAACATTCGTGCTGCTACGTTCATATTACTTATTTCATTGTTCGAACGAGTGGGATAAGCTTCTAAAAGCTTGACTATCTATCTTGGAAGTTTATATTCTCTGAAAAGTTTCCGCAACAAGGATAACTCTTCTATTATCTGAGATTCTAATAATAAATCGTTAACAAAGTTTCTCGCGAATTACATGGTATTCAAAATAGCGTCTTTCTTTTTATCAAATACGTACCATGTTAAGAAAAATCATCACGTTCGGTTCTTTTTCTTACCCGATATGTATATAAATATGTATAAATATATTGACAATAACTTTTATATCGCTAAGAGTGAAATAAACTTTTTTACCAGATGCCTGACAGGCAGCTATGACCGAACGTGTAAAGTTTGGGACATTGACAGTGGAGCGGAGCTTCTTACTCTCGAAGGCCATAAGAATGTGGTCTACACCGTGTCCTTCAACAACCCAATTTCGTACGTCTCGTTGAAGCATTACTCTTAACGATTCATCCGTATCGCCGTCGACCGGAAACGAGGATACGTTCTTTCTCGTACTCTGCCGACGAAATAATATCCTATCAAATTCGCTTCAGTCGCTTTCAGCATACGTCTCTCTGCACATATGTATAATTAATATTTGGATCGTCTATAAACAAAATATGCATGACAGAAAAGCGCGAAAAATTTTTTTAAATAATTGAAAATTATCTATGCGAAAAGAAACGTAACTTTTATTACGTGAAAGGGAGAAGACCGATATTTAATCTTCTTAAGAAATAAGCGAAGTAAAAAAGCTAAGCATCGTTAATAGAATAAATAATGAAATGAAAAGAAAAGGAAAATACGGATATGACAAATAAAAATATAGTGTTAATTATATAACTAATTACCTTTATCATCCACGACGTAATATTTGTTCTTTAGAGACAAAATTGTAACCGGTTCCTTTGACAAGACAGCTAGGATTTGGTGCTCTCGAACAGGCCACTGTTTCCTAACTATGTGGGGACATAACGCTGGAATAACTGTCGCAAAATTCTCACCCAGTTACAACAAAATCGGGACAGCTTCCCTAGACACGACGTCGAAGATATTTGAGTTAACAACAGGTATATTTAAAACCCATAAATTAAGAAATAGAACGAAAATTTATCCATATTCATATTAAATATACCTACCTATTTTAAATAATTGTAACGTTCAAATCTTAGAATGATAACATAAGTTGAACGTGGAAACAAATTAATAATAAATTAGAATTGGTATTCTGAAATATTTCACATTTGTACGTAGAAGGAACATTTATTTAATAGGCGAGGAATTAGGAACGTTGAGAGGTCACACGGCAGAAATAATCGCTTTACATTTCAACAACGATGGCACTCAGATGATAACAGGCTCTTTCGACGGTACTGTTAATATTTGGGACACGAGAACTTTCAGGTGAGAGCTGATTCTCGACTTCTCTTGTAGGAGTCCAATTTCTTGTTCATAAAAATTTACATTTATGTAGAAATATCGCCGAAATATGTTAGTAATACTGGGTAATGTACATAAACGACAAAGAAAGCAACGGATTTAAGTTAATATCTCTCTCTCTCTTCCTCAATATTTTCCATTTCCTATTGCTTCTTCTATACATATAATTCCATATTTACTGTTGCTTCAGTCGCACAAGCGTTTTAATCGGTCATCGATCGGAATTGTCAAATTGCGTCTATAACTTTGACTGCTCGTTAATCGCCTCGTCGTCCATGGACAAAACGGCCAAAGTGTGGGACACGAGGATGAATTCCTGCTTGGCCACTCTGCGAGGACACGACGACGAGGTCCTGGACTTGACCTTCGACAACAACGGGAAAAAGTTGGCGACCGCGAGCAGCGACACCACTGCTCGAGTTTGGGATGTTAGCACCAATTTTCAGCAGTTAGCCTCGATGAGAGGCCACCGAGAAGAAGTCTCTAAAGGTGATTATCTTAGAATGACAGACAAAGATATAATAAATTCTACTATTTACGAGTATTTCGTGCTATCACGAGTATAAAATCTATTTTGTAAATCAATTCGCAAATGTCTCGATAACTAAGAGCTAACGAAAGTTGAATGTAGACGTGAACACTATGCGAAGATATTTTTTGTTTTTCGATTCTATATATTTTCTGTCTTGAAACGTGTATCATCGTCTGTCGCGATATAATATTTTTCTTGAATTACAAACTTTTCGTTCGTATAGCGTTGTAGCTTTCAGTTTGAGTGGCATTTTTGGCACAAATACTCCGATAACTCTTATCTAATTTGTATCGTATTCTTCGTTTTCTTCGATCATGGACAAAATTTGCTGGAAATTAAAGGAAAAATTGGTTTAGTCTGCTTCAGTCCAAATAGTCAGCATCTGCTGACGTCATCGTTGGATGAGACGTCGAAATTATGGTCTTTGGAGAGTGGATGCTGTATACAAACGCTAGATGGTCACACGGACGATGTCTTCAGTTGCGCCTTTTCGTATAACGGCGATACTATTATCACGGCAAGCAAAGATAACACTTGCATGATTTGGAGATGACTCGATTGGTTCCAGGTGTGTCCTTAGCTTATAATTGTTACGTTGTTCATCGTTTATGTTGTATACTTTTATGCAATTTAAACGTTAGTTACTTTGATTTTGTAAACCAGAGTTGAATATTTTTAAATCCATTAAATATTTTTAAATATTTTTAAAGCCACTGTATTTTCTTTAAAGTTATTAAATTATTATAGATGTTATTAGAGTTTTCTGGAAAGTTCATTATGATTCAAATATTTAAGATTCGAGAGTTGCAAGTTTTATAGAATATATTATATAGATGGAATTGTAACTTTCCATCTTGCAAAAATAGTCGGCAATACTAAGCATAAAATTTTAAGTGAAAGTTATTTTATTGCAAATTGTTATGAGAATCATTCAGTAGACATAAAGTAGATCATTCGGTAATTTATATTATAAAATTAATGTATTTTAGTTTTAAAATAAAATTTTCCCACTTACGAGATTTTCAATTATATAAACTAACTGAAGTAAGAAATCTCTAAATTCAATTAGTAAAAGGTTATTCTGTACGAAAATGTATTCGATGTTTCAAGAAAATTATCTTCTTCTCTCTCGGAACACGATAACTTTCATATGAAAATTACCAAGTTTCGATCAATTTCAGAAAACAATTGTGATTAATTCGCTTGGTAACTTTACTGGGATGGCGGATAAAGATGTTCGCGTGAATAATTGAAACGTAGTATAAAGAAAGCTTAAACGATCAATTTAATGATCGTACTAACTCAGGTACATATCGTTCAATGTATGATCTAATCCTTGTACGTGTTAGCACAATTACATAAGTACTGTCAATCGGTACCGATTAGTTTTACGTATTTCCGTTTGAGCTAATTAATATTTCACTGTTTCTGACTTAACAACAAATAAATGTTTCAAGTAAAAAATGTTAAATATATAAATACACACACAAGATGTTCTATTTGTGTAATGCGATAGCTTGAAATACCTTACTCATTGTTGATGACAGAAAAAAATGTAAAAAAAAAAAAAAATGTTCAAAACAAACCTCGTTTACAACCTCTACGAGATATTAATATAGTAAACGAACAAAGTATAATATTTAAGATTCTTCGCCAGTACTCTTTTAAGTGGAATCAAATGTAAATTGAGTGTCAAGAGATTACTAAGAGAACACTTATTTAAAAGGAAAGAAAAAATTAATCGACATGATTAATTTATCAACATTACGTATTTTAAGATCAGGTGACCATAATGTCTAAGTTAAATAGCATGCTCTGTATATTCGTAATTTGAACGTAATTATTGCGTCAACAGTACTTGCGACATGCTACAACTAGAATAGCAATGATAATGATTACATCTATACAACATTCTACACATTCTACACATCCTACGGATATAAACGTATCTTGCTAGCATGAAACGAATGTTGTTCTTAAAGGCCGATAACGTAACAAACCATAATATTGGATATGTTTTGCATACCATAATATTGTCCTCCTCCAGTAGGATACAAACACGATAATAATTGTAAATAAAATATCAAAGTGAAGATAATCGGTGGGAATGCAATATCTCTGCGAACGAATTGTTTGTAAATGTACCAATTATTCGAAATGTATTAAACGAAACGTAATATGATGTTAGGAGGATGGTATTTGTTGGCAACGTCCTTCAAAATGGAACCAGCAGCGCTTTATAATGAAACGCGTACGAATACTTGGCGGGACGTTTAATTAAAAGTCGCCTCTTAAAGGCTGCAATTACACCTCTGCTGTATCGCACGGTAATTAAAACAATATCACGTTCGAAAAATTACGTAACTTTACACTCAGCATTATTAGCGCAATTAAGTTCCGGCAAGGAGACAGTTTTGATCTTTTGCAATACGCTGTTTCACGATGTGTATTTCAAAAATCTGTAAACATATTCTTCGTTTGTAAACGGACGACATTTTATTGTACATATAGTAGGCTAACAGTTGTTCTTATTTCGCCTATCATTTCTCGGGTATTGTTATTGTTACATCAATATTACCAGGGTACGATAGTTCTGGATCATAAATCATAGCGCACGTCTGTGAACCAAAATCGATAATTTACAAAGGCATTTAAAACGTAGCAGAACAGAGACTGCAATTAAGCGCTATTCGGTTATCTTTTTCATTTATAATGGCCATGTATATCTGAGAGGAAGTATTAAAAAATGGCTCGATTTCGTGACACTAGATGCTGCGTTTTGGAACGATGCCAAGAATAGCAAACCTAAATGTACAGTTTGTTCCATTTTTTAAAACGGTTCCGTCATAAATTCAATTCCGTCATATCGAATATACGATGTTGCTTCTAAAATGGCATGGTTTGTCATCTGATTTGTACGCGTCACAAATATAAAATGTATTCGTGTAATTAGACTGCCACGTTTATTCAATTTTCGTATATGGCGCGTGGTATACGAATAATTTGCTAGTAATTGCAAACAGAAAAATTTTAATTAACAGACCAAGGTAAATCTTAAACAAACAAAATGATAAATAAATTATAAATGAAAAATCAAACGGATGAGATTTACATACAGGCATATAAAAAGTTAATCTATTTGTAAGAATATGTATTAGTTCCTCTCAAGATTGTTCCTTGTATTGTGGTTTACACGTCAATGGAAATGAACGTATGCTGTTATTATTAATCATACTATATTAATAAAAATTTACGTTATTGGTCATTATATTACTTAATGTCCATGTGATATACAGAATAAAATTAGGTACGTGTTGGTTAAGCGAGCTACACCTTCGTTGTGTGCACGCTAATTAAAACAAATATCGCGTTGGAAAAATTACATAATGCGTTGTCTTTTACGTTATGTTCTGCCACATTTGCGAAATATCATGTTATATTATGTTAATATTATGATAATATTTATATCAGGTAAATATCGAAAAAAGAATAAAATCCTAATTATACTTTACTATACTATAGATGATTTATTTATTCACGGCCACGAAACGCCAAATATTTGGAAAGTTATGGTCGAGTGGGAGAAGCTACTTCGAAAGTGTCATTCTCGATTGTATACTTATGCGAACAAACTGGCTGCTACTGTCTCAGTTGTTGCCCTCTACTCAGCCCGTAAGACAGCGTCGCGTCGTTGTGAACAGTTCAAATTGTTGCCAGTGTAACATATTGAACGTAACACGGCCTTTTGTAAACCTCTCATAAAGCACCGGGGATCTAAAATTGTCGCTGAATACACCAACAAAGGACTCGACATTCTTATACATCTTTTCGAAGGATTCGTTTCCTGAATACAGACTTGTGTTTCGATTTTGAATCACGTTCGTTTCAACGACCAAGCTTTATTGTGTGCCATTTCCTGTTCTCCGAAACGTCGAAACAAAATGTGAAATAACTTTGTGTTAAAATCAGTCACAGTGAGGACATACTTTTTTCGCTAACTATGATCGATCTATCGTAGCAGAGTGCGTTCGTTGAATGAATTAAAAAATCGTGTTTGAGCGTGTGTCATCGACGAAGAAGACTGTAGAAAATGGTAATCGATTTGCTGTGTAATCCTGGAAATAGTCGGTTTCGTTTAAAGAAATAACGTGCGTTATGTGCATGTTTCAAGGCTGAGCAATTCGCGTTAAAGTTTATCGAAAATTCGAATGGTTTGAGGAAACAGGTATATAAGTTTGAAGGTAACAGAATCACGATTCTGGGTAAATTCCAAATGAACGTAAAGATATCGTTTATCGATACACTGTTCATTCATCGCAAATATATTCGCGTTTGCACGTGTGCCGAGATCATATCCAATCATTAATATCCAATCAAACAGGTTTATATTTATATTAGAAAATGTTCCGATACGTGCACCTTTCGTCTACTAATGACATTCGGGAACAACAATTTTAATTTCAAACGAATGCGTTCTAGTTCTATGAAAAATAGATATCGCAATTATCGTTATCATAGATAAACACAAACGTAAAAATAATTATAAACGAAAGATAAACGAAGACTCGCCGTAATGTAGAATACTATACTGATAAGAGTCCTATATTTCCACGTCGAGCCGCTTATACTTAAATTCTCGTCAAAGTGTCATCAAACCGTATAATGGCGTCCATTAAACTGCAATCACGCTAATTGCGTTCCCGTATATGCTGCCGCATCGTCATAGCGCAAACGCTGTGTCGGAGAATTCTATGAATGGATTCGAAAACATATATATTTGAAATACGAATCGTGTATAGTTAGCGCAACAGATACGTATCGAGATCGTAAAATCTCGACGAAGATTTAAAATATCACATAGTTTGAATTAACGAGACTTTTCTCCCGACTTAAGTTTCAGAAAACTTCCGTTCTTTTTCTAACTACGATACTACGCGTCATGTATACGTATATGGAATTACAAGTCTGCGAGTTTTTACGTAAATTCATACTTTTGAGAATATAATTCGAAAAAGTAGAATCCGAGAAGAAAATTGTTCTACCTACCAAATACCGTAAGAAGCACCATACATTGGATATATTACGTATTTCTTCGTATTATGTGTATTTTCTTGTGCCACGTTGTACTTTCAAATTTCCTATAAACGCGTAAAAGTGCACAGTCTGCTTGTAAAATTTAACAGCCATAGAATGATTCCATAGGTAGGATACGATTTGACAGCCACGACATGATCTGACAGGTGGTTTCACAGCCGTAAAATGTGACTTGATAGTCATGGTGTAGAAGTCAAAGACAGGAGAGAAAATTAAGAAGACAATCGGTCTTGACAGACATTCTAAAAATAGGTGAACGATACTGTAATTCGCCATTTCATTGTGTCTATCCCATCAACTGTGCGGTGTTTCGAAGTAGGCTGATAAAAGCACACGACTGGAAACCGGTTTGCTGGCCTTGTGCGTTTTCTCTGGAATTATGACACGCACTTTCGTGGTCCATGGAAAGGGAAATCTCTTTCGAGCGTACAAACAGTCCCGCAGCTTGTACCGTGAATCGGTCCGAACGATTATCTGGCGTTGCTCCGAGGCAATGAATAATTAAAGAATTCTCGAAGTGACTGGGATCAAAGGAAGGCGCCAATTAAGGTGAATAAAAGGGTGGCTCAGGTTTTAAAAGATTAACAGATTTAACAGATTTTAACAGGTTTCGAAGGTTCAAGATACAAAGAGATAGAAGGGAGGTTTTAACAGATAAACGTGTTGAAATGAATGAAAAGTAAAGGATCCGTATAAAATAGGTTGTGAGGTTGCTTGAAAACTTAATCTGTTACTTCAGATTAATCTTTTATTTAAAACCACACGTGTCTTTGTATCTTTTCTAAATTTTACTCTATTCAGAGTACGAAGGATTTATAGATAGAAATGAGAATGTACAAATATATCTAATCTTAAATATAACTTGAACTTTTTACCCTTATTCTATTCTAGTTTCAATTCGAATATCTGGCATCGATATCGATGTGTTCTCAATTTTCCAAGAATACGTACATATCTATTTATTTGGTATTTGATTATTGCTGGTCTTAGATTTTTAAAGTAACTGGGACACTCAGCTGGTTTCCAAATGTTAAATATGCCTTGCGACACCTCCGATATTGTCTTTTACGTACGTTAAAGTATTACTGACACCAAAAAAAATGCTCTCGCAAATTCAGCTAAAACGCGAACAAAACGCAACGTTGTACCTGCACATTTTACACTGCCACTTTATGCGCGATAGCCTTTTTTCTTAGAATTCCTTTTCGATAAAGCTACGAAAACCGTAAAGAGTCAATGGAAATCGATAAATTGTTCGGCATCTGTGTATAATCTCTAACAAGCTGAGCTTTAAATTATCTCGAAAACTCTGCCAGCAAATCGAGCTTCGCACGACCACAATCTTCGAAATAACCGCTTTGGCCACGCAACGGAGCAAACGAATCCATCGAAAGCGTAGTCGACAGGTCGAGTTTAGCCAAGATAAAACGAACAAACTGGTCAGAGGAATCCAAGAGCTCACCTCAGTCCCAAGTGGACCGATCTAGCGCGAATTTGGCGCGAAAAGAAAGTTGGAGTATCTATTCCTGTTCTAGATGTTTCGTTGGGAGAACAAACTTCAAACTGTAGCTGCAAACGACGCTGGATCCGCCCTAACGACGAGAATAGAGGTTTGATAGCCAGGCCAGGTCTTCTGTGTCTTCGTTGCGATCGTTACGTCTCTAATTAGCAGTGTCACCGAGAAAAGGCAGAAGACACGAGACGGACACGAATTAATTAACGAGCAATCTCGTTGCCGGTTGTGTGACATGTAATTAAGTATTGCCATGGAAATTCTGGAATCTCGAGTTCCTGGTTCCTCCGCGTTTCGGCGAATATCGTGAAAATAACAAGGACGTTTCGTAAATTCCTTTGGTATGGACCTTTGTAGCGTATTACGTAGTGACAATTAATAATTACTGTGTTATTCGAGGATAATTTGCAATAAAAGTTGGACAAATTTGTTTTCGACAAATTTATGCGGTCTATGATGTGTTCGATGGAGAGACGATTAACTTGTGGATTAAGAAGCTGAAGTGAAATTCGCGAGGTAAGAAATTATCGAGTTATTGCTACAATTTTAGAACCATTATTAATAATAAATTATTCGTATAAATAGCAACCAGTTATTTGGACGAAACAGAAAGGATGATACGAATAATTTATACTAATTATTAAACGGATAAAATACTTCACAGAACTGTATTTATTCCGATAACTATCTCAAACAAATATTTGTTCGAAATAATTCGAATATAATGCCCAACTCTGCAAAATACCTCCTCCTACAGCGTGTTCGTAGCGTTGCACTCGTCTCAAAGTCCATTCCAATCTCAGACATAAATCCAATATGCCGTTGTAATAAAAAGAACCTCTCTGGTGTCTAACGTTGTACGATCGGTTTTAAAATCCTTTTGACATAGTAAAATTTCTGTAGAATATTTGACTGGATGCGTGTTATCGGTGAATGTTCGTAATCGTAAAAAAAAAAAAAAAAAAAAATCAGAACGAGAACGAGAGGTCTTGCAATGGGCCACGATAAATAAAATGTCCTGTCAGCAAAGCAGCATGCACGGTGTTCCTGCAACGCCGAGAATCGAATGGTGTTGCTCGCTCGTGATAAAGCACGAATTCGCGCGACGCTTCCTTCGGTAATAAAAACCGAGATACAGAGAGAGGCTGGTTCTACAACGGTGGATGGCTTCATGCATTCACTCGTTTAACGTAGGGAGATAAAGCGGCTTCTCGGAGCGCGATTTATAGGCTAGTGGATTTCCACAGAGCTGAAATTGTAAGGATAATTAGATTTCGGACGAGTGGAACGCAGATAAGACACTGTTATATCACAGCGATGGATTATTTTCCGATTATATCACTTGACGATTGTTTGAAACGATTTAGAATTATTCTATTTGAGAATTTCCATTTTAATAGGATTGTCTTATCATGAAATTTATTCTAAATATTTTGGAATTATTTTAGATACTTTAGAATTTCATTTCAAATGTTTTAGAATTCCACTTTAACTACTGAAAAATTACGTTTTAAACGTCGGAGAATCTTATTTAGAAATTGATATATTTTAATATCATTCAGACTCTAGTCTATCGTTTGGAAATTTATTTTACGCATATTTCGGGATTACTGTATTCGCAAGATTATTTTCAATATTTTAGAATTAATTTACTCAGAAATTTTATTTTATTCGAGAGTTTATTTCAAACATTCGCCTGTTAGGATTTTCTATACAATTCAGCAACTATGCTATTCCAAAATCGTCACTTTTTTTTAAATTCATTTTTGGTACCTCGTTTGTCCATTCGACCTTCGAGTTTTTATACCTGCTTTTATTGGTTGTAGAAGGTCGCTAAATTCATTTGCTATTTGCATAGCAAATATCATTATCGATAATCGTTCGGTTAAAATTTTGTGTTATAATATTATACAACGTCACATTGTGCGCAATTTTATCGATATGTTATGATTGAACGTAAAATTACGAACCAACGAACTACAACGAATATTTTCTGTTTAATAGAAACGACTTTTTACCAGCTTGCGGCAGTAAAACTTCCCAATTGTATTTGTATGCAGCTGTTTTAGCAATAAAATCAACAAAATTAAAAGCGGCCTGTTTCTATGATCTTTATGTTTCTCCCGGGAAACAGGATATTGCTTTTCTGAGTAAGCACTTGCTCCTATAAAAAGTATAATTGAACTCGAAAACAAGATTTTATATTCCAAGTCGACAAATGGAACGCTTACTCGATCGTTCGTACTTTTTAATACTCGCGTAATTACTCAGCATGTGTTCGTATCGCGATAGGATAATGAACAGGGAAACGTTTTCATTACGGCGTTCTCGGAGAAAACGAAAGTTTCTCCATATGGGGACACGCTATCTTACTGTACTATGCTATTACTCCGCTATTATGTACTTTTCTCTTCCGTTGATTATTCGAGGTCGGCAAATCATTGTTTAGTTGACATTACCATGAGAACAAAGAAAGTGTGTAAAATCGCGTATTCAGAAAGGTTTACATTAGGCTTGATTTCTCCAAGATCAAAGAACGAAGTAATACTGGCGACAGTTGTAAAAAATAATAATAACTAAATATAGATGCTTTGTTGCACATTGTTTTGCAAAGGTGAAAAATATAAAAGGTAGAAAAATACATTAGAAAAATGGCAAGCGCGAGACAATGTTACATAAATTACAACAAATTTCTAAATTATCGAATCACGAAGAAAATTTCATTTTCGGCTAGCGTAAAGATTTAACAATATTTTGCTGAATGATTTGCATGAAAAATTGCTCAGGAAATCCTTTTAATATCGTGCACGAAAAATCAACGAACGTCTCAAGGGAACTGAATGAAATATTCAAGTCGAGGAGAATTAACACTTTGACTGCCACGCAGAAATCACATGTTTCGTTCAGGACGCCACGAGAGTATTTTTATTATTCAAAGCATATAATGGCAAAATAATAATAAATTGACGATGTAAGACAACATTCTCGCCCAATGGACCGTTTATCTTATTGGTGGTCACCGGTGACCACCGCGGGGCCTCGATAACAGTTAATAGCGACATATTATAACAAGACTGTGCGGGCCGTATGAGTTGGCAACTAAGTCGGTGCGGGAAGAAGCTCAAGCTGGCAACTGAGTGAATGTGGGCCGCTCAAACTGGTAACTAATTGAGTGCGGGTCGCTCAAGCTGGTAATTAATTGAGTGTAGGCCGCTCAAGGTGGTAACTAATTGAGTGCGGGTTGCTCAATGTGGTAACTAATTGAGTGCGGGCCGCTCAAGCTGGTGACTAATTGAGTGCGGGCCGCTCAAGCTGGTAACTAATTGAGTGCGGGCCGCTCAAGCTGGTAACTAATTGAGTGCGGGCCGCTCAAGCTGGCAACTAATTGAGTGCGGGTCGCTCAAGCTGGCAACTGATTGAGTGCGGGTCGTTCAAGCTGGCAACTGATTGAGTGCGGGTCGCTCAAGCTGGCAACTGATTGAGTGCGGGTCGCTCAAGCTGGCAACTGATTGAGTGCGGGTCGCTCAAGCTGGCAACTGATTGAGTGCGGGTCGTTCAAGCTGGCAACTGATTGAGTGCGGGTCGTTCAAGCTGGCAACTGATTGAGTGCGGGTCGTTCAAGCTGGCAACTGATTGAGTGCGGGCCGCTCAAGCTGGTAACTAATTGAGTGCGGGTCGTTCAAGCTGGTAATTAATTGAGTGCGGGCCGCTCAAGGTGGTAACTAATTGAGTGCGGGCCGCTCAAGCTGGTGACTAACTGAGTGCGGATTTTCTCAATACCAACTACTACGCATTCTCGCGATGTTTCTTCCGGAGAATCCTAAGTTCTTAACCGAGTGCTTCACAGTTCTATTCTGTAGCATCGCTCTCTACACTTTTTATATTTCTTTCGAAAACAACCGTGAAGCGTTTTTCCATAAAATTTCTTTTTATCTATTTATCTGTGTTTTAAGAAGGTCGCGTAAACGATCGAAAATTCGATGCATGCAATCGCGGCAAGATCGTTAATGGTGAAATCGTGTTGAAGCTAAAGATGTCTCTCTTCGAGGACTCTTATCTTCGATCCACATAAAAACCGATGGTCCGCCATTCCTCTTCCTTTTCCACTGGGTCACGTTCTACCAGGAAGTCGTGACAATGGTTCACGAAGAATTAGTGTTAGTACGAGAGGGAAAAACGAAGAGGGATGAAGAATTAAGTGTATCAACTCTGTTGTCTTTGTTTTGTCGTCTTTAATCCAATTATATTTCTTCAAAGTTGAAAAATGTCGAGCTTGTTGAGCAAATTACGAAGATATTCTCTTAAAACGTTAAAAATTCTGTGAAACGAACAAATGATTGAGATATAGAATTTCGAGATTTAAGCGTGAGCAAAGTTAACGATTGTTCCTATTTATCGTAGAAAGTTTTTATTCGTATAACTAATTAACATATTGATAGAAATATACTGAATTAATATGATATCGTCTGTGTAATAGTAATATTTATTACTACCGTTGCTATATTACCATGCTGAGAATATCTCAGAGTCATTCTTTTAGGAAGGCACAGAAGACAGTTTGCACTGGGAAACTTCAAGTAGTACAGATTGCAAAAACTTAGGTAACTAAAGTTTTTATGGTCGCACAGGAAGGAAGTAAGTTGTGTAGAATAATGTGAATGGATTGTTCGTGCCGCAATATATTTCTAAATTCTTGTGATATACGTGGAAAGTTTGTCCATTGTATTACATCGCAAATATTCGTTGTGTCATGTACAATCGTAAATCGTCCGCATTTCTACGACAACAAAATTTTCTTGCACGTCAAATCCAGAAATATCATACACAACGTGTCTGAAACCAGTTCATCGACCAATTAATGCTTCTTGCGCTTACAAAACGAAATAGTTAAAAAATAATTATAATTTCTAGTTCGAAACTTCATCGACATTTTCTATTATTCTGATTGGTAACTGACTATCAATTTGTAGCGATACTTTCGCGCTCGAAGAATGCAAACGATTCGACATCCAAGACGCTTTAACCAAAGACATTCCATACAGATCGCATAATTTAACCGGAGCATCTATTATCTTGTTAGTTCGATCGTTACCAGCTCCATTATAGTTCATTCGCACTTCTCAACGATTGTCTTACGGTTTGAGAATGCACTGAATTTATTGTTTGTTAGGCGCGAGCGATGCCGAACAGCGAAATACTACTCGTATTTTGAAAATTATTATTCCAATCATCTATCTACCATTTTCTTTCTAAAACGACGTATTGTTTTTTCAGTTATAATGATGACTGGGGTCGATAATCTCGGGTACGACGCTCCGGACAATGCGGTGAGTAAATATCAACGAGGGTAAAAAATAATTAAGTAAGCGTAAGTAAAAATTACCTCAAGCCATGGTGATCGTCATTAACCATCGATATTCTTACATTATGAATTCGTAGCAATGTAACCACATAGTTACAGATTGTCACAAATTAATACAATCTTCTGTAACGTAACAACACCAAATCCTGGTTGAAACGTCGAAACGAACAAAATCTTGGGCATTCTGTAATTTTGACAATTTCATTTTTCGCGAATCGACAAATTGCTCATCGTTCTAACAATCGTTTAATATAAATAATAACAAAGAGCGTATTTTACGATATAGGGAGATCGTTCGTCCGAATGCACTTCATTTAGAAGCGAATAAATGCATCGGCAATGCCAGTGCAGCCATTATACTGTATAAGGAGCAAAGTTGGACGTTCGAGAAGTCGAAATTGAGATAATTGAATTTCAAACAAACGAGACAATGTCGTAGGAGTAATTTAAACGTTCAGGCTGGTCGGTGTCGAGGATGAGATAATCCCTTCTCGGCCAATTTCTCCTTCCTTCAGACGCAATCTTTAATTGTTTCGACTCAAACAACTGGGTCTATGCGACAAATAAACGCTGTAATCTGATGTTGTTAATTAAAATACTCCTTTTCTATCTTTTCTCCTCGCGACAAGATAAATCTAATAATACTTTTACGCGGAATATCGAAGTGGAATAATTTTTCAATTTTAGAGAAAAGAAGGAAAGATGCAGTGGATGGAAATAGATTCTATTAAAGTGTACCTAACATGCAGAAAAGTAAGCGAGAAAAGAATCTTTCGTTTTTCTATTTCATTTCGTAGAAACGACTATCTGTGATGTCCTTAAGTGCACGAACAACAACCAATTGCGTTAAATTTTTGCAATTACAACCAGTCGAAAGGCAAGTTTCTATGTTCTCAAAACTAAAAACTAGCTCGCTATCTTTTCAATTTTCGAGTAACCGTGTTAACAACAGGCAGAACGAGAAGCACTCGCACGTGCTTATGCAAATTCGAAGGACGACCGCAGGGGATGGAAAATTTGCGCTAGGTCAGACGCTACGGGGATCGCTGAAACGATGCAAGATATTGCACTTGTTTATTCCCGTGGGATAGCCGCTGAAATAACGCCGAGGTTGCTTCGCTGGTGCAACTTTCGGTTTATCGGTTGCGAGATTAGAACGAACTTCACGCTACGCTTGGAATAAAAAAAGAAGAAAAAAAAAAGGAAAGAAAAAGAAGAAAAAATCTGTAAAAGGTGCCTTCGTGGGCAGGTTGAACGGTGCTTTAAAGTTGGCAACTTCGTTGAATCATTTTCACCGTAATCGTCGGAAACCACCCCCTTCGGCTTAACTTTCAAACAGCTACCCCTCAGGGGAGTTATTTAATTTGCGCGTTTGATCGTAAAGCTGTTTCGGTATGGTTTATTAGAATGAGGAAATTGTTGCAAAGAGATTTTAAGAGCGGTGAATTTTTATCGTGAAAAGCTGCCTCGATCGCGGTTTAAGTTTCTGTTAGTTCGTTTAAGTTGCAGCGACGAGGTATTGGACTTTGAGTGCAATAACCGGCGCGCTGAATTGGATTGTTTAGCATGTGTAGCCTTTATTCGCGTAAAATTTTACAAGATTTGCAAAAACTTTCGAAAGTTACGAGTATGGGATGGTGGTAGAAATATTCAAATTTTCCACATCATGGGCACATATTTGAAGCTTAATTTCAGAAATCGAGAAATCCCAAAGTACCTACAACTTTCGTGCAAGCGACCCGAAATATCAAAGATGGAAAAAACTGAAGCTTTCTCTCTATTATAGAATTGAGTGTTATAAAAGTAAACTTTTACTTCTTATTCGCTTTTTTCACTTTATCTTACAGTCGAATATACTCATTTCTTGTTTTAATCGAAATAATTCCATATCTATCTCCTTTGCTTATATTCATACCTAGTTATTCGTATTATTTAGGTTTCAAACAAACAGTGTCTAAACATCTATTTTCTCCGATTCCAATCTCGTAATCTTTCACAAAATATCCAACAGCTGCGAAGGGGCTGCTGAAAAATCGAAAGATAAGAAGAATCGACGACGATGTTTGCCTAAAGAATATTGGCCGGAGGAAAGCGGTTTCGTATGAAAGTCAGGCCGAATTCTTCGACGACGTGTATATCTTGGGGACCCTGGGATCTCAACGTCTGGCACAATGCGCGTACAACGTAAACTCGTTTCAAGCTCGCGGAGAACTCTTGTATTCAGCCGGGTTATCCCGATCCTAGTTTTCATTTAAAAGGAGCTTGCCCTGTCTGTGAAAGCGGTTCGCGCCATTTTCGATACGTACCGGAATCTACGAGCCTTTATAAAAGGAAAGACGAAAAGAGGTTGAAGCTGCCTCCACGGCGAACCTTCGTATTATTAACCTTTTGTAACCGGAATTTTTGTTTGCCTGTCGTGAGAGGAAATTCTATTGTTGGCTGGAAATTTCTCCGATTATTCTACGAAGTAGGAAATGATTGTTACTATAGAAACGAATCTTGCCATGTATAATGCTCACGTAATATACCTAATCACACCTATTAAATTGCATTTTGTCAGTTTTTATATAACTCTTATGCTTCTTTTTATTTTTTCTGTACGATTGATATTATCTAGGGAGGACAAAACTCTAGTCCAAAAGTGATTAAATAACGAAAGATAAATTGCGTCAGAATTCTCATAAAATGAATATTCTCTGTATCGAATTATGTGCCGTTTTATGTATCCTATAATATTATGAAAAATTACATAACTCGAAAATTACATTAATAAGAAGCTATTAATGGCTTATTTGCCTGTACTATTGCAATTACGATGGGTTTGACGGAACGTATATGAGATCGGCGATCGTTCATTTCCGTAGTTGCGGTGCGTGTGGTTGACGCAGACTGATCCCATCGAATTGCAATTTCGAGATACAGTTTGCCGATATATCTCAACACGATAATCGAAAAACAACTTTCGAGAAATTTCACATTGGACAATTTTAATCGCTTGATTCCACGTGTTCATTTCGTCAGATGATTTTCGTAACAGCTCAAGGCAGACGTGTTCGTCTTCCACCAACGATAAATTAAAGCTTCGTTAAAAAGAAACGATTATAATTAAATTAACATACCCTCGATCAACCTGTCGCTCGAAACGAGTCAAACTCTATCTCCCTTCAACGCAAAACAGTAAAAGAAAAAAAACGGAAAACCTACGTGAACGAAGCACGTTCACTGGTAAGCCACAAATCACTCTCTGCCTTCAATACATCGCGCAACGAACGTCAAAAATACATCTCATAAAAACATATTCCGCCATTCAACCTAACCGACTAACTCCGATAAATCCCATCAATCTTTCCCAATCACTTTATCCATTTGAAAAAATTAAAAAAGGAAAAAAGAAAAAGGACGAAGAAGGAAGTGGAGAGAACAAAAAAGAAAAAAGGATTTGACGAATTACAGGCTGAAACGCGTATGAATGGCAATCCAGGGGGGAAAATGAGATCATTCACCGGAGGCTAGGCACGTCAGCTCGACGACGGAAGCCCCAATTCCCCTGGACGCGATTTTTCCGGAATTTGCGACGCTGACGTTGGAATATGGGACGAAAATTTCGAGCGATCTACATATTTTACACGCACGGCTCCTCTCGTCGTCCCTAGTTTACTTCTTTGTTCTCGTAACTCTGTTCACTCACCATTGTTATCGTTGTCTTCGGTACTATCAGCGAAGTGGTGGAGGGAGACAGGTCTTGGTCGGCTTGGCTTGGCTTGGTAGTTGCGCGCGTTTAATGCCTGCGGGCTACGATTGTGCCGCAATTACGAGGAGTAGTGGCACAGCATCACGAAGATGTCGAAGAGAAAAATAATGGTTAGAAAAGAAGGATGGGGACACTGGCGGACAGGATGACTCGTTGGGCCGGCGAGCATCGTCGAAATTAATGGATCGTGGTCAGGAATACGTGGGAAGAGACTCGCTAGCTACGTATCGCAATCGTGGAAATAGGATTATCGTTGACGTCTTTGTCACTGAGATTTTAGTCGCTTGTGACGGAGAAATAGTTGAAATAACTTGTTGCTTTAGTAGACTGTAACATAATCTAACGCACTGTAGACCTTCCTTGGGTTTTGAGCACCTCGGACATTCTTGGGCATTCTTGGGGCTTTTTTGATATATATCTTTCCTTTTAAGTCGACTCTGCCTATATCGTGTAACGTAATTTGACATTAAATCGTTAGATGATGATTTAATACAAGTTTACAAGTGGCGGAGAATGTGTTAACATTTTATTGAAGGAAATAATAAAGGGACATGATTCTTCTTTCATTTAGAAGATCGAAATTAATCAATGGCGTGATTAAATTGTTTGGAATTGGTACACCGAAGTAGTAAAAAGTTGGTAAAAATGTTTTAACGTGGTTGGTCTTATTTTTACTCGCAGAACGTAGTAGAATGGTTTTGCTGAGAAAAACAGGACACTATATATCTAACTCCTACGTTACATGCTACTATATAACGTTAACATTCCTGGGGGAGGCATTTTTAACCGGTTTTCACGTGAAAGGAAAAGACTTTGGGGGAGGGAAGCGAGTGGAATGGACGGTAGCAGCTTGCCATCGACGTTCCTCCGCATCGCTCTGAGAGCAACAGGAGACTGTGGTAAGAACGTTTCGTCGGTCAAATAATAGTCGCGTGTCAATTGTAAGGAGACTGCATGCAATTCGTGCGCAATTTAGTTGTCTACAGGCATGCACTGAATAATAAAAAACTAACCGCGTTAAATAATATAGGATTTATTTTAACGATCAAAGTAGAAACGTGTGTCCTCTTTCTTTCTTTTTTTCTATTATTGCGTTATTTGTTTTATCGTTTTTAAATTGTAGTCATTTATAGAGTACCTATATGAGAAATGTTTGAATGACTTTACCTGAATTCAAGTCTGTCATGATATTTATGTTTCATATATCTATCTAATGTTATATATAACTGTTCAGAAAGGAGACGAAGAGACAGAGCAGATCCAGTTACGTTTTAATTTACAATATCGGTAAAAATCATTTAAAGCTAAGAATAACTCTTCGTTCAACGATAATTATTTAATATTTTTCATTAAATCAATACGATCCAATACACCGTTTACGTGTTCACATACTGACAAACGCATGCTCCGAGTTAACGAATCGTATTCGGAGCTCTCCAACGCACCCTTCGTTCGCTTCCATTCCCAAAATCGCAGAAATTCCCTGTCAAAAACGTCTCAACGACGGGAGGTTGGTTCATTTCCCATCGATATCAATCGAATAGTCGCGTTCCTCTTTACCTTTTCTACCAAAAACCCTTTGAATTCTAGATCAAGCGTTTCGTTCGAAAACTATAAAGCCACCTCGCTGTTCCACAGAAAAACAGAAAACAAAAGTTTCTCTCAATCTAATCAAACGCAAAATAGCCAACAAGACTCGCAAGAGGTTAGAAAATTAGAGAATTTACTTCGACTTTAAATTAGAAAATTTACATCATTCGCAAAATTAAACAAACGAGTCGCAACGAAGAAGAAGAAGACCAAATGATACCAGGTCGGGCGTATCGCTCGAATAATCCAGCCTCTCTTCTCTCTCTTCCCACACAAAATCCTCCCAAAAACAACAACAAAAAAAAAAAAGAAGAAGAAAAGGAAGAAGTGAAATGAAAACTAATCAACGTATACGAACAACATCGACAAGAAACCACGAGAAAAGGACGAGCCTAAAAAGAACCGAAAGAAAGTTAGTCGATGCTGCTCTATGGTGGTGCTTATTAATCACCATCGACCGCAAAATTCCAATCAATCGGACCGCGTTCCATCCGGGTGGCATCTATTCTTTTTTCTTTCTTTTTTTACGTTGGATTTTTCCTTTGAAAGGATCCGGAACGGACAAGTAGCCAGGCACTGGCACTGTACGAAGCGACGGCAAATAGAGAGGAAAGAAGGTCAGAGAGGGACAGGGACCGCAGGGAGAGATGCTCGTTGCGGTATTCGTTAGTCGGCGTTCGACGATGAAAACGCCGGAGGATGGGAAACAGACGGGGACAGGAGTCGGTCGAACGAGCGATTCAAGCGAAACGACCGACTAAATAATTGGCAGCGGGGGTTTTGCGAGAAACGCCGGTTGCCGCACGGGCGCCATTTAATCTGAATTAACAAGCTGTTTGACGTATTCACTTTATGCCTGCCCACAAATCGAGTTACTTCTGAATGAAGTCGTTAGGAATGCGCGAGACCAGTCTCGCTTGTTTCGCGCGACGTAGACGCGGCAGAAGTTGACTGCGGCTGAAAGACGAGATGACTAGAGAGTCCATGTTGATGCGGTGTGTAATTTGGTATTTGTCTACAGTGGCTCGCGAAAGTGAGTATTTCGACGCGTACAAAACTTTTCACTATACATATACGTAACGCGTTTTCACATTGGTTTCAAACTTTAACGATACAAATATGACGCTGGTGTCTCGTTGTTGCTAATGAAATTTCAAAATGTCTCGTAAAACAACATACACGTACAATTTTTTTACAGGAAGCGTTCAAGTACTCGAGTGTCAGTGTACATGTATAGAGGTTTTTTTTCGACAATGATTGCCGAATCTCTTCCTTTTATGGAACAAGGGCTGTTAAAAGAGAAACTTGTTGAATAATTTCGTATTCGACGTTCCATGGAGGTAACGATACTTTGTCTGTCGTCGACGAATAGTCAAAGCGAACGCGTATTCATTAAACGGAAAACCATAAGGGAAAAATTCCTACGCAATTTATTCGATTTACCATCTGGTCTTGTGCACGCTTTTTCCAGAAAGCTCGTCAATCACGATTTCATTTACCTCGGTGAAGTGTCGATTCTCTGCGTGACAAAGTTATACGCAATCAAATAACGAACAAAAGAAATCAAAAAGCGTAGGCGGCGCGAAAAAGAGAATCAACCAACAAAAAGACAAAATACGAGAAAAACAAAAAGAGAAAGAGAGAGAGAGCGAGAGAGGAGGGAAGAAGGAAGTGGAAGAAAAAGGAATTTAGGCGGCAAACGTCAGTTGGTCGATGTTGCTCTGGAAAAACGAGCCGCTCTCTGTTTCTTTCTAAGCGTCACGTGAAATCCTCGCAGGACGGAAAAAAACGTGACGGCATAAAAGAACGCACGAATATCGAACGTGACGGAAGCGCGTACAAAGCCCTTTTGAGGCTCGTTTTCATTTCGAACCGAGCGAGCGTCGAGTGCGACGGAAAGAGCCTGCGGAACGAGCTGTGGCGAGAGGAGAGAAAAAGAGTCGGCGAAGAGAAAAAGAGCAGCGAGAAAAGTGCAAAAATGTATTCCATTACACGCGAAGTGTGTATAAGAATATCGCGACTGGTTTTTCCGCGAGTTGTTCTCCGCTCGACGCTCGTCGCCACCGCTTTAAGAAATACGAATGTGTATCTCGTGCGCCACTGTGCATTAGCTTTCTCTCTTCCTTTCTGTTTGCTTCTTTGGTCTCGTCTTATGATTCGGGCGGAAAAAATAACGAAGAAGAAAAAGGTTGTCAAGCGCGACAAGATAATAGGAAAATATGCTCGTTCTGTTTTCAAATTTCCTGCTTGAAGTTTCTCATCGATATCGTTCACGGTTGTCGCGATGGTCTGTGCGTGGTATATCTGAAATTTTCTAATTTTAGGTTCGATACTTTTCGAAACTTATGATCGTTTTTTACTTTCAATCGCTTATGCGAATAATACGGAAGGTTGCGTTTTAATCTCTACATTAATGTTAAATACCTTCGCCTCAAAAGCACGGTAGACTTTCAGAAAAATTACCAATTGACGGCGGAAGAATTAACAATTGACAGGCTCGTGTCACACACGGCGCGTGGATCTGTTGGACGAATGAAATTGGAAGAAGCAATACTAGTTGAAACAATATTTTCCTTTCCCGCGCACCAGAGAACCGACAGTTGGAGCGTGTACGTGCCCCTGAAGCGGTTTCGTAAGTGTTAATAAATTCAATAAGAAATTATTGAAAACTTCCTCTAAATATATAGGATGGGCCACCCACGGATGTAGCAACGTGACACGCGCCGTTGTTTAACGTGACGCCCTTGCATAGGCGTCGATGAAACTTGATCACCGCTTTCAAAGCAGAATCTCACATAGAGAATTCGATTAATATGTGCTCGTAAATTATTCGTGAATCGGATTACTTCATGAATTTTATATTAGGTCGTGTCAAAAGTTTCTTTCGTTTCATAAGGAAATAATAGATGAGTAACAATCTTATATTATTTTATTGAATTATGTATGATTCATTTTGTAGTAATGAAATGAACAAAATGGATAAAATAAAAAATGTTGTGCATCTATTGAAACTTTTAGGGCGACCTAGTAATACTACCTTTATCGTCTTAATTTATCAGTTTTATATTAAAGTTCGTGCGAAAACAGCGGAACGTTGGAGATACAAAACACGACCTTTAAAATAATTTAATTAATGTCCTCGTTAACGTGGCACGGTACTAGAAAAAATAAAATATGTTATAAATAAACTAATTTATTTGACAGTATGTTTTGCACGGTATCACGAAACTCCAGAGTCTCTTCTATTATATTTAACATTGTTATGTTTAACATGTCATAAAACCAAAGAGAAAACGAGCTTACTGTGTTATAACATCATTTTACCCATATCGCAATATTTTATTTCGATTAATAGAAAGAGTAATAAAATACTTGCACGAAAATCGCTATAAAATTTTAATACGAAACATGCAACATATTTATAGGCAATCAGAGATTAAGAACAATCCACGTATTCGAATAAACTAGCCAAAACCGTATCATCGATTCCCAACCATCATTCAATCGCTCCGTCAGGAAACCGAGTAGCAATTACCCCATCGAAGCAATAAATAACCCGCATTCGGTAAACAAATCTCTCGTCACGTTCCACTCCATTCTTCCCCTACAGATTCGATACAATTTCTCTGTACGTGTTACTTTCTACCTTCATTTCGGATATCTCCATCTTCAAAAAATGTACAATTACGTATATTTAGTAATTTTACTTTTACGTTGTAACCTGTACAGAGCTGTCAGACGTTCCGTATGTATCGTCGATATTTCAAGCTTCT
Source organism: Bombus vosnesenskii (assembly GCF_011952255.1). Taxonomy (NCBI): domain Eukaryota; kingdom Metazoa; phylum Arthropoda; class Insecta; order Hymenoptera; family Apidae; genus Bombus; species Bombus vosnesenskii. Next base: position 643,730 of record NW_022882948.1, read on the forward strand.
CAACTGAAAGGATCAACGTACATTGCCGATATAATATTGTCAATATTATAATATTTATTGACAAACCATAACCCTAAAATATCGACGACATTGTCGATCGTTTGGAGACGCCCTTACAAATTTCCGCGTTATACTGTACGGACGATAACAGACAGAACAACGCTTAGATAATAATAATTCGAGAAAATTTCCTTTCTCCGTTTTAATTACAAACGAGAACAAAGACTTGACAATCAATGAAAGCAAAATAACAATATCGCTTTAAAAAATGAAAAATGGTTGCTATTCCTACAACTTGTTTCATCTTTTTACTAATGTAATAACGTGTCAAAATTGCTTGACGAAACTCGAATATGACGAAGAATACACTCGCGTAATAAAAAGAGAGTGTTGGTCAACGGTCGCGGAGCAAGCATAGCGATCAGGCGACCCCTAAAACCGGAAGCCATGGATCTTTATTAAATCCACGAAATTTATGTCGTGGAGGTCGCGTGGCCGACGAAACGTGCGCGTTGCTCGAAAGGGTATTTATCCCTCTCACCGCGTTTCGAGCGCGTGATCCGCACGTTTGCGTTGAGCAAACGAACGTTGACGCACGGCCTTCCCTCTCCGCCATTGTGTCGACGTGCACACACAGGTCGATAGTATATTGCGTTTTTTCTTCTTGTCCCGGATAATGTCTATGCCCCCAAAGCGCGACGCTCGTCAAACAAATCGTTCCTGAATGTCCGTTTTAATGAACGTGCCATTCGATTTGAACGCTTACTGGACGCCTTCGGCGAGATCAGTACGAGTTTGAGGATTTATCCGGCCGATGTACCGCGTTATAGGGCTTGGAAGAGGAATTTTCTACTTTACTGTAGCGAACATTGACTCACAAAATTCTTAGTCACCGCTAATGTGCCATAGAAAACTCTTATGTCCGTATCGTACGCGCTATCGTATGAAACGCTTTGAAATTCCATTAACATAGTAGCGAGACACGACTGCAGAGATTATATACGTGTAGGTTCAATTTGAAACCCGTTTAAACACGTATATTTCATATCGCTAATATTCAATTGGTAAGAAGATGGTTACCATGATTTATATCTACTTGTGCAAGCAGAAGGAAGTCTTTTATTACGTCAGTAGACTTGAATATTTAGAGGTAATTTTTTATAATAAATGCTCGTTTGTCAGTTATATACGATTTATCAGGTGTGGATAATATTTCATCGTGATTGTCCCATGGAAAAAATCCACTGAAAAAATATCTCTTCCGACAGTGGTCCCGAAAAAAAGGAAATCGAAATGAAAAGACTGGCTGATAGCATTTTATACGTTTTATTATCAATTCTTGCTGCAGTAACGCAAACGATCGATCGATATCCATATCATTATCCATCTGTTAACCGCTTCGTCTCATCAAAACAGAACGCGCACTTTATTTACGAAATAAAAAAGATAACGCCATGGTCACGATTTCGTTTCGTAATAGCTTCGGTGAAAAGGAATTTTTTAATAAAAGCAAGGCGGAGCGTCTATAATATAGGAAGCGCGGCAATTTAAATGTATATACCTTGACCTCTGGAGTCGTAAGTCGACTGATATCAGCAGACGAGATCTGGAAACGCGATCAAGGAGAGACAGAGAAGAGAGAATTGAAGAGAAGAGAAGAGAGATCGTGGGCGTCAACTCGGGAAGTGGATATTTGAGAAAACGTAGCAGCGGCATAAACGAGTCGGTGTATCCAGCAACGGAAGTGGTCCCCTAAAGATAGCAAGGACTTTAATTACACGAGGCCCGTTATCATTGCGGTACAAGCGCGTTGCACTTGAAGGAATTTCGAACGCACCACTGCCTTCTCACCGATAAATACCTCTCTAAATCCATAATTATGCAACGAAGATATTTACCAGTGTTCTTGCAGAGATGTCATCTTTCTCCTTCTTCCTGGTTCTTTTATTTTTTCTCGTCTCTTAATTAGTTCTTTCTTTTCATTCCCGCTTTTTTTTACACTTGAAGGGTAACCACGAGTGAAAGTTTACCGCAGCGTTTTTTTAATTAAAACCAGGCGAACTCTAGCCGTCAAAAGCAGAAAACAAAAATAAATTTATCATGTTTTTCCTTTTAATTAATTACAGCGAAGGCCTTAAGGAGAAAGTTAAGCTAGTTAAATTCACTTTGTTGTTGAAAAATTAACACTGATAGTAACGCTAACGATAAGACTTTCTAAGTGAAAATAAAAAAGGGGAATGCTTTTAATTCGACGAAAAGTATTGACAATTAATTCATGATACGAAAAATATAAAATCGATGCGGATATGGTAGCTGAGTATAGGTTTTAATTCTCGAATTGTCGGATGACAAGAGGAGGCAAAATGGAAGCCTCTGTTAACGATCATTTCATAGAGGACGCGATGTTATCGCTTAAATATCGATAGTCTCGTGTCAATCGATCTTCTCGATGCCAGGCTGACGCCTCTGGGAAATTTAATTTAACGCTTCGCGAATTTCAGACAGCGGAACGTTGATTCTTTCTAAACGACGAATCTCTCGTGATATACTCCTTTCTCTTACGGATATTACGATGTCTGACAAAGTATTCGACTTCCAGTTCTTGATTTTTTTTTTCATGATTGTTTTTGATTTGAAACCGTGTATCGAAATAAACAGATTATTTATAATTGGCTGAAAAAGTGAACTCGCGATAAAAAGATCATGTCATTTAAGCATAAACTCTGTAATGCGCGTAACTCAGATTGTGTGTCGCAATATGGAAGATTTTATTCATTTCCGTCACTACTGATATAAAATAGCAAGTATACAGAATTTTGTTCAAATATACATAAAATTTACCCTACCTAGCCAGAGCGACAGAGATAGTCGAGCACTGCAAGAACGTGGGAAAATACAGTTCATCGCTTGATACTGAATTTAAGAAAAAAACATTCATCTATAATTCTTCTCTAATCATTTACGCTTAGCGTTGCACGTAGCTTAAAAGCATCAAACTACGATATTCTATATAGCATATGAAAAATGTAAAATATAGAAATATCCTAATTTATAAAATCTACTTGTAGAACTTCTTTTATCTTTAAATTGTTACTCCTATACGAAAGAGAGTATTAGCACTGATAAAATTTCATTAACGATCTTAATTCAATCATGGAAAAGGCGACAAATAAAAATACAAGTCCTACATGGCAAAGTGCGACAGTCAGCTTCCAAAATATCATCGACCGAAAACAGCCGCCGAATTTTTTTTAATGCCAGAAATCTGAGAATAGGTGCTTCAGGTAGGTTAGAGTTCGAACCACGAAGTTGTTCACACATACTTACATATATGTCCATCGAATCGGATATTTGTCGTATAATCTATTAAATTCGCATTCGCTATCGATTCCTCGCTGCGTGCTTTCAACGTCAACCGCGTCCTCTTTACGGTCCTTCCCTAACGACCAATATTATCAGGATGATTTATTTGGAACTTTTCGAGTCTGCATACTTAGGTTATTACCGTCATAAATTCGAAACACGTTCTCCACGGTTGATACCATACCTGACCTACCTCATCTTGAAATATGAGAAACTTCGCGGAAGTCCCCATAAAATATTCCCTCCGTCCTCTTACGTTTTTCACGTTGCTTTCCTTTCCTAGTTTAACCGACCTGTTATTCCCATACTATATATATATACATTTATATACAATCCTACCACATTTTTGGTGACACGGAAAAGTGCCGCCAAAGAAGGAAATATTTCCTACGATAGGATAAATATTACGACAAAGAACATTTTTCTCCAGTGAGTCGTTAATTTTGAGAGGGATAGTAGAGGATCGAACTTGCATCGTTGTCACGTAAATTGCCTTGTCCCAAGCGAAAGCTCAACTTTTGACCGCAGCAAAGCAAACTATCGCGAACTGCGGTGCAACGAGATAAACTGTAACTCCTGCCGCGAGCCACCAACGAAACCGATAGCTCGGTATAGTTCCAGCTATTTTCCAGCTTGCCGTTGCAACGGGTTTCTTAATGCTCTGTATCGAGAAACGCATTTGTCTTCCAGCGTTCCATTAACGAGGCTCGTTGCCCCTGTTCGATTTAGATCGCCGTTTGGCCGCGCGTCGTTTCACGTTACGAATCCACGTTACCATAGACGAACGATAACATTCGAATAGAGTACACCGATCGAATCGTCTCGACATCGTGTTTGCAAATTTCCCTTAATTGTTTTCTTGTCCTTAGCTGTTCAATGCGGAAGGATTTCTGTGTATTTTTATTCAAAAAAACAAGTACTCTATAAATTTCCGTTCTAAACGCCTTTTGTGTTGGTTCGAGTTGATGCTTTTTTCGAAATTTTTATTTCAGATGTTTCATTATTCTGCTAATATTTCTTTAAACGCATAAAAATTGCAAGATTCGAGATCTATGTCCACAAAATATATCGAATATTTCTAGTTCATATTCTTACAGCGATAAAAGGATCTACGTGCAATAACAAACAGCTAATTTCATCAAATACGTACTACAGTATCTATATGTAAAAACATCAATATGATGATGTCATCGTATTTTGTACTATTCCATTTGCATTCCATACTTTTATGCATAGTCTCTATGATTTTAGTGCAATAAAGAGAATCATACCACTACTTATAAAATGCCATACCAAAGAAACATATAAATTCGCAAATGCTATAATAACCATAAAAGCTATTTATTATATGCATTATATCTCCAAGAAGCGTCTTTATCTAAAACCAGAACCAGCACATTATCTTACACCTAGCCGCAGATAACACAAACGAGCCTTTAATCGTGCATAAAATCAGCGCAATTAACGCAAACTAATGAGCCTTATCAGATGCGGCGAGGCTGTCGGATTTTTTGGTTCCCGTGAGCGAAGCAACAGCTAGTAGGAGCGGTTTACAGTGTGTCGCGCGTCCACGGAGTGAAAGAGGGGTGGTTTTGGAAGGGGTTGGATAAGAGACGAATAGGGAGCGGAGAGAAACGAAAGAGAAACAGAGAGAAACAAGGAGAAACAGAGACAAATAGAGAGATGAGGGGAGGAGGAAGGGAGAGGCAGAAAGAGAGAAAGGAAGAGAGACAGAGAGAGAGAGAAATGGAGAGAAAGAGTTGGTTGGGGTTTAGAAGGGTAGGGGATGAAAAGGTGGGAGAGAAGCGGAGAGAGCTCGAGAGGGAGAAGAGACTGGTGGAAGGAAGAAGGATGGAGGATGTCTGTCGTGGCAGAGTAGCGGCGGTAGTAGCATATACGGCGGTTTAACTCGCGGGGAAAACTCTGAGAGCACGAGCTCGCGATCCTCAGTCGCGTGTGACACGCGGCCTAGTACGCGCTCGGATCGCCATCCGGATCGTCTCATTTGCGTGGCCGCGTCGTGCTCGATCGACCTCGAGGGTCGTTGATCGTGGGAACTGACGGGAACAGTGCATCTTGAGAGTACTCAGACTTTGTAGAGTCGAAATTGCCATTTCTATATTTATGAGAAATTGGTTAAAATTGAATTCCTTTTACCGATATGATATTAACGCAGGCTGTGGATGTTTTTGGTTTTATGTTCGATAGTTTTATCGACAGAGATCGATAGAGATCGTGGATCGTATTCTTGAATTCAAGTCTGAAAGATCTATGGGATGCAGCAACTGACGAACTGATCGTGGGCAGTGGATATTTTTGGATGTTGCGGGCTCGAGCTTGGAATTTTTATCGACGATATTGACAAAGATAGTACGGATCGTGGATCCTGGAAATTTATGAATTCAGGTTTGAAAGTTTTATAAGACGGGGATCGTGGATAGTGAAGACGTTCTCGAACTTTATCGATTTCAGATTGGAAGAATCGATGGATCGTAAATATCCTTGGATCTCGTAAATTCGTGTCATTGTTATTAAAACTGACGAATACAGTTGAAATCCTGAGTATTCGCGAATTTTACAGACTCGTCTTTCGAATACTTCTCAACGCAAGTTGAACGCAGTCGTGGACATTCTTGGATTACTTATTTATATTTTTATCGACGTTATTGGCAGACATCGAAAGTCGTGGTTTTAATGGAACCAATGACATCAACGAAGCTCGTAGATCGTCGATATTCTGGACTTTGGTTGTCCAAGTTTGACATTTTTAGAGCTGATAAAACTGATAGAGATCACAGATCGTGAACGTCCTGAGATTTTGTGAATTGAAGTTTGCCGTTGGAGAGTTTGAACGTTGAGCAACGCTTTCGCGTTTGGAAAATTTAAGTCTAAAATACTTTTAATTTCTGACTGATACTCGCACTTGTGGATCTCGAAGACACTTAAATATCGAGACTTCGAGACGGAAAATTTTATTACCCAGATCGATTAGTAGTCAGAAGACACGGTACAAAATAAAATAGCGATTTTATGAGATTCCACGAATATGAAGCTTCTTTCCAACTGAAATTTTTAATATCTCCGAATCTAAGAAACATACCGCAACGTATCTTTATAAAACTCTTAGAAATTTTGAATAACTCTGCATACTTTAAAATCACGATTTACTGCGAACAGTGTTTTAAACTTCGTCCTGTAAATCCAAGAAACTTTTACGTCTCAACAATTCGCAACTAACACCCTACATAAACAAAAACCACGATTTATTTCATTTTTCACGCTGCATCTCACAAACTCGTCCCTCTATTTGCCTCCACCGACTCGACAAACTCGTACTTTCCCATTAACGAAGAAAGCAACAACGACAAAGTCCGAGTGTCCAAGAGAAACCTTCGCAAAGCCCCACGTAGCTTCCGGAAAGGACAACTTCGTCCTTAGAACGCAACGCGCGTAATTACACTATCAAGTATAGTACTGTAGGGATCAACGTAATAAACTAGGAATTAAATAGAATATCGTAAGAATCGACAAACCGCAGATTGAAAATCGAATTATCATCGATGATCATCAAAAAGGAGCGCAGTTGTTCCTTCAGATGCAAAGATCAAACAGAATATTATAAGTATCGATACAGCGGATTAAAGATTTGCTAATACGATAGATTAAATATCAAACATATATAGAGATCGATAAAATAAATCGAGGATCAAATACAATACCACAAGGGCAAATAAAATAGATCAAGGGTCAGTCAAGCACGATACAACACAAGGATCGCTAAGACATTATCGGTACGATCAATCAGAGATTAAATGGAATACTAGAGGGATCGATAAAATACGATCAAGGTTCCCAGAGATCGCGAGTGATCGACGAGAGAAGGCAGCTGTTCGATCGAACGAAAGGAGAATTATAAATTCCCCGTCGAAATTATAAATCCCGCGTAGACGATGAATATTTCATCGAGGACGAGGTGAAACACAGCGGGCCATTCGTTCGAAAAACGATATCCCGGTCCTCTCGAAGGATTTATAACGATGCGCGTGAACAGGCCGGATAGAATCTCTCGCGACGTCGCGCGTTTGACGATCGTTGCAGGTGAAACGAGAAACGCCGGAACCGGAGGACGCGTATAAGAGGGACGTAGGTATATACGAACCGGATGGAAACTGCAATCCGGACGTTTGACAAACGATAGTGCCGGTAACGTGCTACAGGAACGATCCTTCGCAGCTCGATTAAAAGAAAACACATTGAAACGGTGTGTCAAAACTTGTATTACTCTCTAGATGCTCCGTAGCAAATTTCTCTTATCGAAACTTTTAAACGAACACGTTTAAACAGTTCAAGGGGAAGGAAACAGGTTGATACACATGTGTACGTATTTAGATAGATTTCTATCGTTCTCAAAATTTTCCGGATAATTATAAAGTAATTCATAAAATTAGTGAATTAAATAAAATAAAACAGTGTTTTCGCCCATCGTTCGAGAAGAAGCGAGCATATCAAAACAGTGTACGTACGTAAACCTTCGTCGCACTTCGAATCTTCGAATAAAAAATTCCAAACGAAGACGCGCAAATCGAGTCAGTAATCAACTGACTGAACTTAAAACGCGTTACTAAATCGCTGCAAGATCCGCGCGAATCGCAGCTGTTTCTCGAAGCGGAACGTCAGTCGAAGAGCGGACTAACGAAGTGAAGAAGCGAAACGAAAAACAAAAAGAAGATATAAGAAAGAAGAAGAGAAGCAGCTCAAGATTGAACATCTTCTAGATATTCCTCGGTCAACGACCTCGACGAAGTGAATGTTTAATCGACGAAGGAACAAAACTACGGATCGATCCAAGATCATCGCATCTCTAAGCGTATTGTACAAGAAGATCGCGATCAAACTGACAGAATTCTTCACTTCCTTCCTGCGCCCTATCGTTCGATACTATCGAGCTTCTCTTTCCCGACAATAATATTCGTTATCCTACCGAGATTGAGAAAGTCAGCGAGCTTCTGTCGAAATTGGATTGAGAAACGACACGAGGCAAGAAGTCGAGGAGCTGGTGGCGAACGACGAAGCGTGACTGGGTGCCGGAAGTTCCGTTCTCGACGCCACTTTTGCCCGCGATGAGAAACGGTTTCGCGGAACGTGACACGCTCGACGAATCCGCAATCACGATGGAAATATCATATAGCGGAATTTCGAAGCGATCGACGTCGCTTCTTTGAGAAAATACAACGTAGAACGGAGAGAACCGATAGTTAGAGGGAGAAACCGGAAACGGAGGATGCTAGGATCGATCAGTGCCGCGTAAACGAAATTTGACAAGTGTATAAGACACAGTGTGTTTCCGTTTCGACGTTTTTGGTGTGGAACGTGAAAGAAGAGGCAAGAATCATGAGGGATAAATTTGCATTCAGCGTAAGTGCTCTGGAAATATTGGATTCTGCGTTTATTTTAGGAGGCGAGCGTGACATCGATGCTGGTCGATCGATCGCTCCCAAGTTCTATGGTAGGAACTGTTGCCTGTAACGTCGAGGTTCTAGAATTAATTATAAAGCTTCCTCCCAAGTGTGCGTATTTTTAAAGGGATCAAATATTGAGCAGGTCAGAGTAGATCGCGAAGGGAATTGTCCGATACAACTGGTTGATTTATTGTTGTAATTATGTCAGACGACGAATATCTTACCTGTGTATTTTTATCTTGAGTTATTTCGTCCTACGAGATAATGTTTCATGAATCATAGTTTTATCGTAAAATGTTACAAGTACATTTTTAAAAGTTCGTACTTTTTTTTTTAATATTCATTTCTACTTAAAAAGTTTGAGGGAAACCTTACCTTAATTAATCATGACACGTGATACGCAACCGGTTTTCCAATTTCATATTAGCTACCAAATCGTATAGAGGAGTGTTAATTACCGTCAGTCAAACGGATAATGAGAACCGTGTGAAGCGTGATAATGTAAAATGTTAGGATACCGATAAAACATAAATTAAACCCCTTGATCGTAGTATGAGTTACTCATCTCGATGTTACGCGTACAGGCGAAAGCCAATAATTAAAGTTGATGCGGGAAATATCGTATAGATATAGATGATGTATTTGTTCGGTACACATCGCGCAATTTCCGATAACTAATAATTCCACGTCTACATATTTACAATTTTAACTTCTTCCGCTATGATTTTATTTACACGCAATCGCGAATTTTAATCTGTTTTCGTTTTCCGTGCGCGTTCAACGATATCGCATCGATAAAAAATATAAATCGCGAAAGCTTGCAATTATTAATTCTTTTCCTTGTAGAATTGATATTCTTAAATCAATTAAATATTCAATTACAGTACAACTTACAATTACGAATACTATTAATACATTAAGTAAGTAATTAAAACATTGAAAGATTTTTTAATATACATATATTCATAATACATAATATTTATGATATACTTATCATTATGACTTACAATTTCAATTATAATAGATATATTCGATATATAAGCTATACAAATTAAATTCATTTCTTCCTTGTACGGGATGGAAGGAATCTTATTGTTTCCTAAAATATATCTATATGAAATGATACAAATGTATTTATAGTTCATCCTTTAAAATCAAATATTTAATGTAGGGAAAATTGCATTTAGAATGGTATAATAGCGATAATGAAATTAAAATACTAAAATGCGCTCTTTTCCCTATAAATGCGTACACAGCGCCCACAGTATATGATCAAATACAACACTATTAAAACAGGAAATAATGATCGATAATCAGCTTATCATTCGACAAATACCACTATAAGTTGCTTTCAACCAGTAATACACATTCGGCACTCACGTCAGCTATTATTATCATACGTATTACCCAACATTAATCATAAAGTGATTCGATTCTGATCGTGTCAACGGTGATAACGTGATTTACAGTCTGGGGTGCCGGACATGCACGAGACCCTTTCCAGTTTTTCGGAACAGTTCAGGGACGGACCGCCGAAACCGGAAATAAAGCCGGAAACAGCCAAGGAGTCGGAGAGGACGGATGAACCGAAGTGTGGTTGGTTCTGGTTCAGGCCCATGTATCTGCAGCAATTTCGGACCGCGAAATGGGCGCTTTTCTGGTTATGTTGGACAGGTGCAATGCAAGGTAAGCGATTCAAATTTGATTCCCTTCGAGCAACAGGAGAATAAGCCCATGTATTTGCCAATTTTGGTGCCGGGTAAAGGAAAGTCCATGGAATAGCAAATTTAAAAAGACACTGTAATCTAGCAAGGTGTATTTATATTTAATAAGAGCGACGAATAAATGTAATTTATAGCACTGAATAGATAACTGTTGCCGACATTAGAATTGATTTTTAAGTACTATTTTTAAGTACTACTTTGAATCATTTGAATAAATCAGTTTTTTTGGGAGGGACGGGGTGATTTTAGCGAAGAATTAAATAAATCAAAAAGTTTTTTTCCTTGTAATATATTGCAATTTTTCCATATGTTCGTAGTTGTCGACGGTTGAATTTGAACATTCTGAACATTGTGAAACCCTTCTAATTTTTGTTTTTATCTCGCGCGTCTAAAATTATTAAAAACATAATAAAATAGGGAGGGCCAGGGGGCACCCGGGTTTGAACCGGGGACCTCTCGATCTGCAGTCGAATGCTCTACCACTGAGCTATACCCCCTCGTTAGAAAGCTACGAATAATCAAAATTGATCAATGGATTATCGCTTTATCGATTGAAATCCAATTTTAACAACGCTATTTCTTTTTCGATAAAGATATAATAGATTAGTAAAACAAGATCAAGGCTGTGCAATGACAACAACAGAAATAGACAGGTTCAACAAACTGATTTGCCTGAATCGCAAAGGGTTACTCGTCGTAGTTGTTAAACGTAATATAACAGACGTGCTTTGTAATCAGTCGCCACAAACGCGTCAAACACCCCCACCAGCGATAAACTGCGTGTCCACGAACGACGTATCGAAAACGACTGGACTGCAGATCGAATTTGAAAACCCTGTCCATCATAAACGCGACATTTACCAATATACCATCAACCAACTCGGTAACAATATTCTCCAAACCACAGTGAACAAATCCATGCTGATTTTTCGGTATAATTCAATGTACAGTCTCGTTCATAAATATTTCCACACTTACGATCTAATCGAAAAATTAAACATGTTTACTATATCCATCCAGGTATAGATATAAATTATTCTTTATTATTAAAAAATTATTTTTAATAAATCTTTCGTCGATAGTCCGATCTGAGATAAGAACAGAGGCCAAGATTAGATACGTCGTCGAAGCGTATTTAGAGGCTTGGAATTTCGCTTTTGAAGTATATTTCACGTATTTACAACGATTTGGAAGTGTGCAAATAATTACGAGCGATGGTGTAGTTAATGAGGCAAATATATAACACATACGTTCTCCATAATTTAAAGTTCAAACGAAGCTTTATATAATACACATAAACATATATGATATATTTAATAACAAAGCTTCAAAGCGTTAATGATCTCCTAACAATAATCGTTCCAAGTTCTGATTTTCCTTAAGTGTCTCGACGCTTATGAACCTGAGTGTACATAAACACACACAAACATACACGCATATAGTAATACAAACACGTAGCAGCTGATTGACTGCTATATCGCCGTTTGGCGTTACTAATAGCGGTGCATTCGAATGCAATTTCGAAGCTTTCACGGTGGCACGAGGGGGTCGGTAGAGGGTGAGAGAGGTCGACGGTGACTGACGATAACCGGAAATCGAGTTTTCCGGACCGGTGGCAGGAGGTTGACGGGCTGTTGCAGGGTGGGACAACGTCGACGAAAGGAGAACACGATCGAGGCGAAAAGGGCGAGTTACGACGACGGGACGAAGGTCGTCGACGTTGGCGGGAGGGGAAATGAAGAAAAGGGAGAACGCGGTAGTCGTGCGGGGTACTTAGTTTAAATAAGTTTGTACGTCCCCCTTCTTTGACAAGCGACAAAAGAAATCGTCCTGCTGGAGGTTCGTGCCTTCTCCAGTGGGATTGAACAAATTGCTGGACAATGGACTCGACAATCGTCTATATAAGTCGAGAATAAGTTCGCCGGTGACTAAGTACTGGCGTACGAGCGTGATACTCGTGCATACTTCGCTTACGTGGATCCTGGTGAGTTCGCTGTTATAACCGTGTACGCCAAGGCGTCTATAAGTATCGAGCCATTTGCTAATCTCGTATGGAACAATAATAATCGAACCAGATTTTGTTAAAAGTGAGGTTACTTTTTGTCAAAAAAATATCCCCATAAATTCGATTTATAACATCTAACGTGAGTAACGAAAGTACTCGAATACTCCTAGAAACCTTTTGTGTATACGTGAAAGAGGTCTAAAAATGTTCGAGTATTTTCACGGGCAACTGTATACACGGTATAATGTTCTCAATGAAATCTAAATTTAACCTGGATATTCAAATATCCGATAATTAAGTAATACTCGCAACTGGTCCCTCCCATATCATTCTACCAATGTCCATCGAATTAACGCGTTCACAGACGTTCACGAACAGAAGCAAGGAGGCCTGCGTTCGAGTGTCGACATATCCGGCGTCTGTCCACCCGGAAAATTTGTTTCCCATTGTATTGCGGCTAATAAGAGAATTTTAATTAAAGCCAGAGAGCATCAGTCGTGTACCGTGCACGATTTGCTTCTTCAGCTTCAGACTGACCCTGTTTCTTTCTTAACCCGTATATATAAATACACACACATATATATAATTTTTCCGTTCACAAGTATAAGAATATTGACGCCATAGAAAGATAACGCTAGCGTGATAAACTATAGCACAGCTATTAAACGACGTTTGGAAGTTTGAAGCGAAAAGGACTCGTGTATTTTTTGGCCTGTACAATAAGATTTTTGTAAATTGGTTTGAAATACACAGAACGTTAAAAGACATAAATTGTAAAGGCACTCAGCGAGAATAATGAATAAAAGATGACGATCGAGGCGAATAAAATATGATCAATCGTTCTAACATAGGTTTCGTTGAAAATTACAGTACAATTTTATCTTACCAATAAAAATATTTAATAAATTTTATATCATTACGTAAACCTTTCAAGCGAATTTACATATACAGCAAATTTAGTAAAATTCTACACAAAATTTTATCGCAAAATTTCTCCACCTTACAAAAACGACTCTCGGTTTAAACCACCTCTCTCAAAAAAGCTCCATTCGTTAAACCGAATATAAAACCAGAAGTAAATAACTACGACTCTCTGCCGAAACACAACCGTCAAAAGGAGAATCTATGTTGCAAAAATCTCGAGCAGGGACCTGCCACTCTCTTCTCTCCACGTTTGAATCTCGCAGAGAGAGAGAAGATTGATTTTTGCGATTGTCAGAGATGGTTCAACGCTTTTGTCAAACGATACTGTACAGCATGGCCACCGGTTTTGTAATTCAACGCCCTGTCAACGCCTGCTTGTTGCATCGAACGAACGAACGAACACTGTTCGATTCAGAGGTGATCAGCATCGTGTATATTCGTGAGAAAGAAGTGTTTAATAGATTTACGTTCGAGAGAGCGATTTCTTCGAGGGTGAGCGGACACTGAATCGAGCAGAGGGGAGATCGTAATTCAATTACTTTAGCCCTTCTGATTCATTTACACCCGGCACACGAATTTGCTTCGGTGCATCGGATACGAACGACACACGCGTATCGAAGATCAATGTTGTTCCGAATTTGAGAACGGGGACAACGAGATCGGAAGGAGTATTATCAGGATACTCGAGTATTCCTATCGATCGCTTTCCTGCCGTTTTAAGTCGGCCAGGATTGATAAAATTCCAGATACTATCGGTTGTACGATGCTCTCCAGTACGGTGCAAAATAGCCCACGATATATGTAGCTCTTACAAGTTCGGAATTGGTTATTTCGATGGAAAGGAAATTGGATTTCAGTGCAGAGAGGAATGGATTTTGGAACTTTTATAAATTGAGTCAAATTAAATACGGCGAACGAAGTGAAAATTATAGACGTTGAAACAACTTCGATAATTATTACATATTTCTTAAATAAATCTTCCTGGATTACCTAATAATACATAAATAAGCGGACTACGCATTCGTTAGAGAAACTATCCAACCAATCGGCTGTTGGTGATGATCAAACGCTTCATCGATTCAATCGTATCGCTCTAATAAGATTCTTCGAAACTTCTATTACATAACCATTGCGCGATATACATATAACATTGAAGGAAACATTTCCCACCTCCATACGCAAAATTATATAATTTCTATGAGAATACATATTGAATTTTTTTAGACGAGCCAATTTTGCGACTTGAATTCGAGCAAACTCGAAATCACACTATTATCACTAAGCTGAACTATCATTTATTTGTTTCACTTTAAGTTTCTAAGTATCAAAATTGCTTGAAACCACGTTACTATCAACGTGTGTGATTTCGTTTATTTTGCAATTTCATTTTATTAAAATCCTACGCTTTTCTTTTAGGTATGGTGGTCAATGGTTTTGTGAACGTGGTCATAACCACGATAGAAAGGAGATTTGGTCTGAGGTCATCGCAGACGGGCTTGATAGCGGGCGGATACGACATAGCTAGTTTCCTTACACTCGTTCCAGTGAGCTATCTAGGCGGCCGTTCAAAAGCATCGAAACCGAGGTGTGTATATGTATACATAAATACATATTTCACTAGACGATACCACAAGTTAGGAGTTTAATGCATCTATAAAACTGATCAATCTTCTCTCAATATTTCTCACGAACAGAATTCTTCTCTAACTTGATTTCTTATTGGCAATTTACTATACATAATTTTATATACATAAATACATATATTCACTAGACGATACCACAAGTTAAGAGTTTAATGCATCTACGAAATTGATCAATCTTCTCTCAATTTTTCTCACGAACAGACCTCTTCTCTAACTTGATTTCTTATTGGCAATTCACATTCCCTAGTTATATCAATCTTGCAGCAAATCAGTGATGCGTATGCGTACAAATATGTTCAGATATATACCTCACACATATATGTATAATGTATATATATATATATACGTATGCACGTATACAAGGTATTGTCTTGTCTATTAATATTAATGCCGATATCGGTTCACCCCGACAGTTCTCATAAATATTAATCCTAACGTCAGCCGAACGAACAATGTCGGTGTTAATCTCCATTTCGTTTCTTCCCTTCGAAACTTTCGTGCCCTCATCACCCTCTATGGTATGGGCTTAATCCTAAATCGATAATCGATAACACTTGAAAACAAACAGCTCAACAGCGTAGCCTCGAAGCTAATGTTCCAACATAAATGATTGTAGCGATTAGGATTTATGTAATTTAGTCCTTAGATACTTGAGTTTTCTAAATAACAAAATAACGCACGTTGAAATTTCAAATTTCCTAGAAAATGAAATTGCCGGTTTCATCTCTGTTTGACAGGTACATAGGCATAGGTGTTGTAGTCTTAGGCTTAGGAAGTCTACTTTTCGCGTCTCCTCACTATATTGCTGGACCATACAGAGGCGGCCAGCAATCGGAAAATATATGCCAGAGGGTGACGAACACATCGTCCCGTTCGGTAAGTAATTTTACGCAACTGTTAACTAGTTTAATAGCCAAAAGATCAGTGTTTTCTCAATTGATTTTCATATTATAGCGAGAGAAAAGCTCTTTGAATAAATTTTTGAAAATGCAGTTTTTCTTCAACATTAGAATTTACTGCTACAAAGATTTTATAAAAAAGAAGAATTTAAAATTTAGCACGAGAAAAGTGGCAAGCAATAATTATTGCAAAAGAGAAAATAAGGTAGAATAGATCATTGGTAATTATTGATAAATTCATGTTCACTAGCATTTAATACGTGTATCGAAGAAATTATATTACGTGCAGGCTGACTTAATATTTAAATAAAAGCACATAATAATAGTTTGGAATATTAACAATTGGTGGTATATTAGACATTGACTAAGAACAAAATATATAAATGGGAGGAGGTTCTTTAAGAAGAAACTTATTCTTATTTTAATGTGATAATTTTATACTGTTTACTACTTGAGAATCAATTACTAGAGGATACGAGCTTGCGCCTTTGATCAACGAAGAGTAAAGATTCAATTAGGAGTAAGGAATAGGGTTTACTGATGGATGTCACCCTTTATATTGCAAAATTCCTATCTTTATAACATAATCCAATTTTTTTTATCCTCAAATATCAAAAAAAGATGTTAATTTTTCTATCATTAAATATCAAATTTAATTCCTTACAAAAAATTCGAAAGTAGAAAAAATAATAACGTAAAAAAACCGAAAAGAAAAAAAATCGTGACACCACGTTTTACCTTTACCTTTCAATGCATCTCGGTTATATGTTAATGAACACCCATCAAACTTTCAAAACGAGAAAATTACTACGTCAAACGTAAATTCCTCGAAAAAAGATTAATCTTAATAATGAAACTAGCCATTCTACAAAAAGAAGCTTCTTACACATACAATAAACTTAATCATCTCCATAATCGATCGAGAACTTCGTGGAATCGTTACTTTTTCCATCCTATAATAAAAAATCCACTATTGCGACGTAAACGGTGTATAATCAACTGACATTTTAAACGTTTCATTCGTTCCATTCTTTTTATTCCGATTCTAATACAATCTCGCATTATGGAGAAAAAGATCAGACATATTTTTGGACTATTCTCGTTTGCTGATTAAATTACTCTCAATTCGCTTCCTCGACATTCAGCTATCCTGTAATGGATCCGTGGGCCAAACAGACCAGGAACCATACAGCGGATTGTACTTAACTATCTTTCTGATGGCCCAACTTCTGCACGGGGCGGGTTCCGCTCCTTTCTATACGCTCGGCGTTACGTACCTAGATGAGAACGTGTCGAAAAAGATGTCCTCTGTGTATGTAGGTAAGAAAACCACGTCTGTCTGTTATCGTCTTTCGAAACTATTAAAGCCTCTATTACTAAAAAGAAGCTAAAGCGTAGTTAAGTCAAGTATTATTTGAGAAATATTGAATCATCGGCAGCGATTATGGTATTAAATTCAATACGTAGGTACATCGCCGCTGAAATTTTGAAATCACTTTTGACATCTACATTTTACGGAAGTAAAAGATATAATAAAGAAAAGAAAAAATGTTAAAAGCATTACATCTTTGCTCTTAAATTTTTGGTTGCATCGCGTTACATTCACAATGTATCTTTGTTCTGTTTAGGAATTTTCTACACAATGGCCATAATAGGGCCTGCATTAGGGTATGTTGTCGGAGGCGAGTTGTTGAAGCTGTATACAGATTTTATCACCGTAGATCCGTCAGAGTGAGTCTGAATACAAATTTTTATAACTTACAACTCGTATACTAGCGTCATATGCATGGCTTTTATGCATGTCCATAATGAATGTTATGCCCGCTTTTCAAAACAATTCATTCGATAAAATATAACGAAGCTATAAATAAATTGAATCTTAAAAAATATATATATATACAGATACACACGTGTATGCCATTATACAAACTTCAATCTGTAAACACGATTCCAATTTTTCGCATCGGAGAGAGTTTAAAATTAACGCGAACAAACAAAAAATCCCCTAAGGTTACTTAAATATCATCGTTTAGTATCACCTTCCACACGTTGAACACACGATACTAACTAAAAGTTATCGTTATCGTTAGCCCTAAATTCTCGATCGCGCATCTCCTCGCGTTATCACGGGAAATATCAAAGACAGCGAGCAAACTACCAACTATTCGTTGATAAAAGAACGAAAAACGATGAATTACTTCTAGAAATTTTCTTCTCCTATCGATTCATTTCTCTCTTTCTAAATCGTATCTCGGTGCACCTTGAATAATGTTTCCGTACTTCTAAATGAAACACGAACGTTTATTAATTAGATGCGTCCTTTTAACTTCGGCCATTACTCTTTCGAAATTGGGCAAAAAAATTCTCGCGACAGTTGGCCGTGTTTATCGGGGGAAGAGCATCGATTCATTTCGAGGAGTGGCTTTCAAATAAACTTTCAGAAGAAACTTGCAAGGATTCTAAATTTACTGATGTCCATTCGGATCGTCCGCCGCTACGAGAGGCGCAGTTAACCGTGAAATGTGAATGGGGATCCTTTCGACTTTTAATTTCAGTCTCCTTCTAACCACTTCTTGCTCGTTCCTCGTCCCCGCCTTCTCCTTCCTTTCTTTTGTCTTTTCTGATGTAGGCTGTTATCATAATAATTTCTTGGCTCCTTGAGCTTTAACGGGAACGCAGCCTGAGCTTGATTTATTAATCGGGGAAAAATGGAAGTTCCCCGGAAAATGATTACTCCGGAAAGTTTAGTGGTTCGGGCATTTTATCGGTATGAAACAAAAGTAGAAACACAGGAAGAACGAAAGGAAGATTTGTTTCTGCGAGTTTGATCTTCTTTCGAAATCGAATTTTCCTTATTTTCAATCGATCTTCTTACTTTACTTATGGATACTTTGTATAAATAAATATCCATAATTGTATAATTATTAGTTGGTAATTTATCACGTGAAATTCTTATTATTTACCGTAGGTGATCTTATATAATATTCTTCGATCTTAAAATCTCAATTCTTTGCCATTTTAATTTCTATGCAAGTTTCGAACTTCTGTCGTCCTACTTTATCTCCAATATTTTATATTGCACACACAAACATTCCCATTCTAATTATCGCTTACACTCTTATGCGAAAACGTCCTACAAAGAAAAACCGTTTGAAGAGTTTGGGAAAGTTGAAACGCGAGAAATGCAAATAAAGAAGAAAACGCCACAGAACCCTGGACGTCGACCAAACAGAAAATACGTAGAGCTCCGAATCGATAGCCCGTCATTTAAAAGTAAAATACGCGAAGATAGAACCTCGGACGTTGGGAATCTTTTACACGGCCGACAACTCGATTTACTGTTCGATGCTCTCGGTGTCATACACGTCTCCGTTTGCGAATAGAAAGGATTGGAAGCGGGGAAAAAAAGGCGGGAAGAAGGACAGCGAGCAACGATTAATTCGATTCTCACGTGCATCTCGTGGAGGGGATGTAACTGAACGAAAGAGACGAGGGGTTGCTCCGCGGGGGAAGGAAGCGTTGCAGACAAATGGAACTTGATTGTGCTCCAAGTGTCGGGGGATGAAGTGACACTTTTGAAGGGTAACATCGGCATCATCCTCAAACGTTGGTTCACCGCTTGACATTTTCCCCACGGGCTGTGTACGTGTACGTGTACGTGCGTGCAACCGCGTCCATGGGGTTACATGCGCTATTAATCGCGGCCCATTATACGCTCTAATGGTCCTCCGAGATATTTTCAACGGGGTAGAGAGCAGATTGGAAACAAAGATTGTATTTCCTTCAAAATTTCCGTACCACCCTGTGCAGTTCTTGCTTCGTGGAATTGAAAAATCGGCTGTCGTATCGTGTAACTGAACTGAAGATTATGTATTATCGACTTTTGTTGCGGCATTATGGCAGTTCTGTGTCATGTACGTTGTTTTCAAAAAGCTTTCCTTCCACGAAGGAAAAAGTTAAAATTTCAAGAAGAAAATTTACTTCAATACTTTTTCATGGTTATGTAGTTTTTTTATTTCCCAAACTCTAACATAAATCACCGTGTCCTCTATATTTTGCAAAATCTATAGAATCCTCTTACTGCCCATTGATAAATTAAACTAATTTCCATGAAACCGAAAATTTCCTCGTCTTCCAAACTTCACCGAAAGGAATTCGTCTGCCTCGTGAAAACTAATAAATCAACGGAAGCAAAGATTAATTAATTAATCCCGTGATACGAGACCAAAAAAAAAGAGCATCGACATCGGTATCCTCGTTATCGTTTCAGGGACAAGAAGATATAATTAAGCGATGCAAACACGTTTGAGAACGTTTGGCCGTCGTAACGACAAGCTGCTGCTCCTCCTCCTGCGAAGCTTCTTTTCAAGGCCGTGAAACAGCAAAAATAGATGATAAAAATCCGATAGCCCGTGTATACCAGCAACATCATCCCTGTCCATTAACTCGATTCCTCTTCGGGCGTTATTCGTGCACCGTTTAAAACAAGATCTCAGCCATGAAAATTCTATTTCCACGATCCTGTTCCTCGCTGGTTTACCACGAAATCTTCATGTCCGACCATTTTTCACTGCCTCTCCCATCCCCAACCTCGTGTCTCGTCTCCAAGATCTCGCGATTAATTTCGAAATTCTGCGACGTGGATTTACGTACGTGTAAGATGTAGGAATATAAAGTTCGAATTTCTTACAACACGGTGTAAGATGCATCTGCAATGTGCTTCAGAGAAACGTGATTCACTCGTATTTGCGTACTACCAGTTGTCGAGTGTCAGATTGGAAGCTTCTGCGAGTTTGCGATGCTGGTGTACAGTAACATGTTTTTGCGAGCGTTCTTTCGGAAAGTGGTTTTCCTCTTTATCTTTCCATGGTTATTGTATCTTTAAGCTCTATTTACTGTGTTCCAGAAATTTATAGTTTTAACCCTGCCCCGGTGCGTATCATTCTTCATGCCCCTATTTCGTTTCAGCAATTTATATTCGTAGAATTTGAGAAATTTTCTAGCGATAGAAAAATGAGATTCGATCACGATTGGCCCCGAATAACACAGCGATGTTCGGTTAAGCTATTAATATTATTTTATGCGTTAAATATAACTTGCACTGTATCTCACTTTACCGTTTTTTGAATAGGAGATCTCCAACATTCCTACGTCGTAATCGTAAATTTCCTTGTATAAATGGTCAAGTAACAGCGAGTATTGTAGTAATGCTCACATTCGGCTCCGAATGTTGAACAGATCGGGGCAAACAGCCGATAAATCCTGGCGGGAATTTAATAAAGTTGCCGTGACGGTCTGGCTAAACGCACCCCCACTCTTAAAGCGGTGGGAAAAAAGCGGGAAACGCGTTTAACGCGTAGCGGCACGAGAGGCGACAAATTCCGATGGTGAGCCCATTACGCGTCATTCCCCATCGGCATTCGACGACTATGAACCTCTTTAACCGGCGTAAAACGCATAATGAACGCGGACAACTTTCCAGCCATTGTCCGTCCATCGTAATTCTTCCTTGCAAGTCGTGCGACGATCCTCTCTTTCCACCAATTTTAATGTTCTCCAAGCGTTTAAGGTTCAGCAGATGGATTCTTTTTCGCGGATTTCGCGGAAATGTTCGAGAATGTTTCATAATGTATTTAATGGTTTCGAGATGGAAATTTGAAAGGTCTTTGACACTGGATCGAACCAAGGCTTTTCCCATCTTCTGTTATTCGACTCTTCGTTAACTTTAACTTACGATTAAATTTACAATTAAAAACAATCGGAGGAAATTATATAAATATCCGAAATTAGTTAAAATTACTTGTCTGGCAGAGACTTCCATCTTCTTCTAAAATTCTTCTAGGTTGAAATCTGAATTTCTTCGAATGTTAATCTCTCTGGAAATCTAAAATTTCCATTTCGTTAGAAATTAAGCAGCTTATCAAAATTTCTTTTCCATTTCTCCGTGTTTCTACCGACGAACAGATTGAACATCTGGAAGTCATAGCAGTCGAGTGTCATTTAAAGATCAGTTACGACTGACAGATAGAAAGAAAACGGGGGAAAAAGAAGGCTAAACGGCGATTTCTTCGGTCGGTATAGAGCAGTTAAGTCTGCTAAGGGATGATCGTGCAGTTAGTCAGCCGTTTCCGGGCAATCAATCACCTCTTCCCAGTCGGGTTTTGCCAGGAAAAAATGAGCCCAGCCCATCGGACGTAGCAAACGTAACTCCGACGGGAAAAAAGTTACGTAAAGCCTCTGCTAGAAATATTCGTTTCGTCAATCGATAAAACATCCTTGTTCGTCATATCGAATTGATTCAACGTCCAACATCATATTTGCTGATGATACTAGTTAAATTCCAGATATTTAGAGAAATATATCGAGACTATGAAAGAATCGGAGAAACGTTGTTCGCTTGAACTCGATTCAAAAATTAATCAAATTAATCAAATCAATTGAATTTTGATAGTTTCCATCTTTTCAAATGGATAATATTTCCTTCCTGTCGTAGACTTTTATCATATGCGCTTTCCGTTACTGTCACGAACGTAGAATTATTCGTTTCAATTATTCACCTTATTGGTTCAAAACGGTTCAAAGCAATCTTGATCATCCAACATCCCTACCGTCATTTTACCACTATACTTCGTACAATATTTAAGAGTGAATTACTAATCACGAAGCTTAAATCCAGTCATCTATTTGACGTAATCCTCAATTTCGCACTATACATTTACCTATTCGGAAGCTAGTTATCACAAGCTTCAATAATCGTTTTAACACGTCTGTTTTTATCGATAAAATTCATCGAGAATATCCCATCTCTATCGACCAACCATCGAACAACATCCTTTGTCCAACATCAACTACGACGCGCTTCCCTGTTGAAGCCTGCTAATCCTCAATTTAAAATTCGATTCTCGTAACCGCCTAAACGGCGGAAGTTTTACGGCCGGGTCGCAACAGGATTTACCGAGTTTTCCGCAAACTTAAATTGCGTGTCGAAGCGAACGCAATCCGATAATTTGCAAACAGAGAGAGGCCGCTTCGTCCCTACAGAAACCTCGAATAAAAACAAAGGGACGAAAACGTTTGTCGAGAGCTAATAACATTCTCGCGAGTGCAATTACATTTTCCTTCCGATTCCGCTGGATGGAGCTGAATGCAGCTGAATGGAGCTGGAATGGAGGAAAAGAGTAGAGTAGCCGTTTGCGTTACGACCACTTCCGGTTGCAAGCTCGCGTCTACTGTAGCAGCTTAATAGTCACTATACACCGTGGACCTAAATTCCTAGTGCAAGTGAAATCCAGGATACGCTATGGCTCGAAAGGAAATCAAAGATAGTGAGACTGTCTACTACGGTGAACTACATATACGTTTTATAACAATCAATTAAAATGGTCTCAGAAGGATCCAATCAAACCTAAATTCCTAGTGCAAGTGAAACCAAGGATACGCTATGGCTCGAAAGGAAATCAAAGATAGTGAGACTGTCTATTACGGTGAACTACATATATGTTTTATAATAATTAATTAAAATAATCTCAGAAGGATCCAATCAAAATTATGTCATCTTTCGTGATTCAACAACTGCAAATCGATCTATCGAAAATAACGTAATAACAACGACGTTACTCCTTAAAAATACGCCATTTAAAATACTCGTTATAATATCTCATGGATAAAACAATTCTCTATTTAGAATCCATCTTGTTATTTATGTGCGCGAAGATGCGAATTTGCATAAAAATCCGCGGTCTACCGATATGCGTAACACAAAAATTACTGTGTACCGTCTTATCCTACAGTACGACGTATTTTTCAGTTTTATTTTCACTCGTAGTCCCTTATTTTTCTTGTACCGTGAATTTAGGTTCACGATGTATGTGGCTCGTTTAATTTCGTAGCGAAACAAAAGATTGGACGGCAGATGTTGGTTCGAGCGCGACTTGCCTCCGAGTACTTTTCATAGTTTTTCGCTTTCTCACCTTCCGCTCTCTAGACTACGCTACGAATAGATTATGCTACATATTGCAGCGTAATACCGCGATTCTCAAGGAATTTGCTAGGCGGCGAGCTCGGTTATGCTCGTACGATGATGATGGCGCATTGTACGCCGTGAAGGAATGGATGATGAGTGAGAAACGTTTTCAAAGTACTGGCGAGGTTAGAGAATATTGCTCGTGCTAGACGTCTCCCATGAAAAAATGTTTAATAGCAGTGTTATCTTGTTATTATCGACTATTTTTATATTACGTAAGATGATTCATGAATTACGAATGCGGCATTTAACTTATTGTCGTCCTAATAGCACACAGCGTATAGCCAAATTTCCTAACCAAATTAGCAGAATTTTTTCGTAAATGACGAATCGTGCAGGCCGAACGAGACTTTTGTCCGCGTATCGGTTTAGAACACGAGGAGAGGAGAACTTCCGGGCTCGTTGCGCGGCAATTAGTCGGGAAAGTTGCAGAAGCTCGGTCGGTTGGGAATTTCAGACGGTCGCGCCGTGCGGCGCAATTAAAAAAGCGCGAGGAAATCGGCCAGTTGCGCCGGAAGTTCCGCGACGGAAGAGCAATTCCGGCCTACTCACCCTGTCGTGCTCGTCGTCCGCTATACTGTTCCGAGATAATTACATTTTTTCCCCTGGAATCCTTGCCTGCTCTTTTTTGTTTACGCGCGGCCTACTTTCTACCGCAGTTTCGTTTAATATGAATGCCGCTTTAAAGCGTTTAAAAAAGAAAGAATTGACCCGTTTCGCGGATATTAGCAGTGCCGTCGAGCTTCCCTGTTTCCGTTTAAAACGACGGCTAACTAGGTAGATCGATGTAAAGTTTGGAAGACGATGAAAATTCGAAAGAAGGATCAGTCGGTTGCAGTGTGTGTTCTATATATAATTATTAATTCTATATAATTTAAAATGTTTGCTAATTGTAGACGATATTTGTTCAGGATTGGCTTAACACCAAACAGCAACGTATGGGTGGGAGCATGGTGGATAGGTTTCCTAGCAGCTGCGGTTATATGTTTCGTAATTGCTATACCGATCTTGGCGTTTCCGGCAGCTTTACCTGGTATGTCAACTTCAATTTGGAAAAGACGTCGCAAAGATTTTCCCTTTCTACCATCTGGAACTAGTAACTTAAAATACACATGTTTAAGAAACAGATTTGTAACGTTTGACGTTATAGACGTCGGTTTTGTTATTACGTACTAATTATCAGAAATCAATTTCATTCTGTCATCGTATTCGTTTTACACGACTGTAATGATACCAGAGACTAAAATCATACCAGTCGTTCTTTTCATATAATTTTCTAACTAAACTATGTACTTGCCAAGATACGCAATAGTCCAAATATTTCTCGCTAGTGGAACGTTAATCGACTCTTCAACGATGACGCCTCTTTTCTCAGGTTCGGAGAAATTAGCCAAAGAGCGGGTGTCAGAGGCGCATCAGAAGCCCGAGCAGCCGTCCTCGAGCGATCGAGGGGAGGCGTTCT
Organism: Bombus vosnesenskii; assembly: GCF_011952255.1. NCBI lineage: Eukaryota > Metazoa > Arthropoda > Insecta > Hymenoptera > Apidae > Bombus > Bombus vosnesenskii. The sequence continues at coordinate 669,232 of NW_022882948.1, forward strand.
CGAAAATACGTGAACTACCTCGTGCTCTGACCGATCTGCTCGGTAATCCAGGATTTTTCATGTTGAATCTGGCAGGTGCCAGTGAAGGATTGCTTATCGCTGGTTTCGCCGCGTTCCTGCCGAAGCTGATCGAAAATCAATTCAACGTCAGCCCTAGCTCGGCTGCGTTACTAATGGGTGAATAATATTCAAACATTCTGTTGTAATCAATCAAAAAAGAAAAAAGAGAGCGAGAGAGAAAGTCACGTGACTCTCGTCCATCGTAACGCGTAATCGTCGACATTTTTCGTCAAATACTCGAAACATTTTTTATTCTCCTCTTTCATCATGCATCCTTTTTTTTCTTTTACTCTCTTTGCGCAACATAAAATATCGGCTGAACGATATGTTACCGTCAGATATCTGCGCGGATGTCGCAAACATAAATCATCGTCAACATTTTTATACAGCGTGTTTCAAGTAGACCAAGTTATAGCTTGATACGTGGAAGGTTGAAAAGGATTTCAATAGGCAAGAATCGAATCATTTCAAATGATAATCGTAGGTAACATAAAAGTCAGATCACAAAAATAGACCTATCATGTATCTTTTTCCTTTGAATCGATATTTCATTCTGACTAATAAAATCTTTTTTCCTCTTCTACCTTCCCACAGCGATAAATTGACATCTTCGCGTGAAACATCCTGTATTTCGACGTCCACGATATATTTACGATTGGCTAATATTTCGACGTAATTTCGCGAAATTTCGGCACGACCAAGAGGACCTAAACTCGCGTGCAAACTGGTACTCGAATGAAATGGACCTCTTTTTATAACTGTTTTTATCTTTCTTTTTTGTGTGTGTTTTTTAGGTCTAGTGACTGTACCCGCTGGCGGTGGCGGTACCTTCCTCGGTGGTTATCTCATAAAGCGTTTTAATTTGCCGTGCTCGGGCATTTTAAAGTTCTGTCTGCTGGCCACCGCGTCGTGTATCGCCTTCACTTTGTGCTTCGTTCTCAACTGCCCGAATTTAAACTTCGCCGGAGTTACCGTACCCTACTCCGACCAAACCAAGTACGTGATTGTCTTCTATCCGTGTGCGCATTAATTTCGTTTATTTGTTTAAAACTAGCTTTAGTACAGTAGCGAGTAAAATTGCGTATCAGAAACTCCATTTTCTAGTTGCTTCACTTCGCGTTTCAAACTAGCGAAAAATGTGACAATTTTGCCTGTATGCATATTTATAACTTTATCGACGATGTATTATATGTCTGCTTTTCGTTCTTTTTACGTTTATCTCTGCTTTCATTTATTTTTACCCATTTTCGTGTATCTAGACTTTTCGTTTTTTATGGCAGTCGAGAAAAGCCAAATATGAGAAAATTCTATCTATTTATCATAAATTCTTATTACATCTTAATAATCTCAATAGAATAATAAATAATATCGCGACTAACTGTATAGCAATACTTGAGTAAGAAAACGTTGATTATTACTTCATAGTAGATTAATAAACTTTCTATTGCATACTTTCGTCATAATTCGAGGCGAGTGGATTCATGCAGATCTACTACTTCAGCTATATCCATATAAATATTATGAGAAGTTGCAAGAGATATAAATTGCTACGTAATTAAGAAATTTTACGTTTGCAGAAAATCTTTTTCACTGGACAGCACGTGCAATAACGGTTGCGGCTGCTCGAGGTCAGAGTTCAGTCCAATATGCGGAGTTGATGGGATCACGTACTATTCCCCTTGTCATGCAGGATGTTATCAAGGAACGAGGATAAATAACGTCGAAGTCAGTATGATTTCTTATCGCACTTAGTATGCAAACTCGTGAATGCCTAGCCTGTTTCTTCGAACTATATGTATATACATGTGTATATATTTTTCTTAATCTTCGCCTTGTCTTTATTGTTAACGTGCTATTTCAGATATTTCATGAAAGCGTAGGCTCGTTAGAAACTCATTCAGTTGCAAGCTTACAACGTTACTTTATTATTAAACATTAAATTAGTATTATTATTTTATTCTATTATTTATTGGATCTCGTTCAAATAAATGTTCAATTCCTAATTGAAAAGGAATTTATCAATGTCTATTTTTTATTTATTTTATTCATTGTAAACGAAAATAGCTGATCGCTAATGAAAATTACGTACAGAACTAATTTGTAGTCATTGCGTTAATATTCCCGTTTTGTATTTTACAGGTATATTCAGACTGCACCTGCATACGCGAGCCACCGATAAATCTGACCACCGGTGGCAATGTGATCAGTTACGAGGCAATAAATACGACTTGCAACACATCGTGCTCCTACCTATGGCCCTTCATTACTCTAGCGTTTTGCAACATGTTCATAACTTTTCTCTGCACGATGCCCGCGCTTTCAGCGACGCTTCGCGTCGTTCGAGATGATCAGAGATCGTTTGCCTTGGGTATTCAGTGGATTAAAGTTAGAATTCTGGGCACGATACCTGCACCTATGGTGTTCGGCGCACTTATAGACGACACTTGCATTTTATGGAATGGAACCTGCGACGGTGGAGGATCCTGCCTCGTTTACGATAATTTATACATGAGCAGGTACGTACGATAAAATAAATATATATATCGATATAAGTATTTGTTAAGATTTGCCATCGATCGTGTAAACATACACGACAAATTCCTGCTTAATCGTTTCTAAATTTATGGACTGATAGGAAATTGGACTCGTGTCAAATACTATTTGTATACTTTTATTTATGTAAAATGAATTTCTACTATTCAGAAATCGATAAAAAGTAGGATTGTATATTTGTATTTCTTTGTCTATGTTTTGTTATTTATTCTATTTATTCTACTACTGTACAGACCATAATAATGTTTTTGTAATTCATCTATATACATAGATATTACTACTATGGAGGTTAGTGTATATGGAATTTCGTATCCATATAAAGATTACATGGTTCCAATTCCCATAAGAATTGACTTTCATTGTCAAAAACATTTACACTGTTTCAGGTACATGCTGGCGTTAGCCTTTATCGGTAAAGCAGCGTCCCTCCTGTTCTTTTTCCTGGCTTGGTGGACGTACATTCCTCCGAACAGAAGAGTTACACAAAATTCGCGGGAAGAACCAACAACGACGTTAATGTTAAACGATACTCAGCACGAAGGCCCAACCACACCGGCAACCATAAACCCTATAATCGATCCATAAACGATAATCTGACGATTATCTACGATAATCTACATTTAATAAGACTTTTCAATGTCTGTCAAACTTATCGAAGGAAACGATCGATTGAATGAGTTTTCAAAGCGATTTACGCTTGTTGCTGCTCCATTACAAGTAGATGACGCTATTTGCTGGTCTGTTAAAGCCAGTATCGGTAATGCAGAACCTAGCTTGTTCGATTTGGTAGGTACACTTTTTAATGGGAGATGTTTCAAAAGAATGTGTTAGCATATAGCTTTAATATACGTGTTTAATAATTCTGTTTATAGTTTGTTGTAGAATAACTGAGAGAAAATGTAAATGGATAGATAGATTATTTAATACTTCTACTTTATAATATAGGTCGTGCTTATAATTAAAGATCACAGGAGAAGAATATAACAAGTAACAATTTTCATGTTTTACAGTGGAATAATTTAAAAATTCAATACGTTGTCAATTTCTCCATTTTTTTTTTTTTTTTTTTTTTTTTTGGAAAAGAGTTGTATCTTTGGATTTAACAAATCTTTTTCAGAACTATGTGAATGTGTTAAGATATCCCTTCTTAGCCGTAAAGTAGCATCAAAATTTGAAAATCGACACGAATAAACTTATCAGGTTTTTTCCTGTGATCTTCCACCATGAGAGGAAACAATTTCATCTATAGGTTAACTTTTAAGGGATTTATAAAAAGAGCGTTTATTTATTATTATTGTACATGTAGTAAGCGTAAAACAGATATGGCACATTCGTGAGGAAAAATCGATATATATGTGAATGTGACTCTGTAGCGAATATAACTGTGAAAGCAGCGAAACTCGGATATAAGACTATTTATTTCGAGAATTGTTTAAAATTGTACAGATACATTTATACGACTTGTAATAAGTAGAATACTTCTTGTAAGAGCTGTTCACTGCCAGAATTATTGTAAAGAACGTATCGTTGTTTTTTAATATTTGAATTATCAGTATCAATTATAAGATATGATATGGGCAAGTGCACTTGTAGTCCTTTTCGATGTTTATTATGTATGTACCTTCTAACATGAAATAATTCATTCGTAAGGTTCTAATTTCAATACATAACACTAAGGATAGAAATAATGCTGGGTCTACGCGAGCTACTTGCGAACAGCAGTGTGGACTCAGCCTAACAGGATGAACATTCGCTTGATATATCACTACGCTTTCTGTACTCTTCTATAGAAATGAATAATCACAGCTAGATACTGGATCAAAGAAGACTATCAAAGTTATCTAGAATTGTATCATTGTATTGTCCTCTGCTATCTGATCTAAATGTGATTACAACTCGTGTAACAACCTATAATTATAACCCTAGTATTTACCGACCGTCAATTAAACCCGAAGAATGTATTTACCGCAGATGATAATAATCGATGTTTGAGGTAAAGGAAACTATACATCTTCGTCTTATTTATGCGATATACATATAATTGTTACTGCGACCAGCTGAACTATTGTATCACAAAAATGCCTCTGGAAGACATTGTTTTTCATAGAATTGATATACCATATTTGTATGATGTTATTGCTTGTATAAAAGACATAGTATCTAAAGGAAATGGAACAACCTCTATTGTGAATTGATATTTGTAATAGTATATACAATTATGGATATAGTTGCAAGTTCTGGTATCGATTTTAGCATATCCCTTTCACACGTTGGATAACCTCGATATATCAATTTGGAATTTTGTATATTAAGATTTTATATGTCGCCTTTAACGGAACGTTTTATTCAGAAAATCGTCGAGAACATCGGCATCAATTAAAAATTTCTAGAGGACGAATCGTACAAATTTTATTAACCAGTTTTTAAAAGGATATGGAAAATTTTCAAGCGGTAAAAGATTTTTATTGAACATTTTCTATGAGTACAGTTCGTCGATGAAAATAAAACTGCTTGAAATAACCAATCGAGTAAATTTGAAATACGGGAATATATTGTGAAATGTTATTTATATCGGTTTGATACGAAACATTTTGTGCGGTTTCTAATTGTAATTATCTTCGTTATGATAAATATGTTTAACACGTGTATTGTACGCGTCACTAATAAAGAGCTAGTAAAATACGTTAACCAATCTAGTGTTCCTTATCCTTGTTATCAGTAATTTATGAAACTATAATACGATAGCTAGTAACATTTATCACAAAATTGTCCGTGAGATTAAATTAATTTCCAAAAATGTGGTAACCATAGTGGTTAAAATTGAAACGAAATTTTAATACTACTAAACTATATATAGGTAGACACACTCCGTAACTACTCACGTGTCAAGTAATCTCATTGTTAAAAGGATTTCATTGTTCTTTATGTAATGTCCGCGTTGAATAAGCTTTCATGCCATATTTTTGCATTATATGTCAAGAACGTCGCAGTTAATCTAATTTTTTCTAACTTAGAGTCAGAGGGATCAGTTAGCAAATTAACATACACATATGTATGTAAAAGTACACACTCGTCTGTGCTATAACACTAGTAATGGTCGGAATTAAAATGACACGCATTTACGGAATTATGGACCCTAGTCGACTTTTTGAACTACATACAACAAGAATCACAGCCAATCAGCTCGTATTATTTTTTATATAATTAATAATTGTACCACGTATAGTAATGCGATTAGTAATTATATATGAAATAATACCGAGGTTGTTGCGAGTGGAGAGCCACCCTATCCACGATCCCATCCATCCTCCTTTCATGCACAAAAATTTATTTGTTTAAAATATTAGTTTATAAAAAAAATTCTCCTCTTAGTGTGCGATTGCAAAACGATCAATTCTTTTTGCTAATGCTAATCTTGAAAATAAAAATAAATTAAATCTTAAACCAGCTGTGTAATTCAATATGAGACGCTATTTCGTGATCATATCAAATATTGTACATTTTCATGACGATGAAAGTTCGATTGACTCACATTGGCATGAAAATGTAGATAATTAATAATTAAAATAAAAGAAAATAAATAAAATATGTCCCATAAAGAATTACACTTTTTATTTATGAATTACCCATTTTCTACGTATTACTTTTAGTCCTCAATTGGTATCGTTGGGTTGGAAGTGATTCGGAATAGGTTAGAATAAAATTGTTTGATTTTAGAAAATTTTATTTCAATGTATATTCTGCATTTTACGTGATAAGGATGTTTTATTATGTAAAATACGCAATACAAATAAATGGTCAATATGTTAAATTGTTAGCAGTTAAATACGATCTTCACCAATTGAGGATTAATGATACATGTATTAAATACTAGCACACTTACATAAGTAAGCGCTAACAATACTAGGAAGCAGTACTTTCTACCATTACTTTTCTACTAACTACCTACAACCTATAATGATAAACCTGGCCAGACTTAAGAATAGCCTAACTTTCTAATCATCGTAGTCATAACCTTTATTCAATTTAAAGACACATCTCGTCTAATTGTAAATTTAAGTTAACCTGACTATATAAGAATTTAAAAATCTGTGGATCCAACCTAACTAAAAACCTAACAATCTGTTCATGGATCCTATCTATCTAAAGATTTAATTGGTATAATAAGGGAAGAGGAAGGGAATATTATATGGGATATAAATCTTCTTCTGGTGATTTCATGATGATTCCTGAAACAAACACAAAATATAAAAAATGTAGAAAAATTCTTAATATAAATAAATGCTCAAGATGCGGATAAATATTTCTCAGTACGTAGTTATATATTTTCACTTATCCATGTTATTGAAATATGTCTCTGGCGTACTTATACGAATCTATAACAAGCTAATTTATTAGTACATCAAAAAAATTGATGGTAGGGAGGAAGCACGAAAAGATCAGATTATCAAAATATTGTTCTAAATGCAAAGCAATTTGAAGTTGAATTTAATCAAAAATTGAACTTTTGACCTGAATACTAAGATGAAAGAAGAACGGATTAAAAAAATTACTAAACTAAACAGCTTTACATGAAACTAAGCTTTTAATATATTCAATGACTTCTCGGGTAATTTGGATGCCACTCAGACTTGTATATTCAAGTATTAAGTAAATAGATAACAAAATTATTTCAAGATCATATTATAGTACCACAACAAATTAAAAAATGTTTATAAATATCGAATAGATAAATTTATCAGCAGTATTTTCAAAAGCAAATGCTCTGGGATTAGGAGGTGCTGAAAAAGAAATCGCTGGCCTGAAGGGCCATCCACTCGATCTAGACTCGAACAACCCGTGAGTGGAATAACTTTTCTGTTTCGCAACACTAATTTAATAAATTCAGCTATAAAACAGAAAATTGATATTGTTCAAATAGAAGAGAACACGATAAGTATTCTGGTATAATAGTTAAGAAATTCTAATAATTGATAATAAGAAATGCTAAGAACAATCACGCGAACTATTATAATTCGCAATACTACAGCAAACACGATTATTTCATCGCAACGCTAATTCAAACCGTAGTCACTATTTTCTCGCAACTCTGATTCAAAACGCGAAATTCACATTTTTTCGCAACTCTAATTTCCAACGCGAAACTTCAACTACTTCGCAACTCTAATTAAAACCGGTATTAATCATTCGCAACACTAAGAAAAAACCGCGATTTGCCCAATGTAATGATGAGGTGATATGTAAATTGACCAGAAGAGAACTACATACTACTACAAATACTAAAGACGAGCATAGTGACGAAGTGGTAATACGAATGACTTTCCATGCTCTGGATGGTCCAGAGGATGGAGAGCCATTGTAAGTTGCCCTCTTGAGTGGCAGTTTGCCGGGCCTCTTTGGCTTATAGCCTCTTCTTTCTTCGGGCGCAATGCCCGCTGAAGCTTAAATCTAAGCTCGAGACTTCTAAATCGCAAACAAAAAAAAAAACTTACCAAGGTAAAATAAAAATATAAACCGCGGAAGCTGATTGAAATGCACATGGACTGACCAACGATCACAGCAGTGATCGTTGCTCACTCGCATGTGCGTGCTCGAGCAATAAACGTTCGTTTCGACCCATTCGCGACCGCGACCGCGAAATTCGAAAAATCGAAAGGCAAAACCAGAGACGAGTGCATGCTCTACTCGTGCCAGTTTCACCGTCGATTTTTCAAATTAGATTTCCAGAAACAGGTTGGTCACGCGAAAACGCGCCTACCCGACCTGAGACTGTGCCAACCTGCCCGGCCCTACCTACTTATTATTAACAGACATACCAGAAGGTATACTACCTATCCTACCTAGTCCTATATTTAAAAAGTGGCAAAACAGGCATACCAACACACTCACTCCACGATTCTCATACATAACACCCGGGTGCAAGAGCCTACACCAGAGAGGACGTCCCGGGACGCCTCCGACACCCGAGTTTGGCATTCAACTTTCACACTCTAATTTACGTACCGTTTTCCTGGAATCGGCTGACGATAACTAGCGACCATTGCGTAGAATGCGATATAAATACATTCTAATTTTAATTAGAAATAAGTTTACAATTGAAGAAATACATGCATTGCATTTTCTAAAGAAGTGACGTCATTTGAACAAATGGTACGAAATTAGGTACCATCACTTTCTTATTTGAATGTTATAATAGTAGAATGAAGGGTATTATCGTCTATGTTTGTACATTTTATATTATGTATATTTGTATATCTATATTATGTATATTTGTGTATCTATATTATATATATTGTATAAATTGAATATTAATCATTGAAATGACGACGCAAATCCACATCCTAACCACACACACACACACAATGTGGAAATTACGTCGCGCACGATACGCCCATTGTCGTCAGTCGCTAATAAATTATTAAGTTATGGTCATCGTACCCATCGTCTTTCCTTCACCCACGTAGCACCTGGGCACGTGAATGATATCTTGGCAATGGGTACGGAAAGGGTTAAGCCTGAAAATCCTGATCTAAAAGATGATTAGTATATCTGCTTTATATGCATCTAACGGACTACTATTCTTTCATTTTGTATTTATTCATTATATTTGAAATTATTGTGAATCTATGTTAATTTACTTAACTTAATAGTTTAATAAATTATTTAAATTCTACTATAGTAAAAAAGATAGGCAAAGGACACAGAATTTGTTTATGAAAGAGAACACTAAAACTCAAAGCAATATAATAATAGACTGCAGTTTAAACATTAATGTTAAGTAATCTCAGGCGATCTTTTCGTCAAAGCATATTTTCGAAATCACGAAAAAGTGTTTAAAATTTGTTGCTTTGATTCCAAAATCTGCCTGCCGCGAAATTTCTTCTTGCACATAAAAAATACATTTTTGTACGAAAAGAAGTGGACTTTAACAAACAAATTATATATAATATATATTGCCATCATTGTAGTTCTAATATTTTTGTGACAAAGTCATAGGATATTGTACTTCCTCGTCGCAAAAAAATTAATTCAAGTAATTTCAACGTTTATTATGTATTCAAATATTCATTCATTTTATTTATACGCGTACTTATATCCATTGACTTCATTCATGATCATTCATAATTAATTAATCAATTACTAACACTACACAACATTATTCGTGTTAATAAAAAAACGCGATGTGCAAGAAGACCTATCCTGAACTAATAAATAAAACACATAAAAAGGAAATATGTATTACCACTCACGGGTATAATAAATACTCGCAGTCACTATGCTCGTAAAAAATTCTACGTGATACAACCAGTCACCCGTGTCGATTCGGACCTTTCATCCTACGACATGATTGAGTGACCAGAGGAACAAAAAGCATGCGACTCACAGTTACATACGAAGAACGATGTCGACAATGTTGACGTAGCTCAGAGGAAACCACCGTGAAGGCCGTCATCCCGGAAGAATCATCAAACCTTACAGTAGAAGTACAGGTTGTGAAATATCTGTAACAAAACATGGAATAGTATATATATAATCTATTGTTGAAGACAAAATTTTATAGTTTATTAATGTAATAAGAAAGAATAAACATTTCCAGCAAATTTTATTTCTTGATTAGTTAATTATAATTTAAAAAAAATGAAAGAAACAGAATTAATTGAAGTACCTACATTTCTAGCTTTTGAAGCGCCATAAGATCCTATTCAGAGAACAAGAGGAAGTGCTGCAGATCGTGAAAAAGCTGGAACAAAATATGTAACATTATAATTTATTCTTAAAACCACAGTGTTGATTGTTTCAAAAGTTCAAGAAAATGAAGCATGAAATTCTATTAAACTTAAAACTTTGACAATAATCAAAATTGAAATTCTAATAAACTGTAATTACTATAAGGACTGAAACTCTAATAGAACAATTCAAAATTTAGATTTTGTAATCCAATATTGAAACTTTGAGACTTCATTCCAATAGATATTAAAGTAATTCAAGCAATATACAAAGAACAAACTAAATTGGTAAATAATGTGCAAAGATACTTACATTGCCAGTCTCCAAGAGAGGGTTTATCCTCTTGAGCACTGACTCGAATACCGAAAACGAATATATAAAAAAATAAACTATATACAAAAAGAGAAATAAAAAATTACCAACGCGCCCGATAAATAACCAACGAACAAACACTGACTCTAATTTCGCGTATAACTATTACAGTTAGTACTAATAAGAGCTATTTTGCTCGAAAAAATATTGAAATTACAATTACGAAATAAACACTGACTCTGCTAATCGCATTGCACGCGATCACAAAAACATTCTCTGGAAGCAAAATTGTGTTAGGAGAAGGTGGGCTGTAGGGAAGGAAGCAAAACATGTTTACATGTTTTCCTTCTTCCTCTTACTGAGCTTTTGTTTTGAAAAGTACAGCTGTTTGCTGCTGTCATAAAATTACATATTAAAACGATGTCTGAAAAAGCGTAAAATATTGTTTACAAATATTACAAAATTCGTATCTCTACACTGAACATTGACGAATACTCTAAATGCAATATAACTGGTTTTAGGGATTATATTGTGTTATCGAAGGCTGAGATATATCTTTTAGTAGTAAACTGTATCACATTTATAAATACTCGAAAATTTTTGCAACAAATCCGGAATTGCTTGGCAAAACAGTTGCTTGAACAGCAAATATTACGCGCCAAAAGCTGAACTTGTAATGGCGTCTTCTGTAGAAACAACAAAAATTATTGATAAAAGTCGTGAGATGGCGATACTATAGAAAATTCACGCGGGAAACGAAACAAAGTGATTGGTTGCAATCTCCTAATGTAGAATATACATATATATACAATAAAATTAAGTCAATCGACTTCAAATTAAATTAAATTAAAAAATCTATTCAATTTAATTTAATTTAGTTTAATTTTTTTCGAAACGAAGGATTAGCAAAGTGAATTCTATAATTGTTTCCAATTTCATCTTAATATTCTCAAATATGAAATTATTCTTTAGTTCAATTATATTACATATTAACTATATAGTGCAAAGGTACGTATCAAATAAGTATTATACAATAAATACGTAATTGTATTACCAATGATCCAATGCAAAGATAATATAAACGTATGTATAAGTCTGCTTTCGTTACAATAATTAAAAAATTTTATCATTCTAACAAACCTAACTCAATCTCCATGAGAAGCTGACAAATTGACTGTTAATCATCATGGCGTCCAAACGACGCTATTTTGAATTCCCAGTTATCGTCCCGCTATGGTCAAGCAACCTGCATAAAAGAAAATCATCAGTTTAAAACAACCATATAGAATTATAATCAAAATGAGACAGAAACAATTCTAACTCGAAAGCTAGAAGAAGAACCAAACATACGATCGAGAGAAGAAAAAGAACAAAAAAGAATTTCAAATATTATTTAACTTTGTTATAATAATGTATAATAAATTAATAAGCGAACAACTATTAACAACACAAACCTAATAATAGCGTACGAAGGCAGCGGAATACGAGTGAAGATACTACGCAGTTAATTAATAAATCGCGAACAACGAAAACTGACAGGTCCTTACGCGACGACTTTCGACACCGCAATGACGCTCCCCGCGACCCGTTCGCCTATCAAATGTCGAACGGGTGGGGATGTGTTTATGCCGCGGGAAGTCGATCGTGTCGAATTAACTAATTTCCGAATATATATGTATCTCTACATTGGACATTAACAAATATTCGAAATGCAATATAACTGATTTTAGAGATTATGCTGTCTGTTACCGAAAGCTGAGATATGTGTTCTAGTAATAAACTGTATCACATTTTATAAATACTCGAAAATCTTTGCAACAAATCCGGAATTCCTTGGCAAAATAGTTGCTTGAAGAGTACGATAATGCTACGCGCCAAAAACTGAACTTGTAATGGCGTCTTCTTTAGAAACAATAAAAATTATTGATAAAAGTCGTGAGATGGTGATGCTACAGAACATTCACGCAGGAAATGCAGTATAGTATGACTTATTGCAATCTCTCAAAGATTACATATATACATACAATAAAATTAAATAAATCAACTTTAAATTAAATTAAATTAAGGAGTCTATTAAAAAAATATTTACTATCGAAGTCAATTAAGGAAACAGTACGAAAGAAGTAGAAGTCTATTAAGAACATTCATTCTAATCGTTCAGAATTCTATTTTTAAGATATATGTGGATCGAAGCAATGGAATAATTCGTTTAATTTTTTTCGGAACGAAGAAATAACTTAATATATTCGAACTAGCAAAATGAATTCTATAATTTTTTCTAATTCACCTTAGTGTTCTCAAATATGAAATTGTTTGTTAACTCAATTGCACTACATATCAATTATATAATGTAAAGATATAAAATAAATACAATAACCGACTTCAAATTCTAGCCGGAAGCTAATAATACAAACTACCGATAATTCTAATAACCAAATACACCATCGAGAAAAAAGAATGAAAAAGAATTTCAAATATTATTTAATTTTGTTATAATAATGTATAATAATTTAATAAGCGAACGAATGTTAATAATACAAACCTAATAATAGGAATAGGAGTGGAAATACTATGTAATTAATTAATACGTCTCAAACAACAAGAATTGACAGATCCTAACAATACGTATATAAACACATGTATATATATTTCGCCATTAATTACCCTATGGGGAGATGTGTTTACGTGGCGGTAAGTACATCGTGTCGGATCAACGAATTTTAAAAAAAACTGTCTTGTGTGATGAAGCAAAGAAATGTTTTCAACAGCGATGATATCATGTTACGCAATAAGGAAACAACACGTACGTTTTGAAACGAATATAAATACATATTAGAAAATAATGCGTTTACTAATTAAATTTCATTATATAGAGGATGCGAATGCCTGAAGTTAAGTTTGGAAAATTTATAAATTGGAATGAAATATTATAATGGGTCGTAAGAATTAAAAACTTATAATTATTACTGTAAAAGCAGCTGCAATCGCCGACGATCCTTAATCGATGATATCATATACGAAGTTATTGACTACACATTTAAACTATGTACACATATATGCGTATGTATTTGTTGGTATTCGTAACTACCATCAATACTGCAATCATAATCATGCATTTTTAATTAATAATCATCTGTAGATATGATCGCGTATCTATTTATCGACTGACATTATTGAGATTAAGGTTAAAATTTCTACACTTTTACGTATAAATTATGTATATATTATGGTTATATTTTGATAAAGCGATAATTACAAATTTAGGTTTATTATTATAAATAGAAGGCTATCACATTGTATTATAAGTTTTAGTCTATCATTATAGAAATTTATGATTGATATATTGTTACATAATATATGTGATATCATAATATGCTTGCATTATAATATTTAACACATTTATATACAATTACAACAGTAATTGTATATTTATTTATATATTTAAATTTTACTAACTGCTAGATATACTATGTTACAAAACGTTCTAACATGTGGCCTCTTGGTCTAGGGGTATGATTCCTGCTTTGGGTGCAGGAGGTCCCGGGTTCAAATCCCGGAGGGGCCCAATTTTTTTTATACTGATATGAATTTTGTATCCAAAAATACTGTAAAGTAATATACATGTATACAAAGCATTGAATAAGCTCTATTATTTGAAGTATTGTCTATTGAAATTAGGTAACATTTTACACAATTAAAAGAAACATATATTTTCTGTTAATATGTAGATATAAGCGTGTGAAATTATAAATATACACGACTTTAATGCTGGTAACAAATTGTTTCTCAACATCCTGTTTTAACAAATTTTCTGTTATTTACTTTTTAGTAATAAAAAAGAGGGTTTTCATTTTACAAACCTAATTTTTTAAACTTATATTATCATTCTTCATTAAAAATGTAAAAGGTATACATATTTTCATTTAATAATATACTTTAGATTCCATTAAAAAATATGGTAAATAAAATTCGTGACGTTGAGTTATTTTAACGCGGTTAGAAAATTAATAAAAGTTTCATTAACGAGCACAAAGTCGGTAGACTTAAATTAGCAAGTTCAAATTGCGCGCGGTATGTTTTCCTACTCCGGAGAAAGTCAAGATGGCGGATAGCGGCCAGTACGCAGTGCGCATGCACCAGTCCCTCAATGGTCGGGCAAAAACACAGCTGGTCTATGATCTCTGAAGGAAGCTGACGGTCGAACGCTATCAATGTGATTTTCGTGAAATTCTTACCGATCTACCGGTCAGATCGTGAGGTCAAGGCAAGCGTGCGCGTAAAATTCGTTCAGTGCTCGGCTCGTAGTGTCAGTGAGTGTGTTTAGATGTATACAAAACTCGTTAATCGCGGTGTCACCACGAGGATTTTTCACTGCCCTGGATACAAAGGAGTTTCGTGAGGTGCTTCGAGCGTCCTTTCGGTAAGTTTATCAAAACATCTACTTTAAATATTCGTCGCATCGGAGTCTCCTATGTCGCGTGTGTTATCGAATATTCGGTCAATCCGCAGAGCCAAGTGACTTTTTTCGATTTACCGAAAATTACATCGCGTGTCTATCAATATTTTCAGCGACTCTACGTTTTCCAGACTACCAAAATTCGTACTAAAATTCGGATAAAACAAAGTTCGTGGTATATTTCGTAGGATAAATTCTCTAAACAATTTCTATAAGCAAAATGATATTTTAAGTCGCAAAAACTCGAGGGATATGGCATGCAGCATCTTCAGAAATAGGTCAGAACAAAGTTTTCGTAATCTGGTCGCGAGGTTCCGGACAGGTATCGCCTGTTGAGAGAGAGAGATTCTTATCGTGCGTTATCTCTCGTTGCTCCCTTTGCATGTGGAACCCTTGGAAATGAACTGCCTTTGTTATCCCTCGGATTACACCAAAAAAATCACAGTTCTCTGTTGAATTTTTCTTTTAGTTACGCAGCGTATATACTTAGATATAACCACTCTGTGACTATTTACAACTTACAAACGGAAAATTTCCAACACGAAATCGCAGCTGAAAGTAATTCTTGAATAAGCGCGGTAAGTGAAGTGATGAAGAAAGATATGTATATCTTAAAATCTTAATCTTGTGCTCGTCGCACGGTCGTTCTCGTTGTTCTTGTGTTCGCTGGTGTTTACGTACAAACACAGCTGTGCCATAATTCCATGGATAACGTTATCGCGCTACCGTAGTATCTATATAATATTGAGGTCTTGAACCTCGGCGTCTGTACAACTATTTTTACATTCTCGGTATGCTCTGTCACCGCGCGCGCGGCATCGAGAGTGGAATCCGGCTGTTGTCGAGCGGTGCACGGCCGTGGTACAGTCCTTAGGACTCTGACCTTGTCCTATGCAAAACGATACCTTCCCGTTCTAGTCATGCTTTTAAACGGTGTACCAATTAACCGTCCACTCGGTGTTGCGGTTTAATTAGTTACTCCAACGAAGACGAATAACGGACCGGCTAATCGACCATTGTTCAAAATACACGATAAATTTCGTGTTTCTTTCTAGTTTGATTTTCTATGTTCCTCTCGTTTGCTCGTACATCGGCTATGGTGTTGTCTTTATCGTTCCTCTTTCCTGCTTACTGTTTCTCACGGTATCGATGCCCATTATCGTTGAACTTCGAACGTTTACTTTCGATCTCCAGTTTTTCAGCATCGATCCGTCCATGCACCTATTACAGTGCTGCGGAATGGCTTGACTACCGATATCCGTATACTGGGTGTTTCACAACGAGCGTGAGGAATGTTGGTTGTCTGTGAACTTTTAGAGAATACACAGCTTTGTAAAGTATTGTATTTACATAAATTATTACTCGGTAACAATTGAATTCATAAAAATAAGTTCTTTGTCTTCTGGGATGTTGATTATATAATAGATTATGTTGCTATCGATGGTGTGCTGGCTAATGAAATAGATATCTTCATGTGAAATGGAGTTGATCAGTCTGATTCTCATTAATAGAAGCGAGCATATAAATGAAGAAATTCTTACTTACACGTTTAAGTAATTATGAGAAGTGTTACTTCTAGTTGTATTTCTATAATATGAGATAGGATATAAGAAAGTACGATAAATAGATAGTAATAAATTATATACGTAACAAGTAGTAAATTGTGTTCAATGTTATATGGACTTTCGCTATTTTTCTGCTCGTTACTGTAAATATCAAAAATATAATCTAGGATTCATTTTCTACTTCGGCCAAGTTCACGAGCAAGAACGAACATTTCTTGCGCTCATTCTACTTGCGATTTCTTAACCTGTTCGGAAATGGACGAATTTATAACAGTCGGAGAAAAATAATTATCTTTTGCTCTTACATTATATTTATTCAAACGCTATTATTATAATTTTTCGATTATATTTGTACAAAGCATACATTTACAAATATTTTTAATGGATTCGACGATATGAGAAAACAGTAGTTTGTATCTTCTTGGGATCATGGTTGAATTAAAAGGTTAAGATATTTCTAGAGCAATGATTAAACTACTTGCAGGGATTTTACTACTATAAGAGATATAAAATATCTCATTATCATTCTCAAATAATAATAATAATAATAGAACTTTTATACACAGCACAATTGCACAAAACCTTACACTTATTTATGCAACGTCATGTATAACTGGTAGGGTGCCGCAAAGAAGCGAAGGCAACATATGATCGCCGATATAAGAAACAAAGAGCAGCGTGTTCTTTTCGAGACGTTAATTTCGACCGGCCAGCTGTTACCATTCTATATAGCGACTCCCGTAACGATAATTAACCGGCCGTTAAAAATGCGCACCCGTTCACAGCGCAAGGTTGACGTGTCAAGTTTCACGGTGTACTCGTTGCGTTCAGATTTGATCCAATTCGCTGGTGAATTCCCCTGATGAAATTCCATCAGATAAATTTACCTATAATGACAGTATGAGCAACGGTATCTCAATGCAGAAACGCGGAAAGAATCGCTGTCAAAGTTGTTCCGTTTCCGTCGGCTAGTAGGTGTCAGCTCGTGAAGAACTTTATTGACCAACCAGGCGCATCGCGGTCGCAGAGTTAAGCCAGAGACCTCGTAAAAAGTCCCGTCTTTACGCGACGTGCTAGAAATCGTACCTTATCCCGCTGAAGATCACGTCGTTCATTTGCTAGAGAAACAACGTAAATAAGAAATGCAATTTTTTTAGGAAATTTTACGAAATTTTCAAAGTTGGAATAGAATATTTCGAGTAGAAAATTCTTTAGTAGCTGAACGAAGAAAAGATTTCGTTCGTTTAATATTTAGTTAACGATACCTATGTACATATTTGGCTTTTAGGTTGGATTAGAAGTACATGTTCAAATATCTTTAAGTCTGTCTTTAGATTTTAGATTAGATTTATAGTATTTAGTATCTTCGTAGTGAATTTCTGTAGATATCTCGAATAGATATGTTATTTGTTTTATCATAGCAACGGTTTTTTAAATTTATATTTGTAAATATTATTTAACTCTTATCGTGTCCATTGATAGCTCGACGTTTATAGTTCTCCGCAAGAATATCACTTGTATTCATCAAAAGGAAAGTAGTTTGTTCACTTAATCTTAATATTCTCGATTGTAACTATCATAATCCAGCAACGTGTACATATTACGTGCTGTTATAATAGCACAACTATGCTGTAGCTTATTGTATTAGTTCTTATATAATATTCTTATATAATACTCTCATTAACTCAAGTAATCATACCGCAGAATCGTTTGAATCATTTTCTTGTTTTTGATATTTTCTCATTCTTTTGTTGCTACATCAAAGCCTAATGCTGTCTCATGATATACAAGTTTGATTATTCTCACGCAAAGTTTAAGATTGAATATTGTACAGGTTTAGGCGTCTGAAACCACCCTACCTTGCTATATCCCATTCAGTGAAGTTGGCCAAAGGCGAAAGAAACAAGGACGTTCGTTTCACCAGCGTATTACGCCGGAAACGAAAGCAGAAGCGGAGAAATTTTTCGATCTTCGATCGACCGAAAGACAAATCATCGTCCATTAAATTATTCGTCTATAAATATATAGTGTAGTGGCTTAAATTTTCGAAAGAGCCGGTGCTCTATGTAAGTTGTCCTCGCTCGGTATATTTTTTGCACGAATTCGATGTATCCTTGAACCTTCGAGGGTCAGACATTTCGTGCAAAAACCCAACGTCCACGCGAGGACCCATGTCCGTCGGGAAGTGGATGAATTTACCAGTGACCTCTATAAATTCCACGGTGTTCGTGCACCACGGGGAGATGTCGCCCCGACTAGCGCGATTTAGCGATCCAGTGGGTCGAAACGTTCGAACCGTGGACATATTAAAATTGAAAGTCACATGTGTGCTTCCCTAGCTAGCCGATGCTTTCGTTCGAGCCACTTATTACATTTCTCCTTCGTCGTTATGTAATGCATTTTTCGCGCTTATGTTTCTCTGTTTTTCTGTTCGAAATAGCCTGGAAGAAATGGCCGAATTAATTCGAGCGCGCGACGCGCCTGGTTAGACGAACTCGCTGTAAATGTGGCCATTGCTTAGCATTGTATCGCGATAACTTTCACAATGGTTCGTTATTGTGGCTCAATGTTCGAACGTTTATGGGGTCTTTTTATGAACACGTTACGTTTTTGTACGTTATTGTTTTGGAATTTCGTTAACGGTGTAACGAAACTCGACTATTATCTTTACATTGGTAAAATTTGAGGCGAATTTGAAAAATTACGTAGAAATTACAAAATACCTAAGAAACCTAGTAACAAATTGGTATACGGCACGAACAGTGATCTTAGACGTACGATTAATGCTAATGATCTCGCTAAATATTATGGCATACTAATATAATGAATAATCGATTAGACAAATACTTTGATAGTTGGTATTTCCTGGATCTTTGAAACAATAATTTATGTTATGGAATATTTTCCAATAATACATTGTCGTTTTCTGCAGTATCAATATTCGCATTCTTGGCTGATGTGGGATTTGCTAGTTATTACATGCTTACATTTTTATTTAATGAATTTTATGAATGCAAAAGGTAAACACATTTAGCGTCTTCGTAATGAACATGGAAATAGTAGTTTAATATCATTAATGTCTTTGCAAGTATGATATTTTTCAATATCTTGACGCGGACGGTTTATAACTGAAAATTTGTAACAAGAAAAGAATGTGGGACAGTAAATCGTGGCGCACTTAACCTAGTTTTTCATCGTATGATTTAAACAATATTAGCCGTGCATATAAATGATACAGGTACACGTGTGATCGCATTGTTAATTATGTATTTACTCGCATATTAATTAGATGCAATATCAATAATTCATTATTTATTATTTATCATATTCATTATTTATCTGACTGATTCGTTGCTATTGAATATTTGTGTTATTTTATTAACAATTAATAAGTTATCTTTTTATCCGAATAGATATCCTATTAGCCTTTAAAATCAATTTAAAGTTAAACTAATTAAAAATATTTTACATTTCTTTTGTAATATTTCTGGAAATAAATTTGTAGTATCAGAAAGAGAAGTTCTTCGGTATAGATAATTGTACGTTTAATTTTGGGACAATTTTGTATGTTAGTTTATTAAAAGGTCGTTAATGAATGATTATTTTTCATTGATATTTACGAGTCTGAGTTTTATTGTGGTAGATACATATTACCATTCTGTGTTGGCAGTATGGCCTTTTTATCGTATTTTTTATTGCTTGTGCGCGTATCTAGTAGAGATTGAATTTCTATATACTGGGTGTACGAAAAATATGCGCTTTCTACGTGCGAATTGTATACAGAAATTTCTTATTGAAATATTTTTAGAAATTTATATGTCATTTTATTGCTTCATCAGTTAACGACTATCCTTCAAAAATATATCATATGTCAAAAAAAAAAAATCATAAAAAAATGACGTGGGTAACTCTAGATAGCTGAAAAGAGTTACATACTCGCGAACTTTCTTAGTTTAGGATATAAAACTCGATAAAACAGAACATTCTTCATGACTGTAGTTTTAATAGTATCGGCTTGACGTAATTTTAACTTTACCTCGAGTACGAACATTTTTACCTGGGAACAATGTAATGATACCTCGATACTTCCTAATGTAACATTCTTGAAAGTTCTTCTATTTTTGACATAAATTCATTTGCTCGTGTCATTCTTCATTAAGAATGCTTTTCGCTTAAAATATGGTTAAATGTCAGAAGTCGAGCGATTTTAACGATCGACCGTAATTATTTTTTATTTTTTATTTATTATTGCTTAGTCCGTGCCTTTCGACTTCGGACGAGCTTTCGGTTTTACATCTCTTTTACCTATTTCGCTTTTTATATATCTACCTCCCCTCTTATCCACTCTATTATATTGCACTCCCTTAATTCTTCTGTCTCTAAAACTATGGCAACTTTTGGGCTTTTATCTTCATGCTGTGCTTCTTTATTGTCGTTCCTCCCTATCTTGTATTGCCCTTCTCTTCTCTATTATCGCTTTTAGTTCTGTTCGTCCTTCTCCAGTCTCATTTGGTATCTTTTCTGTGTCCTTTGGTCCTCCCGTTATTTCGCATTCTTCTATTACATGTTTCAGGTCTTCTTCTTTCCTTTTACATAGTCTGCATCTTTTTTCACCCTCTTCTTTCCAGTATTCCCTTGCTTTGGTCTCGTTTCCACATCCGAATCTTGCTAATATTTTTCTGTCCTTCCACTTCATCCTCCCTTTTAAGTTTTTGGTAACAACTCTTCTTTGGCGATTTTTCTGCGATTAATTTTTTTTACTAGCAATCGAATAAGCAAAGAATTACGACCAAGCAAGGTCAACAAATTTTATCTATCAATTAATAATACTTTGTGTAACAGAAAGAAGCTCTATCACGCTTATATCGTTATTTTATCACGCATACCGTTTGCACAATTCTGCGTTATTTCCAATATTTAAAAATTCAGTCGTTATATAAACATGGAATTCAAGAGGGGCAAATAGAACTACTTTATTTGCATACTATTTGCGTGTACAAGTTGTTTTCATTAGTACTATTAAAAGCTTCCGTTGGCGACCGCTGCTATTGCCTTGAAAAAGTGAAACTTTGTCAACGTCGGTGAAATAATTCTCGTTCTGTGACCACAGGTCCTCACAGTTTCCTACAAACTTCCTACAGTTTGCAGCGTACATGTGTGGTAAAACTAATTAACCAAAGTATCACAACGATGACGGTACAAATATGACCTGGTTGCAATTCAGAAATAGCGAAAAATTGGCCTCGTTCTCCTCTTTCGCAAAATCGAGGATAGCAAATTGTCATTGAATATCGATTTATTGGCAGCGTGTACAAACGGCAACGAGAGTAACAAGATTCGATACGGAACATCCTTATGGGGATTGATTTAACGCTCGTGGCCTTTTTTTTTTTTTAACAAAATTGGCCTTACGTTCCGACCTCCGCTATTTCCGCGTTTTGGTTTCTTTAAAAAGGAAATCGTTTCCTTTCGTACCCGCGTTGATTCCTTGACAGAGACAAAATTCAAGAGAAAATTAGACGTTCGAAATATAAAAGTGAAATCGGAGAGCCGGAAATTAAAAATTCCAATGTTTCAAATCTCTAAAATGCCAAGCTCTAGAAGTGTCGAATTTCTAGAATTTGAACTTTCAAGTTTCGAAATTGCGAGCCCTCGACATTCTAAAATATAAAAATTTCATATTTTTCAAATTACAAGCTTTCGGAACAGCAGAATTTCAAAATTGCATGGTTCCAGAATCGAATATGCCAAAATTTCGAACGCTCGTAGAAAGTCTCGCGGAAAATTTCTCATTGTCATTGATTAGAATAATTTTAAAGAACAATGGGTACGTCCTATTCGTGGCTTTAATTTAGCGTAGGTATAGCAGCGAAACAAGAAAATTCTGAAGCAGAGAAAGGAGAATGGACGTGCACGTTTTTCACGACGTGTTCCTTTATGCAGGATAAAAGTCATCTCTTGGTGTACGAGCGTATTATAGTCATTTGCCCGTACAGTATGCGTTCAGAAAAGTGCACAGACTGTTGCGGGAACGGGAGCAGATGCATCCAGGAGAAAAACTGGCATGAAATATTTCAAGATGCGGCGACTATGAAAGTTTTGAACCAAGATCGTCGTCTGTGAAACTCGAAATAGACCAGCGAAGGCTATTTCGAAGTAGAAATCGGCTTGAAAATTGGAAAAAATATTTAGTTTCTCAAACCCGTGCCAATTCGTTCTTTGTCCTTTCGCAACAAGATTCAAGAAAAATTGGTCTTTTTATTATTTGACGAAGATCTAAGGGAGAATGAAGCGTATGTGACATTGTGTCGCGAAACCATAGTGATCGATTGTGGAAATTAATTTTCTGAGTGCACGCCACTCTCAGAAGCTTATTCGAGTAAATGGAGACGGTAGCCGATCAATATTTTTTCAATGGGACGACTAAATTTTCGTGAAAATGTTTAGAACTTTAGATGTAAAACGAAAGGATGAAACTAGAGTCTCGGGTTGTATGCATCTTACTATCGTTTTTCTATCGCTGCAAAAGTATGTGAATCATCAGAACCTGACGTTACATATTGCTTTCCATAGATAGCTCTCTACATGATTTTGTCCATATTCGTGTTGTCACTATAGGGAAAAGAGAGTTAAAAAAACTGATCAACAAGTTCAGATAATTTCCTTGTTTGTTTTTTTTTTTTTTTTTTTTTTGAATAAAATAGGATATTCCTACGACGATACCAAATGAGATTCGTTGCATCCATAAAAGAGATTTGAAGATTGTTTAATTGATAAAATAAAAAATTCCTAAATCACCATTTACCTCTTTATTCTGATGTAGAACAATCGTTCGTAATAGAGCATAAAAATTAGTATTACGAAAATATCGTTGATAATATCTTCAAGATAGTTAGCGAAGTTAGACTGTAATTAAATTCTAATTGATTCTGATGTATTGTAATTAAACTTTCGGAACGCCAGAAAATTATATCTAACTATACGTGATTAATCGTCGATCAAAGATTTGCTGCAATTTTATCCATTCTATCGCCTTCGATTATATTTGTATCTAGAACGTTCGGTTCGAAAGGACGGGAAACCTTGCATATAGACAAACATACGTCTTTATAGTGTGTATGTGTGTGTGTTTACGAAGGACTCAGATACCTACGCATCTCGTGGGTAATCCATCTTTTCGAGGTGGAAAAACGATCGAGGATCGTTGGAAGTGCAAAAAGAGTATTTCAAGGGCTCCTCTGCTCGTTTGCAGAATCTTGGCCACTTTTCCTTTCACATGAACCGCGATGTCTGGCAATGTAAGAAACCTAACTACTTCTACGAGCAACGTGATTACCCAGATACCAGCAAAAACTTGGGAAACTAATGGGAAAGGAATAATAAAGTGACAATGAAACTGTTCGAAATATTAGTTGTACGAATTAAGTCTTTTTTCTTTTTTTTTTTTTTTTTCTTTTCTCTTCTGACAAATAAATTATATCACATACATTTGCAGGGAATAAAGTTGTTCTACGCTTGTAATTGAATCATTGTTGCTCGTTAGAACAAAAGCAAAAATGTGACGCGATAATTCCAAGACCGCAATTTGAACGTATCAACGTTTACAAAGTGAATTTTATCCACAGTCTTCTCAAGACGTAAATTTTCCATCAAATTTTACTCGAATGTTCGCTAAAGCTCGTAATTGAAGAGGCTGTTTCCAATTACGAAACATCGATGCATATCATCGTTGTTCGTTTAATGAAGCATATAATTTGGAGCCAAATTTGAAGCGTTTAGTGGCGAAAAACTTCTTTCCTTGCTCTCCTACATTTTTCCCCAGATTTTTCCGCCGTGTCTGTAAGTCATCGTGAAATTAGCTTCATTATAAAATTGAGGACGCTTTTGGAACGGTTTAAGCGTCTCGGTTAAGCGATTTCTGAGAAGCGTGCAATTATATCGCGCTGTGAGAGAGTAATTTCGATAAGCATCGATTACGAGAGACTTCTTTTTCCAGCTGCTCTTTTTTTCCCGCTTTTTGTTTCGGAAGAGACCTCGTTACAGTTTTATGATCGCGAATAGAGGAATCGTTACATAAACGCGCTGCTAGTAGACCATAAATTCTCGCGAGCGTACTTTCTCGTTGTGTTTAGCCCAGAAAATTAATATTTCACTGCCATGATTATCGAATTGATGATCGAGATGGTTAAATGCAGTGAATTAGTTTGTTGCAAATTTTCTTGCAAAATATATGTGTATATATAAACGTATACATGTTTTGCCTCAGTTTCTTATGAATATATTCATTTATCGCGTATTATGTATCGAAGTTATCCATTGTAGTATCATTGATATTATCTATCGTACTTTCCTAATAAATTACTTTAGTTAACGATAATATTAATAGCAATATATAATACGTTTTTCAACGCGTGCTTACATAAAAATATAAATTCATAGCATTTTAAGATTCAGTGAAGTATGAGACGTTAGAGATACGATATTACGATAAATACTTTTACGAATCGTCGACAAGAATTAGAACAGTAGAAAATTGAGATATGAAAACCAAGAACTATCGATGATTACCAAAAATTTATTACCTGTATAAATTATTAAATTAATCTCTGATCGATGGTTCAACAACAAAGATGCGATCTACGTACGTACCTGATGGCATTCTGCCCTTTACGATAGCACGTCTGCAACGAGGAGAAATTAGAAATGCAAGTTAAATGGACAATTAGTTGATTCCGATTGCCAAACATTTTCCTGAATCGACGAGCGTTGTGGTAAACACGTAATTAGCGATTAATCAATGGTTACATCCCTGTGATTTAATGCTTCGCGGCCTCTAAAATTCAATATCTGTTAACCGATCACCGGTGCCGCCGATGCAGGAAAAGCTCTAACTCAATTTCGACGTTAATATCGCAGAAATTTCCTGCCGAATACTTGCTCGAGGGGAAACAATCACATTTTGCGGGGCATAATTTCTCGCGATCGTTGCAAATAATTTCGTCGCTGCTTCTACACGATACTTGCAAGCATGTGACTTTCCATGCAGGTAAAAGCCAATTTCAGTTAAATTGCCAGAGGTACTTGATCCTATTTATACGTCGCTATTGTATAATACGTTGGGTAAATCTTCTACGAAGGTCGGTCCTGTCAGATTTCCGTGTTCGGCTAAGAGAGAAGAATGGCTGTGATCGCAAGCCAATTCTTCTTAAGTACACACAGAGATGACTAATATCCATGTACAAATATTTCCTTGTCTCCTACAATATACGATTTTAAAATTTTGTAAACGCGGTTCTACACAGCAAATTTCCAGGTGGCCGTGAAAGAGTCAGGGATTAAAAGTATCGCGTCAATGCGCGTAAAATGTTCGCGTTCTTCAACTTCTTTTATTTGCCTAGTAACGTCCAACTTGTCTTGAAACTTTGTCTTGAAACTCATTTTTCGTGTCTCAATGTACAGCTTGAAAAAGCAGTTGAAACTGGTTATCTTATTCATATGCTGAAGAATGCATCCTCTAAAATTAGGTTCGATTAATTACGCGAAAAGAAGCGAGAGAACACGCGGTTTGAATTATTTCCGCGAGAAAAACATCGCAATATGGAAATAACCCAAGCGGAGAAAGAAACGAATTTTCCTCTGGAAAAAAGTTTGTCGGTTATATATCGTGAAATTTTGGTTGCATGATCGTCTGTATGAAGCAGGAGAATGAATGATATTGTTGAAGATTAATAGGAGTACTTTTTTATTTTTGGCTGAAATACATTATAGTTCAGAGCGTAGAAAGTATTTTAAGACGTGAAATATAGCTAGGAAGAGTTCGAGGTGAATAAGAATTTGTGAATGAATCGTGATATTCGTAGTAGACTAGTTTACTACAAAACGAACGATATCGTAGTAAGCAAGTTTCGTAAACAGGGAAGTGGTGAAAATGTTTGAAACGAATGGCAGATGAGATAATACTGTGGTAATGATCGATACAGATTATCGTCAGAAAATATTCGCCACAACACAAGCGTTGGTGTTAAAAATTGCAACGATTTGATAAAAATTTTAATCTAGCGATGTTAGCCTATCTAATATATGAGAATTTTTAACAAACAAGAATTTCCTCCTTACAAGAAAAATATTCCATGTTTTGTCAACATAATACATTAGAATCTTCTGCAATGTATCTCCTAGATTTATAGATAGAATGCGACTCTTAGAATTTGAACTTTTCTAAGAAATCGGAATAAACAAGTAAATTAATCCCTGCAGCTAAATTGCACACTAACTGTAAAGTAAGCTATACGACACACGGAGAGTGGCCTTTGATGAAATTTGATATTTAAAAAATAACGTAATTCACGCTGATATACGATCCATTTAATGTTTTTTTTTTACGAATACGAGTTATTCACGTTAATTCGCTCGATAAACGCGTATCCGTCTGAATAGAATGTTCGAAACGATCGGTTTGATGTGCTCAATAGCTTCAGATCCTTATCTGGATGTACATATAGCAGACTTCAATGGTAAACAGTTCTGTGGAATTAGTTACAGCAGTTCAGTTTGTTAGAAGCAGCTTTGAAACACAAAAACGACCATAACTTGAAAACCAGGTCAGACAACCATTCGTATTCCACGTGAATTTCGTTTCATTGACTTTAAACGATGAACGTACCCGTGAAATGGATTTCTGGGATGGAGGAATTTTATGCAAATTCTGTATGCGCAGACCCTTATTTGAATATTTCTGATGATGGCTAGGATCTAAAACAAATTATTGTACGATATTAAAGCGTGTAACGCACGGAAAAAACAATATCTATTTTATCTATATATTTTGCAAATTATTAACCAAACTCTCGTAAAACGCGTAGTAAATATTTTCGCTACGTACGATGATTTTTCAAATTCCATTTCCGATATTGCCACGAGCTTTATCAGATATCAAATGTCGTGTCGCACGAACGAAAATCATTGGAAAGTACATTCGAAAATTCGTCGTATACGTTGGATGCATTAGAATTTTATTCCTGTGTGATATTTAAATGAAAATTCGCCGCATACGCGACACGAGAATAATGATATCACTGATCTACTTTTTTTTTGGCGCACGAACTTATTTAAATTGCTAAGTACTTTGTAGGTGTATCCTGAGAGGTTTCGTTCATTAATCATAACTAGAAAAGTACAGCTTGAACAATTCGCGTAAATCAAAGGGATGTAATTAGCGGAAGCCTTGCGCCGACATTTTATCAGCTTGAAATTCCTGCTTTGTTAATCAATCCGATATTTCCAGTAAATTCTTATCGAAATAAATTTATGAAGATTAACGAACTAATATCCGCGACGAAATAAAGGCGGAGAGAGAACTTGATCGTTGGGACATTGAAAGAATCATCGACGATTATCAAACGCCGTCCAATTTGCTTCACGCACGAGCAAACCTGCGTTATTCCGTGGAATGAAGCATCGAAGCAAAAGCTACACCTAAAAATATTTCATAGGCGTATATTTAACACTCGACTGCACCCAGACTATTCATGTTCCACTGTCGTTTCCAATGATCGAGCCAGCTACAAGAAATCAGCTGTTCGTGATGGAATATTTATTATCAGGCGACGATGAAAAATGTCGTTGGAGATGATCGTTATAATAGTATAGAATATCCTAGTCACGGAACATGTAAAATACAGAGAAAATTACTAAAATGCTACCATATATTTCTGAAGAAACAGTATCTAAATATTGGTTTATGATTGATTTTGTGTAGAACGTTGGTTTATATGTATCGAACTGTTGCCTTTTAACCTTCCGCAATATCATGACACTTACGACTACAAGTTATCTATCTCTTTTAAACCTCGCCTGACAAAGGTTTGCTCAAA
The DNA here is from genome assembly GCF_011952255.1 of Bombus vosnesenskii. Taxonomy (NCBI): domain Eukaryota; kingdom Metazoa; phylum Arthropoda; class Insecta; order Hymenoptera; family Apidae; genus Bombus; species Bombus vosnesenskii. The sequence goes on from NW_022882948.1 coordinate 697,779, forward strand.
CCTGTCGCGTAAATATCGTTACATACACGTCAAACATCTTATTGTATTTACATTGACGGAGCAAAGAGTTTTAAACGAAAGTAATTTACACCGTCGTGCGATAATAAAATTCATTTGAGGAATAGAATTATATTCGTATAATTTGAAATAGTATAACTGAACGAACAACGTGATATAATTGAACGCGTGAAGCTATTTTATAATTAGAAAGCAATAAACGTGAAGTATATAATTATACCTATCAGAATCGGATAAGCCTTTGCCATCCAAAGGCTAGATCTCGTTTTATCTATTTATTTTCGTCTCGTTTTATTAATATACTACTCTCCTAACAGCGACGAAATTATTGAAGCGAAACCGTTCGGTAGCAGGTTCGAGTTTGTTTCAAGTAATCGGCTTCGTGTCGATTGTACTATAATTACTGGGACACCCTGTACAAAAGGGATACTTGCTCGTGTGAGTCGTCGTTCGGCTGAAATAAAATAAGAGGAGGCATCGCCAAGAGGTAAAAAAGGAGAAAACGAAAGATTCATAACGTGGCAGAAGGAGGAAAGAAAGAATGCGAACCGAATGGGTCGACGTTCAAAGACATATGGGAGGAGTTACGTGGCAAGACCTAGTTCAGATTGTCTTCAGGCTAATCACGAGTAATTAACTGAAACGAGGTTAGGATATTAAACTCACGTGGATCGCGCGGCGCTGGCTCATATGATGCAACGACATAATGGTTTCAGTGGTGTCCGCGCGTATTCGTGAACGAGAATGCGCCGCTCGAGCGTTTCCCCAGCAATTTATCAGGAATTTTTTCCCGCGCGGTGGAGCACGTCGATGGTACCGATTATAAGGTACGCTGACACAAGACAAACGTTTCCCGTGTCTCGTGTACACTCTGGGAATTTTGCTTCATTAGCGGAAACACGGTATCGACGAGTGACGTAAACCAAAGTGTGGAAACGCGGATTCATTGTTGGTCTGGGCCAATTAAAAAATTCTACCAGTTCCACGGTGTGATCCTTTCTATCGTCCCGATCGTTATCTCTTTCATTGCTTTTTGTTACAAGCTGCTGCGATTCTATGCGAGGCGATATCGAAAATATGGAATACAAATATTTTTTCACCATGCTCTTCGTTTTCGATAGAATCGAATTTGGAAACTTGTTTCGTTATACCGTTGTGACCGAACGAAAGTTTGAAATTGGAACCGATACGAAGGTAACTTTGCGCTAGTGATTTACCGAGTGCGCCGAATTAGTCCCAGTACCAGCGAAACTTTTTCACAAATTTTACTCTAAATTTTAGACAGATAGTTTACGATAGTTTTTAGCCTGCGAATACAGGAGAATTTTTTATTTCAAACACGTCGAGAGTGGCATTCAGCTATCGATATTTGCACACAGCGAATAGTCTTGACGTTTTGTCACGTTCTTCTTCAAGAAAAATTGGACAGTGAAGCTATGAAAACTACGCTAATATCGTCCGAAAAATATCTGAATTTTTCGTTTCGTCGTATTTATGAACTAATTTTAGACTCTGCGAGATAGTGGACAATTTTAGTCAGGCCAGTTCGGCTTGGTTTCGTTTTCTGTTCGGGCACGTCCACTCTCCTGTGTTTACGTATTACGCGTGTAATGTTATGCTCAACGTAATACACACACGGAGAAAGTAACAAGTTTGCCATAATTGCCGATTTCCCTATTCCGGAATGAAAGGAGGTTAAGGTTGATCGGTGACCGAATAGGTCCGGAGAGAGTGTCCAGTCGGTTTCCTTTTCATGGTCCCCCATAATCGTTGCATAATCCCACGACGACTTTGTTTTGGGTTTTTGGTATCTCTTTCCAATGATCTAGGAAAGTTCATGAATTTATATTTTTGCTGCATCATTTTTGATAATTTAGGGTTGCAATACGAAAAAGACACATACTATTAGAATATTATAAATTGTAAACAATATTTCTAAAACATTGTATACTAAATCGTGTTATTTAAAACGATAATTAATTTAGATGAGTGGCAATTAACAGCAAAATTCCTTTTGTTATACGATACGTTTTATTACATTCATTCATATTTTATTTTCATTCTCAATAAATTCTCTTGTATATGTAGCAGGATCAAGTTTGATGAGAAAGTAAATGAAACTTTGCAAGTAAATTTTCAACGTTACAGATCATTCGATCGTTCTATTCGTATTCGTAACGTGTAAAATTATAAGAGGGTTGTATAATCTATAATTTGTCATCTGTTTATTCGCTAATATTATTAACTAGTAAACGATTGCGCAAGAGGATCGAGCTAATAAAATTAAGACGTTCAATAAGAACTTCCATCGAACCAACCACCCCCGTCGTAAAATCATGAAAGTTACGTTTCCCCAGAAATTAGAAGTTTTATGAATATTACGAAGATATTTCTCGACGATAGAATAGTTTCGTAAATTTTTAAAAACGATGAATTTAAAAGCAACGTATTTTCGGTATTCTCTCCAACTTCGAGTTTTTCAGTTTCTGTTCAGCCCGAGTTTCGATCGAACCAGCCACCTTCGTCGTAAAATCATGGAAGCAACGTTACGCCAAACAATTCTCATAAAATCTGGCGTTGGACGAATCAAAAGTGACACGCAGAGGCAGTCACATGCCCGTGAAATAAAAAGTAGGCGGGCCTTCTCCAGACTCAGATAGAAAAATTCGGTTTACAAGCGATCACTCATCGTACGACCGCTTTATGGTCTCGTCGAAGGTAGCGTTGGATAGCTCGCAGCGTTGTCCAGATCGTCGAATAGCGTGAATCCTCTCGATTAAACAATAAATATTTAAACGAATCGTGATATTGCACAGTGGTGTATTGCAGCGTGTTGTAACGGTGGGCGTGATATTCCATGTGTACGTTTGAGTGACACAGTTTGCTCCTTATCTTTTGTGTATACGTGTACTGCGATAAAAGTCGACAATGATAGTTCGAAGAAACGCTTTGGTGTAACAAGTGAGATATATACAGTTTGGTGAGTTTAATTTAAGAACTACGTATAAACGTGGAAATGATAAATTCCATGTTTCTTCTTTCCTTGTGAAACATTTGTAACCCGACCATGTTTTCGTTTTTATTAATCATATTTCTGCACGAATTTTTGATTAATCGTGTTAATGGAAGCGTTTATATTTTCTGCCAAACATTTTCACAATTCGTGCATTTCGTTGTCTGTGTTTCAAATTATCGCAATTCGCTCACCTCGACGGTTTTTATTTCGAATTACATATTTTAATTCACTCGTCTCGTTATCTCCATGACAAAATTGTCGAACCTTTTTCAGGTAATTGCACCGGATATCGAACGTTGCTTTTACGCGTATCTTCATGACAGAATTTTCCCTTAGGTCTGCATGTCGATTATTTACCTTCGTAACACGATAAAACATCGTGAAAAGGAAAATTTACGCGAAGCGTAAATGTAACACGAGAACGTTGTGTATCATCGATTTAATTTTCACATTTCGGTGTTTGCGTCACGAACGTGATTAATCGACCATTTGGTGCTATTTTTCTCGAGAATAATGTCGCTCGTCCGTTTAAGGAAAGTAGCCAATTTACAAAGTTTTTCGAGGTCTGCTTTTTTGGCTACCTATATATCTCATTATTTGCGTGGGCTGTCCGAATCAATATTAATAATAATAGCCATTTCGATGGAATTTTTGAAATCCTGCTTCTGGTTTTTGTCTCTGTTGCAGCAATTATTTATGGGAATAATTTTCGATATTTTCTTTACCACTCTAAGATACTTATTTTTATTATTCATATAAGCAACTCGTATTCTCGTCGCGATAATTTTATCAAGTAGAGCTTAATGGGAACCGCCTCGCTACTTTGCAGAGGAATTGCGATATTTAATACTCGAAATGGAATATTCTACTATTTCGATTTCTAGAACATTTCAGAAACTTGCTAACCGTATGGAATCTCGTTTTTCACGCCGAATTTCATCCGAAAGACGTTCGATCCTCGACTATATCCTCCTCTCATTACCTAAGTGCACGTATTTCATCCGTTTCAAAATCGATCTTCACCAAATCATAGTCAAATGTTATACTAGGATTTCGAGTGCGCCAACTATCTGTATTCTGTTTATATTCCGAGTTTTGCTTTTGTATCGGGAAATGAGACATATTGTAAGCATTGTCGTATTTATAATTCCTTCGTTTTATCTTCGATAAGAGTGCTAATAAAATTTCGAAAAAAAAAAAAAGAACTTAGACTTTCTAAGAAGAACATAATGCGCTAGAATTTCAGATCAATTTTACCAAACAACAAAATACATTTGTCGTTTATGAAATTAATCCTAGTAAATTATGGTAGAATCGTTACATGTTACTCGTTAATGTGTCCCGTGTCTATGTTTACTCACGTACGGTGTACGTATTTTTGCTAGTTAAATACGTTCAAAACCGGCGATTTGACTAGAAAACTCGGAATGTTGGACGGCGTATTCGAACGACCAGTGGAACTCGCTTATACCAGTCGCTCACTCTGTCAGAGAAAGTCACTGGTTGCCGTAATCCACTGTTTTCTCTCGGCAATTCCGTCGTAGGTCGAGGTTGAGGATAATTTATCGGATGGCTGTGTACGCGAGCTGAAAATCGATGCCTGGAATCGATGGAGTAATAGCGACTATAGATGAAAAATCGCAGATGGAAAATTGCAGATGGAATATCATCGAACCAGAGTGAGAGAGCTGGGATGGAATTTTTCATTGAGAAAAGACACATATGTAGATAGATAGAAAATTTGGAACGTTATTCGGCCGTAAGGAAATAACAGCGATCGTTTATATGCGCGAGTGTCGCGCAAATTCGCTCGAAATGGTGGCCATAAAATGGTAACGGTGACGATGGTTATACGGTCGAAATGGACGTATGGCCGACATGATCGTCATTAAGAATGAAATGTTACCGGACCGTTACAATGACAACGTTTAAATACCGCCAGTGAAGTTTTCCCCGTAAAGTTAACTAATCGCCACGCTTAATTCCGTGGGCTCAGCGCTGTTCCATTCGAATTCGCCTGTCTTCCCATCTTTCTACGAATAGCGTAGACATTGCGAGCTACTGCGCTGGGATCATTTTACAGTTTGAATTCCGAATTATTGGACTTTATCGTTGCTTCGCGGAAAAATAGTAATTTATTTGCATCATAATTCTTGCAATCTAAGAAATAATAAGAAAATCTTGTTTTGTATTTTGAATTTTAACTTTTGGATTCTTAGGGTTCTCAAATTCCCTCGTTCTTTGATTCTTGCGTTTTTCACTTTGTTTCTATGAATATAACAAATACGGTGATCTACAGATAACTTTTATAGCTGCTGTATTTGGTCTATAAATCACGTTACGAGCGATAACATTATAAGGCGAGAGATTAATTAAACAATGGTCGATCATGTGGCTCAGCAGAGTCCTTCAGCCGACCTATGAAGGAAAGAAATGTCGAAGCTCAGCGGGGTAGCGTGGTGTTAAAAATAATTCGAACAACTGTTGAAGAGGGATGGAAGGTAAAGGGCCTCCCACGTTATTTCACGAGCATCTACTCAAGAATCTCGCACGACTCTGGCATTAGGTTGGTACATGTGAAATATTATTCCCATGGTAAAACTTTAACCACAGTGTGGCTTCTTTAAAAGGTGTCATAAATTTCACAAATCAAGAAACTGAAACGAGGATAAAAATAGAGTAGAGAGAATAAATATAACGTGAGAAAAAATGTTTGCTTCGGAAACGTGTTCTAGTCTTGATACTCGATATCGGTTAATTATTAGTGGTATTTTCAAGCAACAAGACACGAAGGATATTGCGATTCTTTGAAAGAATATTTACTCCTTCAAAAATATCGCGTTTGAGCAATTATTGCTTATTAGGAAACTTTGCGCGTCTCGTCCTCGCTTCTTTAATAAACTTGTAGAAGAGATTAAAAATGGATTATACTTGGGTCAATGATAATCGAATCTCTTATTTATCAGAAATTCTCCCCGATGTTCCTATATTTTGCCATTTTACTCCGTAAGCTAATTTACTGCCACGTTTACTGGTGTAAAATAAAATCAACCAGTTTGATGAATTTTCTATTAATCTTTTTTAGCTTAAACGATTAATTTGCAAGAATATTCTTTATAGCGTACATAAGCCAATTAAATTAACGGACTGTCTATCCCGCACGATCTACCATTCAGGTCGGACCTATCATTAACCTAATTAAAACTGTACATTTGAAACGGATAAAATATATCGTCGGTTACGTAACTACGCTCTCATTCATAAGCATTAAAAGATGGTCACAGAAAATGAAACATCGTTAAGAAACCGTTGCTTGGACTTTCAACACATTTTTTACGGGATCTTGTTTCACCATAGAAACACTTATCTATTATGTCTTTCTCGACGTTTGTACATCGGAATAAATAGAAAGGAAAAAATCAATTACGATAATTTATAATAGAGAAAAGTGGGACATGGAAATTATCGTTTGCATTGGAAGCTTGAAAAAACAAAAAGAAAGTAATTATTTTTCTTAAGCTCGACTCGGATACGTTGCGTGTAATCTTTTATCCTCGTGGCAGTTGTATCGTTATGATTTACGAGCGGATAGATAAAGTGTTTCACGCGTTGCTTATGTTTCGTCTTGCGACGAGCCTGATCAAGAAAACAGAATTTACGCTGGCGCTTAGAAGTTACGCGTACACATAAATTGCATAGAAGTTTATGGAAAATAAAAAAAGACGGTACCTGGGTACTTGGGTCCTGCGTATGGGTAAAACGAACTCCCACTATACCTAGAGAAAGTGGTAAATGCTGTCTTTCACCGCAAGGTTATGGATACATAAGACTTTGTACGTGAAAATCAACGCCGATTAATGAAAACGTAATACCTGGTTTATGCCACGAACCGTGATGAAAGGCGAGTTAATTGGAAGCTTGTATTAGAGATCGAGATACGTAGAATATTACGTACAGCAGTCGTAAACATTAAGTTGTACAATTTGTTGTGTATAGTTTAATACGATTTACACGCTACGAAATAATTATGGATATTTTTCTTGTTATTGAAATTCCTACCACCGTGTAAGAATACATATTGTTATTAGTTGAAAGAAGAAAACATTCTTTCGCAAGCTTTAAAGCAATTTCTTTGAGCAAGCAAAAGAAAAATTAAAATGATTGATTGCACAAGGTTCTAAATGTTAGATTTGAAAAGATTTTACCACTGCTTTTTTTCTTTTTCTCTTTTTACAATAATTAGTTCCACTGATCGCACAGTGGTTCAGATACAATGTTGATATTTGAAGCTTTAGATTGCTCGCTACTTCAAAGCGAAAGAAGAAATATAACAACGATTCTGAGATACATTTTAGTTATTGGATCAGTTCGATAATTCCACAATCTCGTATTGCAAATACGCGCATTCCAGAAAGATAGAACATTTATACCTCGCAGAGGGAATAACAGGAAAAAAAGAATGGAAATATCGTTTAACTCGGAATAGCAGAAACAAGTCTGCCGAAGCTGGTTCCAACGGCGAACATTAATTATCATCGATCGTTCGCGTATCTTTCCTATAACGAGTTGTAGCCAACTACGCAAATGAAACAGTATTTTGGTTGAATTGACGTCGATACGATAAGCGGACCCGCGTGCCACGTACAAACGCCTATAAAGCACTATAAGGTTGGCAGACTGGGCCGCATAATTTCGCCTGGCACCGCAAGACATTGCGATCAGGAATTAGCATTGTAACAGCATTATACAGAGCATTCTGGCGAGCTTCCAAAGGCACCGAAAACCCTTGATAGAGTGCACGTACACCGATCAAAGAAAGCGAATAGAACATAAATTCGCAAAGCGTGGGCCAGCAGCTGATTTTAGGTGGATTACGTTAAATATTAAAATAAGAGAGTAGTTTGCATGTTCGTTAGGACAGGCATTTACCTATCGAGGATCGTATATAGGCTTTCCGAAAAGGAACATGACAAGCATCCCTGCGAGGAACAGAATGGTAATTTGTAATAAACGCTGCAGGATGTCTGTTCGATATTAAGACTACCACTATTGTTACAACGAGTTCAACGAAATCTTATCAACGAAATTCTTTCGATATTTGTAACGTATAAATTCTATCGATTTCTTCGACGAAGAGATAAATTCGATTTGCGAAGAAACTGTATTTTCCTTTCGCGGTATACGCATCTTTTAATCGCTTAATTAGATTCGTTCGTATCTTCGGCGAAACGAGAGTTCATCGTAGTCGTTTAACAGGAGATAATATAATCGTTGCTTGTTAATTTTCTCAATTATTGCCACTGTTCAATTACATCTCCGATTTATAATACGAACTTCTCGGTATCTTTTTTATTGTGACTCATTCATGTTCGACGCTAATGTCACACGGAAGCGAGTCGACGAATGCTTTACAGTTATATTCCTCGTTTATTTTGGTACGTTTGAGGTCTCATTGAGCAGCGCCGCTTGATTCATTCGGTAAGAATTTTTCCTTCAAATTCAGGCCGATGTAACTGTTAGTCTCCACGCGAAGGTAGCTGATATTTTCATACAAGCTTTTCCTCGTACCTGAACATATCGGATTTTCAAATCGCTCTTCCACGGAAGGCAAAGTAGCCTCCGTTATACGATAATTTCGTTCCTAATTCAATCCTAATCCCATTCATTTCACGGATCTCACTATAATCAACGTAATATCGCCGTCAGGAGAATTAATACGCCGATAATTCTACAAATTTGTAATCGCAAGGAAACGACAAAACGTTGATATCTGTCAAGAATCTCCATTTAACTAAATTGCCACGTTTCATATGTTGTCGTAATCCACTCGACCATTTTAATTGGAACGTAAATATAGAATCTATGTAATTTTCTCTGGAAAAAAGCCGAACATTAACGACACATCATCGGCAGTCGACTACACGGTGCATTTTATTGTAATTATCCGTCGATCGTGGAAACAACCAGACGAGATCTTGCTCCTCGTACCATTAATTATCCCTAGTCTTTTTTTTTTTACTTATCGTACGTAACGAGTGGAGCTGTCGATACCAGAGTGAAGAAATGCGATTGTTTACCCGCTATTTTACGTTCAGTTTCGCTATCGCGTAATTCACGCGGATGGTTCCCGCTATTTTGTCGTTATTCCGTTATGAGACATCGCGAGCTAGGAAAATTATTTGCATTACTTGGATATTTATTATTATCGCTTATTCTCCGATGAAACGATCTTTTATCAGCTCTGTAAATCAGTCTGATGCGCGTCAAAATTTCGTAGCTTCCTATGGCGACTGTGTACTGCGCAAACACAGGCTGGAAGATACGATTCTATATCGATTACCTTAGAAACGAGTACATACAACATAATGAATCGATGGAAAGATTCGATGGACGCGATTAGATTTGTCGCCGCGTGTGATGTTTTTGCTGCCTCGAGCGATCGAAAGGTATATAATATAATAGCGTGGAGCTTTGAAAAAGACATAGAAATGATGGTAGAGATACCAGCGAGTTTATATACTGATGTTTTTAGGCGATTTAGCTGGTACCAATTCTGTCTTTGTTAGTTAACGAGATGTTCTAAACTTGGATGACAACCTAAAAATTCGAATGTCCAGTATACAACGGAATAAAACAGAAATACAATCAGTAGAACTATTTGTTCGTTTAATTTTTGTCTCTGTTTCCATTAATCTCGACTTTCCTCGTTACTCGTTTCTATCTTTTTGTCACACAAGCGCAATTAATAATGGCTCGATCTGTCTGTACATTCGCTTTTCTCATAAAATATATCACTGGTTAACGCGAGGTCAATGGAGATGAAATTTATTATCATCCTTGAGTGCGTTTCGTTCCTTGTATATTCGAGATTGGTTATAAATAAAGAAACATGTCTCCCTTATGCTGAAACATCGAACAACGCGTCCGAAGGAGACGAAAACCGATGGAGGACGTTCTGATAATAACCCTTGCAACAACACCAATTTCGTTGTCAGATGGAACACAGTTTTCGAACACGTCGGTATGCCAAGGATACGAAAGAATACAGTTTATTGTTACTGTCGACTATATTTTCTGTAAAGTGACGAGTCTGTTGAAAGCATCCGAGGTTGTACAGTTTTAAGAGACACGGATAAGACAGATCGTTTTCTTCATCGATTGTTTACAGTTGCACGAATCGTTGTAATGCGGTTGTTAACGACTCGTCGCTCGAAATCACAACCTTCGACAAATATCGCTGTGTTTTAGAAAGTGTTGAGCAGTCGCAATGTCCGATTAAATTCTTGTACAATCATCGTTTACAAAGATACGATTGACGTTCAAGCAAAAAAAGAAAAATATGACCTGCAAGCAAGGACGTTTGTAAATACGTATTACACAAGTCACATTTGCCGCAAACACGCGCACAGATTAATCTTTTTACAACAATGAACGCTAGCAACAAGCGTCTTCTAACTCGTAAGTATAAATATCCTGTAACTATAAAGATTTCCAGATTTCGTTGAAATTTTACCGATACGATCGATCACGATAGTCGTCGTATCTCGTTACGGTAAACGAAAACGAGATACAAAAATATAAAACACGCACAATAGCGTTCGAGTTCGCGCGAATCGCTATTATTCGCCGTATCGCGAATCTGAACGTTGCTTCGAGACAAACATCGTCGCGAGCAAAACGAGTGCTCGCAGCATCTACGAATAGAACCGAATCGAGAAGGTCGGATCACAAAGTGAAGAAAACGTGTTCACCAGGGGAAATCCTTGGGGAAAAGAAACATCGTACCGTTATGGAAATATTATCTCGGCCCTTATCCGATCCGAATAAGCGGAATTATGGCTATTTTCCCATTCAGTACCGATCTAATCCGTTTAACCTGGCAAGAGAATCAACGGGCAGAGTTACGATGTCCGCTTGAGAAGTCAGGAACGTTAAGACACCGAGTCAAACGGTTCTTTCGACGTGTTTGTACCTGTGTCCTCGTTATCCTGGCCGCGGCTCTCTATGTAGGTGTTTCCTGCGATACGATCATCGAGATACACACAGATCTGCCTTTGATTTCCAAGGAAAGCCTGGTTTCTGTGCGAGCCGAAACGGAGGGAACAGGTCAACCGCTGGGAACAAATTGTCTGATCTTAAGATTCTTTACGACTATTTCTTTCTTAATGCGTTTTTTCTCTTTTTTCTTTTTCCTTCTCTGAGAACAATGTAGTTTGGAGAAAATATTTGTACTCCCGTTAGCCTGTTTTCTTATTTTGTCTACGTTCCTATGGATTCCTCCGTAAGATTGTATACTTGACAATTTCGTTATGACATATTTGTGAGATTAGATGTCCTGTTTGTGATTCGTCATTCGATCGTGTCACTAGCAGTGGAATTATTAAATAGCCTAAAACCAACATTTTTATAGAAATGTTACTATAGAGCTTGCATTGTGTACTCTGATACAAGTTGTATCTCCGATACAAGTCTCGTACTGCGATCTTAGTTCGAGTATTAGTACGTTGCGTCTTGTATCGAAGAACAAAGAAATGAGAAACATATTTTTATAAGATCTTCGGTAACGATCGACTCCTCTCAGTATCGATCGTCCTCTTTTATTTTTTCGTTCTTTAAAATACCTGGTCGATATTGTCGTGAAGCGTGTTTGCCTATGTGCTCGATCGTCTAACAGCTTCGAGTGCTATAGACAATAGTAAGAGCAGTAAAAGAAGATACGCACTCTGTTTCATAACGTAAAATCCCTCGACTTTCGAATTCAATGACGCTCGCGATGCCAATTCGATTACGTCAATGAGTCCTAGCACACTTTGCACAGTGCCACTCGAAAGGAACGGTTTAAAGAACGATACTCGCAGCCGGTTCTGTCTTCGGTTTGATTTCCTATGTACACGTAATATTTTATGTATAGTAACAAGATTGCAAACACTATTCTCGTGTAAAATTAAAGAAGCCACATGGAAACCTGGTCGTTGGGTCTGCCCCGTTCTCAGAACCAGCGGAACTGTCGACAATTTTTATTGCCCGATCGATCGAACCGATCAACGCTCACGTCAATACGAGTATAAGATAGTATTCTAGATTGGTTTTCTCTTTTCTAGATTATTGAAGCAAGATGAATGTTATTCAGGTGACGCGATCCGTAATGGGCTGAATATGCTTTCTAGAATTTCGCTCGCGTACGTCGAATCGTTCTATAGTACTTGGACAAGAAATCGTTACCAGATTGCGAACGTTTATGCAAATGTTTGCGAATATTCGTCGAGGCAACTCGAGAGAAAGAAACACGAAATATAACGTTACTTGTTAATGACGCTACTCGTCGTTGATAAACCCGAAGGCCTTCCAATCTCTTGCGTACTTAGATACTCGTGAGTTAAATAATAGTAATCGTAGTAAACAAATTTACGGATACACGAAGATACAAAAAATTCTGTGGGAAAACTGCGTCTTTGCTTTCATTTAGTAAATCAAATTCATAAAATTCGCAAGAAACGAAATAGAAAAGTATCAAGAACGATAATAGGTACATATATCCGTGTAAAATATAACCTTGCAGACAATGTTGCAAAGTTTCCCACTCTCTTTTACAAATCCCTACAGCAGGTGTCAGTCGTAAGTGACCCAGTGGTAAGAAGAATATTAAAATTTTCCAAAAACTGGTGTCCCACTTTATGGCTCGTTCGAACCGCCTACGAAGCGACAGGCAAGTCACATTCAGGATTTGCGATCCATCTAGAAACGTTTTATACGCGTGACCTCATTATCCTGCCCACGATTTCTTAGCGGGCTCGAGTTTCCTACAGAACGATCCCGGCGATTACGCTCTCTGAACTCGATCTCACAGTCTACAGCGACTGACCTCGCTCTCTTCCAGATTCTAACGTCCTACCGGGGCTCGACGTTAATTTTACAGCAGCAGTTTACCGATCCGTGTAGCGCGTATTGTACAATAGCTGGTCAAAAGATGGTCAGTCCGTGTAAATTGGTGACAGTAGACAGTTTTTATCTCGTTCTTCGATAACTAACCGTATTTCGTAATACAAAGAAGAAGCTGGTTATGCTATGGAAGCAAAGCGAATAAGAAGGATGCGGCGGAGATTGGAGTTGATAGGTTTAACTGAGCGGTAGACTGCGGATCTTTATGCATTTATGCAAAATTGAAAAATGCAAAAATCCGCAGGATGCGTGTAATGCACGAAGATATATAAAATACACAAAAAGGACTGGACGCTATAGCTGATTCGATGGATAAAACGAATCCACGGCCTAGTAATTTGAGATTCGAGCTTTTACAAGTTGATGGCACTCGGTTTGCAGGATTGTTAATGGAATTATTAAACAACGCAATAAAAAGATAACGACACGATCATGAAATTCTACAATAGGAGTAAAATTTTGTAAATTTTATCTATCTCATACCGCAGACATTTGATATATTTTATATGTTACTGTTAGTAAAAGTCGAAACTTACACAAAATTCTCAAGCAACGAATATACTTATTTTTCTTAAGACAATATTACGTTTACACAATTTTCGCGTATTATTCCGCTGCTTCGTGTTTGACGAGTTAACCATCCCTTACGAACTACGTGTATATTTAGTCGCCCCGTACCAACTAGAACGCAAGAAACTTGTATCTACCAATTAATCAAACAATTCTCTCTCTCTCTCTCTCTCTCCCCGAGGTTAATGTGTTTCGAAGAAGGATGAATTGGCGGCGATGAAATATGGTGTTCCTAGTTTGAACGGTGGAATCTCATTCGCATTCGTTGCATATGGCCCGTATTAACAGCGGCAATGGTTTTTGCTCGGTTGCTAATGAAGAGGTTTCAGTAGCCCGTGTAATCGTACGGAGCGCAGCCTCATTTTCCGGCACGTGTTCCTCGAGGAAGTGATTTTATATTTAGAGTCGCATCAAACGAGCCGTTTACTCGACAAGTCCACCATTTACAGTCCAGAATATAGTGACTCAGTTCATGCGGAGCCAGTCGAAGTTATATGGACCGTTTCTGATTCATCCTGCAAGTAGAACAGTGACTCTTGGTGCGAGATGTGCGACGAGACCGCGGAGCGATGTATCCCAATCCTTCTTCGAGCATGCTTCGTTTCGACCGCTTCTAATAAAGATTTTGATATTCTCGCGAAAAATTGCATTTCTAGTCGACAAAGTTCTGAGAAACGACGTGTATAAAATGAATGGGCGTTTCGAGTAAAATGGTACCGACATCTATTCGTAATTCTATCCCTTCTACGTTACACTAAGTTACATATAAACCAGTGTTTCCCAATCTTTTTTTGAATCCTGCTTCACCTCGGTGTCTTAAAAACTTCGATAGCCTCTTTAACGTAACAATCCATCGAGGTCTGAGAGAGTACGGTATAAGTAGGTACTTGAAATAATGAAAAGAGGAGCGATAGAAAAAAGTAGCTAAAAGTGTTTTTCATTTGATTGTCCTCGACGAGTATAAATTTGAAGAATACGAGAGACTATGTTGTTTGTGTTTTCGACTAGTGAAACGAACCCGATACGATTCATCTTATTCGAATTAATAGTAGCGCAGCTTGTGGCTAATCGGAAGACCAATTAGTTGGTATTTGCCAATACCATCTAATGACAAAATCCGCAATCACTTAACTTCCATCCCAATGCATGTAAAAACACTATATAAAAGAACACTTGCTGGCGTAAAAAAACAATCGCGATTTTTTCATGTCGATGACCAAGGTAACGAATGCGACGTAATTTTCTAGCTGTGGGATTTGTTGTTGAATTTCCGAGGAGTAGGTTTTCGATAATCGAACCGCGGAAAAGTTGCATTGGAACGAAATTCGAATCGTGATACGTTGAACGAAGTAACGAAAGTCATATTTGATAATAAAATAACACGTAACGATTTAGCCATATGACGACGCTTACTCAAAGCTCTTGTACTCCTGATTTTCCTGAAAATTTTTGGTAAATATTGGATCGTCGTGTACTAACGATAGTTTCGAATTACGTAAGAACGGCTCATTGAAATTTCTACAATTTTTCAACGAAGGTAACCTGGACGCGATCGATATAAAAATCACAAAGGTCTTCGATACCGTTCACTGGCTAAAAATAGGAAGCGTATTGTTCGTGTTATTCAGGTCATTAATCAATTGAAACTATCGGCGATAGAAAAGGCAGCTTAATGAAAAAACGTTCGCTCCATTGATAGATCTGCTTGCTTATCAGCTGATCGGCGAGTAATTCAAGTTCAGAAACGAGCTGGAATATT
Source organism: Bombus vosnesenskii (assembly GCF_011952255.1). Lineage (NCBI taxonomy): Eukaryota > Metazoa > Arthropoda > Insecta > Hymenoptera > Apidae > Bombus > Bombus vosnesenskii. The sequence goes on from NW_022882948.1 coordinate 713,081, forward strand.
ATTCCGATTCTTAATCGCGATTGCGTGTACGAACGTTGTACAATTAATTGCGAGGGTATTCTTTCGGCGTACTCCGTCTCGGTATGAGAAACGAAACGAAACAATCGATTATGTCCCACGGCGTGATGAATTAAAAAAGAAATATACAGTTGGCCCATGAATTTCCTTTGAATCAAAAGGATAAATTATACTTAATGGCCGAAAATGCGTGCGATCGAGTATAATATATTAGACTTTGCCAGATCTAAATAATTCAAATCTAGATTTAAATAATTGCAATTAGTGCACCGTATGATGTACAATACGTGTAAGCATAGATTTAGGATTATCGCGATGAATCGAACCGCAATTGCACCTGGAAGATCCTATTATTTAATCTATTATAAGTAACCTCGCATGGTTTCGAAAGATTAATGTATTACAAACGAATAAATTCGTTTCGAAGCCAGTTAAATGCCTAGGTAGACGAAAATAAAGAGATGTAAGGTTACTTTGAAATATTTGAGACACGTATATTTAGACAACACTTGCGTCTATTATAAGATGTTCCATTTGAACAGAGCAAGTTCATATTTTCGAATTGCGCCGGTCACGTTCGTTTGAAGAAAAAAAAAAAGAAATTACAGTGACTGTGCGTAGAATAAAAAATATGGAGAAAGTAAACCTCGTTCCTCCCTATTCACCTTACAACTCCATATTTATTACTACCGACTCGTCGAACAAGTACGTATTTGCATGGAAAGTTTCACCCCTATCCAACGTATACTAAGAACCACCTAAAATCCCCTTTCATTTCAAACCCTTTATGATTACTTACAATTTTTATTCATCGAAATCAACGCCTGTCTGCCACCGAATATCCAATTATCCTCTACCAATCACCCTGGCGGTCATTTTTCCACGAACTTTCGTACCTACTTCCATAGAAGCTGTCGCAGAACACACACGGGTCACGCATAGTCCTTTTCCAAACGAAGATAAAATAGCAGATAGTATGCACAGTTGAAGCTCGTTTCAGCAACTCGAAAGCCCTTTACCTTTATTCGATTATTATTTACCCGACTTCAAATTTAACGTTCTTACAAATTCCTACTTTCAACCCCATCGATCCAGTCTCGTTCTGTCCTTGGTACATCGAGTTGCTACTTCCTGCACGTTCCTTCGATCTCCAAACGACCGGCAAGTAAGCACGCCCGTATTATGTAAATTTAGCGCACAATTTCCTACGACTCTTTGGTTTTCTATAAGAAAATCGCAAGTATCCCCGCTAAAAAACGGAGAATACACGACAGCAAAATTCACGCGAATACGCTAAATTTGAAGAGAAATCGAGAGTTTAACCGAAACGCGTTGAATCAAAAGTCGACTCGATTCTTTTCGCGCGATTCTTCTAATTCGAACGACTCGAATTCGAGCAACTTGACTAATTCCACCGAGGTTTTGGATTTGTCCCGCGGCGTGAAACGTTTTATAGGCGATTGTTAAGAATGGCGTGTTGCATCGGGACGCGGTTTGCGCACTTGCGATCGCGGTGATTCATCACGCAGTCAATATGTCCGGTGAGCCGGGGATTGCGTTCGTTTCGGTACATGGGACAGGTATACGATTCGATCTATATAAAGCCAGCAGGCTGTCGCATTATATTTTTCTGCAGTACCGTATAGCGGTATATTATCGCGCTGCCAAAAGTTTCCGGTGGCCCCGAACATATACCGGGTGTCGTAACGCGTCTCGAGCTCGACCTTAACCCAACATACCTCGAATCTTTCGTTTGGTTGACAAAGGTGGAAGAAACTTTCGCGAACGTTCGAATTAGGTAATTAGAGAAGTTTCCTTTCGCGATAAGGTAATTGGAGTTGTTAGTCGCGAGATCCGTTCGATTCGAACTCTGGTGCCATTAACGCGTTCGAAAGATTGGATTTTCGTTACGTCATCAGGTGCACGCCGAAAGATACTTATTCTAGAAGTTCCTCGGGCACAAATTTATTTTTGTATTAAGGAGATTTTTGTGATAAAGTCGGTACTCGAGCAAAATAAATATCATATACCTGAAAATATGCGGATAAAAGTATAACTCACGTGAGAAACTGGATGAAATTTTTCTCGACCTAACGTTTAACGTCTAACAGATCACATATTTATAGGTATGCAACAATAGCTAGGAAAGCAGATTCAAGATACAAATTTTTAATGCAGATTAAAATAATGCGATCCATTTACAGTCAAGTCAGCTACCACTAAACATGTACTAGACGCTATGCGCTTATCACGTTGATTCATAAGCACGCTCTTACCGCGAATAAAAAGCAAATATATTTAGAAATATATAATTCGTCGTTTAGAACTTCAATATGAAAACTAACGTTCGGATAAATGGATACATTGTAAGAGAAAATTCGTATAAGTAAAAATACTTCGGAAGAAGTATATTACATTTCAGGGAATAGACAGACAAATTATTTAGAGTGATAGCCATCAACGCAAATACGATGCGATGCATGGTACGGGAGAGTTGCCAAAATGATACCGTTTCGCATATTTTACGTCCTATTTCTCAAGTGGTATCGGTTTCAGTACGAGCTAATATTGAAAATTGAAGCTCAACGCTCGAGACATTTATATCTCTCACGCATCTCTCTAAAACTTCTAACGTACCAAGTCTGAAAGTTTGAAAGTCTCGCGATTTTTATTCGCATTACGCTTCTTATTGCCACTCTACCATATATCGATAAATACCTCCATCACGACCATCTGTTGAAAGAAATTTATCATCGGAGCTCGTTTCCGACGATAATTTATTTCTACAGACAAGTAAATTACCGAATTGTGTAAGATCCACGTGCACAGAAATCCACAGTTTTCTTCCGACAGGAGAAAAAATGACACAGATCGTTTTCGATCGAGTATCGTAAAATTAAATGGACGCACAGAAATAGAAGGTAAAATGCCTCGCCTACATACGCGTTGCACAGTTGCCTATTAAATTCTAAACTAAGTTACCAACGAACATTATCGTTGTAATTCGTCGACATCGCCGTTTGCACGTAACATCGTAAAAACATCGTCGAGGAAAATAATTTCCCTGTGTAAAGAAAATTCAATTTGTCTTCCATTTCGATCGAATATCATGCTGCTTCTCCGCAAAAAGAATTCCACAAAAATCGAACTCCTTCAGCCAGCCAGGGAAAAAGAGGACACCGGAAACGAATCAATTTGAAAACCACGAATGGCCACCGAATGTCCAGATCCAGCCTCTAATCCACGAGCTCCTCGATCACTCGAACGACGTTAGATTTCAATGGAACCGGCCGAATCGCGAGCAGCTATCCAAGTTCCCCGTCGGAGCCTTCCCCGTTTTTGCCATTTCACCCGACAAACAATCCAACGTCACGAAGGTGGGCGGCGCGATTCTTGGCGTGTACGGCATTGTGCAGCAGTGAATCGGCCGGTGACACGCGGCGAACCTACACTGCCCGATTCTGTTCACAGGAGCCACAAAAGCGGGCATCGTGAATTCACCACCGGCCGCTTCCCGTCTTCTTTTCCGCCCTGCGGCCTTCGATCCACCATGGATTCAATTAACCGTGCCGTTTCGAATTTATTAGCTTCCTGTTTGTCGATAAGCCTCGCGGTTCTCGATGATTAATCGCCGCCGATGGTTTTACGCGGCGGGCCTTTCAGGTTTGCGGTGTGCTCGATACGCTTGTGAAATTGGGTACGACGAGATCGTGTCGCGTGGAATTTTGGTTTTGTAGCGTCGGTGCGGTTTGGCACAGTGGGACGGTAGGTTGGAGATTTTCGCGTGATCAACGGTTTTGCTAGGCGAATCGTTTCGGTATGTTTCAGGTATATTCGTTCGAATTCGAGGAAATTATCGAGATTATGGAATTTTGATTCTTCAACGAGAATCGTATGGGAACGTGGAAGCGTGATTTGGGCTTTCGGATCAATTATTTCATAGCGTGTAAGTGTCTTTGGTGAACGTATAACACCGTACGAAAGTTCGTCCAAGTATTTTTAACGAACAATCGTATAAATCGTAGAACAAATCGTTTATACAATCGTATAAAAAGATGCATAGAAATGAAAAATGTATGAAATGTTCCAACACGCGAATAAAACCTTCTCTGGTGGACCTAAGACGAACACCAAGAAACACACGTACACTCGCGTCACGTCGATGTCTAGATAGATAAAGGAAAAACAAATCAACTGCATTCTATGCAACAGCGTCAAATTCATGCAAGTTTAATCGCTCGATTCTGAATTTGAGTTTGATCACGCGGGAGGAGGAAAGGTCGCGGTTGCACGTCCCTCGATCGACGTATCGGACCTGGGGGCCGATTGCGCGCCAGCTATCGATCGGCGGACGGCGAGCAGCGACGCGATATCGCGGAGGCCGCGCGCCGCGACGCCTCTATCGCGCTGTGGTACGGTGTAACGAGCCATGCTCGCTATCCGTCCATCCATCCTCACGTGTGCACCCGGGGATCGAATGGTCCGTCGCGTGCTGGAAGGTCTTCAAGCAGCCGACGATGGGTTGGGCACTAGGTCAGCGTTTCGTCCACGGGCCCACGCTCCAACGACGCCGCATGGAAATGCAACGTGGATGAAAATTTCGATTCAGTCGGGCTTTTTCTCAGTCCTGTGACTATGTCAACGTTATGTCTTGGCGCGAGCAAATGAGAATCTAGATACTGACATTTAGAATTCGGCAAAGGATAGAGCTATTAATTATCTGGTTCGTTTCAGCAGTTACGCGGACGAGAATTTCAATTTATTCGGATTTTTCCACTTTCCACCGTGTCAACGTCCTTCCTTACCGCCAACAACTGAGAATTTAGACAATGAGATTTAGAGTTCGGAGAAGGATAGAAATAGTAATTATCCGCTTCGTCTAAACGATTACGTAGACGGAAATTTCAATTTATTCAGTCTCCTGGCCTTATCGCAATGCCAACGTTGTTCCTTACTGCGAGCAAACGAGAATCTACAGGATGAAATTTAGAGTTAGAGGAAAAGGGTAAAGCTTATTAATTATTCGTTTCATCCTAACAATTAGGTAAACGAAAGTTTCAATTTATTCGGATTTCTTGATCTTTTCGCCGTGCTGACGTTGTTGCTTGGTGCGACCAAACGAGAATTACAACGACGTAGCTGAAATTGATCTCTCGTTCTGCGAACTCGCGATGATCGTCGTCGCGAAAAAGCGCGATCAGAGACGACGCCGGATGTCGTGATACCGGCCTGTGCCGCGGGAATAATGGATCGACTTGGTTGCCGGGTGCACAACACAGGAACTGGGTTACGGGGAAAAATGTTTTAGCCTGCCTGGTTAACTCCTTCGTCGATTGTTTCGTATAGTCGGGCCAAGATATGGCGAGGCCATTGTATCGTTGAATGCAAAAAGGGACCCTGATGCCAAAAGTAAGTTTGGTTGAAGGGTGTCTAAATACAATTAAAGTTAACGCACATGCCCAGATTGCTTTTAGTCTATCGATTATTTTATTCGTTCGTTACTATGTACTCGAGCTACCTTGCGCTACGATATGTATATATATGTGTATTATGAAAGATATATTATACTTTCATCTCTTGTAGTGGTTATTGTAAAAAGTTAGTAAATCGACGAAACGTTCATATGTCAAGAGGTTAAATTTTATTTCTATATAGCGACGATGCTTGAAATTTTTGTTACTTATATATATATAAGAAGAAATGTTAACCGCTCCTAGCAGTTAGAACGAAGAGAGGAAATCGCGTGAACTCGATACAAGGCCATGATGCAACGTGATCAAACGTTTCTGCTGTGTGTGGTAATGTAGAATGTAGAGGAATGCTTGAGAAAAGACGCTAGTGCAATATAGAATTTCTTAAAGTTTGCTCTTCTAAAACTAACACTGGAATAGTTATCTAGATATTTGAACAATACATCGCCTATACATATTTTACGTTCATTTAACTCAATTTAGTTTTATTCTAAGCTAATTTAATACTGTAATTAATCGTGTTACTACACCATCGTGGCTGTCAAAATGATAAGATCCGGAATATAATAATCGCACAAAAAGAACTAGTAAAACGTTTCAAGAAATTCCATTCTTTCCTTCTTTTTTTTTTTTCTTCTTTTTACCCATCGTTTTATACATGCCAACCGTTCGAACGATTCATAGTAATTTACATCATTGAAGAATTAAATTGACATATTTCTTGCGCGCGCGTTTGTTCCTACGTAGATGACGAATAAATCCGTTCCCATTTTTGTTCTCCTAACAAGAATGAAAGGTTGTAACTGGTAATCCGTGTAGCGATGAATAACGATGGCCGAAAAACGACGGCTCAGTTAATTCTTTAACGGTACGACCTGCAGTTCATTGCTCCTCTTCCGGTTACGTCGCGGCGGCGCGACGTTTCCGAGGGTCTAAGATCGCAAGAAGATTATTAGGTCAGGACTGGTGGCGTGAGAGTAATTCGTAATTAGCCTCTTGTCGGACGAACAATATTGAATAGACATTGTTACGAGGTTGTGCATTATTCTAATTTGTTAGCAACGAAAATTGCCAGCTGTACTTTCACTTTATTTTTGTTTGGCTGTGCGCGCGTACGAGATTCGCATCGTCGAACGCTATTCTAATATTATAACGTTGAATATAATTGGCACTTGTTCGTTCAAAATTAACAAAACTCGATCAAAATCAGTCAAGTTAAAAGAAAATGAAATAAAACTTCTTCCGCGTTGGAAATTTTATTGGAAAACTATATGGAAATTTGTATAGAAAGTCTTTGATTATTTTCATTCAGATTTCCAATGCAGAAGAATTTTTATTTTCTTATTTCGTGTTCTTTCGTAACGAGTGAATCAATAAAAATAGTTCAAAAAATTCTTTAAGCAAAAGTTTGACGCACAGAAAAGGTAGCTAGATTTTTAAGTCACGTTCACGTTCTATCCACACTTTAAATTAATTCAATTTAATCGCTAGAACTATCAGTATCTTTGGAAGCTTGAATGAATTCTTGTAAAATATATAAAAGTGCGGTTGCTTCCTTTTCCTCTTTTCGTATATTTATTTTGTGTACCTCCTGTCTTTAGTTTCGCTATGAGTTTTATTAATATAATCGAGAATTTTTATTCGATTATTTAAAGTCGTAAGTATTTCTGGTACGTTTCATTCGTATAATCCGAGTTCTTATATTTCCACATATCCGATACAATGTTGGCATGTGCATTTTTAGATGAAAGTACAAGTTAAAATGACAACGTGGAAAAAACATGATTGTAAAAGCTCATGCAGTGGCGATCTTTCATGTTTTCGTACTTTACAACTTTCTGTCGTAGTATTTGTAGCGTTTTGGCAACTGCAGCTAGTCGTTGTTCGTTTTGGCTGCAGTTGGTCATTGAAAACTCTCAAAGAATGAAATTCGCTATTTCAATGGAAACTCAGAGTGACGGCAGCGTTTTACGTAGAACGGAAACATGCGTTTTTTCGTGTTTATTCACATCATACGAACGCTTAATCATTTTAAGAAACGCTGTTCTTTTCGCCGCGTTATCTGTGTTTTAGCGATGTTGCGCGCGTCAATCTTCATTTCTTGACGCGTATATATGTTTCTCAGGCGGACAAATAATTTTACGAACGAAGGAACTGTAGAAATATCTACGATATAAACTTTCAGGTTTGTAGTTTAGCTTTTTGGTTCTCGAATTTCGAGATTTTCGAATTCTCCACTTTCGTAATTATCGATCATTCGCGTTTTGGCTTTCCAGCTTCGAGTCTTCGAACCTGCGAGTTTTTCGTTTTCAACGTTTCAGTCTGGAACTTTAAAAATTTCTTCACCTTCGATCCTTTCAATTCGCCGCTTTTCAACAGCGAAACTCTTCGGATTTCGACGTTTCAACTCTGAACTTTGATAGTTCGCTATGCCAGGAGAAATGAAATTCGTCGAGAAAGACGTAGAGAAATAACGTATCGTAGAACGCAATCACTCGGAAGATGTCTATTTGATTGAAATTTTATTCGAACGAATTACTATTTAAACTACATAGATATTCGTATAATCGAAATGACGATCCCAATGTATTAGGTTGTCCGAAAACTTTCTTTCGTTTCATAAGGTGATAATAGTTGAACAACAATTTATGTTTTATATTATTTCATTGAATTAGGTATGATCCATTTCGTTCTATTTCTATTATTATGTTCGTGTATCTATTATTTCCTTATAAAATAAAAGAAACTTTTCGGACAAACTAATACAAGAAATGTTTGACCAACTGTATTCGTATGGTCCGAGATCGCGATCGATCTATCGCGATCGATCAAAGATATTGACGAATTTCCCTGTTCGTGGAAGCGCAGAAACTCGATACACGATGTATCGGAAATCATTTGGAGAGACGGACGTTTTTTCCCCTCTGCCATTGCTGGGATAAAATTACTCGACCGAGTAGAATTCAAGTGCTGAAATTGGTCTGGCGAATTCAACCTGTGAGTGCTGGTTCGTCTCGTTGCCGCGTCGTTCCTTCGTTCGATTTCGCAAAAAAGCTATTGTTTCTCTTGTTAAGAGGTTTCTCTCGTCAGAGAGGGGAAAAGCCAGAGAAATTCGATGCAAGTGTCGCAGGATGTTAACGTAACCGATCGAAAATCGTTGTTTCGTGCGACTGAAGCTCCTGTCTGCCTTCGAGTTTCTCGACAAACGATATCGCCTAATATTTTAATTACGTACTCCTGTGTTTTATTACTATCGTTTGTGTTTCCTCATTCAGACGGGATCTCTCGTTTGGAATCTCCGGTCTGAATTAACGCGAACGTACTATGCCAAGTTCCATGCTAATACGACAGTGAGGGTAACGATCTGCGATGCCCATTGATTATAGTCAACGTTAATGAATGATAATACCAACGTTGCTAGTGGGTGTCATTGTTCGTGGGAAAAACCTGCTTTTCCGTTAGACAAATTTCCGCTTTCTCCGTAATTTTTAAGAGCGCATAATAAACCTAAGGACTTTTCTAAGAACCAGCCATAAACCGAAAAAACTTCTAAGATTAAAAAATCCTTCGGGACAAACAGATTACCTTAAAAAGCATGTGTTAAACCAATTAAGTCAAAAAGTTGAAGTTTATGCTGGGTCCTTAGGTTTATTGAGGGTCGGAATAACGGCGCGTGGACCGTTGACTGCCAGGCAACGAGGGATGGAGCGCGGATTGTCTCGGGCGACATAACAACGACTGTTATAAAAATATTTCTACCATCTGTGTGATTAAAATTATACGCGCAATTTCTTATCATCCTCGCTATTTATTGTTTGCTTCTACAACGGTTTATCAGCGATTCGATCGAAATAATCGATCGAATTTTATGATCTTTGCATGCGATTGGTTTGCTTGGAAAAATGTCGACTTATGTTGAGCAACGATTCGTTAGAAAACCAAATTTTCTTTCGTTCAATTCTCGGATCGAAATTTTGTTCCCCTCACAGTTCGTTTTATGTCGAAAATCACGTTTCCCTTGCCTTTGTTTCTTTTTTTCAAGGATCGCATCGACCTACCAAGAATCATTGCCTTTAGAACACATTAGCGACCGGAGAAGGTTTTTCAAAATTCGCTCTTCTATGCGTAACACTTATACGCGTAATACGACGTAATCTGAGCGGCGGACGCGCCCGCAGCGTTGATAAATAAAAGGAGGATCGTTTGGCGAATTTAACGGTCTGGCTGGAAAGTGTTACTAAAATGAAACAGGCACGACGTGGACGTGGTAACAGCTTTATTCGCTGCGATATTTTGACGCGGCTGCAAACACACAGCGATCGCCGGCGTTGATGTATTTGCGCTCGGCTGTGTGTTTAACAATTCGATGAAAGGGAGAACGAGGCACGCTCGAAAGGGCGGAGAACGTTTTATCCGAGTTTTCAGCTCAGTTCGTTCTTTCAAAAATTTGCTCCAGTCGCGAAAACGATTTTAGCGGATACTTCTCTTTTTTTCATTTATCTCTTCCGTTTTATTTATCTCTCGTGCCACGTTTCCTATTTCCACGTTTTATCAAAGTCTAACAAACGTAGACGAATCGTCGATGCAATTTTTTCACGACGGTTTCAAATTCAGTTTCCGGCTTGAGCCTGTCGCTTCGATTTTTAATTTTACGACAAAAAATGAAAAAAAAAAACCCCTCCAGGAGCATGAGACGACGAATCGTGTGGTTGGGTGGAATTTGCGGTTACATACGTAACTCCATAACACCATAATGCTATTTGAGGTTAGAGGAGAACGAGGTGTATAACCTCGAGATATAATGCGATCAACGGTGTATAATTGGGTTTGCGACTAACGGTGGTTTAGTAACGAAGATTTGATGAGGGAACGAGGGAAAGTTTAATCCGTAGCACTCGACTTGTTTCTGCATCGTATTAACGATCAATCTCGTTAGGAGATAAAAACTGCTATTTAGGAAATATGATTTTATCGATGGCGGCAATTTAGAATTGTTTCACGCGCGTGATTCTATATTGCGAATACAATGTCAACGTACGTACGTAAAAATGCGATGGAACAGAACAGAGATAAGAATATACGAGTATGAAAGATTGAAATAAAAGCAAGGTCTTGTACATTATCAACGCGGGACAAAGAAAAATAATTTTACTTTGAGTCGACAGACGCGCGACTGTTGTAAAATGTTGATGCAGTTTATGTAAAAATATTCTACTCTCTGTGTGGATAATAAGAATACCTGGAAGTGCTTAAAATAAAATTTTATCACGATTCCTCGTAATGAATACCATTGACGTCAGAAAACCTTTTTTTTTTTTTGAGATTCTTAAATATTTAACTAGTTTCATGGGAACTCGAAAAAGAATAAGATGGTATAAGAGGATGATAAAAGTACGAATATTTGGAGTTTATCGCTACTTTTATTTCTAATGCTCGAGTCATATTTATTATTACCGTGTGTTAATATATTATTAAAATTTAACGTTTTTTTCAAGCTTCGAACGATAATGGAAAAAATGGAAAACATCGTTAAACCAACAGTTTCACAAATTAAAGAAAAATATCATCTTCGCGGTAGTTATTTCTATAGTGTTTGATATCAAGAGAATTTCTGATTTGTCCCTTTCAAATATATAACGATTATAATAAATTCTCGTAGCATTGAAAGACCGAACTCTTTGTACTGAGAAAATATGAAACTCACGTATTGTAAAATATTCCTCGTTACATTTTAAATTATATATTATATTCCCATTGTAATTTTACAAAATACAGATTTCATTGAAACTGATCGTAAAGGGAAATACCCTTTTTAATGGCATATGGCGTAATGTTGGAAACGATGTTGTAAAAAAGGTCTTTAATATCAAAAGCGTATGGCATCTGGCTAGCATATCCTGTCAGACCTACAATTTTTATTTCCCTCTTTATGTTTCTCGGTTTATTTCGTCTTTCCTGCATATAGATTTTATAAGCGGAAATTCCAGAAACTGCTGATACCTTTTCAAACGTATCAACATCGAAAATACTTCTTTTTTTTCATCCTTTAGCATCACGAAAGTCCCACGTACGCCGAAAGACATTAAAGTATAAACTTTAAAACGGATCGATTTTTTCCAAAAAGTGTAGAACTCGTTGGATGATCTCGACTGAATGGTTCCTAATAACTGTACAATGCCCGTAGGTGTCCATGCATTCATGGAAAGGCAGAAATCAAAATGTGTGTAAAAAATATAAAAATATGCAAAGTATAACAATATCCGTGTAACAAGACTAAAACAAATATCCGTGTAAATTCCATTTCTTCTGCTATAATAGAAGTACGAATTTACGTAAAAATGTAAAGAAATATACAAGTATACAAAAAATATAAAATATTCAAAGTATAAAGTCGTCATGATATTTAGCGAACATTCGGCGAATAAATTCCGTTTATCCAGCTGTGTTCATAAAAAATATACATCTGCATGGACGTCCATAGCGTATTGGTAACCCATTAAAGCGATTAATACAATTGTAAAGCATCGATCAAGAGAGAAAAAGAAGATTAGCTCGTAATTAGTCGATTCTTTTTCTCTTATCTTTCGTTATATGATTGTAAATGTATTCGCATAATAGGCCATTACCGTCGAATCTCTCTGCGAGACTGAATTACCGAGTTCCTGTCAAAAAAACATCAGATTATACAATCATGTCCGTTTAATCGGTCAATCGTGTCTCATAAACTATTTTATTCCCTCTAAACAAGCTCGTTTAAAATTAACGACCGCTTCACTCGTTGCTTTGCATTTATTCCTTGCTCGTTACTCATTCTCGTAATTTATTCCAGACGAGAGATACAGAACCAATTAATCAAGAGTTAACGTTTTAGAAACAGAGCAAGAAAGGTGGAAAGCCATTGAAAAATGAGGGAGAAACGTAGTTTTTAGTATTCTTTCTTCCATGGTTAAATACGGAAAAGGATTTAGTTTAATTTACCTTTATCTCGGCAAAATGCTGAAAAATCCTCTTCCACGCCTGATAATGATACGAATATACGAAGATAAGAGCGAAATACGAAGAAAAGTAAGAGAAGGGAAACGAGAGAGTAGGATTAATCGCTATATTTCAAATAAAAGACAAATAATATTTCCTGCTTCGGAGTAAAATCGATAGAAATACGGAGAATTTGGTGAAAATTGAGTAAAGAGCGAGGAATTAAAATACGAAATTAGTTCCTGTGCTTAATAGAAAAAAAGAACGCGAGGAAACGAGAAAGAAATTTTAAGAATCTCTCCCTCGACGAAGATACAATCAATGGAAATACAAAGAAAAAACTCAGCTAAAACGCGATTAATAAAAGACAAGAAACTGAAACGTTTTACGCTATATTCCAAGGAACAAATTTTCCGCATCGCTTCGCGTCTGTTTACCGTAAAGTCGATGAAAGATATAAGAATGAAGTTGGCCGGAAGTCGATGAAGCCGTCAACAGCCGATTGCCGTTCTAATCGCTGACGCGCTTGCTTTTGCCATACCGAGCGGCTCCTTTTAATTTACAAAATTTTTCAAATACCCTCCCCCTCCTCCTTTACACTTGCCACTTCGATGTTCTTCGATTTTGTAATTTTTCCATTCTCAAAATCTCAATCGTCGGAACTTTCCGATTCTCGAAACATTCGCATAATTTGGATCTCTTATTTTACACGATCCAAACTAATTTCAAAATTCATTGACATCGTCATCGGAACATTTCAAACATAAAGGGAAATCTAACGATCTATCTATTTGACCGTGAACATAAAACAAACGAAATCTTCTACGCGCATCCATACGATACATGTTCGATGGCGATCGTGATCAACTTGTTATAAAAATTACGTTCTTACGTAACGCGATGGCTGACAAAAGTATGTATGCGCGTTACATCGCACAATGCCGATGAACGATATTTCAGTTCGAAGTTCGCCGGAAGTCGATGCAGCGTCAACAGCTGATGCGGTTGTACTCGGTGGTACGCGTGCCTCGCTATACCTACGGATCATTACGATGTATCCCTGACTTTGAATTCGTTAGTCAGCCTATGCTGCACGTACGGTATATCACGCTTCAATTTTTCATCGGTACGAAATCAAGGGCGTGGCCGGTCGATAATCTAAAAACGCGCTGCGAAAAATATGCTCCGTATGTGTTGGCGCGGACAGGGACGAAGCGACCGTCAACTTTCGAGGAGGCGAAACTGCATGTATAACAGTGTCTTCGTCGCTTGTACGCGTTCATCGGCACGCTGTTACGCAGGAGAATTTGTTTTTTAACTTGTTAGTCGACGATCGATCTGTTTTCTATGTACTTGGATGTCTTCGTCGCTTGTACGCGTTCGTCGGCATCCTGTTACGCAGAATAATTTGTTTTTTAACATGTTAGTCGACGATCGATCTGTTTTCTATGTACTTTTAATACGTTCGGGGGAGCATGCTCGTGGAAAGGATAAAGAGTGCTGGATGTTGATAACAGAGTGGTGGCGTGATCTAAGGGATTAACGTAAAACGCTAACGATTTTGTTGCTCCTCTTTTCGACCGGCTTTCTCGAATATTTCGTGCAAAATTTTCTTTTCCAGATTACAATCACATTTTCTTCGCCTTCTTACATGCGGTGATCGGTATAGTATAGAGTTCCGCCTCTTTTCGTTGTACAACCCGTGATGATGTCGTTACGCAGTAATAGGAGCTATTGGGTTGGCAACTGAGTGATTGCGGATTTTATCATTACGTGGTATTGACAAAATCCGCAATCACTTAGTTGCCAACCCAATATGTGGTAGTACGAAAGCGCGATGTTAACACTTTACCGACCGATGGCCTGTTAATCGGCTTTTTGTCACCGACAATCTTTCTCGTTATTTGAGCAATAATTTGTTAGTTAGTACTAAGATACCTTGCTCAATTGCGCCAGTTGCGTTGCTTCGTAAACTCCCACAGTTTTATATCAATTTGAAATCTTATCGTTCGCGATGAACGAGAAGAATGGCATCGGAGAGCCGGCGCCAAGGAGAATCTGCGCCTGAGCTGCCGGTCGGACGTGCGTATGCTGTTGAACCGCTAGCGGTCGGTAAAGTGTTAATTAAAAGCGAACGGTTTTCTTTTGCGAAACATGTCTGAAACACGGTATCCTAACGTGTTTAAAATAGCGTTTGGGAATGTTTGTCTCGTGGTCGATTCGTGGGTGATACCGATGATCGACTTATCGTCGATCTCTTGCCGTTGATAAATAATTATCGCTAGCCTTTCGTGTTTCATCGGAATTACGAAAGTCCTTGGACAGACAAAATGAACTTGGAACGAACAAGTTCGATTAATTTTTGTCTACGATGAAGATTATTAAGGAATATACGTATTACTTTGTCTTTTTAATATAAGGAAGTTTAAAATAAAATAACGTTCGAAAATCCTTGTCTTTTATTATTCTCCAAGCGTACGATTTAGGCCGTTTTATCGATGTAATTAAGAACAAAGATTCGATGGATATTTGAATTTTTCACAATCATGTACGTTCGTGTTGTCAACGGAGGAATTAAGGTTGAAGCGTGGGATTCAAAGATTCAAATTCGATAACCGAAAGGTAAAAATATATAGAGTTTCAGAAATGACGTTCAGAAACGTTGCACGTTTTTATCGTTCACGTGCAATCTGTACGGCACACTGCACGCCAGTGTTTAATAATAATGGAAATTCGCGAACGTTACGGAAATAGCAAAGTAAAACGATTTTTTCTGTGTTCGTATCGTTGTATTAAAAATTCGTATTTACGAAAATACTGTACAAAGTTGATTTTTTCTACCAATGTTTTTATTCGTTTCGTTTCTTTTGTCTGATTAACCAAAGAGCGGACGAAATTCCTAAAAACGTGCGACGAAGCTTGAAAACATGTACCACGTTTGTACTTTTACCCTTTGTCTGTCTGATCCGAGTAAAATTTTGTCCGACTCTTCGGGACGATTCGTCGCGCGATTTCGCCACGGAAGTCCGTTAAGTCGGAACTCGAGTATTCGCGTCAAATTAATCAATTCCTGCCACGATGAAACGAACCGCACACCGTTTACGTAACGAGCTAATTGCACAAGTTAATTCGAAACTTTCGTCGTCTGGTACTCGTTGCTCTTGCGACAGAAACGACTTGGACGACAACGATTCGTTGTGGATGGACACTTCGGGAATCGCAAACTGAGTTATTCGGCTCGAGGTTATCTGCGAAAGTAGAATTGTTTGCGAACGGTAACATTCTTCGGCTTCGGTGGAATTGCGTTGGGTTTTGCGTCGATTAATTTGATGATTGTTTAAGGCAGTTTGAGATGCTGGAAAACAAAATACTTTCCTCTACGCTTAAGACGTTTAGACGTTAGAACGACACGTTCTAATTGCGTAACGAGCGAACACGTTGAATTAAAAAAGAGAATGACGAAGAAGAGATTGACGAACGATAGAGACAAAGAATATCACGGTTGTAATCAGTCTGAATCTCTGGAAAAGTGAACACGTATTCCCTTGATCGTATTTGCTTGTTTTAACGAGCTTCTGTCTTGTACAAAGCGGAAGAAGGAGATAGAAATTGGAAACTTGTAGGAAGACTAAAGATTGTAAAGGATAGAAATTTCAAAGTAGGAAAATTCGCGAAGATTCTACCGCGAACGGTAACTCGACATACGCAACAAATTTCTTCCGAACAGAGATGTTAACCAGAACTGTTTTTGACGAGTATACTCGTCACGAAGAAACGGCGATATTTTGCCTTACGACGAGTCCTGTCGGTAATAAAATTAAAAAATAAAACGATCCTTTCGTTACAACTTAACTCTATATTATAACAACGCTGTGTTTGACGAGTATGTTTTCTATCGTTGCTTACTTTCTGCGACACATTTTCGGTACGCGCTTTTCAAAGTTTTCAAACAGGTCGCAACAGCTAACTGTTTAATCTCGTTCTAAAATTTCAAATCTCTCTCAAATTTTACCACTATACGTGTAATTTTGATGGCTGAATGTCACTGTAGTATAGTGAGAAAATTGCAAAATATTATACATATGACACACACGTATGTATATTCGTAAAAAATATCCGCAAGTGTTAGAATACTTTCGCGAGCCACTGCACGCGTCTATTTTCCACCATATGGGCAGAAGCCACGGCCTACTAACGAAGCGACTATCGATTTAATTTGATCGTTTATACATATAAATAAAGCCTAGACGATGCATCGAAGGAGGGAAATCCACGTGTCGACAGCGTTTGACGCGATCATACGATCAATTGACATCTTTGTATTCAACAGTTCAACGAACCTGCTTCTGGTAAGGTCAGGGCCGTTCAACAACGCGAGCTCGCTCACAAGTAGAAACGCTGTCATCTTCGTTAACGAAGGCAGCGCCGGTATAACTGTATCTGCTGTTCTCTCTGCTGCGACATCGTGCGACGAGCAAAACTGTTCCCAGCGATAAACTTTGGCGCGCAACTTCGACGTATAATATGCACACGCGACGAAACGACCGATGAAACGGTCGCTGGGATTTCGTATTCCTCGACGATGCGTCGCTATTCGCTACCTTTGTACTTCTAACGACATAGTTCCGATAAATAGACTTTAAAATAAAGAGTAGAGTACTAATGGCGGGCCGTTTCGAAACGAAGCAGTAGATAAAAGGAATAAAAACAGGATGATATCGTTACAGCGTAGTTTCTTTTTATCAGACGTCACGAGCTTCCTTTGTTCGCGACAATCTTCGTCGCGTTAGGTTCAGCAGACAGACGGGCGATGTGACGTCGTTAGAATTTCCAAGTACTGAAAACTTTGTTTCTCTTAATTTAGTTTAGCTAGAGAGTTCATCGTTCTCCTCCGGTTTGGAAAATCATCGCGGTCGTTACGCAAGAACGGAGTCCTGTTCTTTTCTTTTATATTTCTTATTAGCGATTCTCGTTTCAGTCGTATAATTAATTATCCATTTAGTACAGATTTTGAAACACTCAAAATATACGTATGTCTTTGTCAGATGTCTGAAATTAATTTTATATCGTGTTACCTTAGAACGTCAGAACCTTATACGACGCTAATAACAAACGCAATGATAATCGAATAGCCTATGGCCTTTCTTCGTATTTCCATAAAAAAAGAAAACAATTTTTATACGGTAAAGATTATAAATAAATTTTTCATAGCGTGGTAAGTGGCACGTAAATATGTACAGTATATATACGATAAAGAGTATACGTAAAAAGTATTTATAAATATTCCCATAAAAGTAAGCACAGCCAAAATTATATCTCAGAATCCTAGAGAATTTGGGACGAAATATCGAAACCTTCGTCGAACGAGACTCGATCAATGGGAATTCGAGTAGATGGAGAATAAAATCGAGCAATAGGCTAACCAGAGAATTATCGGTTTGGTTTCAGGCAACTCGTTCGAAAATGTCGCCGGCTGAGCCGTAATTCAACGATCTTGGTAGAAAGGAAGCCGAGGGCCGCGAAGAAGTGGCGGACAAGGAAGAAATGGCGTCCACCAGCGGGCACAAGAGGAACGGCTCGAGCTCGAGCATGTTCACCCACAAACGCACCGAATCCGGCGGCGGTTTTATCGGCCACAAACGCTCGGAGAGCGGTCACAAACGCGCCGAGAGCATATCCAGTGCCTTTGGCTACAAACGATCCGAGAGTGGCCACAAGAGGAACGAGAGCAGCGGCGGTGGTTTCGGCCACAAAAGGTGATTTTCGCCTTTTCGAACTCCACCTTGCCTGCCCTCTCTGCTGCTTACCTTCGTCCAGGTCGAGAGTCTCAGCTCCTTTCTCTCCTCTCTACTTTTTTCTCCTTTCTTTCCTTTCTTTTTTCTTTTCTTAATACGCTTTCCTCCCCTTCTTCTTGCGAGTCTAATGTAATATACAGGGGACCTTGCCTTACGTTGGAAGAACGCGGTGGAAAAACTGCTTTTCAGGGTCTACGGGTGTGAATTCTCACGCTTGTTATAAGACTTCTCTGTTTTACCTTTATGGGACAATCATTTGAAACGGTAGACGTGGTTTTATTTTTGTAACAGGGACTCGGAGCTTGTTTAGGCGAACTCTTATCGATCGAATCTTTCGTCCGAATTTTGGTTAGTCTTTATCCTTCGACGCTGAAATCGTACGTTGTGATTTAAATAAGTAGACGCATAGCCAAACTCTTTAGAACGACTGAAAGTTTAAATCTCGATTGTTGAACTTTCAACAGCGCGAACGTTTCTATCAATTTTAAGACTTTTTAATATTAAAAAGGCAGTCTCTTTATTATCATTTTTATTACATTGCTCATCGGCTTATCACCGTTTTCCCATTACTCTGTCTCACCGAAATTTAAATACGCGCCAACCTGAGTTGAAGTTTCCAAACTCGATTCTCTCGTAAACGAAGGCTCCTCGTTCGTTCGTGTTTTCAATCCGTCGCTGCATCTACAATCCCCTTTGATTCCTTCCCCCTTTGACGATCTTTGCACCGCTCGTCCAACGATACATCGTATATTTACACGACAGTGTTAGATCTATGGGAAACTTACATTCTCCATACCTTTCGTGTACCTTTTCTTCGTCGAGAATTGCGACACGGTGGCTGTCGTTTACGCATAATCATTTTTGACAATTTGTCCGCTATTTCCGCATTATATGTTCTCGCCGTTTTCATTTTTTCTTTCAAAGAAGCAGCAGCAGCAACGACAAGCGGAAACTAGAGAACACAGGTGGCTCGTTGCCATCTATGCCAAAATGCAGTAGTATAACCAAATAGTATAAGCTGCCTTGGACCGCTCGAAGGGTTAATGTTTAAATCAGAGAGAACCATGGACGTGGATATGGATTTTTTGCGGGCGCTGGTATTGCAGAGCTATCCCCTCAGATGGGGCGAAAAAAATTCAAATAACACGGGGGAAGGTTCTTGTTAGGTTGTAAAGTAATATGATCCTCCGACTGGAGCTCTGCGTGTAATGTTTAGATAAGTAGAGGTTCGGCGTTCAGGGGCTTCCAGGATTCTGTTTGTCTTCTCCCTTTCTTGTTCGTTAACAAGACAGGAACCGAGAAATTGCGCCTGCGACCACGCAACCGACTTCCTGTCCTGCGGTATTCGCGTTTTATTATGTCTAAGATTATTGCTTATACTTACCACAAGTACATAGTATACCGTATAACGTTCCCCGAGTTATACGAATTTCCTGTTGTACGAGACTCGGACCGCAAACCTCAAAATTAAGAGAAAATCTCTCCCTTTTTTATTTTTCTCTTTTTTATTTCCTCGAAAGAGTTTCTAATTAAATTTTTTCAAATATTCCTTTCATTTACTATCTTCGAATATTCCTGGCTATTGTACGTTTAGGCGTACGAGTTCGATCCTCTTTCTTGTTCATTTTCTGTTTATAAACTGTATCTCGTTTTAATTAAATTTTGCCTATGTATCGAGAGCAAGATGCAACGTAGATAATGAAAGTTTATTCAGGAGTCCAGGGTGCTGAGGTAGCCCAATCGTTCGCTATTTACGTTGATCAGCGCACGAACTCCTCTCTCGGTGTTAACCCTTCTCGATTGTTTCGGCGACAAACGCTATTTTTATCGTTACGAGTTAATTACCCATCGGCTACTAAAAATAAAATTAACTTGTCCATATTACGATAACTCTACCTTTAAAGGTTCGTTCAGACAGACGAAGGGTAGCTGATCGATACTTTTTTAACCCACTGATCGAAAGTTTCGCAAAGGTAGCGTAAATGGTAAACAGGAATTTATTTATGAACGACGATTACCCAATCTGTCGTTTTTATATCCAACGAATAGAACTTTCTCAAATGTGTATCGGAAATGTAGAGGTTGCTTCATAGAAAGGACAGTAAATTGATATTTATTTTTAGTTCAATTATCAACACTTTTCCTAAAGCGGAAGGTAAGTGTCCTTTTCATAAAACGTTGTAATCGATGTTTCCTTTAATCTGGTGTTTGATACTGTCGCGAGCAAACCGTCAATAAAAGATTTATAAAGTAGAAACGTTCGCGATTTCAGTAGCTCGTTATTGACGTTGATTCATCATCGCTTGAAATCGTTGAAATTGAATTTTCTAACTTTCGGAAAGAGGTTGCTTTAAAAATTCGAACAGTTTTAATGTTCGGATAAATTTGTTTAAATATTGGAAGAATTAATATTAAAGTACGATTGTTATGGCAAAATTGTTCTCGTTCTTATTCGACAAATATTCTATAGTTTTCGTTCGTCGCTATTAATTTTCACTCTGATCGAAGAGACTCGCATAGTTTTCCAAATTTCATAATCATACGCGAGCCTCGTTGAAAATGTTCTTGGTTCGCTCTAAATTGAAAGTGACGTAAATCATCGATCTTCGAATTTAACCTCATGAAAAATGGAGGAAGCAGAAAGATCTAATTGACCTTCGCTGCCTCTCCTTGCGATCTCCTCTTGACTTTTAACTGAGAAACATCCGAGGACTTTGGCGTGCTCATATGCTAATGATCCACGATGATCTTACAACGATGACTTCAGGTTCCACTGCAATCGATCGAATCATCGACAATTGTACGAAAATAGACACTCGCGAAAGCTTACGCGTTTCTTTCCATCGATCAGCTAAAATAAACATCAAAGTGGATAGAAATCACACGAGTTGCAGCCGGAACTATATCGAAGATTCGCATCTCGATAGGAATAAATTGCCAGGTATCTGCTACCAGTATTGCCTGATACCATTCAGAACTTCCTCGTCTATCTCGATAAAAATATGAGACACTTTAGATATAAAATCTATAAATTTGCCGGTCCATCGACAAGCCAAATCGAAACAGAATTATTGAGAAACTTTCCGAAAAGAAGACCCGTATCTTTTGATCAAATGGTCGAATCATCGTAAATTCAACGCGCAAGATAAATACGACGAGAGACAAAGTCGTCCGACAATCGATAAACTTTTTTATTTTCTAAACATAAAACGTATAAAGTCAGTCGACGATTAGTCACAATTATCACAACTATCGACTTAAACCTAGCTAATGTTTAAAGAAAGTAAAACCGAAACTTCCAATGAGATTTACTCGATTCACTCATTTACGTATTCTGTTGTCTTATGAGTCGTCTTTAGAGAAAAGAAACGAAAGAAAAAATTCCCAATTACTAATCGTCCGTAAAGAATTGACCAATTCCTGAATCCTTGATCTTGTACGCAACAACGCCAGACCTGGACACTTAATTTACAACGTATGTAGCGGACGATTGGATGGCCGCTTTATCGAGGTCAACAAGAACAAGAGTGGAAGCTTAATGGATCACTTCCAAATTACACGTTGATCGTCTATTGCATTTCCAGGTCCGAGTCTGGCAGCAATTACCATGCCGGACATCGAAGGAACGAAAGCATGTACGCTATGACTGGGCTGTACGCGGAGAGTGCGGCCACGGGAACCGACGAAACCACAGACCCACTGCAGGCAACCGGTAGCAGACTGACTCACGACACCGTCATCAGGTGTCACAGTAGAAATCCCAGTTCTGGCCTCGTGGACCATAGGTGAGTATAACTGACGCATACGACACGAGGGATACTCATTTTGTTGCGGATCTTGTTAAAAAATAACGTCGTCATGCGGTAATTAACATCGCTGTTACTAGCAACTGTTAGGAACTAGCGAATCTATGACCATAGTATATGGAGAAAGATATGTACGATACTCGTACTTCTATTATCAGAATATAAATCTTCTTTATTACAATATTTATCAGTGTGTATAACAAATGAAAATTGTAACATTTGACGGGCTTGAACTTGAGTTGTATCACTTGGCTCGAACGGCGCATGGAAAACGTGAAAGAATCTCGCTCGTCCTATAGGAATCGTTTTCATCGTTCAATATCGGTGAAATTATCGGTCAGTAATCAGAAAAACGCGGTTCTATCTTCTTTTTAGCGTCGTAGTTTCAAGGTTTTTGAAAGTACCAAGTTTGATAAAAAATCTCATACGTTTTTCTTGTTATTATATCTTTTCTTACTTAGCTTTATTTATTATTATTCGCGTAAAGAGGAAAAACTCGAAGCGGATATGTTTATTTTTTCGATTTTCACTGTGAATTCCACGCTCCAGAGACTTAGAAGCATTCCTCGCTCGTTTGTTATAAAAAAAAAAAAAATAAACTTCCGCGGTTATACGTCATCGGCTACAATGTACACGTTGTGTTATAAATAACAATCGGGAATGACACGGAACAGAACAAAATTGTCACGAACGAAGTCGAAAAAGAGAAAGCGAGACGCTAAGAAGCGAGTCGTGAAAATGTTATGGCGTTTCTTTCTATTACACAATCGGAGATTTCTGCAGCACGGTCAGTCCATCCGCGAATTTACATACACAAATAGTTTCTAGACGACCGTGGTAAAAATTGCAAGCTGTAACCCTCGAAAACGTGAAAAGTGAAAGCACCAAGCTGACCATGACACGGTTATTCGTGAAATAGATTCTTTTGTAACAGTGTTATATGTGTCATAGGCACATCCTGTTACGAGTCCTGTTATCATAAATTTATTCGCCTAAATGAAGTTAGGGGCAGCGTCAGAGAGTAGATAGACGAGCGTATCGTTTAAAAACGAAGATGGAGAAAGATACGGTGAAAGTATTTTTCACCATCTTCCGATCGAACTGTCGCTTTACGATCAGACAGGAGAATTTTAATATTAACATGGTCGATGTCGCAACATGTCATAATCGAAAATGAAAACAAGCTATTCGATTCAAAGGAGTAAATTTTCTACAAATACGCCTGATACATTGACAAAGTTCCACGGAAGGAAAAACATAATTATGTAAACGAGCAATATTTTGGAAATTTTGGTGGAGATAAAAGGATGCAACGAGTTTAGCCGCAAAAACGAAACATACAGGAGATTTTAGTAATAAGAGATTGTTTCTTTGTAAAATAATAGGAAAGTTCTTCTCTCGTAATCTTCGAATATGTTGCAAGAATAATTGTAAAGATATGATATCAGGTTTTAAGGGTGTGTTAAAACGAGTAAATAAATTCAATGTTTCTCTGAATGCACTACTTGTATATATTACAATTCTTGAAGTATCTTGATCTCTTGGAGGCGTAGAACGGAACGTGTATAGCGAATAAGGACGTAAGTTTTCGTATCTTTTCCTTTTTATCTTTTCTTTCTCGTTTAACGATAACGAGAAAAAACTGAGATAACGAAGCTACAATTTTTATTAAAGCGAATTTGAATTTAATTGTGCAGAAAATGTTTTCATAGTAGTATCTATGTTGTACTTGAATAATTGAAATTATCTTCTGCGTGAAATACGTATATCTGTTTTATCGACAGAGTACACCAACGAGCAATTACCTGTATAATTTCTATTAATTATATCGCTATACGGTAGAATCTATATTAGTCATATTTATTACTATTTTGTATTTGTTATGTCTCCAAAGATCAATACGCATACTTCTGTGTTAACTTCAATCTGTCCTAACTCATATGCACGCAATCACGGTGCATCATTCAGCACAGTATTATTCATGCTTGTTGTTTCTTCTTCTTACACTTTTTCAGAGATTTTATCATCAAATGTCACAGCAGGAATCCCAGTGCTTCCATGGTGGACAGGTAAAGCTGGCATGATTATCACTTACGATACAATTAATCAAAGAGAAAAGAAAAGTGAGACGATTACGATCAACTAACAAAATCCTGCAAAGTCGACTAACAACATTCTAATTTGTATTATATTCCCATCGAATCGATCGTCTTCTTTAATCCTTTAACTGTATCGCCGGGATTGGACTAAAATTACGTTCGAAGGCACTCTAAGGCTATTTTCTACGCTCTAATTTCGCAAGTAATTGCACACGAGACGAAGATTGTGAAAAGCTAGGACGATGAGCGCGATAGCCGGATTTCCTTTTAAGAACGACGCGTCGCGTCGCGATGAACGAAGAATTTACTTTAAATAAGGAATCGAAGTGACGCCAAGTGGACTGTAGGCTGTCGACGATCCTAGCAACCCGACAGATGTAGCCTAGTTGTTGGTGATCCGAAGTAACGTTCAATTGGCTTAAACAGGAGTCGATCATTGAGGATAATAAAATTCTGCAAGAATTCAAAATTAATACGATTACGACCAAACATTATAGCAAGGTAAAGATATTTCAGTCAGTCGAGTTCCCGAGAACGTAAACAATCTCGAACTTTGCATGAAACGATCGAACTTGTTGTACATTATGAGACGTTGATCGATCTAATCGGAATAGAATTCCGCTGGGAATCTTACGATTAAATCGTACAGAAGTAATATTCTCCGCGTTACACGTCTTATTTATGTGAAATTTCTTTAACGATGTTTAACCGGAGATCCTGCGAGTCTACGATAAATCGGCAAAAAATTATTTGAACTAAACGAGAAGCAAGAATAAGATCGATGTCTATATTCGATGATCATCGTTTTTCAAATTTCACGCTCTCTTAATTCATTTTCTAGATATTTTAAAAATAACGCCAAGAGTTTCTTCACCTCGTCGCCAGCGTCTCGCAGTTAAAGGATTAATCGAGTCGCACACGTGCTTCTCGCTTTGTTCCTTCGCTTTATACCAAAATACCCGACGATTCCATAGCAGAATTCTTAACACGTTTTTCTTGTTGGCATGGACTGTCGACACAGGACGGAGAAGGAGAGAGCGCAAACTCCGCCGTTTAATCCGGATTCGAAGGACTGTGGAATCCTGAGCTGCCGGCCGGCCTTTATACAAAAATTCGCTGGAATAAAGGTAGGCAAATGTTACTTTATCCAAAATTCCTGCAATGCCCGATGGACCTGCAAGATCCGATTCACGTAACTCTGCTTATTTATCTTGAAAACAGCGAGTTGTTCGTGAAAGTATCTCGACTCTTATTGTGGAGGGATCTTTTACGAGGTGTTTCAGCTTCTTGCACGAGACATTTTAAAAGTTCATTCACGCTATAACGACGCTCCATTATCACGGTTAAATGAATAAAGCTCGTAACGAGTGTGAGAACGTACATAAAAATTACGAGACATTTACTGCAACTATCAAGACGAAATTAAGATTTCTACAAAAAGATCGAATACTCTCGCGAGCAACTGTGAACCGACATTTTTAAATCTCTGCAATTCTATTTATTTATTTATTAAAAAAAAAAAAATCTTCAACGTTGGTAATCTTTAGTATGCTTTCCTTTGTACCACGCTGTTTCGCTTGAACAAATTTTTAGCCTTGTACTAGTTAAAATTACATAAACTGGAAGGGCACACGGTAAATTTCGTACACGTACAGCATTTAGATATTTCCAAAAATCGCTTTGTGTGAGTGACGTTCAAACGGGAGGGTCGTGTTACATTTTCTCGTCATACAGTCTCCGAATGAAGCGATTCGATTAATTCGAAATCGCCAATCAACTTACATTTGTTGCGTATATGGTACACGGATGTGCAAAACGAGGTGCGGTGAGTCATCATTTCGAAAGGATACGACATTGAAACGCTGCTGACATTCTGTGAAAGGTTTTAAGTCATCGTAAGAGTACGAAGCAAAGACGTCATCGTTTTCATTTGGTTTTATTGTTCGTTGCCTTTACATTGCAACGTAATCAGATATTTTGTTAACTCGTGCGAGAACAGATTTAGCCTAGAAATCTGGCCGAACTATTCTAGTCTACCGATTATCCACTTTTTTCATTTATATTTGCAGTCGCGAAGAATTTTTTACAAGCAACAATAAATGTTTGGAATATCCAAATTCTTGTAAATCAGACGAAAGGATATTCCAATCGTAGGAAATTTGTAAAATTACTTAAATTTGTAAAACTGCTGAAACTCGACCGAATATGTTGAATTTCTCAAATAACTCGAAAGTTCAATTCTAAGATCGCAATTTAAAATTATTTCTTGTATCAAATCCGATAAGATGCACCTACCTTGTTTTTCTATCAACATCAATTTCCGAATTCACCGAGAATTGATCTTCAAGCAATGTAAATTACCTTTTCTTTTAACGCGGACATCGGTAAAAATCATGTAGGTTTACATGATTAAAGTCATGATTTTCGGGAATACAAAATTCTAAATGTACTACGTACACCTGTTCATATCGAGCGCTTTTTAGCTTTGATTTGTCAAACATAGCACGTCGATTATCAGCAAAATGTTTTATCCTGTTCCCATCGTAAGATCATAATGTTACGTTAAAGCGGCGTTTTACCTTCGTTAGTTAAAATGCACTCAAGGGTACAATGATGGAATCGATAAAGCTTTTGCTTATCTAATCGGGTTTTATCGTTCGATTCGGCAGCATGGATGTACGAAAGAATCGATATTATCAGGTACACGTATCTCTGAATTTTACATGATAAAGGGTGCTTTTGTTCTGCCCAAGGCAACAAAAAAAAACACATATTTCTGATAAAATACGCTGTCACATTTTTGCCTTCTCAGGTAGAAATTTCTATTCTACGAAATATTAATCGACGTATATAAAATAATATAAATTCCGTAAACACAGAAACAAAAGCTTCTTATCTTCGATTATCCTTCGATTTCCATAGGAAATACCTTTTTTATTATTTGAGATGATAATATTGATACTTCGTCTATGACGATAAGCGTATTTATTCATAGATTCTAACGTATCTTCAGAATATATTTCATCTCGAAGGCAAAATTAACGTACAAACCAAAGTATTTCGTATCTCTGACTGTCTTTGAAGGATATATACAAACACTTACAAGTATACATTCTTTTATAAATTAATTGCTATATATATACACGTGATTTTTGTTCAGATATTTCTCATTGATCTACTATCATTTATTCGAAATATTTCATGGATAAAGAAAACGTTATATCGCGTTAAAAAAATAATTATTGCAGGAGGACCTGTGAATTCCTCTTTAAGCGTAAATAAGCGTACAAGTTCGTAAAGTGTATAAGTCTCGAGTTATACGTAGAACAGGTGGTGGTAATCACAGATGTACGTACGTAACCTTGCAAACAATCTAGAACAATCTTGATTTCTTCGATCGTTTTACAACCTTCAAGTTCGTTGTGTGTAAATTCTCTATAACCCCCATAATTTTCTATATAAAAGAGAAAGATCCTTTGGTATACCACGTTAAACTCTTTTAACTTCTTTGCGATGGTAGCAGCACTTTGCATTTCGCTATGATACTCACTACGTTTCAAGAAATATAATATTATATTAATATTAAAACATAAAATACAAGAAATATAAATTTATATACCAAATATGTCCAAACGCTTCACAAACACCATAGACATTTGCAAATTTATCATTAAATTTTTAATCAACGTGTGCTGCTAGAACATGGTGCAAGACGTGGCGATGTCGTAGAAGTAAGAGTTACCTCGCGGCTTCTTAGAACAGGAAACCTAATAAAGAAACACGTCGAATTTGCACTGGCAATCGTCATCGGAGACGCTCAAGGTTCAATTAACACACATTAACGAACGATCATCCCGTGATTTTTCCAGGTGTTTGTGTTCCTTCTGTCGTTTCTCGTCACGCTGCAGCAAGCACTTAGTTCAGGTTACATAAATTCTGTGATCACGACCATAGAGAAAAGGTTCGAAATCCCGTCCAGCCTTTCAGGCGTCATTGCTAGCTCCTATGAAATTGGAAATGTCATCACCGTCATCTTCGTCAGCTATCTTGGTAGCCGAAGACATATACCTGTTTGGATAGCTATTGGTAAGTATACATCATAAAAGTATTCGAAACTATTAGGTCGTCCGAGAAGTTTCTTTCGTTTTATAAAGAAATAACGGATGCGCAACATTTTCCGTTTTATATTATTTTATCGAATTACGTACGATCCATTTTTGTTTTATCAAGATAGAAATCACAACGTTTGACAGATTAGGTTTCATGTTTGTATAAAGACGCGTCGTTGTAAAAGACGTGTCTGTAAAAGAAAGACACTTTCCGGACAATCTATAACGCTATTTAACTCTCGCAGAGGCTGGGTCAATCCTGACACGTTAACGTAAATATTACAATATATAACTATATCGTATTCCTTAGTTTTTACGTCACTAATTATTCTCGCGTTCTATTTATCCCATAAGATTGATAAGGTCGATTTATTAAAATAGATGTGTTCTATTAAATTGTGCAAACAGTTTTATGTTTCAAGCGAATGTTACGAACATTGACTGTTTGCCCTGTGGCTACAAAATAGATCATTCGATACTTGGGACAACGATAATCCAGTCTTTGTTGGATAAAGCACTAGCACTAGAATTAGTAGAGTAGAGAAGATAATTAATACAACGCTCTCTTTTTACAGAAATTTTGTAAGTTTTTAAACAGTAGCCATATTTTGTTTTCTTTGGTACCAAGTATCGTACTTCGATCAAATTGATATTAAAGTTCTAATAAGATAAGCGTGTTTGCAAGCTAATTATATGAAATATTTTTTAATTATTGTCATTCCAGGCGCCGTCATAATGGGACTGGGATCGATGATCTTTATGGTACCACACTTCACAGCCGAACCCAATTTAATGACGGCTGCAAACAATTCTAGCTCGGACAACATTTGTCGCGGTGTTTCGTTACGCGAACAAGATATGGGACTAGGTGAGAGTTTAATGAATTGTGAAACGACGAATAATGTTACATGTAGAAATGTGAATTTCGTGGTTCGCCTGCTAAAAGAATATAAATTTTAATTTGAAAAAAAAAGAAGAGAAAAAGAGAAATACTTAATGCTGATTACATGATTTATCAATTTATCTTTCCTTAAATGTCAAATATCAACGAAATTCACATTGTCGTCGAGTAATGTCTAAAAATAACATTTGCACAGAAACTGAAAGTATCATCCTTTCTTCGTAGGTCGTTTATCGTCTGGATTATCGTCTCCGCCTTTAGCACCACACAACAATTTAAGAGGTGATAATTGCATTCAGGGATCTCCATCTACCGCTGGTCCTGTTATGTTATTTGTACTTGCTCAGTTATTATTAGGCTGTGGTGGTTCCCCTTTATTTACCCTCGGCACTACTTACATAGATGATCACGTACGACCAGAAAGTGCTTCTTTGTATATCGGTAAGAAAATATACTGTTTCAAAAGGTTTAAGATTTACCGTATAAGAATATTTTATTAAGCAACTCTTATGTTTCTTTTAGGTTGTATGTATAGTATGGCAGCTTTTGGGCCGGTTTTAGGTTTTCTTCTCGGAGCTTATCTGTTATCATTTCATATGGATTCATTTTCTGGAACAATCATCAGTATAGGTAATGAAATATGTCTAATAAGGTGACTGCATATTTGTATGAACACGGTTATAGAAATGTACCAGATGCATAAAAGTCTGCAATTTTACTAGTGATATTTGGTTGTACTCAAAATTATGAGATATTATTTAAGATAAAATTATTCTTCTACAGATCCAGGTGATCACAGATGGGTAGGCATGTGGTGGGGTGGTTTCCTACTCTGTGGCTTACTCCTGATTCTAGTGGCAATACCGTTCTTCAGTTTCCCGAAAACTCTGCAACGGGAGAAAGAAAAAATACGAATTATCGAAAAAGCTAAATCTTCGTCGCAGAAAGAGAAAGAGCAATGCAAAGAACCGAAAAAGGAGAAACTAAATGATAGTGGTTACGGCAAAGATGTGAAGGGTAAGCGTTTAATTCCTGAAATTTTACAACAGAGATTTAATTATTCGCTCTATAAGAGTTTTCCTTAATAAATATTATACGTTATCAAAAAATGATCCACGATTAAAGTTATAATTAAACATAAATAAATATATGTCTCTTTGTTTCAGATATCCCCAGGAGTATGTGGAGGTTGGTGTGTAATCCAGTGTACGTAGTAACGTGCCTAGGAGCTTGCATGGAATTAGTAATCGTCTCCGGGTTTGTGGTTTTCCTGCCAAAGTATCTGGAGACACAGTTCAGTTTAGGAAAGAGTCAAGCCAGTGTATTCACCGGCTCTATAGCGATACCGGGTGCCTGCATCGGAATCTTTTTTGGCGGATGTTTGCTCAAACGTTTAGAATTAAGACCGAAAGGTGCAGTTCAATTCGTTCTCGTCTCGAACATGATATGCCTGGTGTGCTATGGCCTCCTCTTCTTCCTCGGTTGCGACAACGTAAAAATGGCTGGGACCACTATACCGTACTTTAACAGCAGCACAAAGGGTCCGGAACCCTTTCAAGTAAATCTCACTGCCGCGTGCAACTTCGGTTGCGAGTGCCGAATGACAGACGTCGAGCCAGTCTGTGGAAACAACGGTCTCACGTATTTTAGCCCTTGTCATGCAGGCTGCACTGCCTTCAGTTCGAAATCGAACTTTACTAATTGTGCATGTAAGTGTGAAATTCTCCTTTTTCTTTTCTTTGTACATCACCGAGTATACAATGAGCAGGGGAAGTTTTTATACATAAGGTGAAAAATCTATCTGGCTGGGAACTTTTGCATACTATTGTATATTAAACGTCAATGCTCTATTTTGAACGATACTAATATTTCCTTTACAATGCGATTAGTGCAAAGTACAGTAAAAGACTAAAATAAATCAGAGTACATCGCTAATAAATATAATTAAGTATCTGCTGATAAATATCATTATATTTATCGATAATGTTAGACAATTCTATAATTTCCATATTTATGTTTTAGGTATACACGGAAACTTAACAATGTTGCCACCGGCAGCTCCAGAATTTGCGGAAGTAACGGTTGTGCCAGTAGCTACTGCTGGCCCGTGCACTTCACCTTGTAGGACTATATTTCCATTTTTAATTTTACTTTTTTTTATGACGTTTATCGTTGCTATCACTCAGATGCCTCTATTAATGATAGTGTTACGGTAAGTTTCACTTTTATCACTTTATATATGTTCCATATGCCAGTGTACTTGAGTTATGTTCAAATTTTACATTATTGTTACATTCATTCTACCTTTTGTTTCTAATGCAGATCAGTCTCAGAGGAGGAAAGATCGTTTGCTTTAGGCATGCAATTTGTCATTTTTAGACTGTTCGGTTACATACCCGCTCCTATTTTATTTGGTAATTTAATTGACTCTACATGTTTACTTTGGAAAAGCACATGTGGAGAAAAAGGTGGACGATGTTTACTTTACGACATTGAACAGTTCAGATACAGGTATTCATTATTCCCACATCTGTGCGCAATTTGAAGAAGCTAATTTTAGAAATGTTACTAAGCAGTGACATTTTTCGTTCAATATTTTTCAGATATGTAGGACTTTGCGCTGGCATTAAGATTTTAGCTTTGGCACTGTTCCTCGTTGATTGGTGGTTAGTTAGAAGGAGAAGGCAAATGGAAGATCAAGCACCGTCTTTTACTGTCAACGAATTCGTAGGGTCAATTATCAGCCTTGACAAATGTAAGTAGGACACCTAGTCATAGGTCAAATACTGTTACTAAATGTATGTTCGCAATAAATACTTTGTAATCTCTATGTGTATTACCAAATTCGTTTGAAACTTTATCACTGCTCTCATGATACTTATAGTGTTGATAAAATTCCAGGAGGTTCTGTATAGTACAGATAATATATCCATACAAGTTTTTCAAGTACTTTCGTCAGCCACTATCATTTTTCCAGGACAATGCCATTTTTTCCAAATTTTTGTCGTCATATTATCGTTCAGCTTCAAAATACGTGTTTTATCTTTTAGTATTCGAAGAAAAACCGCATCTTCACAGTGTCGGAGATGGAGACGGCACATCTCCAAATTCTGAATTGCCCACGCCGTCGTCAATATCGTCGCCTACGGAGCCTACAAAGTCGACGAACCTAGAAGACACCGGCTCGTCGAATCAGACGCAAGATTCGACGGAGATAGGAAGTCGTTCGAAGAACGCAATGGATGTCGATGATATCGATGTTCCCGATACAAGGCAAGCACCCCTTGCTTTAGAAGAACCGGACACAGAAGTCAAACCGTTGACCGGTAAACCCTCTGACAAGCTTGTACGGAACGTTTAATGTTTAACTCGTGTTAGAGGCTATCCAATTGAATTATATCAAAAAGGTGATATTGTGAGTCTGTGGCAAATTGTTTTGAGATCGCAGGTAAACGAATACAGTATATATAGAGTGGAATAATATGTACAACGCATGTGCATTATTAATTTGTGCAATCCTAAAAAAGAAACGCTATTGATAATGGTGGAAAGTGGTACGAATGACTTTAAATGAAAGAAAGAAACGATAATCTCTGTATACATATATGGTGCTAATATACTTTTTTAAAGAGATCGAAAGACAAAGAATTACCTTATATCGTTCCGTATATCGTCAGATACAAATTTAAATTGTGTTGAAGATATAAGTAAATTTTACATACACACACATACAAGATACGTTATATATTCTTGAATACAAGTGAATCGAAAATATTTTTACAGTGGTTATATTTGCGTGAAGGATATTGTTTATCGTGCGAAATAATTTGCCACAGGTTTGTCTCGATGGTTTGGCTATTTTTAGGAACTAATATCACTAGAATGTACATTTTTACGGTGATGCGATATATATGTCAATAAATAGGAACGTAATAGGTGAAAAAATATAATCAGGCTCGTTTCAGACAGACGTATTGTATCTTGATTGAAGAAAGATTTTCTTTGTCTGAGACGAGTTTCCTTCGCCGTTGGAAGATGAGCCTTGCGCGATTTAAGAGAGAGAAAAAAAGGAAAAAGAAAAAAAAATAGGAAAAAAGGAAGAAAGGCCAACAAGGACAAAACTGTAAATATAAAAATTCCTGCCTTAAGAAATACAAGACTAGACAAACGTATATTTAAAGATAATTAATTAAGTGATAGAGTTAACGATCTATAATAAATAATATCATTATAATTGCAGATTGAGAGCTGCGATTTATTTTATAACTAGAGATTAGGCTTTCTCAGAAATAAAAAAAAAGTAGTCAATTTAACCTAGCAATGTAAAGGAAAAAACACGCAAAAAACAAACTAAATGAACTTAATAGCATTGATCCGTTTATGAAATTAGTTTAACTTTGTAGTAGCGTACGTTTTATTCCTTTTCGTTTCCTTTTGGTTTCTGAAAGAACACTTATATTATCAATGAAAGAATCACGCTTTTAACAAAGCGACACGTTGATCTCTGATATGTTTTCCCCTAAGTACTATGGTATCAGCGACACACTATTTTAAGAGCTTTCAGAAAAAAACGTTAGCATTAATTAAACAACAAAAAAGAAGAAAACAAAATAAAAAAACGGAAGTGTTGATGCGACTTTTTCGTCGTGACGCATGCGTTACTTCTTGTGCTATTCTATGGAATGAAATATGTAATGAATTATAAAATGAATTATGCTTCCAACCGATGAAAGAAAAACAGGAAGCTATAGATTTTCGGTCAAAGAATGCTGGTGTAACAAAATCGTTGGTCAATTGGAATTAACTGTACAACACGTTGAGAGACGTGTCTCGGACAAGTCCTGGCTTATTACACACAATTTAGCTCACTCGTTGTTAGAGAGAAGACTACTTGTTGTTTTGTACCTGAAAGCTTCTTGTATCCAATTTCAATGTGACAAAAGAATGAAAAAAAAAGGAGAAGGAGAAACAAGCAAAAGAATACAAAAAAGAAAGAAATATATTAAAAAAAACTCACTCAGGAAAAGAAATTTTATAGCGCGTTAACTGAATCGAAGGAAAGCTATAAATAATAATACAAATATGAAATATCTATCAGTGCAAAATGAACGAAATCTTAGCCTAAGAAACGAACAAAAAGAGAATGATGTAAAGTAACTCGTTTCAGCTCAATTTCTTTTAGAAGCGATTAAGGCAAGATGAAAGAAGATAATTAAAAAAAAGATTCTACAAAAGAAAAATTTTAACAAATAATAATGATGATGTTATATAGGGACAACAACGCCATTTGCATGAACTATCATTTGAAACTGTTCTTTTCTCCTATCGCTTCGGGTACGAAACCGTTCTACTAATGCTTCTATCTAATTCAATTAAAAAATATTGAAATAAACGAACGAAGGGTATATAGAGTTAATTTTACACAGTCTCGAAAAAAAATAAATAAGTAAATAATCTATTATGCTGACGTCGTCGTAGCATTTACTTACGTTAATGCAGACACACTTACCTATGTACGATATTATATCTCGCACGCTGTTTGGCCCATCACTGTCAATTTTTCGAAGTGTAGTTACACACGCTACCTATATATACATACATACATATATTATATTTTAGAGGCAATTTTGATGTTTGCAAAGTGGCGAATCCGTACGACGAATTTCATCGTTCGAAACGTTCTCGAGGCCGTGATGATCTCTCTCCTAACTACATTAATTACTACAAAGCAACTTACGTATTAATACTAATACTATACCTACTTTGTGATATGAATCTCTCTGTCGAACGATTGATTTTGTCGGACGGATCTCTCGTATACATGTGGATTATAAACAAAAAGGGAAAAAAGTGCTGTGAATAGAAAAACACAAAAGAAGACGGACAAGTAGAAGAAGGAAAAGAGAAGAAGAAGCAGAGGAATAAGAAGGAGAAGAAGAAGAGAAAAACGGAAGATGTGAGAATATGCAGATTAAAATGTTCAAAAAAAAAGAAGAGTTAAACAAGTCGAATCAAATTCAGTTCAATTCACACGTTTCGTCGAGAATGAAAGATGCGAGATTGTTAACAGGAGAAATATTAATAATAATTGCATTCACGGAGACGCTACAACTGTACATAGGGAATTATAATAGTTAGAGCGATTTATAACGAGCAATCGAGAAATAAATGAACACGTGGTTACGTGCATTATAATTATATATATATATATATATAAATATAAATATATTATACGATTTAATAGGATTTTACGGTGGTCGCCATTGACACGACGACGTTCTGTTTCTAATATAAAACGCATCGTTTTGTACGATTTATGGCGAACGTTATGGAACGAACGAACGATTTTGATCGCGCGACTCGCACAATTTTTCCATCGTGTTACTTAAATATTTTTACGGAAGTCTTTCTCGTGTATACCGTTTTATGATGAATCGTATCCTCAGAATTTCTTTCCTTTCTTTTTCTATTTTTCTTTTTTTTTTTTTTGATACATTTAAAATTCCGTTCCAATATTTTTATCGTACAGCTAACTCGTTGTCAGATTAATTTTTGCAATGTCATATCGTTATTGTTATTATTATTACTAATATTATTAGTATTATCATGATTACTGTAATTATATCGCTGGGCTTTTTACTCTCTACCGCTAGTATACTCATAGTTTAATTTAGCGTGTATGTTTATTTCGTAGCGGATGTTTTCTTTTAATCGATTCGATCGTACTGTATTTGCTGTATTTAACACATTCCCACAAGCTAATATACATTATTAATTGAAATGAAAAGGAAAGCGTCGAAGGTAAAAAAATGTCATATGGAGAAAGCGTTTTAAGTATTAGGTAGAAAGTTCTAACATAGCGACAAGAATTAATAAATTAAAGAAGAAATATTGTGTACATAGATATTGACTATTACAATGATTAATATAAACTGCTTATAGATGTAATGTATTTTTTGTAGGGACCATAATGTGTAAGCAGAACGATACAAGGATGTTCTTTTCGTCTCTTTCTTTCTTTTTCTTTTTTTTTTTTTTTTAGTTAATTCTCTTCTTTTCTTTGGTCGAACGGTTCTTGAATGGTGATACGTGACTGTGAGTCGAAAGCTCTAGCTAAGGTTTGTGAAAATATAGAAGCAAAGAAATAAAAAGCAATACGTGTTTGCTTGCGAATGCAGAGATGAGAATACGAAGGCAAAGCTTCGTAAATTATGAGATTCAGAGATTAGGTATTATAATTATAAAAGCTCATAGAAAAATGAAATTTGAAAACGTATACGTAGTTTCGAATGTTTCGCAACAATGAAAAGTTAAGAAAGATCTCGAAATGCGTGCGATGAATGGATGGAGTGTCAATAATTTATGTTCATAGTGCTCGCAGAACAGACTTTCTTGAATATTATATGGTATTTACAATTAATGAAATTTTTTCTACGAGCACAACAGCGAATGGAAAAGTCAAGCCTCGAGCGTCGCCGTGTGTTATAGCATGTGTGAAGTTGATCGGCTGTTGAAGGTCATCGAGAAAAATTATATAGTAGATCGTTTATTTTATTACACTATTCCATGTCCGTACACTCTACACTTGTTCTTTTCATCCCCTTGGCTTATTATTGTACTTCTTGCATCGTGAAACTCACGTTTCCCTTCTTATTTATCCAGAATACTTCGTGCAATTGTTGGCATTAGGAGAATCATATTTACAAAACGTACTAATAAAAATGTTTAGATAAATCTGTAAAATTATATTGTTATATTATCTTGTAGAAAAAGTTATATTAAGTTCTTTTTATTATATTCGGTTATTTTTTCTTACTTGTTCATATTTTATTTGATTATTAAAAAATAAAAATTCAATGTTAAAATTAAAGTACACTTTATTTACACATACAATCGTCACACATAATTGATGTCATAGGATAAGTTAACGAAATCGTAATAAGAAAAATTGGCTGTACGATGGTAGGAAAAGTGACCTTGAGCAGCCAATTGATATCTCAATGGAGCTGTATTCCGAGACAAAGTAGTAGGAAAAATCGTAAATGAAGATAATCGATATTACAATTGTGAGAGGGAAATGGTTCAGAAAGATGGAAATGGAGAGTTTGTTCGATAAAGCGTCAGTGACTTTCGAAAGCATTTCAGTCGGATTCCAACAGTTTGATACGTGTTAATGCCATGCCATTTCATACACACATGCATAGGTACATATCGCACACGAACACCCCCTACACACACATACCATACGTTACTTTGTTACGATTATTACATATATTATAGAAATTCTTGTGTCACACAGCAAAGGTTGCTTAAATTTAGTCGCGTAGCGAGCGAATAAAATTACATAAACGAATGCATTCGGCCACCCTAGAAAACAGAGGAAAAACGAAGCAACAGAAAGCAGTCATTTTGATATACCGATCATAATGCAGAGAATGATTTAGACGCGACCGATTTCGTAATTCGCGAAACGGTGTAAAAAAAGAAAGAACACTTGAAATAACATTGCCTTAAAAAACGAAAGATTAAAAAAAAAAAAAAATAAAACGTAATTCATAAGGAACGCTCTGACGATGGTACAAGTGGCAAAAGGAAATCAATGGTGATGAAGAATGACCGTGAATTTGCAGAGACAAAGATATATTATATATATTATAAATAAATATATGAAGATAATGTTAGACATAAGAACAAAATCTCGTATTGTCAAAAATGATTTATCGTTTCCTCGAGTATTATATATAAATATATATAATTTTAAACCCCTTATGATAGAGAATATATCGTGCGTGCGCGGTCGAAGAAAGCTGTTTTTTCCTGAGGTGAACATTCTGTTTTCATATCGAACACCGAATCTCTTCCTTACATATGGAACAAATACAGATTGTGAGCCGTACTAGGGTTCGTGTAATTTTCGTTTTGCGTTTTATCAGGAGGCGAAAAGATGATAATGTAGATATTAATATCGGGACATTGTCTTTTCCTCCGTTCGTCGAAACTTAACAGTTTTTTTTTTCCTTCTTTCAGAAGTAAGGCACAAACAATGTATTTACAATGAATAAATGTTTTGAAAACTGTTAAACCTGCGTATTTATATCTCTCATTAGCTACGCAATATATGTATTTTAGTTCGTTAATTGGTTGGTTCTAGCGAATACTGACCTTTTTATAGTTAAATGATCGAATTGTGATTGAAACTAGAGTTAAAGTGTTGATTTATTTCAATTTTGTCAAATGATTCATTTATGCGATAAATTAGCAATCACGTAGCTGACATTTGAATATGGCGCCACTCAATACTCGAACAAGTCGCGCGAGAGGATCGATGTAGCCACCTAACGGCCTTCTTCGCCCACTTCCGTCAGTTGTTCACAGGCTTTCATAGCGTGTGGACGCACGTGAGTATTTGGTGTGTTCTGTCACCTACGGAGTCGCGTTTTCGCTAACGAACGCCCCACCGTACCTTCCATATTCAATGTGTATGGCGATTCAGGTGAGTCTTTAATAGCTACGATTATTCGAACAAAGATTTCGGCTGGATTTCGTGATTGGTTTTTCGCGTGTACGCCTCGGTGTCTTCCTCGTAGCAAAAAGTCGATCGCTGGATTTACGGGCGCCGTGTACGCGCGCGTGTGTCCCTCGTTTGGCTGCGTGCTTCCCTTCGTATATCCTATATATTACATTCGCGTAACGATGCTTCGTTTTGCGTGTGAGTGCGCGCGCGCGTCTCTCTACGTGCACGATTCGCCCGACCCTCTATCCACGCTCTTTTACACGCATCGAAATACGTGTGTTGCGCGGACGACGAACTCTGGCGTCCCATCGAAACTCGCCACCACCGTAGTCTGCCTGCCTGACTCTATATATGTAGTATCCATGTTCCTTCGTTTCGAAATAATCTCTCTATGAAAGCACGCCTGACAACAATACGTCTTTTTATATCGAATTATTAGATAGAGAAATAGCGAAGTTTTTAAAATTTCCTCTAAGTAGTTACTTATCGAGAAAAGTTACGTAGAGGTATTGTTCAACAGTATCGTCTATATAGTACTTGTGTACCTTCGTTTCGAAACAAACTGTCCATGAAATCATGCCTGAAGAGGATACATGTGTCTATATCGAATTTTCATATAGAGAAAAATTGAAGTTGTTGAAATTTTTTCCAAATACTTACTAAGGAAGTTGTTTCGTCGTCGTTTATGTAGTATTTATGCCCTCTCGTTACGAAAGTATCTCTTCATGGATGCCCGCTTGAAAAGTATATGTCTTGTTATGACGAATTTTCAGGTAGAGAAAATACGAAATTCGTCAAATTTTCTCCAAGTATCTGTTTCATATTTACCTGCTAAGGGAAATTGCTTCAGTGTATTATTCAACAACGTCGTATTTCTAGAGTAATTTCAGTTGTGGAGGACATTGCATGCCATGCGCCGAAGCACGCTGGCTTTAACCCTACTATGATCATAGAATTTTTATATTTCAATTCTGTTCCCGTTTTAGCAGACGAAGAGTGGTGCTGCTTTAAAATGATGTTTAGTATAGAATCGAAACGTTAAAAATTGCTACATGATTTCTAATTTAACGACTGCGGATATTTATGCATTTATAGGAAATTTGAAAGCGCAAAATTCCACAGAATGTACATAGGTACATGTAATACGAAAATGTATAAAATATTCAAAGTATAACAATTTCTATAACAGCTGGTAGGTAAAACAATTTTCTACGGGAGTTCTTCTGTTTTAATTATATTCTCAAAGATATGAATTTTGGATAAAAATTCGCAATCTATTAATGACAAATTCCTTGCGAATATATGCAAGTAAGAAATCATGCGTACCAACATAAGAATCTTCTCATATCGTTCGAAGTGGAAATATTTCTTAAAGTTGGAAACCTGAAATTGAGTTGAAAATGACTGAAAGAATGTAACAGGGTTAAGCAAGATCGGCCAGACCTGCATTTTTTCTGTAGCGTGAGTTCTCTTTGTAAACACACGTTCAGTTGGCCAAGTCCGAGTGATAGGCCGAGGTCGGTTGCGAACGAAGGCACGCTCGTGTGACACGCGGATCGCACGCCAGGGGCACGCGTGCTTCTGTTTTGCCTCGCGACATGCTGACCAGCAGCGATCCACGCGATAATCGATCGTAAGCACACATCCTTCTCTTTAAAAAATCGAATTGTATGATATTCCAGTTTAAGATGTATTACCTGTCGTCTTAATGTTTTTTACGTTGTTTACTTCGCTCGAATTAAACTGGCAGATTCTCGCCATCTATTGTTGTTAAGTTTAGACTTGTGCGTGCAGCTACTTCGAAAAAGAGACGAATGTAATACGATGCGTATCTGTAGGATGAAGCTTCGAACGTATTTTTATAATTCATTTTCTAGTTATATTGGGAATACAGTAGCGAATTTAGTTTCGAGTTGCATGAAGGCAGCCACTGTTCTCACAAGTGCAACTGATTCGTTACTTTTGATCGCTGGAAGTCACTACGCTGGTCGAATGCTTTTTAAAAAAAAGGCATTTTAAAGAACGTCGAATGCTTACCGTGTTTTTATACGAAGTAAGGCGACATTTTTGTTTTTGTTTTTTTTTTTTAATTAATGTATGTGATGTCTTTTAGCCAATACGAATCCAGTACTACCCGGCGCCCTCTCCCCGCGGGCGGGGCGCCTAAGAAGTTTCCTCCATGAGGAAAAAAAGAAAGGAAAGAAAAAGAAAAAAGGTTAAATCTGTCAAACAATTATTGCGTAAAGCCTTGCAGAGTGTATGTACTGTACAATATACACTATCATTATACACTACCGTTCATAAGTTCGGAAGAATGTATATTTAACATAACCTACCAGTGCCGGTCAAATTGACTGTTTTCAAACTTCTACACAAATTTAACCATATTTAAGGGTCATCATATCGCTTCGTAATTCCTGAATTTTCCTAAAACATGCATACAATTTATTTTTCAGTATTTACTTTTAGTTTGCCCTAAAAATGTCGACTGAAAAAAAAAATTATAAAAAGAAATAACGGACATAGAAGAAGACTGTTCAGTGTGCGATGAACAAGAAACTAAAGCAACTGAAAACAGCATGGAAACACGTGAAAAGCTATTTACAACCGAGTCAGAATTGAATATTATTTACAAATAAGCGTTTATGTCCAGGGCAAAAAAAAAGAAATTATCGTTGACAGCAAAGAGTGAGACTGATGCAGAGAACCAACGTGTCAAAACTGAGTCCAATGGGACAGTATGGAAAGAAACAGATGCAAGTTCCAAACCTGGCAGGGCATCGGTTCATAAATTTTTTAGGAATATGCTAAACATTAAAATATAATGAAAGGACAAATAAAGATGGCATTTTATCTTATCATTGATCACCGTATAAGGGATAATATAATAAAATAAAATGTACGGAAGAAGCATTTAGAGTATTGAAGATTAAGAGAGAGCTAGATGCGTTTATTGCTCTGCTATATGGCTACAGTGCATATCAGGCAAAGAATTTAGGTGTCTCATATTTGTGGAATAAAATTTGGAGACCTGCATTTGTTTCAAAAACAATGAGCAGGAATGACTTTGCTGAAATTATGAGGTTTATACGATTTAATAGAAAGAAGCCAACGTTTACGAACCAAAAGATTTGCAATGGTACCTACAGTATGGGGCCGATTTATAGAGAATTCACAAAATTGTTATAAACCTGATGCATACGTTATTTTTGTATAAAGAATCGCTGGAAGAAGGTCATGCAATAAAACTATCAACAAATTCAGAGTCATTACTACAAAAAAACTTGTCAAGTAGAAAATTGTAAAGGTTACGAAATTACGAAAATATGTATGCGACAAATGTACATTTGATAATAAGATAATTTGTAAAAAATGCAGCAAGGCTGAATAAGATATATCTATATAAATAAAAGTGTAATTTTATTTAAGTCCATTTTAACCGAACTCGGTAGCAATAGGTATACACGAAGTGTCGATAGGTTTAGTGTTAAGGATTATTACAAAAATCGTTCAAATTCCCCCAGATACGCTGTATTACAAATCTATAAAATTTTGTAAATTGAATGAAAATACGTAAAAATAATATTTTTAGATTCAGACAAATCGTATAACGTTTCACCTATTCTTG
The DNA here is from genome assembly GCF_011952255.1 of Bombus vosnesenskii. Lineage (NCBI taxonomy): Eukaryota > Metazoa > Arthropoda > Insecta > Hymenoptera > Apidae > Bombus > Bombus vosnesenskii. The sequence continues at coordinate 755,397 of NW_022882948.1, forward strand.
TAATTCTAACATTAATGAATTCTAGAATTCTAACATTATATGTTTGAAGTTAGCAGTATCCGGTCACTTACAAACGCAAATGTAGTATTGATAGGTTTGAAGTTATCGTATAATCAACGTCGTAACTCTACGTCGTTCGTTGTACACATGTCGACTCACGTTGTATCGATGTCATAAAAATGGAATTCCGACTATTTCCTGTTTCTTCTTTATTGTCGATAATCCATTGAAATTTGAATTCCATATACGGTAAACTTATTGCACGATTGAATATCTGCTGTAAATGTTATTATTTGTATTGTAAAAAGAATATAACGTTTTGAAAAATGCTTGGTTCGTGTTCTGCAATAGTGTTAATAAATTAGAATATATTTATGATCCGTCACGCGTTCCACAGACGTCGACTGACGTCAAATAACGCAAGGTCATGCGTGCATCTTCCAGCCGCTTGACAATTTATTAATTTGCAGTTGTTTCGAACAGTTTATCGACGAGCGTCATGAAATAATTGTCGAATAGTATTTTTTTTCGTCGATATTTCTCTCTTTTCTGTGTAGAATTCGTGTTTTATATTTTTAGATCGTGGTCTGATTGATGTTTGTTAGATAACATAGCGTGATCCTAACCTTCTTCTCTGCTTCTTTTTAACGATATAAAAATAGGTTAGAGAAAATTATTGGTATTAAAGAGATACATTTTTTAAATGGATAGTAATTTATTCCAGGGTCACTGTGACTGATGTATCAAGGTTAATCGCGGTTATTTCATAATAAAAGTATATATGATTAAAAGAGGTTACGTATCTGTGTTGTCTTTAATCTGATGGAATATAACGCAACATTCTAAAATAAAAATTATTTCAGATATTTTCAGTAGTTTGCAGATTAAATATTTACGTTCTTAAAATGCATGTACATAAATGAATATGCACGTGAAAATTCATTCATTCGTAGATCACGATTTTTTAACTATTACAAAATTACTTTCTATTGTAATACTTTAATTATTCCACAAATAAATAAAAGACACATATGTTTTTTTCGTTGTTGGAATAATTAAAGCGATATTGACGAATCTTTATATTACGAAAAAGCAAGTAACTATATTTATCAAACAAATTTTATTATTTTTTGTTTATTATTCTTACCAACGTACTTTTCAGGTCATTCGTATGTTTAAACCAAAGATCTTTCAATAACAAATTATTTTAATCGCAATAAACGAGAAAGAACAGATTATACATTTATTTTCTGCTTTCATCTTCCTATTCGTTTCCCATCATTACCTTGCTTAGCAATTGTTATTGTCTGTATGTCACACACGTGTCACTTAAAATCATAATATGATCACTGTAATTGTCAAATGACTATGGGCGGTTTCCGCCATGAATGGACGATTCATGGATCATATACTCTGTGTCTATATAAAACGGTCAGTCAGACGTAGCTTATACGTTGCTCGTTGATCTTTTATCAGAATTTGACGATACCATAAATATATTAGGAAAGATAATATATTTTCAAACAGATTCAAACTACTTAATAAATTATTCTCCGCTTCTTCGTTTCAAAATTACTGCTCCTTATAACAATAAAATGGAGCAAACCCTACGAAATTTATAGAATTAAAATATACACGTATCTCTTAATTTGAAGTTCAGTATTATAATTTTCCAATAAATACTTTATGCTATTATGTACATAATATTTTCCTACAATATTATCGTAAATTTCTTCTCTTTCAATCCTATTAATGTCAATCGTCGATAAGACCAATTGAATACCATCGTACACGCACAGGATATTTAATAGAATATCTAATATTGATTTTGCAAACATGATGTTTCGTGTATATCCAAGAATGATATTTTAGACAACAATGGATAGTGCTTCTGTTAAATCAGCCGACATATAGTAAACAAGGTTTTATTGCACGATGTGCATCGAATAGGTTTTCTGTCAGGTATCGTAAAGCTTTCAGAGGTTCGACTACTTTCAATGCGTTTACCATTCAGTCATCGATACACCGAGTTTGTCTAAATCGAATTTATTCCAGTAATCCGGTGCTAATTCCACGGCTTTGTTAAATGTCCTATGACAAATCGATTTCGTCAATAAAGGCAAGTTTGCTTTTCCCCAAGAACTTCTTCGAAATTTAATTTTAGCTTCACCTTCGTCGTACAGGGTGTTTCGTTGAAGCTTGAATTCCCCAATATGATCGTTCTTCTTCTCTATTTGATAATAGAAATTTTTTAGCGACGAAAGTCTGTATTTTTTGATATTTTAATTTTTTTTCATCAATAATAGAAATATTCCACCGATACCGGAAATCCGCGAATGATAAAAATTCGTTGGAAAAGAGAAGATATATTTTCCCCGATCTTCGTCCGTATCCTTGATCTTCTCTTCCTTAAAAATAAATTAGAACGATTCAATTTGTTTAAGAAAAATACGGATATCTTTTCCTATCCTTTGACCCACGAAGGAACTAACTGAAATGCAATGTATCTACGTAATTCCTCGTGGACACGGCGTACAACCGGAAGTCTCGTCCGGTAATAACTATAGCGAAGATCGTCAAGAATTTCCGACTATAGCCTATTCTTCTTCTTTCATTATGTTCTCGAGATAATCATAGGCGTGCAGAATAATATTCTACGATTACAAACGTGTCTTACAAGACACAATATGAAATTTTCTGAGACGAATTCTGTCAATGACCGCGCACACTCGTCCACCAAAGAGTCACATACGAGCTGTATGATTTCTATCTTTCTGATCCATCTAAATGGATTACACGTGTACTGCTTAAAGATTCAATCGTTCGACCTTCGACAAATTGACGATTTCAAACAAGCTTTACATCGAACGTTCGTACATTTATTTATTCGTCTCGAAACACGGTGTACCGAACGATCGATGGCTGCGAAAATATTCTCAAGGTTCGGTACGAACCAGACACCCGGTATAAGCGTGTTGGGATAGCACTACTTGGAATACAAATTGGTAAAGTCGCTCGCAGGGCATCCTCGCGTTGAAACCGTTCGATGGACGTTATTCTCGTTCCCGTAAATTACCAGCCATGGTGTACCGTGTTGTCGGGGGGAAAAAATGAATGACGTCATCCACCCCCACGGATCGTGCATGGAACATAGAGACAAACGTTTGGCGTGCAAATTTTTCCTCGCTGCAAACGGTCTCCTATCATCTGTGCACGTCTTCCGTAAATGTCTGCTCGAGTCATTTGAATTTTCTATATTTGCGTTCTATTTTTAGCAACTCTGCCGCCTTTCTCTGCACGGCCTAACAAAATCGTTCGTGGCTAGTTAGGTTGTTTATTCGCGATCGAGGTTCGAACGCGTGTTCGTTTAAATCGCTCGTGAAATCGATCACGGACTGGCCGGTTTGCCGAAATCGTATTTCAAAGTCGTTTTGTGTTTAAAGCAGTCTGTGAACCTGCCTGTCAACGAAGGGTAGAAATGGCCACAATGGCTACTCAAGGTTTCAGCTGGATGTATATCTGTATCTCTTATACTCTCGGTATGTTGTTAGCTACCTGTAGCAAGTAGAACAGGTAAACGCGGAGAAAGTCGCGGTTTATCCGAAGTAAGACTGGAAGTACGTAGCTGCATGGAAATGAGAATGGAACCACGCGAAATTCGTTGGCGTGCGCTTAAAAGACAGTTAGAGAACAATCGGAGCACGGAGAAAGCTGTGTCGACTCTCGATCGTTTCTGGCAATCGGCATCAAAACAGAGATTAAAATTCTCGCTCCGCTTGATACGGTTGATTACGCGCGTTTATCAACAGCAACAATCGCAAATTAAACATTTACTTTCCCACCGGCAAATCCGGCGTACGGTCCATCAATCATTATACAATCCTCTGTGTTAATAAACGAACAGGTAGAACATTAATCATGTTGAAATTGCCGCAGCGGATCTTTCGCCAAGCTTTTTTCTTCCGTTTCCGAAACGACGTTACGCGTTTTCCTCGAACTTTTCAACCTGTCCAAGCCGTGATATTTCTTATCCGTCTTAGCGTATGCTAATGAGATGATATTGTGGCTGGCGTCAACGAGTTACAGATAAACGCGCTCTTACCAGGCACCTCGCAAAAGTTTCCACTTTCAGAAGTTTCTCGTCGGTTTACGTAGAACGGAAAAAAAGATGCACTTCTTTCTTTTTTCTTCTTTCTTTTTTTTTTTTTAGTCGGTTTATCTTTAGAATTCGACTCGGTTATTCTCTTGGCGTAGGTTACGATGCCTCGTGCGTTTTAAATATTTATAACCGGCGTATTGTTTGTTGGAATTGTACTAAAGTTAGAATTACCGTGACTCGATTAAATCTCTGGTTAAACGATGGTCGCTCGAAACTTGGTATTACTTCTTTGAAAAATTGAAGAGTCGATAATCGCATTAAATGGATCGATCGGCAGAATTACGTTTTGATAAAATACAATAGGACGATGATAGCTGGATCGAAACGATATCAGGTAAATACGAACGTGTGCGTGGATATGTAATTAGAATATTACTGTATTATAATATTAGATTTGTTTATCGTGATTGAAACAGAGAACTATGACTATTTAATTTGAACTTAATGTAGTAATGTGATACAATTAAAGCTATTAAATTTGTTTAACTACTCGACGTACAACTCGCAACTCATAACAACTCGACAGCTCATGAATAACGATTAACCCGCAGCTATTCGCAGCTTACTCGTTACTATTGACTATCGATCACTCTCTCCACCAAGTGTTTACAGTAGAGTTTTCGATATTCCTGTTACAGGTACAGCTGTCGGTGACCGAACATGGTCACCTACACCTTTTCCAATTTGCTTATTGTCCCAAAGGCCCATCCTTCGCGATTTCTCATTCTTCCCAGCCTGTCCACACTTTCGTTTTCTCTCCGTAGTTCGTCGGGATTTTCCCCAGGGTTTCCCCACGATGTTATAGTATTATATTAAAAATAAAGTGTGACCTAGGATCGAGTGCTGGACCTTGAACATACTGTTAGGAATTTACCACGGGTAAAAGCGCGTGGAAAGAGACGAGATTGACCTGTACCGTTAGAATCATAAGCAAAAGACAGCAGCGTAGAAAATATTAGCGTGTCGAACTTGTCTCGCTGAGGAAAATTCGATTTACAATGTATATTGTGTTGGCAACTAAGTGATTGCGGCTCTTGTCAATACCACCCAATGACAGAGTCCGCAATCACTTAATTGCCAGCCCAGTAGATAGATCGTAGTATCAACTTTCTCGTAATTAACCCTCTATATAGATGTAGATGGAACGCGAGCTCGTTCATCTATCGAAGAAAAATAAGCAAAAGACAGCAGACGTAGAAAATATTAGCGTGTCGAACTTGTCTCGCCGAGGAAAATTTAATTTACAATGTATATTGTGTTGGCAACTAAGTGATTACGGACTTTGTCATTACCACCTAATGACAATCACTTAGTTGCCAACCCGATAGATATATCGTAGTATCAACTTTCTCGTAATTAACCCTCTAAATAGATGTAGATGGAACGCGAGCTCGTTCATCTATCGAAGAAAAATAAGCAAAAGACAGCAGACGTAGAAAATATTAGCGTGTCGAACTTGTCTCGCTGAGGAAAATTCGATTTACAATGTATATTGTTGTTAAGGAAATTCGAGGATTTGGGAATACAAATTATTGACTATATTTCACACACTACAGTTATACATCTATATTACACTCTGAAGAACGTCTTGCACGCACGCTTGTCGCCAACCGACTATCCTAGATTCTTCTAACATCTGGCAACAGTCTTTTGTCTCCACTAAGACCTTGACGCCCTCTGGCCCTTACACACACACTCTCATGTACAGTGTAAATGTATCACTTCCCTAACAATTGTGTTGGCAACTAAGTGATTACGGACTTTGTCATTACCACCTAATGACAATCACTTAGTTGCCAACCAGATAGATAGATCGTAGTATCAACTTTCTCGTAATTAACCCTCTAAATAGATGTAGATGGAACGCGAGCTTGTTCATCTATCGAAGGAAAACTGTTGCCTCGATGATAGATTTTCCATGTTCCCTTGAATCAGTCGTGTCCAACAAAACGGTATAATTGATAAAGTAGGAAAACGAAGATATCGATGCGCGATATGTCGGTCAGAAATTACTCATGCCCAGGTGAACGGGTTCCCTTTAAAAAAAGAACGTGCCATTAGTCAGCCGTGATAGACGAGAACTTGTTTGCTGTGAAGCGAGTTTTACTAGAAAAACCGCCTGCTACGTTAGTCATCCGAAGTGATACAGCGTGTTCGCGAAGAAACAGCTTGAATTCTGAAACAAGTGCGCCTTTTTTTTTTCTTTTTTTTTTTAAGAAAAATGTGCGAAAATGTAATCTTGCGAAAAATTTTCCAAACTCGGGAAGAGGGTTAACATGTTACTGTTGAAACAGAGAAACAGTAAATTAAGAAACGCTTGGGAAAATACAGTATAGACGTAGTAAGATACAGTATCGATCGAGAATTTCTTTTTTTTTTTCTTCGCTTCTTTTAGATTATTAGTAATCGTATGGATTTCTCAACGAACGTATGTTTCGTTCTCGACTCGTCGTACTGAATTCGTTCTTATATCGAATAGCTTAGCGATATAACGTTAACAATTAAGAGTTACGATTGGTAAATATTATAACATATTGTACGATGTCTGGTCTTTGGCAAGTCCAGTTTTGCTTCAATTCCAAAAATACGAAAATCCATTGTCCCTCGTATAATGCAACGTAAAAATTGAAATCATATGTGTAGTAAAAAAATGTATCGATTTCTAGCTTAAAAATTGGTGTACAGTTGTATATCTACAAAGACGACGATATTTATTGAACGAAAGAAATGCTTTAAAATTACCGTACGCTTCTGACTGTACCATGTATACATTAAATTACCGTATACTATAAAAATGATTGTACACTTGGTATATCAGACGATCCAATATACATATTATACTTGGTAGAAGAGATAGCACGAGGCCGTAAATTATAGTAATACAAAGTTTGACTAACTCTTCCACGATACGATACAGGAAATACTCGGGCAAACATAAACATATTTAAACGTTAGTATGCATAATCGGGTTTCATTATCTATTAATATGTTTATAGCGATTAGATAAGGTGCGAATTTTTTATATTTGTCGCCTGACGCGCAAAAACATCTTGACGAATGAATTGTTAAACGATTTTCCGATCGAAACACTTTTCCCTCGCCTCTCCACGAATTCTACATCGAATTCTACCACGAATTCGTTGTCAATTCGTTATCACACGGTGAAAATTGAATTCAGGCAATGTTCGTCGTTTTTATATCGGATAACATTCTAGTATTCGGTAGAACGTTTCGCGAGGTTGCATAAAGTGAATTAACATCGTGCAATACAGAATATCATGAGTCAGAATATCATGTTCTTTCGTGACAATGGTATATTATACTTCGTCAAACTGCTTGCAGAAGCTACGTGAAAAACTTTCTTCGCTCGTCCAAACAGCTGTTGAAACACAGAAGGAAATAATACGTTGTATCGCGTTTAACAGATTTTTACCGCCGTAACAATTTTTTCTATTTCGATCGTGTCTTCGTTTTTGTTTAAACGTGGCAGATCAAACAAATTTGCAACGTTCCGAAGACGCGAGATCGCAACGAGAAGTCACAGAAACAACGACACAACCGATACTACGTTTTGTAACATGAAACATATTAAACGGTGTAATACCAAATATACAGGGTGGTTGGTAATTGGTGGTACAAGTGGAAAGGGGGTGATTCTACGCGAAAAAAGAAGTCGAAAATATAGAATAACAATTTTTCGTTCGAGGCTTTGTTTTCGAGAAAATCGACTTTGAATTTTGGCTCGGTACGCGTGCGCTTCATCGCGTCTCGCTATAACGGATCTCACTGTGGATCGTTGTCTCGATGGAAAAATTAAAAAAAAATTAAAAAATTTAAAACAATAACGTCAATCGAGACAACGATCTACAGTGAGATCCGTTATAACGAGACGCGATAAAGTGCACGCGTACCGAGCCAAAATTCAAAGTCGATTTTCTCGAAAACAAAGCCTCGAACGAAAAATTGTTATTCTATATTTTCGACTTCTTTTTTCGCCTAGAATCATTCCCTTTCCGCTTGTACCACCAGTTACCAGCCATCCTGTATATCGCATGAAGATTCGGTTAGTCTCAAATAAAATATAAACGACATGACGATACATCGAAGCTCTCAGTGTGCAATGATGACGGTCGTTGTGATTTATCTGATCGCGGATCAGCAATAGCTCACGTGAAATATATTATCTGTTCGCACTTGACGAAACTTTTCAAATTAATTAAAACGAATATCTCTGATATCGTAGAGATCTAGGTAGCGATACAGAGACAGAATTGGCTGTGCACTTGAAGGAAATTAATTGCAAAAAGCCAAGTAAAATTTAATCTTGGTTCTCGCGATAACTAAAATTCGCGTATGTAAATGTATAGGAAGATCAAAATGCGCGTAGATCGTACGGTTCGTTCGACGTCCTTTTCCTTTTTCTTCTTCTCTCTTCTTCTTTGTTTTTTTTTTTTTTTTTTTTTTACTTATTCTAACGCTTTAAACGTTCATGCCTTCAACTATCGACACGCATTTCTAACTCAGCCATGTACATGGTCACTGCGAAGGTTTATCGAAGACGCTCGAGTTGAAAATTGAACGGAAAGAATGACGAGAACCATGACGAAGGATCGATATCAATATCCTTGCACTCTCATCGGAATATGTCGGACATTCAGGGAATTCATCCCGGTCGGGTAACGCGGTGCACGATTTTTCTGAATAGAAATCTCGTTATCACCTTGACGTCTCGCTTTACAAGACCACGTGCGCATCTAGTTTACGCGGGGACATCGAATTACGTGCGTGCTCGTATTTCACCTGTGTAATGCTTATTAAATTTAGCACATGTGATTGGATCCTTAGAGCGGCCGCGAGCCACTCTTTGTTCGCCAAACTGGCCTCGCGCGTCGCTAAGGAAGAGGTGTATATTTTCTTTGTCTGAAGAAGCGGACAGGTTTCCAGGGGGTGGGAAATGGCGGGGAAAATACGTGGGTGGTGACTCGTTGAAACGGGAGACAGATGGAAGAACGTGTCGCGGAATTGGATTGTACGGTGACAGCTGTTTGCGGATGGAACAACTTTGTTTCGGTGGAACTCCTTCGATCTTGTAGGTCGCGCGCGGGCTTTTAGATCTTTAGGATCGCACAAGTTTCGAGCCGCGATCTCTCTTTTTCGTTTCTTCTTGGTTTTTTCGTCCCAAAGTGTACGCGAAGATTCTTTAACACGCGTTGGAAGTAAAATTGGCGAAGGAGATAGGAAGAGCGAAAACGAGAGAGATCGTTCGTAAAGATACGCTTTGTTACGATTATTACAATATTGGTATTTTATTTGTCTTACGAGAGCTTGTCCTTATTGGGAGGAAAATTATAGTTGACTGTGGCGCATAGCGAATAACGGATCTCGTGTTTTTAGGGCGATATTTTTAGTCGCGTCGTTTGAAAATTATTCCGAATTAAATTAAGAAAAACCGTTTTTTATAGATCAAATAATTACTCTCGATGGTAATTCAAATACGAAGCTCGATATTTGTTAGAAGGGATATCACGACGTCAAAATTAATTTCCACAAATATTATTATTAAACAGCAGATAAAAAAAGTTATTATTAACCAACGAACGATATTATTTAAATACCGTCGCAAATACCCAGAGTGGATTTTGTAAAAATAGTTAATCATGCTCGGAAGGAAGTAGAGGAATATTATCAGTCTCTGCCGACCGGAAATATCGATTTATCAAACAATCAATCTTGCGCAAGATTCTTCAACCGGAGAAGCATCTATATTAAATATATATTATTATATTCTTATTTTTATTTATACAATAACGTTTCTACGATAATTTATATAACACGATAACAATACCAATACCAAAGTTTAATATTAAAGTATAACCGTGACGTCCAATTCAACATGAATTCGATTTCGACAGAGTCCTATCCTAATCAAAATTTATACTATCCATTTTTTTCTCGTTCTTTTTTTTCCAAAAGGCTTTCGCGGATTTTCGTTTCATACGCGGGGTGGGGGCGGTGGGGGAAAACACGCAACACGCGCGAACGAGCAAGTAAACACAGCGCGCGTTTTATTCGCGCGCGTAACGAGCGCCTATGTACCGGCAACAAAGAACAATGGCCGGAGATGAGGAACAAAGGGAACGTTTAGAAAACACTCGCGAAACAATCGAGTGAATGTCGATCGATCGTACGCGTCACTCGCAACCCCGTTTGTACAGTGACTTCTAGCTTTCCCTGCAAAACTCACGATTCGTAAAAAAAAAAAAAGGAAAAGAAATGATAGAAGGGAATAAGGACAAAAAAATCCACGATCGAAAAATAGTTGATATACAGCGACTTTGATCTCTTAGGTACGACGTGCCACGCTTTCGCGGATGTCAGCTTATATTGCGACTCGCCACTATAATGGCTCACGCTCACCGTTTGAATTAACTGATCTATTTCATTTGTCTTACTTCACACTTTTCTAATCCTCGCAATGTTTTATAACAGTGTTAACAATATATACAGGCAGAATATATATAATGTATTTTTTATACACAAGTGTCAGATATCAATTATTATTTTCCGTTAAAATAAATATACCATTATTAGATGCTCTTTTTAATATGCCGATCCACATCCTTGCAATATTTTACAATTTTCAATCTAAAAACGTCGCTAGAAAATTGAAAACGAAGAATAATTTGCTACGATACCGAAACAGACTCGGATCACTGTAATATACAAAATATGAAATGAAAAAATTGCATATAATTTTTTATGGAATTATCTAATAAAATATAAAATAACGTGATATGAAAGTAACATGGAAGTAGGGTAAATAATCTCGTAAAATACAAACTATACGTTATTCGGAAAAAGAGTTTCAGATAGAATTTTTCCTATTTCGAGAGAGCTATCTAGCCATGGTCGTAGATCTTTTCCAGGCTCATCCGAGACTCCAGGGTGGTCTTTGTTTTTGTAAATGGCATGATACATTTTTTTAGACGCGATTCGATGCATTTTTTAATTCTCTACAGAGGAGTATACAAGTACTTGATTTGAAAAATGATTAGTTTAAAAGATATCTTAAATTTAACTTTTTTTTATTTTATTTTATTTTATTTCTTTTATTCTTTTTTTATTTTGTTTTATTTTTTTTATTCTTTTTTTTTATTTTGTACTTTATAATTTGTCCAGCTGGGCATTAAATTTAATATTGTAGGACTTGTGTGAATGGGAAGGAAGGATAAGAGAGAGTTAACAAGTTTTTAAGCTTTCATTAGTTTTTATTCACAAACAGTCTTGACTAAGAATACACAATTCAGTACTAATACATATAGAAAAATACAAATATCCACATAAAACTGTACATACAACCATACATACAAAACCATACATACAGAACCATACATACAAAACTATACATACAAGAATTATTATACATAGAAAAAAAGAGTCTGGCAAGAGTAGCGATTATTGGGGATCGACGTATCCCAGCTCCAACCAATGTGCCCCCATGTCTTTGGGCGATTGTTCCGACTCCAAGTCCAACAGCAACCTCGCGGTCAATTCTTCTCCTGGCGAAGGGTTGATGTCCATCAGGCATCCTGTCCGTTTCAGCATGGTGACTTGCGCCACACGGTGTTTCAGCGTTTGCTCCGCTTGGTCCCGCACGCCTAGCAGGCGGATCTTCTTGGCCCATGGTGCCATCGACGCAAATTTGCGTGGTAGCAAACGGATCGAACTGAGGGTTTGCTGGGTTTCTATCCCCCAGTCGATTAAAAAGACGGTGTAACCCGTCGTCGTTTGTTGTAAAAGTACACCTCTGTCCCAGAAAGTGGCTTTTTCAAAATTTGCTAGCACGGCGACTAGCATGCCTGGCTTCAAACTCTTCGCCTTCGGCAAGTACCCATTGGGATGCTGCAGCATCTCCGAATTAAGCGTTTGGGTTATCTTCGGCCATCCAGCCAAACGGACCCACATGGTGGTAAGTGATTCGACTCGAACCACCTGGACGGGAACTCCTTCTCGGAACCGATCGTTTGTCCTTTGTAAAATTTCCATATTTTACAAGTTTTCGAAAAATTTTCGAATGTTAACGTTAGACTAGACCGATCTGCGTAGTTTATGCGTCTAGGTCGGATGATGTCCTGGTTCTGCCGGGAATCGGACCCCCTTTATATATCGGCAGCACCGACCTTGGAGAGGACCCCCTTTATATATCGGCAGCACCGACCTTAAAGAGGACCCCCTTTATATATCGGCAGCACCGACCTTAAAGAGGACCCCCTTTATATATCGGCAGCACCGACCTTAAAGAGGACCCCCTTTAAATACCAGCAGCACCGACCTTAGAGAGAACCCCCTTTAAATATCAGTAGCACCGACCTTGGAGAGGACCCCCTTTAAATATCAGCAGCACCGACCTCGGAGAGATACTCGGTCGCCGTTTAAGCTAAACGCACGTTTTCGTTTGTCTCGTTTCACACTTTTCTTATCCTCGCAATATTTTATAACAGTGTTAACAATATATACAGGCAGAATATATAGTCTATTTTTGATACACAAGTGTCAGATATCAATTATTGCTTTCCGTTAAAATAAATATACCATTATTAGATGCTCTTTTTAATATGCCGATCCGCATCCTTACAATATTTTACAATTTTTCACCTGAAAATGTCGCTAGAAAATAAAAAACGAAGAACAATTTGAAAAGCACTAGCTCGCTTGAGTGTGAAAATTGTGACGTGGGTCTATGTGACTTGCCCTGCTTTAAAATATATCACACTCAATTGTATTATTAATTATTAAAGTAAATTATTAAAGTTCAAGTATATGCATCGTACCTTTAAGAAAAATTATCGTTTAATTATCGAATGTGCTTGCGTAGAGAACGACGTTAAACCGATCCTTTGCAAGTTTTCTTCAAAGAGATACGCGATACGACTTGTTGGATCGAAGGGTTTCTTTTCTTCTTTCTTTTCTCCTCCTCTTTTTCTATTTGCTCCTTTGTTTCTCTTTGGTCGTCGCTAGTTTTCGTTTTAGTGGCGAAGAGAAATAGTTGGAACGAATTTGATTTGCGGAGTTTAAACTCGGCTCTTCGCCGATATCCGATTCGTAGTCTGGTGATTGACAATTATTGGAATGGTGAAAAACACGTTGTATTTCATGTATTTTATGGAAGACTGCTTTTTAAATTCAATATATACGAAATTCCCATAACCTCTCGTATCGGATAGATGGAATTTTATATATATTTCAGTTTTCTTAATTGTATAAATACGAAAGTTTTTATTTTGTTACTTTGTCTTCTCTGGATTATGAATTAGTCCGAAACTCTTTCCGACAACTTCTCTTCGCGAAATAAAAAATTCCTTGCTATAGAAAATCGTAGAAAATAAAATTCCTATATTAATCCTCTTTGGTTATCAATTTTTTACTGTAGTGTACCTTTTTTATATGAATCCTTGCGAAGCCAGTAAAGCATAAAACGAGGCAGAAGCGTGTCAAGGCTGTTGATCGATTGCTACGAAATAATTGCACTGCGAAAAGTTCGATCAGTGCTTTTGCTGACTTACTACACGGACAAAGCGAATAAGATCAAGTAAGAACTTTTGTAAAATAAAACATCTTTGTCTCTATTATTCCTAAATTCGCGAGAACGTATTCCATCGTTTCTCTTTCGCTTCCATTCGATTCCAATTTTTAAATGTACTTTCACCTCTATGTCGATTAAGCTTTTAATCGAATTCTTTCCGAATAACTTTTCCATGTAATCGATCGACGCGTGCTGTAGTTTCTCGCGTTTCATCGACTCGCGATCGTCATGAATATTCCCCGATACTCATTCATCTAACTGAGTATTTTGATGAAACCCGATGTTTCGTAAGTAAAGCTAATTCATTGCACTTTACGCGAATTCTTGTCGCGGATCGATCAACCTCGTTACCCGATAACAGTGTCCAATAATGCCTACAATTCGCTGGATCAGGGCCTGGTTTACCGTTTCCTGTTATGTAAATTGCATTACATTACATAACGGTGAACGATCGGAACAGGAAGCAAGGAGTGGCTAACGCATAATGCTTAAGCTAATACGAGAACACCATTCGCATTGCTCATTAGCTACAATCGCGTATCGTACGATAAAACACTGTCGTCCTTGTGCTATCAATCGAAACTAGCTATCTGCACGTTTCTCTTCCTGCTTTCACAAAATGCAATTTTAATCGATCGATAAATTAGGAACAGAAAGATTTGCGATGATTCCTATTTCGCGTGATCAAAATAGGATGCAATGTTCGCGAGCGCAACACACTACGACAGCGTACAGCGGATTCGATTCGCGAACGCTTGTTCAAGCCGACTAAAATTTCGTTGCGATATTCGTTGAATTGTCACGAACGAAGAGTCGCAGGTAGCGGAAAAAGTGAGTCGACTATCGTATTCGATAGATTCCTATAAATTCTACTACGACGTAGCAAAGTTGTTTGTCAAACTATGCAAGAAATTCTGTTGAAACACAACAAAATTGTGCTCCCTGAGCACAAGCAAGGAATAATCGTAGGAACAAAGAAGCTAAAATATCTCGCGACGTAAACGCGCACGTATGTGTTGTTCACCGTAACGCGAGCATACGAACGAACTACGAGACTATCTCTGGTCCTGTCTGCTGCTCTTGTCTCGTCTTTCTGACGTGGACCGACGACTACCACCCTCCGTATCGTCCACGAAGATTACTCCCCTAGACGGTTCTCCTTTTTACCGGTGCCACGTGTGAGTGTTGAATTACTATCTCGACTAGACGGATCCACGGACTTAATCGTGACTCGACCCCGTGCTCCTCTTTTCTGACGGTGTTTTCAGTCTAAAAACAGACACGCACGCGCGCATTCGTTCGAGCGCAATTTTTCCTTCGAATATCCTCGAGAAGAACGTTTCCTGGTTTTTCGTGACGTTCTTCCTTAAAATCGTGTAACGTGTTTAGCCGCTGTATTCGATCCATTATGATTTAATTTCAGTCTGTTTCTGCTTTCTCCTCGTCCCTTCCAGCCACACAGCGGCGAAGCCACGACGTTTTTCTCGATAGACGAGAAACGAAGGGTAGTTCGATTCGTTTCCTCGAAAGAATCGGTTTTAGTCGAGGATCTAGGGGTTTCTCCGTGGTCGGAGAAGCATCGGCTTTGATTAATAGTGGAACGTTAGGTTACGTCGTTCGATCATAGTCCAGCTTCTTGCGGTAAATCGATGTTGTGCAACTGTAGTTCGGATGATGTAATTAACTCTTTCACGATGCTGCCCGAGACTACAGCAAAGGGTGAAACGTTAAATATAGTACCATAAATTTCACGTTTTAATACGCGCAACGCGGTTATTAATCTCTTAGAAATCTTTCTTGAAAAAAGTTTCGAGAATATATTCTTCGATATTTTCAATGTTTATCGCGCACTGCTCGACGTTTATTTATGTAGACGTAGGGTACGTACATACAGGGTGGATGGTGGTACGAGCGGAAAGGGGTTGATTCTACGCGAAAAAAGAAGTCGGAAATATAGAATAAAAATTTTTCGTTCGAGGCTTTGTTTTCGAGAAAATCGACTTTGAATTATCGGTCGGTACGCGTGCACTTTATCGCGTCTCGTTATAACGGATCTCACTGTAGATCGTTGTCTCGATCGACGGTATTTTTTTAAATTTTTAAATTTTTTTTTTAATTTTTTCATCGCGACAACGATCTACAGTGAGATCCGTTATAACGAGACGCGATGAAGTGCACGCGTACCGAGCCAAAATTCAAAGTCGATTTTCTCGAAAACAAAGCCTCGAACGAAAAATTGTTATTCTACATTTTCGACTTCTTTTTTCGCCTAGAATCACCCCCTTTCCGCTCGTACCACCAGTTACCAACCACCCTGTATATCGAAATTATTTTCGTTGTGAAATTTACGAGGGTGAATGGAGGAACAGTAGGACGTCGTGATTTTATTTTATTCAATTTGTTTATTGTATTAACCGATCGTACGACAGGATTAGCGGAATGAATGTAAATAGTTTCTTGAAATGGTATGCGACGAAACGTTTGCAAATGAAGAACGCGGTAATTGTGCAGTCGTTGGAAACCTAACGCAGAAAAGATTAAATATCCAATATATTGAAAAATACGATAACAGTATATTTTATGACGTAATCCGTGTACAATAATACGTGTCAAGGGCGATAATTAGTATAGAAATGGCAACAACATATTTTTGCAAAACTGACTCGCAAACATAATCGTAGATTTCCAGTTCTATCTAGAAACGACTGTGTAATGGCATCATCTGTGCACGTCAGTATGTACGTCAAATATACCAAAGTCAATGTAAAACACACAGACGGCGTAAGCTGTGATTCTCTCGCTTTTTTTTTTTTCGTATTGGAAAAGAAATTCGAGACGGCAGAAGTTTCTGCGTCAGAAATTATTCGAACGTGAGTCAACTAACGTATCTTTAAAAGTGCTAGTATCTCAACCTTGTGAATGCAGACGTTGATAGGCGCTTGTTGCAGCACCAAGCCACGGATACGATAATCTTCGTTTTGACCAATTATACGTAATAATATTTCACGCTATCAAATTTTTTAAAATCGCTTGAAACCTTCAACCTCGAGTCGCCCATTCGCAGATCCTACGTACAACTCGAAGTCTCATTTTCTTACGTGCTCGCGTCTTCTAGCAACGAAAAAAAGAAATTTTCTTCGCGCATAACCCTTTTAAGTGTCACTCGACAGCTGTTTCTTTCTCGAGTACACCCTCTGCAAAGACACACATCGCGTCGTCGTACCGCACCCCGGGCAACCGACTGCTCACTTCCATTTCGCCAAGCTCTTCATGAAACTGTACAGTTTGTCGTGAAAAAAAAAGACGAGGAAGAAAAAAAAAAGGGAGAAACATTTCAGCTTCGTGTTCTTATGGGAGACGTGCACCTTTTTTTCTGGGTTAGTAGATTCTGTAAAAAACCGTGTCACTTGATCTCTCTCTCTCTCTCTCTTTCACTCACTCATTTGATCTCTCTCTCTCGCTCTCTCTTTCTCTCTGGATCTTTTCTGGTAAATAAACGCCGTTAAATCAAGCGAAGTTGGCGACGGTGCCATTGAAGTTGTTTCAGTGTAGCTGTTGCTCTTATCGTTGTTACCGCAATTGTTCTTGAAACCGTAGACTTCAACTTGCAGGGTTTCCTGCTTGATACTACGATATCTTTGATTTTTTCTGCTTTGTTCCGCGTATACAATAAAGATACAATTTTATAAACATTATTGTGCACTGGAAAATCGCACAATATACGCTACAGTTACGTAATATTCGATGCAATTTTACGCTTTTTACGAGCGAACCTAACGAAACAGAATTTAAACAGACGTTTGTTTTATCTGGTAAATTCGTAGCAAATAATTTACTTTCAATATTTTCCGTATCTTTGTATATTTTTTTTTTTTTGTTTTACAAATTATTCGAATTATCCACGGATGCAGAGATATCCGCGATTTAATCATCGCGCAACGATCTATCGATTTACAATAAAGAATGAAAAGCCGAAAGTTTTAAACAAACAGAGGGAACTCTGTTGTGATCTTCGCCACTAATATCTAGCTAATTACAACAGTATCTACTAACCTAATTCTGTTTGACCACGATATTACCAATTACGATCTGGCCTAATTATACCGTTACACTAATTACGATCAACTTCGTTACGTCCACAGGCGTATTTGTGGCTAACCATTTAATTTTAACATGTTATATCTTGGATCTCGTGTTTCGTCGCGATAAAGGAACACAGGCGTGACCATACTTACGTCATTATTGTTATAACGTTACATATCACGTATTGTTTATCTCAGATACCTTGAATCGTTCTAATCACCGTGTTTCCACTGATTATTCCAGTATAAGAAGACATTCTTTCGTTCGTAGTTCCGTTTCGAAATTCTATTCAATTCCAAATTATTATCTTTCCTACAGTACCTTTCATTTTCGAGTCGAAAGTTACGTGGTTTTGTTTTGTGTTTACGCGGCTGAACCACGCAACTACGGCGAACTGCAGCTTCGATTACGTCGAAGATGGAGAAAAATCGTAGACTCGTCAAGTTCAGCGTACGAAAGAGACGGAAAATATAAACGCGTTTTTCCTTCTTTCTCGTACGAGGAATTGTACAAAATTACAGTTACATCGAATCGAACGTCTTTTAAATTAAGAAGCAATTTTCGACCAAAGTATCTCGATACACTTTTTCTTTAAAAAAAAAAAGAACGCATCGTTGACAAAAAAATGATGGAGTTCTATTTAGAAAAGTAGTAAATTTGCACTTTACGTACTATCACGTTGGCAACTAAGTGATTGCGGAGTTTGCCATTAGGTGGTATCGACAAAATCCGCAATTACTTAGTTACCAACCCAATAGACAAAAATAAATACCTACAAACATAGATTTTATGGAAGCATTCGATATTTCTCCGTCCTCGACGAAATCGGAGCTACAGCTCGTCCTAGTCGCGTGGTTCATCCTGTACAATATTGTGCTTGCTTTCAATTCGGATGCCGATACATAGGGTGAGTCACTTAATTTATTAACGCTGCAGCTACAGACCTTTGAAATATTCAAATACGCTATTTCTAGTTAATTGGGTTGGCCACGACCACGTTTAGTCACTGAATTTTAAATAACTTTAGGCGTTCGTGAAGTCGATCGCTTTCTATCTAACGGGTGTTACTTAACGATACTTTCAGTCGTTCGTTAAATTTTGAACGATTCTACGCGTTCGCGAAGTTTGTCCACTTTGCGTCTATTTCTAATTAGATATACCCATTTAACGACGCTGTGTTAGTTACCATTTTTCAGGCACACAGAAACAATTTTGAACGATTTCACAAACTTACGTGATTATTTTCTACCTGATATATGCACGGTATTTGCGATAAAAGCACTTTCAGTCGCCTGTATTATATGTTGAAAAATATCACGCATCTGTCAAATCGATCGTTTCGCGTACGACAGCCCGAGGATGGACAGGACAGCGAGTGAAAAATATTCGGACGAACATTATGGTCGTCATAGCCAAAAAGCAACTCACCGTTGACGAACGAGTCAACGAGCCGGTTAATAAACAGCCTGGCACGTGGAATTTCTTTGGAATTATACACTTGGAATTGTCGAGACATTAATCGGCCTTGACGTTCGAAGCCTGGCGCCGCTGTGCCATAAAGTTAACAGTGTTACGTGTCCTCTATGCATCGCGTATTTCTCCGTTTCTCCTTTTTATTCCTTGCGGACCTGTTCCACCAAAGAAACTCGTCGCTGTTTCGCGACGCTCTAATTAGTTTCCATTTCAGGATTCTTTATCGTCTGCGTCGCTGGTGACACGTTTACGTGGTAATCGTCGGTGAAAAATTGGTACACGCGATTCTCCTCGTCCGAAGAATAATATCGTATCTTTGCGAAATAAATAGAATTTACAGCTTTCAGATTGTTCGTTGGGAAAATACCGATGCGATTTTATCGACTCGGAATGTTCGCTGCGAGATTTACGAAAAATTCGAGCAGATTCTATGTTTTAGAGAATCGGAATTCTTTTTTCTTTTTTTTTTTTTTAACTTATTCGGTCGCTTTGCATACCACGTTGTCGTGTATTTACGATTCGGTGATTATTTCTCTCCGACAAGTGTTTTGTCTTTATTTGCCAGTTTATCGTTTGCTCTAATTTTTGCAGCTTTCAGTTTCTCGAAATTAAAAGGCAGTGAAACGCGTTCTCAGTATACCGCGCCAACGAGAATCCTAAATTCTCGTTACGATACGATGATCGACCCCACGAATCATCCCATCCTGTATTTCGGTTAAGATAACTATAACTTATAGTTTAAAATATATAATTTATTTCCTCGAGGAATATACATTTTTAGAGAGAACGAGTTAAGACGAAAAGTGATCAGCAAGTTGAGATGTACTTTGTTCGAAGGGATGACAAACAGGCCGTCGAAAATGGCTAAAGTCCTTTCGCTTTCCCAGCTCTACCTGAATGTATAATAACCCTAAGAAATTTCTTGACCTATAGGATGTCTCGTAGCAATTTTTTTTTTATTATTTATTAAAATTACAATCAATTCTCGCGTTGAGAATTTTCAGTAATCGTAGCAATTGAAGAAGGCCTTGAGAATAAAGCGAAAATACTAGATTTTTTTTTCTTTTTATTTAATTCTTACGCTAGATTCGATTAGTTATCTAAATTAAGTAATATTTACTTATTTATAATACTTACTTATAAATTATATTTATCTATAATAAGTTAATACTTATTATAAATAATTAGCCATGTCACTGCGCCACGTCAGAAAAAAT
Organism: Bombus vosnesenskii; assembly: GCF_011952255.1. NCBI lineage: Eukaryota > Metazoa > Arthropoda > Insecta > Hymenoptera > Apidae > Bombus > Bombus vosnesenskii. The sequence continues at coordinate 775,912 of NW_022882948.1, forward strand.
TACTGAAAATTCTCAATGCGAGAATTGATTGTAAATTTTAATGAATAAATAAAAACAAAATTTAATTCTTTACATTCGCGATTTGTCCAGTTTGGACATTCGGTAGAATGCCTAGGTTTATGGCAGATACTTAGGAGGGATGGATTTGACAAATGCGCTGTATTCGTTCAATGATACAATGGAAAGCGAAAAAAATATCCTAATCGGTTGATAGGATTTTCGATGATTATTTTTCTCAGAGAAATATTTTGTCTTTATTAATTATTTCGAGTAGCTTTCGAGAGTTTTAAATTCTCGAAATTAAGAGAAATTACGAGCTGTTATAAAAGCTGGAATAAATGCTGGTTTCCTATGTACTCGATAAACCCGAAGGAAAATTTCCTTTTCCTTATTCGAACGTAAACTGACATAATCTCGAGAAAAGTAACCATCTGCTGCACGTAATCCGTTCGTACGGTTCTCGAATTGTTGCGCGAAATCCAAAGTCCACTAATAATACCATCGACCTCAAAAAAAAAGAAAAAAGGGAAAAGGAAAGAAAGAGAAACGGAAGAAGGTAAAATGAAATCTGCGTCTCAGCTGCACGTGGAAGATACGTGTGTACATAGTTTTCTTTCCGTGGCCACAATCTGACAAGAGGGTCAGTGCTCCTCGTGGTGCAGCGAAGCGCAACGTGAGTGCGCCTGTAAAGCGATCTGCATAAGCTACCAAGCGAACCTATGGACTCGTGGAATCGATTTATGTTACATCGTGCCCTATTCGAAGTACTTACAACGTATATGCGAGCGTATAGAACACGTGGAAAAGTACAGGCGAAGAAACGCAACGCGGTAAAATCGGTCAGGTGTGGAAGATTACATACACTTGCGGGCAATTTCGTATTTTTACGAAGAGCAATTGCATCGACCATATGCAATTTCGCGTTTTTACGAAAAGAACTTAGAAAGAAATGGAGCTTACTTAGCAATTTGCTTCGCTAGCTAGAAATTATCACGAGTATAATCCACTTTCGTTGTTTCACGACTCTTCATATTGTGTGCACTCTCTCTTCGTATGGATTTTTCCGCTTTTAACCCTGACCTTACCGAACCCGGTTAAACGGCCGGTTTCGAAATTTTATTTAAAATCGTACGTTCGCTGTCGTCTCTTTCGTTCATCTGGCTTTATGTAAATTCTTATATTATAACGAAATTACAGAAATTGGTTAATCAGACGAATTCACAGAAAAGTTGGACGAACAAAAGAAGTAAGAATGAAGGGACAATTTCAAATTAAATTTTGAAGGAAAATTGAGAAATTGACAGATAATATAAGAATTTGTAGAAGTTATTTTTTTTTTTATTTATTTATTCAAATTTTACAATCTGTCCAGTAGGACATTTGGTAAAATATTATAGCTTAGTGGTATAATAATATAACATGTGGATGATTACCCCCAGGGGGGTTCCATTTTCCAAGTTGTTTATTTTATTTCTATCGTGAGGTCTGCGGGATGCTTCTTCTTCGGTCTTCTTTCTATTATGGTTTGTAGAAAGTTGAATGGACAAAATAAATAAGAATTAACAATAAGACAATTTTAAGTCAAATTTTGAAACCATTCGTTCGACCAGGCTTAGGAAGGTTGATGTGAATATCCCATAAACGCATAAAAATCCTCGCTGCAACGGTTACTGATGGGCTCGGATTACGTCTCGCAAATACCTGCGTTAGGTTGAATTATACACGACATAGTACCACGTCGGAATAATTTTATTTATAAGTTAATTATAGAAATAATGAAATAATAAATTTATTATGATTCTCAATGACAATTGATCGTAAAATTCTTCCAAATAAAAAAAAAAAAAAAAGGTTGAATTGTTTAAATCCGACAAAATTCAGATCTGTAGAAGCGTACTTTGATGGAGAAATAATAAATAATTGTAGCAAATAATATTTTACATAGCGCGCGTAATATATTCACGAAAGAATTTTACAAACGCTCAGATATTTTCGCGTGCCACTGTATAGCAACGTTTTACGTTATTCCATAAAAATTGGTTTCAGATCCGATGTACATGTATATCGTACAACCACGAACAGTTTTACGACCTCGTTGAATCACCAAGCTTGCTATATATACACACACACACACACACACACACACACACACACACACACACACACACACACACACACACACACGTTCGAAGAACTCTTAAAACTCGCGTCGCCAACAGTATCATAGAATGTTGCCATAATTCAATCAATTCGATAAACAGACTTGTTCAGTAGGCCACCCTCGGTTGCTTTTCTTACGGCCAGACACAACCAGACCGCGTGGATGATGTTTCACGGATACAAACAGCTTTGTTTCCATCGGCGATAAAGCCGACAAACCCTTTGATTCGACTACCGATAAAAATCCAACGAGTCACGAATCGCGAGTTACGAATCACCGAGCTGTTCAAAAACTTTTCCATCGAGTTTCTTTTATATATTTATACCGATCGACGAGACGTTGGAATAAATGCTGTCTTCGTTTGGGTATTGAAGAAAAAAAAAAAAGAAAAAGAAAAAAGAAATATAAAAAAATGCCTGGAAATTTCAGAGTTCGTAAATATCGAAATTCAATTATTTTCTATAATTTTTCGTCTTTCACCGACGGTCCGAGATATTTCGATCTCGCCATTAGCTAGAAAGAATGTTCGCCTCCGTTTTCCTCGTCGTATACCATCGAATGTGGTATAGTCTGCTCGTTATTATTTATCGCGGTCTTTGCAAAAGCTTATTCGACAGGCACAGGCGAGGAACGAAATACTCCGGCGATTCGCGAAATTTCATGAATAATATCGGTCGAATCGTGCAAGAGGCGAAGGTTCTTGGTCGTGACCTTACCGACTGAGATTTCATCGAGACGAGACGAGACGAGACGAAAATTAAGGTCGGTGACCAGAGGTTTTCTGACCCTTGCTCAGATGGCTTCTTCGATCCAGACGATGTCTGCAAAAAATAGGGTGCCGTGCGTGCGCTGGCGACCATCGTTGTTCTTTCGTTCCTTTTTTCCCCGTTCCTTTTTGTTCCTTCTTTTTCGTCATCCTTTCCCTCGGTTCGTTCCCATTTTCCTTTCTTTTTTTCCTTTTCTTTCTACACTCCCGTTTCCTTTTTTTCTCTCTACCTTTCTCTTCTTTCCTTTTTTTCTCTTTTTTTTTTTTCTTTAAATTCCGTTTGACGAGCGAAGGCAGAACGGTCGAATTCTGGGAAAATAATATGCTCGATAGGGTACCCCGAGATAAAAACGTTTTCTAGTCGTAACGCGAGATCCTCTGGGGATTTGAAACGTTTCGACGTACCTGAAATTCGTATTGAGTGAGAGTTTCCGAATACTTGCTCGCCAAGTGCTACGCAGCGACGCATTTGTCTATGTACGAAGCTTCTTCGTTGCACTAATCGTTTGATTCGTTCTATGCGACGTTTGTAGTTACTTGGTTTGTAAAAGGTAACTTGGCTTTAAGTTTGGATCTATCAGGAGTTTGATGTGACGCAGGGATCGGAGTACGTCGTGTAGCAAACGTAAATTGCGCTGAATGAAACTAAAGAGGATAATTGCGTATACCTTGTAACTTGTTATAAATTCAAAGATAATATCTGAGTCTATTCGATTTTTCTACGAAGAGATCTTGTTTTCAATCTCTTGGCCAATACAGCCATTAAATGTACAGAAACATACTTTGTTTTTTCTTTGTTACGTCGAAGGATACGAAGATACGACGATAATGTTGGATATTATTACCGACATCGATATCCATTTGAAATAAATGAAATGTAATTAAACGAGTAATTATAAATCGTGTCTCTGAAACTTTAACAAATATCGCCCTTGAAAGGATTAAAAAAATGTAAAAAATTATGTTAATTTAGATTTGTTCGAAGGACGTAGTATCCGTTCCACGCGAATGTTCCTCTCGATACATCAATAAAAAATTCCGCTGTTTTACGCGAATAATTAGTCAGAGTAATTAATCCATTAATGATGCATAATTAGCCTAGCAACGGTGGGAACATCTGCAGTATAATCGAGCCGCATGCAACGGATATATTACTGCGCAAAAATATTCACAACGCTTGTTCGTCTCGTAGAATTCAAAAGAAACGATACTTGAGATACCCGCTTCAAATACTTTTATTATTATTGTTATACAAGCTGGTTGGTAACTGGTGGTACAAGCGGAAACGGGGTGATTCTACGCGAAAAAAAGAAGAAAAAATGTAGAATAAAAATTTTTCGTTCGAGGCTTTGTTCTCGAGAAAATCGATTTTGAATTTTCGCTCGGTACGCGTGCGGTACGTTATAACGAGTCTCACTGTAGATCGTTGTCGCGATGGAAAAATTAAGAAAAAAATTTAAAAATTTTTAAAAATAACGTCAATCGAGACAACGATCTACAGTGAGATCCGTTATAACGAGACGCGATAAAGTGCACGCGTACCGAGCCAAAATTCAAAGTCGATTTTCTCGAAAACAAAGCCTCGAACGAAAAATTTTTATTCTATATTTCCGACTTCTTTTTTCGCGTAGAATCACCCCCTTTCCGCTCGTACCACCAGTTACCAACCACCCTGTATATAACATACGATATGTATATCCCATATAATCTATATGTATATTATATATGATCTACTGACGATCGATTTAAATTTAATTGAAGTTGTATTGTAATCACTTGCCACGACGGATCAGATCCGCAAACATACGATAAACACTTATTATTCAAGTTATAATACCACGGCAGAATAATTTACTTACTCTCAATGAGAATTGATCGAAAAATTTTTCCAAATAGAAATAAAAAGATTCGCGTTGTTTGGTTCGAGTGGATTCTACAAGAAAATAACAAACGTAGCTTTTAATTATCGGTTCGTCGTTAATTTACTAACCAGAGTAAAAGTTTCTTCGTTGTTATCGTATAGCAATCAGATAGCTGAACAGCTGTTTATAGGTTCGAAGCAATAACGCGTGATGTAATGCGGAATCGTTTAAATTATCATGAGAGGTCGTTTCCGCCAGCATCTGTCGCGGATTACTATCGCGCGTTTTGCGTTCTATCGATGTAATTAGCAAGAATTACCACGTCCATGATAATTATCCACGTTGCACAATCCTCCCTTTCTCGCAATGGCCGTTCGACGACGGTTCGCGTAAGTTGCCATCGTTTCCAGAGATTCTTCTCAATTATATAAGCGAATAAGTTGCTCGTCAATTTGATCGCTGACGATAGCCAGGAAATCGATCCGATAGAATAAAATCTAATGCGCGGCATTCGACGTTTTACCTGTTAACCGCGTAATTTAATTTCGAAAGTTCCTTACAGGATGCACAGGTAAAATCAAGCAACGACGAGTATACACGTCGAAGGCAGTTAACTGGTTAATTAGGTTTTAGTAGGCTGCGGTTTCCAACTTATAAATTCATTAACACTATCGGTTTGCAACTTGCTGTGCAAGACGGTGTTATCGGCGAATTCATCGATAAGGATTCCTGACAAACCCGTACAATTAGCCGCTGGAATGGCCATTCATATTTACGTGAAAGGGATAATTACGCGACTCCCTTGGCGGCAACTTCCCTGACGAGACGAGGAACACAGGAAGACGCGTGGACATCGTGCGTTGCTCCCTCGGTGCGCATAGATAAATTTTGATGCAGTTACATGCTTGATCGATTCAAGATGATCGCACGCGCAAACTCGAAAATTACCGTCGCGTTTGCCTTTCGCGAAATAAAGTTACAAAACAAAAGCGACGTGACTCGAAAAATTCTATTTTACTGTCTATTTTCTTTTCTCTTTTTCTTCGCATTTTTATGGAAAAGTACTTTAATATTCTTGAAAGTTGCAAGCTAGAAATACAATCAACGTAGTCAACACTCCGTACCGAGACGTTTTCGATCAGCAATTTTATCTAATTTTTCATTTTATCCGCACTTTTGTTCGAACTTTGCTTCGCATAGAAAGAGGATTCAGGTAACGCGTAGCGATAAAATCTATCGGATAATGTTCCAGATTGATTCTGACGATTCTAGACGATTCTTAGAAGAGCAGAAATTTTGGGGGATTTTTTAGAACACAAAAACCTAAGAAAAATTGCACGAGCTTAAACGATCCAGTATTCGGACAAACGGAGGTTCAGTTTTGCTTTATGAACCATTTAATTACTCTTCTTACCGACTTGAATCAACGAAGCAACGCGTTATATATTATTATGTTGAAAGATACACGTTACATAAATATGTATTTACACGTTGCGGATTGTATCGCTTTCGAAACAAGAACGCGGTATCCCGAACATTAATTTTGCCATCAAGTTTCATTGCACGCTTCGACGCTTCTTTCTTCGCTTAACCAGCTAAAAAAGTCAATCATTCACACACACACACACACAGACACGGACGCGTGTACGCACGGACGAGCCATGGGAAAGGAAGAAAGTTTGTCAGTTGTCGCTAATTACAACACGTGTTACAATTTTTAGAATCGATCGATAACCACAGAGTCGCGGCTCGTCTTACACAACCCGATCGGCGTGCACTTACTTTCACGAGACGGAGCGTGATCCGCGAATAACCTCGAACGCAACAAAATTAATTCAATGTTTCTGCTCGATCGGATCGGCCGCGATGCTGCGCCGCAATTACACGAAAATAACGGATGCTAAAAGGCCGCGGTTTATAATTAACTTGATCGATACACGTGTAGACATCACGTTGTTCGACGTTCGAGCGCCACCGATATTAAAAGGAAACACAATCGGTAATTCATTCCGGAAATAAAGCAAATGAAAAAAGGGAAGAAATAAAAATAGGAGAATAAAAATAAGCGGAAGGGCGGCAAGAACTGTAGCACCAGGTATTGGCTTGGCAACTAAGTGATTGCGGATTTTGCCATTAGGTGGTATTGACAAAACCCGTAATCACTTAGTTGCCAATCCAATACCTAAGTTGTACAATATGACAACAAATTTGTCGCGAAACTCTGATACAGTTGCAATAGCTGAACACGTTATCCGAACGTTTGTATCATAGAAATCCGTGATCGACGCGTTGTCCGTGTTGTACGAAAGATTTACAAGTTCCATTAGCGGCGTAACGAGACTCGATTATCGCGACTATATCGTCAAACTTCGAAACGGATTTGTAAGCGTATCTCGTACGTGATTGCAAGTTGAAAAAGTCCTAACGATACGCGCAGTTGTGAGATTCATCCAAAGTAGGGGAAAATCCGTACGAATTCCATGGGTCAGAATGGAAAAATAATCCTTCTATTTCGGTGTCCTTCGCGAAATCGTTTGGTAAACAAGAATTAGAGATAATCGCAGAGACCCGTGTAGAAACTTGATACGATTTCTTACCGAAATTTATCTCTAAGACCGAGATCTTTTTCTTCTGTTTCGATCTCGACCGTCTCGCGTTCGTGTTACAGCGAAAAACCATTGTCGTTGCGAGAAAATCCTCTGAATCTTAGGTTTGGGAATTTAAACGCCACGATGCCCAGGAACTGCGTTATACTGTGTCAGCTTGTCCTAGGTCGTCCGGTACGCGTACTTCGCATCGTCCGCCTTGCTAATTTGTTAATTAACGCCGCTGCTCGTTTCCTAAACCGATCGATAACGTTTCGGGTTCTGGACGAAGCGTTTTGTCGGGCCAGTGTGAAATTCGCCGCGATCGCGGTTTCGAAAACCTGTCGAACTGGTTTCGTATTTTTAACCGGTCCGTCTCGTTTAACAGCGTCACTTTTAATGCCGATGTCTCGTGTTTGTAGTTTATGAATCGACCAATGTACGACCATTAAATGGGCGGTCATGAAGTTTGCACCGGTTCGCGATTGTGCCTGCAAGACACGTTCGATAGTTTCCATCTGATGATTCGTGCGGATCTCGCTGCATCGAAAGAAGATCGAAAGACAGCAAAAACATAGAGAGCTGATGGTAAAGCGGTTGGTTTTACGACGTATGGGCATATTGCTGGTTATTTTTAAAAAGTCGTTCACCGATACTTTCACGATGGTGTTATTATCGACCGTCGAAGCGGGAAATTTTCTTCACCGGAGAAATTAGTTTGCAGACGTGGAAGGTTTACGTACCAGCCTGTCGAAAGTCAAATTCATCCACTCTGCTTTTCGTCAATTTCGTTAATTGCTATGGGAGGCTCGAATAAGAGTGTACAGTGCGTTTTGGTCGAAGTTGACTCAACAACAGAGCGCGTGGTTCTACGGTTGCACTGTAGTTGAGCGCGCACAGATCGCAGATATTAGGTTGTCGGAAAAGTGTTTTTCTTTTACGGACACGTCCTTTACGACGATGCATCTTTATACGAACATGACACCTAATCTGTCAAACGTCGCGATCTTTATCTTGATAGAAGAGAATGGATCATACGTAATTCGGTAAAATAGTATAAAAGGGAAAATGTGCATCCATTTTTTCCTTATAAAACGAAAGAAATTTTTCGGGCTAGCTAATATTTTGTTGGGGAAGCGGTGTAACGTTAAACGTAAAAAACACGTTGATGGAATGAGCGTGGTAGGGAAATAAATAATAAAATAAAATAAAATGAAAATTTCACGGTTCTCGGATCATATTTTTAATGAAACTATTTTCTGATTTCAGGTAAGCGATCACTTTCATCGATTATGGATACTAATCGACGCCTCTTAGGACGGACATGTAGAAACATCTTTTGTTTTTTATCGTTCAATCGCTGATAGACTTGCGCGTTGCTTCAGGTAACGATAATTAGCGCGTGCACCTGTGTATGCGCTTTTACTTGACACCTTTGTACCATACCTCGCTGCAAATTTTAGAAGTACAGGTAAATCTATGAGAAACGCGATAATTGCAGTGTTTCAATGTTGGAATTTCCGCTCACTCTTCTCAACAATTAATACATTAAGGGAAAGATCGTTGGAAACGTTTCTTATCAAAGAATTTTAAACGCACGATCACGAACTCAAATTTGTTATCGTCCACTTAACTTATCGTCAAATTTATCGCAATATTTTGAAATTCTATTAAGAATTATTCCGTTCGTTAAGTCGTTGCTGATTCAGAAACTTCTTTCTGTATTTAAAGTAAAAAGTAGATGTATTTAAAAACTAACGAAGCGAGGAATATAAAGAAAAGTTAATTAGATCGATTGTTCCTCCATGTTTGATCACCCTAACTCATTCTTCGATTCATACTTTATCGACTATGGTAAATAATACGCATACAGATAAATCTGTAAATATCAATCGTTTTAATAACAAATTAACTCGCCTATTCTCGTCATCGACCAAAACAAAGAATTCGTAAACAAATAAGAAAAAAGAAAGACAGAGAGAGAGAGAGAGAGAGAAGAAAAGAAAATATAGACAAAATATAATTTTCTTGCTTTCATCGCTTCTTTTTTTTTTTCTTTTTTATCTACATATATAGCCAGACAAATGTAGCGTTCCAGGCAGGACGCGTCAAGATCGTCGTGTATAGTTGGATGAAAAAGATATTCGACGGTAGACGGGTGGACGACCGATGTCACTGACCTTGCTTAACGATCGCCACTGTCTGTGGGGTTCGCGTCGGGTTCGATTGGAAGGGGGGTGCTAGTCGCGGGACGCTAATGCTGTTACCGCTCGAATTTAGGGAGGGTTGATTCTCCTCGTCGCTATACAACACGCTGCAAAACAATTATCTCGTAGCTGGTACGTGCGTTTCGTTAATCCGCGAAATGGTGACTGCGACACGGCGCTCGTTTCAAAAGCGACGCCGCGTAATTGATATTCGAAGCTTTGTCTTTTCGCATTTTTCATAAGGTTCGTTCTTTGAAATTTGAAGATAATAACAGAGACTGGAACGTACAGCGTGTCAGTTTCATCCGGATGTACTCGGTAACCAGTTTAGCAGCTGTTGCGAGCTCTTTGAAAAGCGTGCACGTAAAATGTGTTACAGCAGGAAAAACCAACTACTTTGCGTTCACACTGTATACAGTTTATTTCTTTTTATTCGTTCGTTTAATCTCGTCCTTTCGCCTTCGAATATTCGGAACATCTTAAGATTTACGTATTTATTTTAGTTTTCGTTAGAATTGCAATTTAAACAGCCAATTCTAGCTACATTTTACGCACGACGAGTATACTCGTCACGAAGAAATAGCAATATTTTCTGTCGTCAGTAATCGCTAATAAAATTACGAAATAAAATCTCGTTACAATTTAAATCTGTATTATAACAGCCACGCGTACTCTCTGTTCGACGAGTATACTCGTCATCGCGTACTTTTCCGACACATTTTACGGTGCACGCTTCTCAGTGCTTTCAATGAGGTCGCAACAGCTAACCGGTTAAGAATCCCTGTTTCACGTATTTCAGTGTCTGCCACCTTGTCGTCTCATGCGTACTTTTGACATTTTTGACGAAAAATTTTTAGTGCGTCCGTCGAAAAATTGGACGAACTTGCTGGATTAGTAAAATGTACGAAGATGTACAAAATTGACATTGAAAGATGCAAGTAACGGGTGCTTGAAAAATGTCTCGATGTCCGCTACACGCATAAGAATGCATAGAAAATAAAAAATTACGCTTGCCGTTTAAAAACATAACCCTGGTCTTCTCAGAGCTTTTCAAGCTCTAAATACATGGCGTGACATGTCCACCTCGAAATCGTACGTTTCTTTCCAACATCTTTTAGCATCGTCCATAGTCTTCGACGTATTTAAATGTTTCCAAATAAAAGCAACACACGTACGTAGAGAAGTATATAAAAGCAACATACATACACCAGTACGTATTATAATATACAGCAGTTTAAAAATTTTGAGATCGTTAACCCCTTGCTCTACACGCTATCTGCCGTTCATCTGTTCAGCCGTGTGCCCGAACTGGCGCAAGATGTATACTTCTTATGACGTGTATATTTAGGGGCTACAAAAGGAATTTAAGACGTCTAGAACGTAATCATGGTCAATTGATCAGTTAACAAAAAAACAATTTATTATTTAGACTCGGTTTTCGCTTATGGCAAAATTCCTTACCACTCGTGGGTTCCGTTTATGGCACAAACTCTTTACCACGAGTCTGACTCGTGGTTGTGGGCCAAGGGGTTAAACGTTTCATATTCAAATCGAGGAATCTGAAAGGAGAAGAATAGATTAGGTTTTCATTATCGTCGGGAACCGTCACGTGTGAAAGCATAAGGAATCGTCGTAAGGAACATCTTCGTCCGAAAAAGTTGATCTCGTACGTAGTTGGAAATAGCATATCTCGAAGAATTTCGGAAAAATGTGATTGGTAATTTCGAGTGTCGAAGATAAGACTGTCTAATGTATCGTTATAACATCGTTTAGATTAAGGGGAAATATTACGTAAACGCTCAAACTATGGCCTGTAGATATTGTATAGAAGAAGGATTTCAAGAAATCGTCAGAGTGGATTTAAGACATTTTTGATAAATTGCCTCTATTTTTGATAGAATTTTTGATAGGATTTCTATTATAAGAAGGTGAATCTGGCCAGAGGTTACCCGCGAAAAGCCATCGTTTTTAGCGGTTTATACGTTGAATTATGGCCCGTGGCAATGAATCTTGGAACGCTTAAGATCTGATAATGCGCTGCTTGCTATACACCGGCATTATGGGGTTAAGTGCTGAAACTAATGCTAATGGTACAAGCATAACCTTATGTAAAGATGGTGCAGCTGCTATTTTAACACTTGGCTCTTCTGTTGCCAGCTTTGCCGTCTTTTAAACGCTTGCTAATGGTATTTAACTACTTGTGGCTAAGGCTTTCTGCTTACGATCAATTTGAAACGCGTGAATTTCTTAGGAATTAAAATTTTCTTTCTTTCGGATCAACGAGATATTGACAGAAAATGGGAACTGCTTTCCTTTCAGTTTCTAAACCTGAATTTGGAAGGATAAATAAATATTTTGCAAAGTAAATAGCTAACACAATGGCTAACTGGTAAAGTCGAAACGATTTTCGTTAATTCGCGTAATTTTCTTATTGCTTCGTTTAGGTTTGCAATTTAAACAGCCAATTATAGCTACTTTTTACTTGTCGTTTATCGTAAAAATGCTTCGTAAAAATTTCGTACAATACACGCAACAAAATGTTTATTATCATCGAGGGTAATTTCAACGATGAGAGAAAAAAAAACGGAGAATTTAGCGTTCCATAAGACGCGATCTTGTCCATTTTAATACCACGTTGGATCGTTTACTTTAGGATCAAGGATTTTCGTAACTTCCACGTAGGTTCATCGATTTGTGCAGATTACAGATAATAATGATCGTTTACTTATTGATAAATCGAATTTTTCAAGGATTCCGATTACTATTATCTGACGCGATAAACGCATTTTTACTGAAATACTTTTGAAAGCGTTCGAAATTATCTATATTGTATCTGCCAAAATTGTCTTTTTTATTCGATTTAGCTTTCAACTTTTACGCGTTTCGAAGGAACATCGTTTTACCTATTAAGCGTTACAAAAAGTACTCTATTTCTATTTTGCGTATCTTTGCTTATTACGTACACTTTGTGTACTCTGTTGCAGGTTCGAAAAATCCGCAGTCTAATCTTTATTAGATCTCGGATGTTTATCCATTCGTAGGTAATTCAAAATTATCGCGATCACATACGCATGACGACACGAAGATAGGCAGAAAATACGCGCAGTGTATCGCTACTTGGTACACCGATAGCGATACGACTCGAACAATTTCGAATTTTCATTTATCGAGTAGAAGATCTACGTTAGACTTCTATTTTTATCCTGCAAAACGACATATTTCTAATTCCATCGGTTCTACGTACTCGTGCCGCTTACACCGACCTTAGCTTTACACCGACGCCGGCTCGAAACGTTTCTCTGAAATTTACATTTCTTAACCCTTTGCGGTAGATTTAAATTGAATTAGATTCAACTGGAATCAAACATACGATAATCACCTATTATACACGATATAGTACCAGGCCGGAATAATTTACTTATAATTCTCAATGAGAACTGGTTGTAAAATTTTTCGAAATAAAAAAAGCAAAGGAAACCCTTTGCGAACGGGACGGTTCGAAGTTCAAGTCGTACCATAGGATCGAGCTGCTGCCATTTAAAATTGCCAGCCACATTTTTGCTTAGACACACTTTTCCTTCATAAATCTTAAATTCTAGACGTACGTACGTGCACAGATTCTCAACTGGATAAACAAAACGACACACGTATGAGCCTTTTGGTTCTCGCCGAACGCGTATACAGGGTGATTGGTAACTGGTGGTACAAGCGGAAAGGAGGTGATTCTACGCGAAAAAAGAAGTCGAAAATATAGAATAAATATTTTTCGTTCGAGGCTTTGTTCTCGAGAAAATCGATTTTGAATTTTCGCTCGGTACGCGTGCGGTACGTTACAACGAGTCTCACTGTAGATCGTTGTCGCGATGGAAAAATTAAGAAAAAAATTTAAAAATTTAAAAAAATAACGTCAATCGAGACAACGATCTACAGTGAGATCCGTTATAACGAGACGCGATAAAGTGCACGCGTACCGACCGAAAGTTCAAAGTCGATTTTCTCGAAAACAAAGCCTCGAACGAAAAATTTGTATTCTATATTTTCGACTTCTTTTTTCGCGTAAAATCACCCCCTTTCCGCTTGTACCACCAGTTACCAACCACCCTGTATATTGGCTTGGCAACTAAGCGATTGCGGATTTTGCCATTAGGTGGTATTGACAAAAGCCGCAATCACTTAGTTGCCAAGCCAATAAGTTTCTCGCTCATAGCGACGCGTTTACCTGGGACACACATATGAGTCATTCGGCTGTATCAGTTGTTTTCGCCAAACGCATATACAAGTTGCTCGACCAAATTGATGGCTTACGCAGAGCGCATATATGCGGCGGTAGTCCGCAAAGGGTTAAATCGTGTGTCATTGTTGATACTAAAGAGCTACATGCAGATCTCTTATCTAAAACTCAGCGCTAATCGTCATAACAATCAACTACCGAAGTAAATCTCTGGAATCTCGCATTCGTTCAACCATTTAACCGCGGAGTTTAGCTTCAGAAATCTGTCGTGGGGCTAGGTCATGGAGCGTGTAAATAAATACGAGGTAGAACGAGTATACACGTGGAGCGCAGTTAACCGGTTACCAGGAACCTTGCCAGACACGGTCAAACGACCGGTTTCGGAATTGTATTTAAAATTGCACGTTCATTGTTGTTCCCTTCGTTCGTCTAATTTTGTTGTAAATTAACAAAAATTGAGAAATCGATTGGTCGCTAATTACGAGAATTTATACAAAATTAAAATTTAAGTGTAGTAGAATTTTAAGCTAAATTTTGAAACCGGACTGCCACGGCTAGCGTCAAGTAGCTTCGCAAAAATATACAAATTGCCGTGGAAATGCACAGTTTAATCGGTAAAATCATCCTACGCACGCTGCGAGTCGCAGTTCGCAGGAAAAATAATTAATATCCCTAACGCGTGACGCAAGCCACGCGAAGCAAACGAAAGAAATTCGTAGAAATCGGCGTCGCAGAGAGCGCGTGTTAATTTCCGCGCGATTTGTCGCTCTTTCCTTTACTTCCGGGAATTTCATTTGTTCCCCTTCTTTCACGGCCGCGTCTATTCTTGGCTGCATCGCCTCGACCAGTTATTCCCACCCTTTTCTCTCACAATGGTTGTCGGCGTTATCAGCGGCGATCATTCGGCCGAAGGTAGCCCCCTTATCATCGTTCGCCGAATAACCTAGTGTCCTAGTTGCGATATCGATTTTACGAGCACCTGAAACCCTCCGTTGCCGTGACTTCTTTCACTGTAACGTTGTAACGCGCCGAGCTGACTGGAAATGCAGTGCCGGTAAAACGTACGCGAAACGTTTCGAGAATAATCGGGGCAAGGCGCGTTTTATCGGCGATTGAATTTTCTATTGGTGGGAACGCGAATGGTCGGGAAGCCGCGAGACGAGTCGAGTGTGTAAATTGGAAAACGGGAAAATGTCGCGAACGGTATTTTTTCGAAGTTGCCTTTGCAATTTCTTGTTACTTCGCCGAGTATTTTGCGCGCAATTTCCCATTACTTTTTTGATTCTTCCAACTTGATTTATTTTATTTGTAAGAGTCGCGCGAGAAATTTGCTATACAACGAAGTAGATAGATAGCGTAAAGAAAGTGATTGCGGAGAAATTGTAAAATAATTTTGTATGTCGCGTAAATCAACGCTCAAACGATTTAACGATTTGTAGAAGATATTCATATTTTCTGTTCAAAATGCTCTCTCTTCTTTTGATGGTTTTGTGTAATATTCTTCTTATAGTTTATTTGCTGAAACATGCGTTTCGTACATACTTTAGCTACTTCAAAAACAACGTCGAATTTTCTATTCAAAATGCTCTCTCTGTTAGTTCTGTGTAATATTATTCTTCTTATAGTTTATTTGCTGAAACATGCGTTTCGTACATACTTTAGCTACTTAAAGAACAACGTCGAATTTTCTATTCAGTTTCTTTCGTTGAAGCAAAAATACCTCTCGCATAAAAAAGGTTTAATAATTAGTCCCATGCAATGGGTTTGTTTTTGTAAGAGGCGTACAATAGGTGAAATTAAGTGTTTTTATCGATGAAAGTTAGTACTTGTCTTTTTTTTAATCGCAGTAATAGAAAGATTTAAATAAAGGACGATATATAGTACAACTATGTGCGATATATTAAAGCACTTAGTTTACGTATTTTTATAATGTTATTTTATAGTCTTTCTTCTTTTATTTGTCGGAGATAGTCATAAGAGAAGGATTAGAAACAACGAAAAACGAAAATGTAGCTTCTTCGTGTTAAAAGTCTGTTGTCCAAATAAATTAACGAAATAATAATAATCCGAGATTCGTCTTTGACTTGAAACACTTAATTTAGCCTAATAGAAACTAGAACGAAGATAGTAATCGCGACTAAACGTTTTACAGTGAAAATAAAATAGAACGTGCTACGAACGTTCGTAAATTTATTTCAAAAACCGTCGTATTAATAATCACGAAGCTAAAAAAAATTACTTCACATTTTCTGAAACTGGAAATCGCAAATTCGAATGTTGCAAATCGAAAAGTTTTATTTTTGCAAAATTTCGTGCGTCTTAAACGAGGAAGATTTTCCAACGTTCTAAGTTGCATATTTAAAAATATTCCAACAATTTTCAATCGAACGTCCCGTAATGAAAATTTGAAACGTCGAACCTTTAGCAAATTGCTAGTCTCGACAAATTTCGAAACACTACACGTATTGCCATTGCCTCCTTAACGTTACGCGGAAGTAAATTGCAGATTGAAAGTGGAGCAAGTAGTCGGAAGAATAATGTGGCGACGATAGTACACGTCGAGCTAAACGAATGAATACACGAGATTGTCGCAGAGAGACCGCAGCAGGTCGTTTGCATAGTTGAAATCCCCTGGACAAAAGTAATATAAAGTGTGTTGTCGGTTGAGAAAGCGTGGCCCGCGGGTGGAGAACAAGGCGCATTGTTCCGTTGATACGCCTTTTTCGCTCGATGATGCACGACGAAATGTCACGAGAAATCAGATTCCACGCGCGCGCGGCATTTACCAACTCTGGCATTAAAGCGTAGTACGTACACGACAAAGAATCCATCCATAATTCCATTAAAACATTCTATTCGATAGTAAGTTGTTCAAAGTATTTTGCGATATACGTTACGGTTTAATGTGAATTTGCATCGGCAGATAATATCAGAAAACAAGTATCGAAATACTTGTTCGACTCATACGGGTTCATACGGAAAATTCGGACAAACGAATTACCTACCTTCGTTCAACGAACTCAAAACAAATTTTGCTACGTTTCGTATATATCGCATTGCGAGGCAGGCGCGATGGAAATGGATTAATAGATCTATGGATTTATTTATAAATGAAATAACCGCGAATGTTTATGAATTTTTATTTTCTGTACGAATATACAGGGTGCGACCGAATAATATATGGAGCTGGTGAGAAGCGATTCCCTGTGACCAAATAGGAGACAAACATAGAATACAATTTACTAAGAACTACGCGTGTTGGAGTTCTGTTTTCTTGAAAACGAAGCCTTAAAAGGAGAAACTCTATCTTACGTTTCTTGCTTATTTTCGCATTCTGAATAACATGCCACGATCGCCGTTTGCTCATATCCGGTCGATAATTGGTCAAGTTCAAGCGTACTTGGCAAATTTTCAAGTTTGAATATCTCGAAAACAGAGTCTCGCGCGAAGAACTTTCGCCCTACGTGTTCTCCTCGTTCTCTCGCAACGCCTTTGTGAATCCCGCTTGCTATGTTATTCGGTCACACCCTGTACGTAATTAGAATGGACGTCGCTTATAACTGGACGTCGTAAATGTTCCACGTTAAATATTTCACACATTTCCAACCGTTGTACGGCATCCTGTAGATTTTCAGAATTTTAAATCTCAGAAGAACGCACCGACACGTCCGTAGCCTGCGCGAAACGCGCTTACAACGTAAGCTGCGCCGCTGTGAACATGGCCTAATGGCCGCGGTTCGTCGCCCTGTGCTCGTTCAATCCCCCTTTCGCCGTCTGGAAGAGCTGTGGCGACGAGGGTGCGCCGGGAAGCTCGCGAAACGAGAGGGTGAAACAGCCAGGGGTGGCGTCCAAAATTCGCCCATCGCTCCACGCTCCCCTTAATTCCCCGTCATCCCCACCAAATACAGCCACAGACGCGTGGCGACGAATTCAAGCTCTGACAGCGCTTTAGCTGTAAACCCAGCGAGATTCGTGACGTTATGACCCGCGTCTGACGTCATCGATTCGACGTCACAGTGGCCCACCCCCACACGATGGCCACAACTACCACCCCCCTCCCTGGGCGCTAGTCAACCGTGACGTCATCGTTCTTCGATCCACCGAGCATTTTTGTTTCAACGGTGCGCGCTTTCACCAAGGCTTCGCTGCTCGAGTGGGTAATGGGTTCCGCGGAAGCTTGCGATAATTGTTTCTTTTGAGAGAGCGGCAACTCGACACCGACGTTTCCTATACGTTTCATCGATGACGAAAGAGAGGGATTCAGGCTTTTGCGGATTCTTTGAGGTGGGTCGATCGCTGCGGCGAACGCGATATCGATCGCTTTTTCCAGGATTTTTAGTAAGCTTCTCGTCGAAGATTTTGTTGTTTTTTATTTCCATTTATTCGATCAGGTAGAAGGTTCTTTTTATCACGAACATTTTTCTGCAACGGTTTTTCGACGTATTAGTCGTCGTGAGCGCTGTATGAAAGAAGAGGTTAGGTATCGGATTGGGCAACTAAGCGATTGCGGGTTTTGTCATTACCACCTAATGACAAAATCCGCAATCGCTTAGTTGCCAAGCCAATAGTTCGAGATTGGTTTGCAATGGATGGATTTCTGCGATGAGAATGATTTTGCTGGTTTTTCTTCTTCTTCTTTTTTGCCAGTGATAGCGTTGTACGTAGTTTTCAGTTTTTAGTAGCCACGCTTGTTTAGTCTTTGTCGAGTCCGCGATTAGAATTGCTTTTACAAAATTCGATATTTCGTTTGATTTATTTCTCCAGCTTTGTAGTTTCGTGTATATCTTCTAGTCTTTGCTGCATGTTCAGTTTCGTCGAATATGTATAGATAAGGAGTTTGCGAAACTCTGTTAACTCTGAATGATATTCGATTTTCCCGCTGTTTCGTATTTCTCAATGAATCGTAGCGAGAGTGGGAGAGAGTTCGTTATTTGTATATCGAGAAGCGACGATTGAACGAAATAACGAAATTACGAGAAAATTATTCGAAAATATTTATTTTTCAACGTTTCCATATTCTCAAACTCGTTCACCTAGAAAAAGACAGAGTTATCCGATTATTGAAAAAGTTTTTTTCGAGCCGACAGCTTTTCGCGGTTGTTTTCACACATCAAGTAGCTTCTCTAATCCCTTCGAAAGAACTATTTATAAATCTCCGATACAAGGTAATTCGACACGAGCCAGCGATTTATTTGGTTTAGCTAGGGTTTCGTTGCACGAGTTAAATTGGTTCCTTCGGTGAAAATTTCCAAATGAAAGGTCGCTTTTGAATAGAATTTGATCAAGGACAACGTTGGACTAAGCTTCTATCGTGCTTCCACGCGTGTAAGGTGAACTGTTTAACTTTACTTCGAACAACAATCGCCTTCGTAAAAAAGTAGTGTTTCTTTTTTTCTTTTTTGCAAATTTTGCGCTTTGAGAATATTTGTTTTCACGATTCTGCTCGGTGCTATTTTGCGAAATTTTGATTATTCGTCGCAGCTTTTAAACTTGAATTATTTCCTTCAAATAAAAAATATCTTTCTTTGCATACATTAAAATACATAAAGCGTCTGCGATATTTACGAACGATTTATATTATTATCTATGTTTTTCGAAAACTATGTTTCAGAAAATTTGTCTATTATTTTTAAATATATATATTTTGTCTTTTTTTATGAGAGTTTATTTCCCTAGTTTGAGGAAAGGAAAAATTTCGGAAGAAATTTGAAACAATTCCAATTGTTCACGATACGACGCGCCACGTTGAACGTTCCAGAACTATGACACGAGTTATAAACCGAAATGAAATTTGCCCCGACTGGAAGAGATAAAAATTTATTGCTTCTAATATATTTTATCTATCAATTCATTTTCGATCGTCAGTTGCTTGTTCAAATTTACCTTCTCTTCCGATAATAACTTAATAAGTGTTCGAAGTTGAAATTTCTACATTCGCAATGCTGTTTCGTATTTGTCTTCTGAGATGGAGTTTGATTTGGAAATTGTTCAAAGTTGAGTAAACCGCTTCAGAATTAAACATTCATTAAGCCTCTAGCATTTCTCTCCCATTCAGGGGAAAAAAAAGAAAAAGAAAAAAAAACAGAAGAATTTCACGAACGAAAAAGTCGTGGTACGAAAGTAACGTCACAGAAGCTTCGTCACGAGCTTCGTAGAAATCTGTGTCTGTTGTGCGCGGACTGAATTTTCTAGAAAGTATTGCTCGAAGGCCAGAGAACATGCAAATAACCCGAATTAAATTATCGAGCAGGATTTTCATTCAAGCTATCAATAGACTATTTCTTTGCAAACTGTGTGTCCGAAAATAGCTGCCACCCGTGCGTAATAGTTATCGGACCATTACGTCTCTGTTTCGTGAGTTCGGCTTTATACAGGGTGTCCTACTATCTATTACGCGAAATACGAACGTACGAAGGCGACTAAAAGTACGAGACACGAGTAAAGAAATCACACGCAACGTCCGAAACTCGGCTCGATTCGCGTGCCAGCATCCAAGGAACACCGTCGAACTTGGTTGCGCCGGAGGACGATGAAACACGTCGGAGACGCGCGAATGAAATTCCGCAGGAAGACCTGCGTCCTCGATAGGTTCAAACTAGACCCGCGTGTTTCCTAGGAATGCGTCGAACCTGCGCAATGCGGTCGTCACACGAAACTATGCAATCTTATGCAACGCTATGCAACAGCGCGCAGTCTGCAAAGGGGTTGTCTTCGTGCGTGCTAAGCGCAGGCGAATCTCCCCGAAACCCTTCGCGATTCGTACTCTCGCGAACCTATAATTCCTGAATGCGCTTCACTTGCCGCTAATTTTTACCTGCAGTTTGCAATTTCGGTCAAACGTGTCCAAAGTTCTTCCCTCGCTTCCTTTCTTCCTACTTAACGCTTTACCGACCGATAGCCGATTAATCGGTTTCTGTTACCGACGCTTACCGACCGATAGCCGATTAATCGGTTTTTGTTACCGACGCTTACCGACCGATAGATTATAAATCGGCTTTTTGCCGCACACGCTTACCGATCGATAACCTATTAATCGGCTTTCTGTCGCCGACGATCTTTGTCGCGATTTGAGCAGTAATTTGTTATTCAGTACCAAGGTATCTTGCTCAATCGCGTCAGTTGCGTTGCTTCGTAAACTCCCACAGTTTTATACCAATTTGAGAAACTTATCGTTCGCGATGAACGAAAGGAATGGCATTGGAGACTCTGAACCGAAACAGAGCCAGCGCCAGGGAGAACCTGCACCTGAGCTGCCGGTCGGACGTGCGTATGCTGTCGAACTAGCGGTCGGTAAAGCGTTAAGTCGACTGTACCTTTTCTTTTCTTTGTTTAACGATACAATCCGCCAAAGTACGAGTCAATCGTACCGTAATTCGTAGTGCGAAATTACGTAAATCGACGATATACCGGCGATTAGCGCGTATTATAAATCAACTTCGACGCCCACTCTGCGATTCGCGCGGTAAATTTTCAGATAAATCGGAGATTTATGAACGCGGAGAGTCGATAGACCGAGAAATTTTCGAGGGTGAAACGCGTTCGACTATGTGGAACGCTACGCGTTCGGATTTATCCCTTTCGGTATTCTTCGCTACAGAGGACGATGATGATAAGGGGCAATTGATATTTTACGGTTCAAAGAAGTTCTCTGTAATGAATGCGTGCAATAGGCTGTGGGAAGAGGATGTGTAGGCTTGTACGGGGGTGTTTCGTAGGTGGGATTTATATTACGTGTAGGATGGTGTCTGACAAGGTCTGCAGCGTGGTTTGTATATAGAGAAAACAATCTTTCACGAGTAATTAAATTTTTACGCGCGGTAGTAAATTGCTTGACGTATGAAACATGGGAATAGTGGAAAGTATTAGGTTGTCCGGGAAGTGTCTTTCTTTATACAAACGTGAAACATAATCTGTCAAACGTTGTGATTTTTATCTTGATAAAACGAAATGGATCGTACGTAATTCAATAAAATAATATAAAACGAAAAATGTCGCGCAAATTAATCGAATTAATGCACGTAAAATATGCGAGCGATAGGCAAGAACTAAATGTTAAACTGCGTTTATTAACAATACCAAAAAGATCGTAAAAATAAATTATATTGCGGAAAATTTCGGGTCGTAAACCGATCTTCTATACGCGTCTGACATTTCGAAATCACGGAACAATGGGTAACATTTACTTCGTTCGATGTCACGATTCAGTCTTCTCTAACTTAATCTGTAACATCAGGGTGTTAAAGTTAAATCCTCTCAGCCATCCCTCAACGTTTCCCACCGCGAATCGGTGCTGTACAAAATAGATTATCACGCTGTTTTATCGCAATTTACGTTAACGATAAATTTGCATCCTCGTTGAATGCAAACTCATCTTACTTCGCGTTGTTGATAACGGATATCGTGTATTTGTAGTATTAAAATACGTTCTACGAAGATTATAATTTTCGCACAGACGTACGCAGGAAATTTGCTCGCGTACTATATCTTTACCTTCCAAATATTTGACCGATACTATATTTTCGAAATACAACGTTCGCGACGTAGCTATTTACAAATGGACGATAAACTATGTGGTTTATGGTTGGTGTAGTAGTTTTCTCCAATAAATTAGCCTCATACGTGAAATACATATTTCAACCGTATGGAAGTTTGCGACTTCGTTAGCCTCAATGTCTATGTTACGATCGTCATCGAATCGCGAAGAAAGAGATTATTATTCGCGAGCTTTCCGTCAGTTTGCATTCTACGATGCAACTTGTTCTGGAAAATTTAGACAAACAACTGTACTCAATTTTATTATTTGCTACTGTTTGACCGACCGATAGAAACTCGTTTGAAATTTGACGAAACATAAATTACCTTCTCTCAATGTCTATCCTTATGTGTTTGTACGCATACTTATCGTAATTCCAAGGAACCATAGAACGAGCTTGGTGTATGAGAAACAACCGTACTCAATTTTATTATTTGCCATTGTTTGAGCGATCGGTAGAAACTCGATTAAAATTTGGCAAAACATAAATAAAATTCCAAGGAACCATAGAACGAACTTGGTGTATGAGAAACAACCGTACTCAATTCTATTATTTGCCATTGTTTGACCGACCGATAGAAACTCGTTTGAAATTTGACAAAATATAAATTACCTTCTCTCAAAGTCTATCCTTATGTGTTTGTATGCATACTTATCGTAATTCCAAGGAACCATAGAACGAGCTTGGTGTATGAGAAACAACCGTACTCAATTTTATTATTTGCCATTGTTTGACCGACCGATAGAAACTCGTTTGAAATTTGACAAAATATAAATTACCTTCTCTCAAAGTCTATCCTTATGTGTTTGTATGCATACTTATCGTAATTCCAAGGAACCATAGAACGAGCTTGGTGTATGAGAAACAACCGTACTCAATTTTATTATTTGCCATTGTTTGACCGACCGATAGAAACTCGTTTGAAATTTGACAAAATATAAATTACCTTCTCTCAAAGTCTATCCTTATGTGTTTGTATGCATACTTATCGTAATTCCAAGGAACCATAGAACGAGCTTGGTGTATGAGAAACAACCGTACTCAATTTTATTATTTGCCATTGTTTGACCGACCGATAGAAACTCGTTTGAAATTTGACAAAATATAAATTACCTTCTCTCAAAGTCTATCCTTATGTGTTTGTATGCATACTTATCGTAATTCCAAGGAACCATAGAACGAGCTTGGTGTATAAGAAACAACCGTACTCAATTTTGTTATTTGCCATTGTTTGACCGACCGATAGAAACTCGTTTGAAATTTGACAAAATATAAATTACCTTCTCTCAAAGTCTATCCTTGTACGTTTGTATGCATACTTATCGTAATTCCAAGGAACCATAGAACGAACTTGGTGTATGGGAAACCCTGCTATCACCACCTGTTACTGTAAAGTAACCAAAGTACTGAAATGGTCGCGCAGTCGTTAAATTGAACTAGAGAATATGAACGAAACGCCAATTTCCAAGATATCGTACGACAGAATCGTTCTATTTTAAGAGACGGTATATTTACAAGATTATATTTTATACCCTGGACTATGTAATTTTATCGTAGTTGATGTGTCTTTGGTATAAAGAAAGCGCGGTGTGCTCGCGACAAACTGAGAAAATCGTCACCTTCCACTTGACGCATCGATTTGCGAGAACGAGCGGCCCGTAATCCTGAAAAGTCTCCATCTGGTCCTTGAATCGGTGCCATTCTACAATTTCAATCGCGTTGCAGTTGTTGAAATTTCAAGGCTACCGAGTCGCATCGACGTACACACAGTGTTTCTTTCGCTCGACGAGATGGCAATACGGTCCGACACGAATCGCTCGAATCATCGATTTTTTACCCATCTTACGAAACTTTTCGCTATTTCGATCATTTTTACGCTGTTATCCACGATATCGTCGAATCTTCGTGACAACACGACGATCGATAATTTCGTATTTTACGTCGTAGAAGCCGCGACGACCAAGTTTGGATCGGATTTGTTCAATCAAGTTGCGATTATTTCTTCTTCTTTTTTTTTTTTTTGTGATTGTGGTCTTTCTTTATGACTGGACGATATTATTATTTTTGTCGTTCTTATACGCTATGTCTGTTTCGCTGAAAAACGTTGGAACGTCTCTTAAACCACTCAGTACACGGAGAAATGTTCATAATGAAAGTTGTTGGCTATGCGCGGAGACATTTTATATACGGTATAAATAAGTTTTTTCTGCACGACGTGAAGTTGTTGAAGAGACGTCTGTCAGCGCTTTTGCTATGCAGAATATTTTAAGTGTAATCAACGGACTTTAAATATACTATCCCTGTGTAAAAAAGTTCGCTATGAAACGTAGCAGTAGCAAGGTAGCTAGAAACATCTAAGGTAGTGCAAACATACACGTACAAACACACAGCGTATAAAGTTGTTGTTGTATAAATATAAAATACCTGAGAAAGTCAAATCAATTTAATATGACGTAGAAATGTCAATTTAATATGATGCAACGGTTAATAAGAGTTCTGCTTTATTGATAAAAGCAAGATATGTAGCGAGCAAAGAAGATATTACGAGGGAAAATTATATACATATTTCGTAAATAGAAGCCTATTTTTGTGCTGATATTTCGAGAAAATATTTATCATTTATATTACATTGATGTACATTTATATCGTTTGAGAAACGACAGAATATCGCCAGATTGTACTCTTACGGTAGATACAGTCGTGTAATTATCATTAATCATTAATTTACCGCGATTAATCCTCGAAGAGATATTACTTCATCTCATAACCATTTTTATCAAGAATTATCGACATACTAATGAAGATAGAATTGCCACTCGATGTCCGTTGAATAATTATAAAATCACAAATTAGCGCAATTACAACAGCTACTCAGAGAAAAATTGTTTTTTCTGCTAATCACTAATAATAGAGAAACATTTTTCCTTGTCTGTAAAGAAAACGCGCTGCATTAAAATTTATCGCGGTCAATGAAGATAGCAATACGTTGTCATATTTTTGACGGTATTTATTTAGCTTATTTTTCTGTTTGCATGCGTAAAAACTATCGAAGCTAAATAACGTTCATTTTTCGTACAGCTGTAAAAAGCTGAAATTTGAAACGCATGCTCATTTCAAAAACTTGACAATTTTCTATTGGAGATAATCGTTGGTTTAGCCGAGGTGAAATTTGAAAAAATTCAACAACTGTGACGACAACTATAAAGATTAAAAAAGTAAAAAATAAAACATACGGATTAAACAAATATTTTTAAAAATGATTTTTATTAGAAAATCCACTACAGGGAAGAAACTAATTTTCTTAATCAGGTATCATTATGCAATAGAATGTAATAATAAGATACAGGGAAAAGCTGTACATGTTAAGCTGTAATTACACAATAGGGTATTGTTCGATTGCTGGACTTTATTTATTTCATTTTGTATTTTTTATTTTATTACCAAAAATAGAAACATAACCAGCTCGCGGATTAGTTCAATTCCAAGATTTTCAGATTTAAATGGTACGATGCATTTTTTAGACGCGATTCGATGCATTTTTTAATTCTCTACAGAAGAGTATACAAGTACTTAATTTGAAAAATGATTAGTTTAAAAGATATCTTAAATTTAACTCTTTTTTATTTTATTTTATTTCTTTTATTCTTTTTTTATTTTGTTTTATTTTTTTTATTCTTTTTTTTTATTTTGTACTTTATAATTTGTCCAGCTGGACATTAAATTTAATATTGTAGGACTTGTGTGAATGGGAAGGAAGGATAAGAGAGAGTTAACAAGTTTTTAAGCTTTCATTAGTTTTTATTCACAAACAGTCTTGACTAAGAATACACAATTCAGTACTAATACATATAGAAAAATACAAATATCCACATAAAAGTGTACATACAACCATACATACAAAACCATACATACAGAACCATACATACAAAACTATACATACAAGAATTATTATACATAGAAAAAAAGAGTCTGGCAAGAGTAGCGATTATTGGGGATCGACGTATCCCAGCTTCAACCAATGTGCTCCCATGTCTTTGGGCGATTGTTCCGACTCCAAGTCCAACAGCAACCTCGCGGTCAATTCTTCTCCTGGCGAAGGGTTGATGTCCATCAGGCATCCTGTCCGTTTCAGCATGGTGACTTGCGCCACACGGTGTTTCAGCGTTTGCTCCGCTTGGTCCCGCACGCCTAGCAGGCGGATCTTCTTGGCCCATGGTGCCATCGACGCAAATTTGCGTGGTAGCAAACGGATCGAACTGAGGGTTTGCTGGGTTTCTATCCCCCAGTCGATTAAAAAGACGGTGTAACCCGTCGTCGTTTGTTGTAAAAGTACACCTCTGTCCCAGAAAGTGGCTTTTTCAAAATTTGCTAGCACGGCGACTAGCATGCCTGGCTTCAAACTCTTCGCCTTCGGCAAGTACCCATTGGGATGCTGCAGCATCTCCGAATTAAGCGTTTGGGTTATCTTCGGCCATCCAGCCAAACGGACCCACATGGTGGTAAGTGATTCGACTCGAACCACCTGGACGGGAACTCCTTCTCGGAACCGATCGTTTGTCCTTTGTAAAATTTCCATATTTTACAAGTTTTCGAAAAATTTTCGAATGTTAACGTTAGACTAGACCGATCTGCGTAGTTTATGCGTCTAGGTCGGATGATGTCCTGGTTCTGCCGGGAATCGGACCCCCTTTATATATCGGCAGCACCGACCTTGGAGAGGACCCCCTTTATATATCGGCAGCACCGACCTTAAAGAGGACCCCCTTTATATATCGGCAGCACCGACCTTAAAGAGGACCCCCTTTATATATCGGCAGCACCGACCTTAAAGAGGACCCCCTTTAAATACCAGCAGCACCGACCTTAGAGAGAACCCCCTTTAAATATCAGTAGCACCGACCTCGGAGAGATACTCGGTCGCCGTTTAAGCTAAACGCACGTTTTCGTTTGTCTCGTTTCACACTTTTCTTATCCTCGCAATATTTTATAACAGTGTTAACAATATATACAGGCAGAATATATAGTCCATTTTTGATACACAAGTGTCAGATATCAATTATTGCTTTCCGTTAAAATAAATATACCATTATTAGATGCTCTTTTTAACATTGCGATCCGCATCCTTGCAATATTTTACAATTTTTAACCTGAAAATGTCGCTAGAAAATAAAAAACGAAGAACAATTTGAAAAGCACTAGCTCGCTTGAGTGTGAAAATTGTGACGTGGGTCTATGTGACTTGCCCTGCTTTAAAATATATCACACTCAATTGTATTATTAATTATTAAAGTAAATTATTAAAGTTCAAGTATATGCATCGTACCTTTAAGAAAAATTATCATTTAATTATCGGATGTGCTTGCGTAGAGAACGGCATTATCCGTCACATATCGCAGTGCTGTATCGTTTACGCGTAATTCGCGTCAAACCCTGCCCTACGAAGGAACATCCCCGCACAAAATTCAATCGTACCTAAGACGTTAAACCGATCTTTTGCAAGTTTTCTTCAAAGACATACGCGATACGACTTGTTGGATCGAAGGGTTTCTTTTCTTCTTTCTTTTCTCCTCCTCTTTTTCTATTTGCTCCTTTGTTTCTCTTTGGTCGTCGCTAGTTTTCGTTTTAGTGGCGAAGAGAAATAGTTGGAACGAATTTGATTTGCGGAGTTTAAACTCGGCTCTTCGCCGATATCCGATTCGTAGTCTGGTGATTGACAATTATTGGAATGGTGAAAAACACGTTGTATTTCATGTATTTTATGGAAGACTGCTTTTTAAATTCAATATATACGAAATTCCCATAACCTCTCGTATCGGATAGATGGAATTTTATATATATTTCAGTTTTCTTAATTGTATAAATACGAAAGTTTTTATTTTGTTACTTTGTCTTCTCTGGATTATGAATTAGTCCGAAACTCTTTCCGACAACTTCTCTTCGCGAAATAAAAAATTCCTTGCTATAGAAAATCGTAGAAAATAAAATTCCTATATTAATCCTCTTTCGTTATCAATTAAAATTTCGTTATCGAGTAAAAATTAATATTTTATTAAATTCCTTAAAAAATTGGAACGAACTTTCCGGACAACCGATATTATATCTAATATATCGATACCGGTTTCGTATTATTCGAACGTGTAATGTAAAAATATAATCGTAACATTTCGTTCATAGTATCCATTGCTTCTTTTACCGTTTTATTTAACAGTAGTTAACATTACTATCTCGAAATCTCGAGATTGAAATTTTGAACTAGCATCTCGAAATTGATTTTAAGTCACACAGAAGTACTTGTTTTCTCTTGAAAAAATTTGACGCTTGTCACACGTGCAGTACTGTTTACGAGAAGATTTACCGATTTACCACAGCGAAGAGAATACTGCGTTTCGCGCGTTGAAGTTTCAAAGAATCGAACGAAGTGCAACATCGAGGATAGTGCAACGCGTGTGACACGATTCTGCAAGGGTCAAACGACGAACGAAACTGTTAGCAGCGTGTTACTATCGGCCCATCATCTTGTTGCCTGTTTCTCTCGTTTATAGTAACGTAAAGACGCTTGGCGCCGAAGTACGATCGATCTGGAAATTAACGTTCTTACCGAAGCTTTACCTTGGCCGATATATTGGCTGGCGTTACGGAACACCACCGGCCATCGTTTCAAGTGCATACACGGAAAAAAGAAACTTTGCAATTGCGTGCCGCTAATTCGCGGTGACTAAGTCGTTGATTCGTAAGAGTTGAATTACACAGACGAAGGCAATGGTTTGACAGACTTTCCTGTCAGGCTTGATTCATCACGTAGCGGCTACAAACAGTAGGAAAAAGTTCGTTGGGATTTGCATTTCTACTCGACGTATATTTATTGAATTATATAGGTGCCATTTTCTTCCATAATCTTTCTCCATCTTTCACGTAATAATTCGAATGTAATTGCATGCCGTCGGAACGTCTCAAGTTTTTTCGGGGAAAAATGTTTCCAAGTGATTTTTCACGTCGATCGAATTCCTTGAAAATCGGAACGAACTTTCCGAGCGATCCAATATTTGCTTATATCCAACCGAAACAATTACCAATAAATATTATTTATGCCGTTAAACTACTCCGAAAGTTATTCTACGTACTCTTTGTGTCTTCTCTATATCTCGCACTCGTCTCTACTTACACCAAAAATATTTACACGTATTTTTATTTCCCACTCGAGCCTTTCATTATCAGCTTGTGCGTTTAAACAAACATAAAAATAGCGGCGATAGCGGACGCGTAAAAATGTCGCGGGACAAGTGGAAATCGGAAAATATGCGAAACATCGCCAATGAATTAAACGCGAAATATACATTTTATATTATTTACAATTTTCTATATCGATATATCTTATCCTATTCTTATTGCATGAACGTTTTTCTCCACGTCCCTTCGTCTCGCGCAATTTACCACCAACGGTGATAAATCGTTACGGATACGCGTCGTTCGGCGTCTGTGTAAATAAGAATTTCGATCAAATATACGTAGAAACGTATGGTACTTGAGAATAATAACTTCATTAACGCGATGTGTTAATTGCATCGTCTTTCGTTCGTCTCGGGGATTTCTCGTCGCGCGATTAACGCTCACCTGTTACGAGCTCGCGAGAAAAAGAGGCAGATCGATGGCTGGAGAACCGGTGCGGCTCGACCTCGGGGGCCGCGTTTTCCATCGGCTTCGTGGAAAAACTACGGTCACCGGGGCGCATCCATTCGGCAACCCTGACCTTTGTTCGCGTCGAGAGCGAGAAAATTACGCGAGGAAGCATGGTAATTCACGTGTCGCCTTCTGTTTTAACGTTCGGGTTGCTTCGGGTTTCTCGTTCGGCGGGTTTCAGCCTCTCGTTTCGCTGGCGTTGGTAATTTTACGCCGCGACACGCGTATTCACCTTCGCGCGATCAGCTGTTTCTCGCTCTGTCGTGTCAATCGCGTGCCACAGCGATTACGTTCGCGCTGAATGATCGTCGTTTCTCGATCGTCCAGACATTTTTCAATTGCCAATGCTGTAATACGATACGTAAGTGTTTGAACGGTTTACGCGTATCGTTTTATCCGTTTTTATAAATGTTCGTCAAAGCCAACCGTTATTAAAATCTCGGTTTAACGAAGAAACGATCGTTGGAATGGGAAACGAATCGCTACGAAGCATACACGGAGGGGGCTGTTAGAGCGAAAGGTTTTATAACGAGCGAATCGTACAGTGAACGAGTTTTATCGGTAAAATAAAGGTTTACTCGGAGTTGGGACTGTTCGATGTTTTCGATATTTTACAATTTTTATTGTAAAATCGAAATTTCATATAAGAATATCGTTCGAGATTAATTTTCCAAGCTGTAAACAATTTAGAGATACGATGGCAGCTACGGAGGTCGATGAATTTGTTAACAAACCTTTCTCTTTATTTTTTTTTTTTTTTTATTTATTTGTCGGAGATGAATGGAAAACCGGAGCCTTCCCTTTGCAATTTTGGTATTTTATTTTATTTTATTTAATTTTGAGCCTTCCTTTTGCGATTTTATCATAGCTGTAATTAAGCAATTGTTGTCATTTGTAATTGTTCGATATTTGTGATAGCGAAAGTGGGTTCGAGGTGACAACTGGACGCCGGAACGTAGCTACGGTCACGGGATAAACGTTTTGCCTGACGAAGGTGTGGATCGGTTGTATCGTTCTCCCTAGAAATCACATAGAATTGTACTATGGAGATGTCGATATAATGGGACACGCGTTGTATTAGGAATCAAACTCCAGACAGAAACTGCCTAGCAACGGCGTTTGGATCTTTCTCGATGCTTCCAAAGAGTATACAACAAACTTTTGGCAGAAATTGCCTAGCAACGACGATTGGAACCTTCTCGATGCCTCCAGCGAGCATATAACAAACAAATACAGTCGTATAGCGAAAAAGATTTTCATCGGATATTCATTCGTGTGATCGCCTTGGAAAGTGATACATCGAGCAGTTTACCGAGTGTCTCAGCAATCGTATTTTTGTGTTTAAAATTATTCTACGCATAGAAAAGAGTTATCCCATTGACCGTGGATTCGTTTGAACCCAGGAACATCGTTAATAGTGTTAATTAAATTCATTATTCGAAAGACCTATTAATCGTTAATCTCATTATTCGTTAAATGTATTATTCGTAAAACATATTATTCGTTACTCTTATTATTCGTTAAACTTATTACTCTTTAATCTAATCATTAGTTAAACTTATCGTTTGTTAATCTTATCATTCATTAAACTCGATATTCGTAATATTTTGTAAAATCTTGTATATTCGCGTAAATATAATCTCTGTCACGTAAAACGATGGCTAACTCAAACGAAGAATCGTTACGCGCCTTAAATTCTAATGTTAACCCGACATATTTATTAAAATTACAATCAATTCTCGCGTTGAGAATCTCTTTATTTCATTCGACAGTTTTTCAGATTCTACCATCGTTCGCATGCTATGCTCATACGCGTTGTAAGCATGCAACATGTAACGTGGATTTCGTGCAGCAATTCGAGAACAATACGAGCGGATTAGGTACAACAGATGTTTGCTTTTTTCGAGATTATGTTATTTACTTTCGAATAAAAGAAAAGGACAATTTTCCGTTCCGTTTATTACGTTATATTATATATGTATTGAAGAGGTCGACAAATTATTTAAATGGTAAATTATATTTTGTCGTAATGATTTTTGCTTAACGATTTTACATATTGTTTATAGAAAAGATCGAATTAAAAGTATACAAAAATATCGGTAAAATTAAAAATATTAAAAACGACTAAAGATAAATAACACGGCTTGAACGTGAAATCAAAAATTCATAATGCATTTTTTCGGCTTTGTTTTCGAGAAAATCGACTTTGAATTTTCGCTCGGTACGCGTGCACTTCATCGCGTCTCGTTATAACGATGGAAAAATTAAAAAAAGATTTAAAAATTTAAAAAAATAACGTCAATCGAGACAACGATCTACAGTGAGATCCGTTATAACGAGACGCGATAAAGTGCACGCGTACCGACCGAAAATTCAAAGTCGATTTTCTCGAAAACGAAGCCTCGAACGAAAAATTTTTATTCTATATTTTCGACTTCTTTTTTCGCGTAGAATCACCCCCTTTCCGTTTGTACCACCAATTACCAACCACCCTGTGTATTTAATTGTTTACTCAGTGTTGTAATCATTCAATCATCCCATTATCTTAACCGAAATAGGGGATGGTCTGATCCGAGGCGTGGATCATCGTATCGTAACGAGAATTTACGACTCTCGTTGGCGCGTTATACTGCGAACACGTTTCCCCGCGAAGCGATCGAACAACTAGAATCTATTTTAAGAATTGGTAGATATTTAAGAAAAATTATAATCTATTATTCGAACAATTATATCCTAATATTATTAAATTATCGATTCCATCGCGTCGCATTTATTGCACAGAAGACTTCACGAATTTATTTTCAGAAGCATTTCAGGCAATCGTATCCTTACGTCTAGCTGTTTTCGAACGTAAAAGAAGTTTCATAAAATCCAATTTTCCTTCGAAATACTCGGCTCTACTATTTTCAAATGCTTTCGTTACGAATAATAGTAAGCTTCGTAACGATCGATCCTCTTTTCCCACAGCATACAAAAAATAATGATCTTCATTGCGATTAGAGTTGCGAGTTATCCCACAGGCGAACGACCAAGCTATACTATGTATGCATAAGTAGTTGAATCGATCTGCATCGGAATGGCGTGGCTCTATTGAAAAGTTTGTAGAAAGTGAAAGTCCCCCGCGGATATTCGTAAATTTCCTGCATCTGAATTTCCACCAGCTCTGGTTATCCACGCGTATGATTGAAATTGAAATATATCTTGCTCGTTGGAATTCCATTGCATCGAATATCGCTTGATTCCAGGCATACACACGTGCACAGTATGAACACTCGATGTCTTTTCAAGGTGAAGCCTTCCATCCGTACGTCTCAAGATTCTCCAATTGTGTTCCAATTATCCATTCGATCGAATTTGAATAAGCGCTGATCGACAGAGACGAATACGCATCGCGATCTCCTTCGCTCTTTGTTTCACCCAATTCCTTAGGTAAAATAAATAATCGAACGTTGTCGTCGATCGGACATCAACGCTGACAATTTTTGACGAGATTCTCGGTTAACGACATTCCTTTCGCTTTATCGTCCGATTTCTATCTTCATTCAGAATTATTTTATCTTCGAAAATTCCCCTAATTTGGCTCGCGTCTTCGCGAAAGATCCAAAAGAAATTTTTATTTGGGGGAAGGAAGCAAAGTTGCTCCGCTCCGTTCGTCTTATCTAACGATAAGAACACCGGCGCGAATCCAAATGATTTGCGATCGCGATACGAGTCGCCGTTCTGTCGATTCGTGCGTTTTATCGCAGCTGAATCGTCGTAGGATCGAATCGTTCAACGAAATTTCGGCTTATCGAGTCGCGCTGTGGCAGGCTAATTACGCGTAACATCACAAGTGCAGAGATGACGATAACGTCGACGGTGGATTTATCGTTTTATCTCTCGGATTCCCTCGGTCGAGGGGAATCACGGCCGGTTGAAAACTTTTCGTCACGTTGCACGGTGTTTCGATTACCCGCGGATTTTGTTGGCTGAACGAGAAAAAAAAGCTATTCTCCTCTTTCTTTATATTTGTCGAAACGAAACGGTGTTCTGGAAAATTGGACGTATCCACGTACATGTCGTATGGCTTGCCTGTAGAACGCGGAAGATTATCGCTACTTAGCGCGAAGCTGTCTTATCTTTCGTACGTTTCCCTGTCGAACGATCGTCGACCAATGATGTAAATATGGTTTCTGTTTGTTCTATAATATTTGACAAATAAAGACGAACAGATCGCTTATGTCACTACAATAGAAAACCACATATTAGCCCAGTACTCTTCAGTTATGTATCTTTGGTACGTTGCACACTTCTTTTTAGTTATCTTTGCAAGTGACGGCGCGCACTTTTAACATTCGACATCTTCTCGTTCCTTCGTCGAACGATTAAGGAAAAACGTGCTTGCTATTTACAAACATAGCGCGTACATTTTGCGACCGAGACGCTGCGTTGTAATTATATTAATTATAAATTATAAATAAATTTGCGCATCTTGCAATGAAACGAAACGACGCTATCAAGAAAGGTATCGATATTATCTCGAATTTAGACATTCGGTGTTTAAATCGTTAAACACTGATCCGTCTATTGAGATTGTCTTTTATCTGCCTCCAAGCTGAACGACTTTTTAACCGTTTCAGCACCACGCAGCGCGACCACGCTGTTTGCATACTGTGGCGAACTGTGCGTTATGTTTCATCACGATAGTCGATTCGCAACGCGCTCGGTTCCGAATGTGGCTCGTCGCCAGTCGTATCAGAGTTTCCTCTCGTAATTACTTCTTTTTTCAAATAATCGTAAATATCTTATGCACTCGCATAAACGAAAAAAAGAGCAGCGCGATCGTTATTTCTCGGAAATAAATGAACGAAACGCTATCGTGCTGCGTGACACGATCTGACACGAATTCTTAAAAACCCCTGCCACTGAAACGGTTAAATTCGTGAAAAATGTTATTTCTGCGACATTATCATAGTAGTTATCTATATCGAAATAAAGTAAATTCATTTTTACTATAACATTTTCGAAGAGAATGTAATATTGTACTTGTAACATGGGTTTTTCCCATGTTTCACCTTGATAAGCAATAATTGCTTAAGTACGCTACTTGAGGAACCGTTTCGGGTCGAAAAATATTTACAGCAATTCAGGGCCTTTCAGAAAAATGAGAGGTTCAATTTTAGAAGGGTTCCTTAGGATTATTACGAGCCCTATTAAATATATTATTTTTGAAATATCCTGCTTCGTTCCGAACAATTAATTTTCCAATTTCTAAATCTCTACATACGAGGGAATTTTCCAATTTCTAAATCCCTATAAACGAGGGAATTTTCCACTATGATTATGACGGCAATTGTAAACATCTGAATAACTGTGAATTATTGCACACCGTAGATTATAACAAATATCTTGATTATCGCGTATATGTATGTGCATTTACATTGCAAACTTAAAATTGTACTTCCTCTGGCCATCGATAAATTACGACAGCTACGGGTGGTCATAGAAAGCTATCAAAAAAAAAAAATTGGGAAATATTTGCGCAAAACACACACAAATATAAATTAATACGTTCGAATTTCAAATCGTCCTTTCGAATCGCATCGCAAGCAACGTAAGCTCTAGATATCGATGAATCTGGCGAACAAATCCGACTCGCGGGGCTTAGTACACAATCCTGTCTCTGCATAATCGTGAACTGCCGCGTGTGGTCAAAATGCACAGCGAAATGGAATTACGGTGCACGTAGTGGAAAGTGTGGAACAAACGGTAGCGAGAAGATAAGGGTTCGTCGATCGTATGGCGATTTGTTCGAAAAGTCGACAGCTGTAAAACGCGATCTCTGGCGTGCGGCTTTTATGCTTTTATAACGCTTCGTCGTCGTTGAATTTCTTCGTCGATTGTTTGCTTTTCGCCGTGTCTCTCCTTCGTTTTTAATCCTTCTTTGATATCTTGGACGTGATTTTAGGACTATTCGTAGATAGGCGTTATACGTGCTATGTCGTTGTGGAATTATTTGATTCTCTGCGCTTTACGCGAAGAGATTTTGTAGAGAGGGAAAAAGAAATGAACGATGAGATGGGAGAATCATTTCTTAACGATTAGACGATTATTAG
Source organism: Bombus vosnesenskii (assembly GCF_011952255.1). Classification (NCBI taxonomy): domain Eukaryota; kingdom Metazoa; phylum Arthropoda; class Insecta; order Hymenoptera; family Apidae; genus Bombus; species Bombus vosnesenskii. The sequence continues at coordinate 812,030 of NW_022882948.1, forward strand.
TATGATAATATAAAGATGTAATACGAGAAATAGTACATGCAATGATATGTTGATAAATAATTATTATAATTCTCGCATACGTGAAGCTACTTGGTAACAGAATAAAGAAACGCGTAATACATACATCGAATCTAACATCGCGTTCATCTATCGATACTTCATACACTCTACAGGTATAAAATCAATAAAGGATCATTCATTCATCATCAAATAAAGGATTATTTATCAATATACGAAGACATTAAACTCTTCGAGTATATGGAGAAGAATTTCAATGAATAGGAAATAAACAGTTTGTTTATCGTTATGTAAAATGGATATGCTTCTAAGACGTTCAGGAAATTCAGTAAACGAATTGTCTAAATAAAAATGTACATGCCAATTATCCCTGTTAATTAATCGGTCTTAAAAGATGAAATGAAAATAGAACGAATACGACAAAATATACTACGAAAGAACTACTATCTGTATATCGTACGCATCGATAAAAGGAATTTTGAGTTCTTGACATTTAAATGATCTTAACACATTTGCGTGCAACGTCCTACACGCCCGATGGTAGCAACTCCTCCGTCATGTTACCAGGTATATTTAATATTTACGACTAGCACGACTGCGCCTGTCGCGTTCCTGTTTCCATCTGAATTAGCAGAGATGCACGTGACATTATTTATGAATTGGAAACTATCGCTAATAAATTATATCCAATCACAGGAAATCGTATATTTCGGTGTCAACCGACGCGTCACCAGGCGATTAGGACACGGCGCGAGTCGTTCTATTTCAAGTGGAGCAGCTTGCTTAGAATTGTCGCGTCGTCATTGCGAATTTCGTCGGTTCGCGGAAGTACGGAAAAATTTAAGAGGCACGAGTCGAGCGCGCAAAACGTTCATTTCATTGAAAAACAGGCTCATGGAAAATTTGCGTACAGTGTAGAAACTAAACTAAACGATTTTAAGGGTTTAGCTTGCAGTTAATATCCGTGTAGCTCGTTTTTTGCTTCAAATATTCCCGATAATCTTATCTGATCTTTTAATTAGTTTAGTTAGTTTTAATAAATACAAAAATAAAAATTGCCCTTGTTTAATCATGGAAGAATTGTTCTTGAAGACGTAAAAACTTGCTCTTAAAGACATAAAAGGTGAAGCAAGAGTTTCTGCGATAATAAAATGTTGATAGTTCAAATAACGTTTCATTATGACACAGCAATTAAATACTCTCGATAGTATTTATTAAGTGATTTCTGTCATTATCAATGTCAAAAGCATCGAGTGTCGCAGACAATCGCTTATTTACTCCATTATCTTGTAGAGCGCAGAGCGTAGACGATCAACGTACAGCCTTGTTCGTTCTTGAGTTCCTCTTTTATCTATCGCTCCGCGACAAATGTCCTGTCCTGTGATCTTTCGTGCGATCAATCGTACATCGAGCATATCGCACGTGCCTTTTGTTCGACGATTTTTCTTGCCATTTTCGGTCAAATAAACCTACCGGAATATTAAATATAAGATAACATTTAAAGCGGAAAGACGAATTATTCTATCGATTCTCTGTTTTGAAATTTTTTACTCTCCGTTCTGAATTCCCATCCATTAAGTTCATTTCATCGGTCGAAATGCAGATTCTTAATTAATCGATTAATCTACTATATGTAAATTGTAACTTTTAGTGGAATTAAATGGAGAATCGTTCCTGGTCGTTGAACATTAATCAACAATTTTGTAGTAGAAACTTTTGTAATGGAATTTAAATAACGAGGCTAAAAATGATTAAATGCTGACAGTAATTATTTAAAATATTTAAGAAGAGCTCGATTTTTTAGAAATACGTTAAATTTCAAGATAAGTAAAAGCAGAATGACAAAATTAAATATAAAATGGCATATAACTTATCGAAATATAAATATCTCTATTGAACAAAGGTTGCACGTTTGCTTAATATTTTTCAAATGGTTTGAGCAATCAAATTGAATTGTTATTAGTTTCGATATATGTATATGTATAATTTTAATCGCCTAGATATATTATCGATACATGAGGCTCCGATCTTAATCCGGTAATGTGAACAGTTAAGTTGAAGTAGATTATATCGGTTAGAATAAATATTCTCGGGACGTACCGTCGCCAATGAATTCTAATAGAGTCGGTACCTATAGCATACGTACGTAATAATTTATATTAGATTTAATGCTTAAACGTCTTTTAATTCAGTAAATATGATTGCAGATAGATAAAAGAGAAATAAACAGGGGTTTGTTTGTTTTATACATGAAGCGTCTTAATTTAAGTTTCTTTAAGTAAATAATACCTAAATAATTGCGACATTTACTTCATCTTATATTTATTTATTTCTCAAATATCACTTTGTCGAAGAAGTTGCTACGAAATTTATAAAATGTGCCAACTATTTACCTTCTAATTATTTCGTTATGTATTACGTCACCTTCCTACAAATCTAAATTTTCATTTTTGCTGCATTTTTAAATCGTTAAATCGCCAAAGCGTTCCTGTATCTAGAAAACGTACGAAAGTGTTTCTTAATGGATACAATTATCGAAAGAATCGTATTCAATCAGCGAAACAATAAACTGCCATATATTACAAGATGATGCAATGTCGGATCTCTTACTGCAAATCAAAGGAAAGATTCACACGTACAAGCACGCCTTTTATCTATAGGTGAAATCTTCGTGACATTTGTATGTCGACATTCTCAGTTATTCCATTGTTTGAGAGATAATTTCAACCGCGTGTGCCTTGCAGTTTTCTGTAATAACCATAATGGCGCCAAATAAACCATTGTCTCGTTTAAATTCGTTTTATGACGTAAGGTTTGTTACATAGAAAAAAGAAAGCGCTGTATTATACTTCGAATACTCGATGTACTTTCGCGTATTGCGCGCATTCTGTGCGTATTTGCATCTTCTAACAATAACAATAAATAATATCGAGCGAAGTTGACACTACAGGTAGTTTTTATTGTTCACGATCACGCTTCGTTCCGACAACCACTTCTCCGGGGAATGACGTCACGGAGGAATGCAGCATCGTGATTGGTCGATCAGCTTGAAGCGTCACGGTCGCGTCGGTGGGGAAAAGAGCGCGCGCGACGAATTAAAGAGTGGGGCGTCTGCATGAGGAGGGCAGAGCTGTCTCGGCACTGTGCTATTTTCATCGGCGCGCTACTGCTGGCCCAGATTCGATTCGACCGTCTCGACGTGAACATCCGAGTTCTCCGTGAGTTCGCAGGGCCTCCCGGTTCTCTTGTATCATCGTTTACGACTATCTACCAAACATCCAGTTAATAAATCCAATAGTTATTCGTCTTGCCGCTGGTTGACCACGTTGGCCAACCTCTTACGCGTAAATCTTAAAATCTCAAGATCAGTTAAGTGATTGCAAGCCATGTACATATACGTGTGTGTATATATATACATATAGTAATACATATCTCGTGAAGTTGGTGGAAGTTCATCGAACGTATTATATTCGCTGGAGTGAGAGAGAGAAAGGCGTGTTTTTACGACCTGTTCCTACTACGGAATTATTGCGAGGTGAAATCGTGTACAACACGTAGTGTGCATTACACAGTGTGTATAAGATGTGACTACCGGCGTGCATCTTCACGCTGTTTTATCGAACCCACAACCGTGCAACGTGCAAAGCCGCGTCTCACAGTACTGGGATACAATTGTTCACCGTGATCAGGCTTGTTGTTAGATGACATTAAGGTACGTTTCTCTTGGTTACACTTTTTCTTTCGTTTTCCGATGCCAGAAATGTCACGTGGTCAGATATCTCCGTCGAATTATGTATAGTCGATACGGAAAGAGCGAGTGTTCGTATGAAAATAAAATCCTATGATTTTACAATGGGAACGTGTTTCGCTTTTTTTCTATTTTTATAAAGAAAACGTAATACGTTAAAAACTGAAGGGCAATTCTACCGAAAATACATGCATCTGTCGTTTAGCTAGACGTATCGTTAGAACGTATTTATCGTCGCTGCAAGTAAAGCTTAAAGGAAAAACACGATTTGATTAACCATTCGTTTCTTGGAACTTTTTTAGTTCAAACAAAAGTTTCCCGAGAACTCGACTTTCCTTATTTATCAATTAATTAGTTAATAATTTGTCGAAATACGCCTGTCGTACTAACTAAATCGTAGAAGAAGAAAACGAGGTACTTGATAATTTTCTGCTTCCAATATTCTCGTTCCAGCGTAAGTTTCTTGAAAGCTCGATTTTCCTCAAATTGTATCACGCTTTTACGTAGTAAATGATGTACATATTCGATGGCTCATTCACGGCTCGTAAACGGCAAACAGGTCGCACGCATTCCTTGGCATTGCGAGCGCTCATTAGCGTAAGCGTTGGCAAGCGACGATTATTAAGCGATCTGTGTGTAAATGCAAATACATTACAACATAAAGTCAATTCCGTCACGCGACTTTTTCCTCTTCTGGCGTACTACGTCTAACGAATGATCGGACGAGTGAACGTAATTCATTGCAACTTTTAGTGGCTCTGTTTCAAATCGCGCTCGATATTATCTATATATCGAAAGAATTTCAAAAGTTCGCGCCGTTTAACTTACGCGACCAAGTCAGTATTGTTATAGGAAATGATCGTTTTGCTTGTGTCACTTTCACGTTTAAAGGAATCACAGGAACAGCGTAAAATTATTTCAAGGTAGAAGGTATCTTTCTTTTGAAATATATGCGGTTTCTTTGAAATAGATGTTCGTTTCTATCTTATTTTATATTTTACGCTGTTCCTTTATGTTAAATTTATGAAAATAAGCATTACCTTTTACCATATCGAACGCTAATTTCTGTACCCGGACAATGCGAATTTAATAACATTATAAAAGGTGGGATTAATCAATTTGGCTTTCGAGGGGCTCGTTTATCGATCGATCGGGCCACGAATTAGTCCAGCATCGAAGCACAATCGTTCCGAGGCGGCATTTCTACTATTTTTATCGACAAGTTTTTCTCTAGGCACGTTGAACTTACGCGTGACCCGTAAAGGCTCGCTAGTTTCATACGTATCGTTTCAGAAATATGGACGTAGAATTGGATTTCCAAACTTGTTTGAAAGAATCTGAGAATCTTACGATATATACGAAATAATTGAAACGTATTAACGGCAATTTTTATGGATATTAACGCGATCGGAAATTCCGAAGATGTTAGATCATTGCGAGTTGCGAAGCTGTTTCGCGATTTTTTCTATCGATAGTGAAATATAGTGCAGCTAAGAATGCTGGGAAAGATAGCATTACAAAATATACAGATATTTCATAAACGGGAAAATTTTCGATAAAAGAATTACAGACTATTCGTTTATAATAAACAATTATTAGATTTTCATGCAATTTGATATGGGGAATCGTTCGTGCGTTTTCAACGGTTTTTGCATCTCTGTGCGAACAATAAAAAATATAAAATTGCTTGGTAATTATTTAAGTTTTTTAATCTATCAGTCTACTATACCGAATGCCAAAACCGTCATTACTTTCAATAGCTAAAATCTCAAATCGTGTTCTACGTAAGTAACCCTTTATCAGATTTTATTCGTCGGTATTAATAACTTGAAGGTCGGGTTGGTGAGAGTTTAGATCACGTTTTATGCAAATTTACAGAGAATGTGTTTTCCCTTATTAAACGAATCTCTCTCGAATTTGAGCAGAAGGCTAATTTAGATCAGGCTCTGTTGAAACTTGGGTAAAATGTTTTCGAAATGGGTCAATGCTTTCGTAAATGTTAGAAGTTTTGCTTTTACTTTTAACGTATCCGCTGCGAAGTTTCGACGTGACGGCGGCCATCCGATCAACGCGAAAAGTAAACGTTTCTTGTTATTATCGAGCTTGTTATACCGATCGAATTACGTGTTTATTTGTTCGCGTATGTTACAAGCAAGCCATCTATAAGGTATTATCTACACTCTACACGATTAAATTGCCTTACGCAACTCCCCGACGACGGTCTGTTGCATGTGTGTGTTCCTGTTTAAATCTTACGTGCTTTCCGATGATATTCTACAGATATATAGATATTATCAAAAACATTTTCGAACGAAATACATTGAGATTTGAACCGCGAGGGTCTCAGGAATTCGACAACCTGAAACAGAATTTCAGAGAACACGAGAATTTCAACAGATTTCACACTACGACAAGTTGTTCATTTTTTACAACTTGGAAACTCGAAAACCCGAGACTCGACGAATTTAGAAACCCGAAAAGGACGAAACGTCGCGACGTAAACTTCTTTCTTGGTTTACAAGCAACATTATAGTCGAGTAAGAAATTTATGTTTAAAAACACCATTTACGTTCGGAACTGGCTCCTCGTTTTTCGCTTCTTTTTTATTTATTTTTTTTTTCTCTTTTATTTCTTTTCGACACGCATACGAGAGAAATTAGTAAATCGCTGATGAAGGATATATTCTTGGAAACGGTGGATAAATGTATTGAATTTCATAGATAACGCGCACTTGGAAGGGATTAGACGCTCCATTATTGAAAATACGACTTGAGCGAACACATCCGAAGCGAGGAACGTACTCCGTTTTCTCGTATCGATGGTTTCATAGCGTTTGCAACTCTTTTTTTAAATGCTTGTTCGCGTCATAAGGCGCTCATAACCACCTTTTTTGCTATATAAACGTGCGTTTGCATCACGTAAGCTTGTAAAGAATATCGATTCCCTTTAATCTTTGCTTTCTCTTCTTCTTTCTCTTCTTCCCGCTAACTGGCGAGGCAAGCAAATGTTTTTTATAAATAAACCTCAGTATTTTAGAAGCATATTATAATAATAGCAATTAATAATAAAATTTACGATAATAAAAGTTTTATAATAACGGTATCGTATAGATCGTATTATTACTTTGATGTTGTTACGATCGCTTCAAAATTAACTTACAGTGCGATGTTGTCGAGTTACGAGCGACTACAATAGTAAACTGATTAGCTTTAAGGTATATAATTTTGATTCGTATTCTATATCTTGCGCGATAAGCGTATCGACAGCGTTAATCGCAGAATATGAATTGAAATTGAATACTCTAAAATTAAATAAGTTTACGCGAACTCTTGTGGCCGACCTTACGACCCGACGATACCAATTCAGGGTTAATGTCTCGAATATTTAATCTCCCTGAATAACATACATGTATCTTGATATTCTTTATTTCAATTCGCTCGTAGTATTCGTCTATTTTTCCAGATATTCGCGTATTCCTTGGTAATTAATATCTTGTAACCTGGCAATTAGATTAAATTGTTGGTGGTTTTCCAGCTCTATTTGAATTTCAATCTATTCGGAGATTGGCGAAGAGATTGAATAAGACGTGCATATTTGTTTTTTTTTTTAATGAAATTCGAGTCTTATTTATTTGTAGTTGAACGTCGTACACATGTCGAAAGTCTATTATCTAAATTCGACGAGATTACGTAATCGCGAATGACGATTTCCATGAAATTAGCATAAAATATTTGAATTGAATGTAATTAGCAGAGAGACTATGACTAGATCGGAGAGCGTGCAATCGATGGCACGTACTTGACAAGCGCGTGTGCAAGTGCAAGAGTAGACTGGCGAAAAGCTAGAAATATTTCGACACGGATTTCAATTTCGCCAGGGAAGAAGAATTTTCATTTCAAAGCGGAACATACAGTTACGTTATTTAGACTGCAGTGTAGCACGAATGACGTCACAGGAGGGACTCTAATCACGTTACACAATTAAATTCTTTGCTCTGTCGCGTTTTCCACGGAATTTCGTCCAAACAAGGAATACGCGGCTTGTCACAATCGTGTGACTCAGCCAGACTGCACGTAAGAAGGATAGAGAAATTATCTTGTCACATAGGCTTCATAAAGATAAGTATAATAAAAGAATCGTGCAACGTCCAATGTCACTCGAATTTCTCGCAAGTTCTAATTAAACTAGGAAAAAGATATTCCTTTGAATTATACATCACGGATCAGATGCTAGATCCGCGGCAGGAGAATTTTATTAAATCGTTTGCTCGTAAATTAATCCCATCTGGTAAGCCGTAAATTATCCCTTTCGTTCGTTTATTCGTTTACCGTTGAATTTTATTATATCGCTCGAATTCTACGATTTGCCTGCGAATTTTCTGCGTTTCGAGATATCCACCGTTTCCAAGAGGGAAATAAAAGGGAAGGAAGAATCGAAAAAGCATTATACAATGTTAAAACGACATGGCGTAAAATCCAATTACATTAAAGGCTCCTTGTACAGAGCCGCGTTCAGTGCATCTCGGGGCGGAAACGACGAGGCCACCTTGAAGCAACAGACCGAGAACACACTCGGTTACGTAGAAATTAGAGCTGTTACTATGCGACTTGTTGGGCACTCGGGTACTCGGCAAGTGGCTGGCAGAGTAAAAGAAATGAACGTGTATCCTAGATGCATTTTTTTAGTCGGACATTTACAATGTAAAGCGTCACATCTGTCAATTGCTGTGTAAAAGGTACAACCGTTAAACGAGCGATTTAATTGAGCGTTAATTCGTTCGTATCGATCAAATGTTCAGACTTGAACAAATTAGCCAAGTGGCGCGCGAATAATTCTGACGATGGTGTTACGGTCAAATCTCGCGTTATTCGTATCATCGAGTTTGATTGTACTAAAGAAGGTAGACATAGTTGGAAGACGTTGAGATTTCTAACTCGGATCATTCGAAGAGATTAGACGAAGCTGATCCGTAAAAAGAAAATTGCACAGATTTAACGGACTAAGAAAAGCGACTACAGTCGCGTAACTTAGATTCTAGCAGTTTACCGACAGTAATCCGATGACCTAATCAGACCTAGTGATCTAGTGGTCGAGTAAAGGTGCCAAGGAGAAAGTAGTTGAAAATAGTTGGAAAGAAACAGTTATACAACAAATAGCTGCCATTCCTAACGGTGAAGAAATGTCGTTAGAAATATACAGGGTGTCGCTGAACTGGCGGTACAAGTGGAAAGGAGGCGAGTCTGCGTGAGAAGATAAATGGAAAATCTAGAGTGGAATTTGTCCTATTGTCGTCGAGGAAACAGGGTTTAAAAATTCGCGCAACATACTCGAATTTGGCTAATTATACCGGGGCTACTATTTTATATTTTCCGCGGATTAATCGTTTGATTTCTCGTATTTTATTGTATAGAATTTTTATGAAAATTATCCACCGGTTTCACCTAAGAGGCTACCATCAAAGAAAATCGCACTCACGCGTATCGTGAATGGCATTCCATTTCAAAATATATCTTCCTTGTTTCAGGATTCGATAAAATCAGACAAATGTAATTTAAACGTGGTAATTAGGCGATAAAACTTTAATATTAAAGGAGAAAAATAGAAAAATTGTTTGCCACGATTGTTTACACGACGATATTAAAATAGAGATCAGAGTAAGATTTCCATCGTGATAACATTTAACAGCTAATAATATACAGGGTGGTTGGTAACTGGTGGTACAAGCGGAAAGGGGACGATTCTACGCGAAAAAAGAAGTCGAAAATATAGAATAACAATTTTTCGTTCGAGGCTTTGTTTTCGAGAAAATCGACTTTGAATTTTCGGTCGGTACGCGTGCACTTTATCACGTCTCGTTATAACGGATCTCACTGTAGATCGTTGTCTCGATTGACGTTATTGTTTTAAATTTTTTAATTTTTTTTTTAATTTTTCCATCGTTATAACGAGACGCGATGAAGTGCACGCGTACCGAGCGAAAATTCAAAGACGATTTTCTCGAAAACAAAGCCCCAAACGAAAAATTTTTATTCTATATTTTCGACTTCTTTTTTCGCGTAGAATCACCCCCTTCCCGCTTATACCACCAGTTACCAACCACCCTATATTTCTTATTTTCACTTTAATGCGATATTATTGAGCAGTAAAATTCTTCTGCGTGTAAACGCGGATAAAGCAATTTTCCCTAGAGTTTGTTTGCGACTGACAATTTTTAGCAGTTCGTTGATAAATATTTCTGGGCAACCGCATCGTATGGAATATATTAGCTTGTCCGAAAAGTGTCCTTCTTTCGCAAACGTGTTTCTTACTACAATGCACCGTCGTACAAACGTGAAACCAAGTTTGTGAAATGTCTCGGTGTTTATCAAAACAAAATGGATCGTACGTAATTCGACAAAACGATATAAAACATTGTGCGTCTATTATTTCCTAGTAAAACGAAAGAAACCTTTTGGACAACCTAATAAATGAAAAATATATGAAAACAAGATTACTCTCATAAATGAACGTCACAAGTCCGAAGAAATGGAAAGTTTGGTGAAATCCTTTCCTTTCGATATATCTTTACACGTTTTCTTAGAATCTGTCATTTTAATCGATGGCACGCGGATACCGCGTGGTCTTGGAAACTTTATAAATCGTGGTGAAAATATTGCCACTCGATCGATCAATTCAGATTCCTCGAATTATCTACTACCGCAAACTGGTTCGCGTAGTTTCTCGTTCGCTTCCGGACATGTCCGATGACATAATTTCTCAGTTGCAGAACCGCCGAACAACTTCTATCGACGATCAAACGTGCTAGAATTACGTAACTGTTGCTTAGACGGAGATTCTTATCGCTGGAATCGTTCGTGCGAGCTTTTTCTTTGGTTTGCGAGGTTCCATTCGAATTGTATCGACTTTGCGAAAAAACGACAACCATTTGAATAATTATTCAGCGAAGTTCAGCGAAGTTCGGTGGAAAAGAAAGAACAGAGTTTCGATTTCACTGTTTCGATTGTTATTTGCTTTTCAACGTTGTATTTCTGATCGTATCGTTCGCGTAAACAGATTCCGCATGTTCACGATTACCCGCCGAATATTTTTAATTAATCGATGAATAAGCGTACGTACAGAATATTTCGTTCGAAATGTATCGTTCGAGGATTGACAAATATTTAACAATATTTCAAAAATACACCAAGTAATACGAAACGGTATATTCGTGTCATAAAAAAAGAAGGAAAAAAGCTGATCGAGTAACGTTATTCTGGATCGATATCCGAACGAAATTCCGCTCTTTTTACAATAATTGTTAACCGTTTAGAAAAAACCGTGAAAACGTGTTTCGTATTTCACCTTGTACACTGACGTTCCACGAACGTTTGAAAATCCATCTGCCGTGAAAAATAAACCGTACGAAATACACGTGGCGTAATATTAAAAGCTGGCAATGTTTGACATTATAGAAATATTTATTACAAAAGTATCGGCGAGTTATTTCCTGAAAAAAGTCAGAAAGTGCAGAAAGAAGCGAGAAGAGAAAAAATGTTTCATCGCTGGTACGCTCAAAAGAGGCAATAAAGGTCAATGCAAATTCTCGTGCATCGGTTCAACGCTCTTCGTTCATGAATTTCCGCGAATACTTTAAAAGCGAATTTACGCGCGCGACAAAGAAGAGAAAGAGAAAGAGAGAGAGAGAGAGAGCGAAAAAAAGCGGTGGTAAAGAAATAACGGGGAGAATGAAACGAGAGGGCGAGAGAAGATCGTGCTTTTTATATTGTCACGCTAAAAATCTCGACTATCGTAGCCGGCTACAAAGGCGACAAAGCTCGCGACGGTCTTGGTATATTTATAAGTATCGAAGCACGAAGACGGGGGAAGATCGGTAAACACGTGCTTTCCGAATAAATATAGCGCGTTCCAAATGTCAGGATCATGTGCACCACGTTGAAATGCGAGTTCCCCCGGAACACGTCGCTGTTTTATCTTTCGAGAATATTGTAACTTTATCAGGTCTAATAATCGATTTCCGATAGATTAGGAAATTCCTGGAACGCGAATCGATTGATTGATTGAAGTTTCGCAAACATAATGCGGCGACAACCCTTCCTATGCGGGGAAATTATTGTTTTCCTCTCGGCGCCTTAACAATGTTCATCGTGAAAGCTCAATGACCAATGCTGTTGTTTCGAGCTTTCTGATAGAAAGAATCGCATCAATTTCTGGCGGGTAATTTCGAAATTACAATTTTTTAAAACGCACGCTTCCGACTGGAAAATTTCGCTATATCTTCGACGGTAAATATTTGGAAAGTCGCAGATTTGCCAAAATTAGAACGTTTCGATGAACACATTTGGTGCATAAAGTGTAGTTCGTACGTGCAACAAGTTTGCGAAGTGTAAGAGGCGCGGCAAGTTTGATCCGTACAAAGTTGAGAGATTACTCACGCTGTATGTAATTTTAAGCGCTGACCTCGTGTTGGGTTCAAGTTTCGGCGTTCTCGTATTTCGAGATATTTTTTAAGAAACGAAACCAGACACGCTGCGATATCGATTTTTCGGACATTTGCTTGGGTCGTTATGGAAAACGTAAAATATGCCATTCGTTTGCGATAACTTGCTCCAGATCTGTGAGATTTTGGGAAATCGGTGTCATATTACGGGACGGAAAAACAATTCAGCTTTCTAGTTGAAACGTGCGAAATTTAAGTTAGAAATATAGCTCTGCTTCTAAATTTGAATAATTTTGCCGATACGTTTCACGGTGTATTAAGAACAAATTAAATTGTGGAATAAATTCGATCGTAACAAAAGTGTCCCTAATATGCGTAATGAAAGTTCAAGGTTTTCTAATTTGATAAAAGTCGATCAGCCAAATCGAAAGATCAGACGGTAAGATACAAATTTCTAAGTTTATCGCCGTAATGATCTTCGAATTCGATCGATTCGATCGATTTTTTAATTCGTTGGTACATCGTCGACTCAATTACATTTACGTGAATGAATCAACTGTTCAAACAGATAAAGTTCACGCATATTTCGTACGTAATGAATAAAAGTATTTTTGGAATAGAGATTATATGTACTTTTATCAGCGAAATGACTCATCTCTGATAGATTTGTTCCAAGCTTTACTAGCAAGTGTTTCTAAGAATCTGTAATGACTCGGTACTTGATATATTTGTCGTCTGATTATATTCTATTTCTATCGCGTTGCTTAATATCGCTAGTATCTTTGCTTTATTTTTTCCCCAAGTTCTATCTCACTCGATGGTAATTAACGTTCTTTTAGAATTATCCTCGATTATCTTTCTTCTGAAACGAATATCGAAAACTGGAAAACTTAATTTCGCTTTTCTTGCTGTGATTGGCGTTCCACTCGATTCTAATCTTCGATCTTGCGGACTATCTTGATATAGGCGGCGAACTCGTTTATTTTTCGCGCAAGAGAAACGCTATAGAGTACAATGCATATCTTGAAAGAAAAAAAAAAAAGAGGGAAAGAGAAAAGTGGGGAAAGGCGCCGATAGACCGAGCACTCTGAGAGCTAATCTAACTCTGTTGTCAGGCTGGTGTCTGCTTCAACATTTTTACGATCGTCGTTCTCTCATCGAGCTTATCTGTGCGATCGCAAAGTTGAAACCGAAACCTCCAAGCCAACATTTTGTCAGCGTGCCGTGCATTTACGATTTTTTTGCAAGTCTAACGTAACGCTTACTCATGGTCACGACCACGGTTGCCCGATTCTTTCGTCTCGTTCCTTTCGTCTCGAAAAATACGCGTTTCGACGATATTCTGATCTCTTTGTTACGATTCTTACGTCGCTCTGCTATTAGGAATCTTAATAGGTACGAATATCGACGAATATTTTGCAGCTTATATCAGAGGAGAGTGATAATGGAGTAGCATTTACTTTTCTCATAAATAAACTGCAGAAACGTGTGCAAATTCGTGCTTCTACGAATGGATATAATTAAAGAAAATGAAACCTAGGACGGAGAATATGTCTTTACCTATTTTATTATAACGAGCACTATACTTGCCATGTTTTACATACTTCTGCAAAATTCATTTATCAACGTTATACGCTTCTTGTTTCTTTTTTTTTCTTCTTCTTCTTCTTCTTCTTCTTCTTTACACTCTCAAATCTCTCGTAAATGCATAAGAAGCTGCGTTCTAGTCGCGAGATGTTGTTCGCAACAGAAACATATTTTCTGCGCCAATAGAGCTATGGAAGCACAGTCGGTATCATCACATCCGCGTTTCAAATAATTCGCTCTCCCATTGAACCGGCAGAAAATTTCCTTTCCATAATAGACGATCGCTGTTTTCTTTCTTGTTGCCTGATAAACTCGCCGGCGATAGATGATACGCGCGATGACTCCTGACCCGCGATTTCTCTTGTCTCGCGTTTATTGTTACACGCTCTCGCGTACAGTAGACTCGCGCACCGGCTGCCATGTCGCGATAATTAACAATGAATTTCCTTGTTTAGCGTACGATCGAGAGCCGTTCTGCAACGGTGACTTTCTCGAACGAGAATCGGCGCAAAATTGTGGAAAGTCGCCCCGGGTTTCGTATCTCGTAGCAACAGGAAATTCGAATCGATGATCGTGCATCGGCGTTTTCTCCTCTGTAAAACAACGATTTTACAAGAAATTGTGAATTCGCGTTTTCTCTTCTTCTGCTTCTTTTTCTATTGGTATTTCGTGACTGGATCGTAGACATTTATTTGATCTACTAAATGTTACAGCGATTAGGTACTTTAAATATTCTATGGAATTTTTATATTTTTCAATTTTTTAATACAAATAAATGCGTAAAAATCCGCGATCTACTTGCGACAAAATCGACGTCCATACTTTCTTTTACCTTTTTCTTTTAAACATTTCCTTCTTAGATAACTTGACCGCTTTCGAGTATATTAAATATGTAATCTGGTCATTTTGTTGGTATTTGCTGTAATATCGTCGACGATACGTCGATAACACGAACAATCGGTTGTCATAATATTGTTTTATGAATATCGTCATGCTATTATGAATAATTGAGCTTGAAACGTTAGCGCTATTGCCATATTAATGAATATTATTCTGCGAAGCATTTTATTCTAATTTTACAATCAGTCTTGTCATCGTTTAAACGCATCAACAGGTAGATTCACCACAGAGTAGTCTTAGATAGTCCGACACGCAATATGTATAAAACTCAAACAGTAAACAATCATTTATTTGCTCCTTCATTCGCCAGTTTCCTCGAGTATTTTCAATTGCTAAATAGCCATTTAGATTATAAGGAAACGCGTGAACGTATGAATTTCGTAATTTTGTAAATTCATAGTATTCGCAACTTCAAAATATTCTAAACAAATTTCAATGATGCAACGTGTTAAAAATTTATTTAACTTTTGCCGTGAAAGTATCTAAGCGGAGGCTATATATTTGTTGCGAATATAATAAATATAAATATACAATTATAAATACGATTATAATTGTAATTATAATATATAACACAATTATATAATTGTAATTAAAATTGTAATGCCATTTTGATCTAACACGCAAAATAGGCGAAATTAATTTCTACAAATATCCAGTCTTGTTATAAATAAATAGTTAACGGGAAAACTACAATTATTACGTTGATTGTGAAATTACTATGAATAATAACGATGTTTGTGATCCAATCTTAACCGTGCAGAGTAAACGTTCATTGTTCTCTAAATTAATTTCGTCGGAAACAAAAGCCTGTTCGAAAGAGAAATTTTATTTCACATTTTCAAAAGAAATATCCTCCCTTTCGGTTCGCCGCTGTCCATTAAAACAGGGTGTCCTGAAATTGTCGCATAAAATTGCTCGTACGAATTCTATCGCAACTTTCATTTATAATAATGCTAATAACGTTGACTTTTTTTATAGCTAATTTCTTACGAATATATTATATTACACGAACTTTCCATTTATTCGTGTCATTGATTTCTAACTGAAACGTTAATTGGTCTTACGTGCCCAACAATACGACGAACGTTTTACGTTACATTTTCAAATATTTCTACACTTTATTTTTCTCTTTTACATTCTTAATGTAATTTATAATGCAATTTATATAATGCAACGAAATCAGGTTTTCTATATCTATTTTCTCAACTCGTTGTAGTAAAATAATCTCAAAATAGTCGGATAAAACTTTCTTTCAGGAGACCTCGCGAGTATTTTTCGTAAATTCTTTTCGACTGTAGGGTCTAATATGCAAAATAATTCCAACAACTACATTCGGTTTACTTCTATTCGTCGTGCGACAAATCGGTTTGCACCGGTAGAATTCGTAACAGTCAGGAATTGACATGACGCGCAAACATCGTCGATTTGTCCATCACAGTTACGGACTGTGACCACGTAAGAAGTTAAACGTAGTGTAAGCTAACGCTGTAATTAATTGTGCCATTTCGTCGATTACCGTTCCATCACGTGGACAATGTCCTTGCCATTCGTCCACGATGCACGCAACGATGTCAACTGCGCGAATTATCGTCTGACATAACAACGAAGATATTTTTCTTTATATGTGCTCCGCTGTTCGAACTCTCTGCCAAATAGTTCTACTGCCAATTTCGGAATCGACTGCGACATGATCACTTTTTTTCCTGAGGAAAAATGGTTTGTTCACGCTGGCCCGAGACTAGTAGCGCGATGAATTTAAACGGAAACTGTGTTAATTATCTTTCATGCCTGTTATCGTACGATTTTCCAACTAACTCGACGAACGAATACGATCAATTCGTAATATGCCGAAGGAATTTTACGGAACGTAATATTCTTTTAATATCTTCGATTCGCTATGTATATGTGGTTGAGTAAAAATGGCCCGACCGAGCTTCCTAGCGTCAGAGAAGAGCCAAAACGTCGAGGCTTCTTTACGAGTTAACGAATTCGTTAATGGTGAATTGCACGACGGTAGGAAAACGAGGTGGAATGTTGACGTTTAAAGCGAAACTTAAATGGTAAACAGGCGGCCGGTCGAGTACACCTATATTTATAGTTGGCTGCTTGGGCTTAAAATATCGCGGTACAGTGAAAACGCTGACAGGCAGATAAAGTGCAACGCGTACTGACAGCTTAAGCACGGCAAACGGTAAATAAAATTCTATTTGCCGTACCGTCATTGAATTCGGCTCGAATTTACGCATTTGTCTTGCGCTTAACCGATGAGTTTAATTAAGAGGCACGAACAAACATGACTCAACGAAGTACGAAATGGCCTGTTCCCCAGACGCGCCACGAGGAAAACTTTTCCCGTAGAATCTCCATTTCTATGAAGCTCTTTCGATTTCCCGATTCACGCTGTCCACCGCTGTGTAGACGATGGATTTTTTAATCGAAAATTCGAAGATGCAAAAATACATAGGGCGCACGTAGTATGCGAAAATATATAGAACATTAAATGCCAATAGATAGGTTTTAAGGGCATGGATTTTAGGTTCTGGGTTTTAGGTTTTGAAGATGGCAGATTCGTAAGCTTGGTGTTTCATGAGAAGCAACGTTTGCGTCGAATAACCGTAGAGTATGAATGGAGAAAATAAATAAGACAAAAGAGATAGAAAATATAAATTGAGCTACAGCGGATAAAAGAACGTTTAAAATTAACGCGCTATGAGTTTGAATAATTTTTATATTAACGATGTTTCACGTTTATTTGTTGCTCCTATTAAGTTTATTACGAGTCCATTTCGTAAAATTATAGAAATTGTCCTTTGGCCGTCACTGTAAGCTGATTTAAATACAAAATAAGAAGGTTCGAAATGATCATCATTGACTCAAGAATCGATATATTATCGATTGATGAATCTATTGAAGCGAGCAAAGATACCCCATCCGCGTTGAAAATTCCACAGAAATGCAGTGGCTCTTTGGGAAAAAAGTTCTTCACATTTTGTCACGTGTTTTCAGTTGGCCGTATTATCGCCGAGAAAATACGATGATGGATCGACGTTATATGTTTGTTCACGATCGATCAGCCAACAATGGCTCGTGGTTGATAAAAAAGAATTTGGCGCGGCGATTCGCAGAAATGTTCCCCTGTGCCGCAATTTCGCAAACGACTATGCGCTTGATGGAAATTTATTACGCGAGTCCTTTGTCTTGCCCGCTTGTACATTCCAAGTATGTCGGCTCCTAAATCGTTCATGATGTATTGTTGAAAATACATTCAGAAACACGCACGTATTCGTAAGAATTAACATTCGAAAAAGAACAATACATATAATATACAGGGTGGTTGGTGGATGCTGTTGCTCAGAAATATTTGTCAACGAACTGCTAAAAATTGTCAGTTGCAAACAAACTCTAGGGAAAATTGTTTTATCCGCGTTTACACGCAGAAGAATTTTACTGCTCAATAATATCGCATTAAAGTGAAAATAAGAAATACAGGGTGGTTGGTAACTGGTGGTACAAGCGGAAAGGGGGTGATTCTACGCGAAAAAAGAAGTCGAAAATATAGAATAAAAATTTTTCGTTTGGGGCTTTGTTTTCGAGAAAATCGACTTTGAATTTTCGCTCGGTACGCGTGCACTTCATCGCGTCTCGTTATAACGATGGAAAAATTTAAAAAAAATTTAAAAATTTAAAAAAGTAACGTCAATCGAGACAACGATCTACAGTGAGATCCGTTATAACGAGACGTGATAAAGCGCACGCGTACCGACCGAAAATTCAAAGTCGATTTTCTCGAAAACAAAGCCTCAAACGAAAAATGTTTATTCTATATTTTCGACTTCTTTTTTCGCGTAGAATCGTCCCCTTTCCGCTTGTACCACCAGTTACCAACCACCTTTTTCACGTGTGATTTGTAGTATCTTTTTACTTTTAAGTATCCTTAAGCTTTTACAATAATACGTTTACATTTTATTATACTTCTCTTGTTTTACGCCGCGTACGGCACTACGAAGACTCAGAAACGAGATGCACGAGAGCAAACAGCGTTCAAAGTTGGAAATTGCATCGACCGCTAACGCAATTACGAATCAAACATCGGTGGAAAGAAACGGACTGATTACAATCCGACACCATAGCCTGAAATACGTTTGTTTCGCGTGGTTTTCCTCTTTATGCTCGTAGAATCTTGATGCGAGATCAATGTTTCAATTTTCGAAATTGCAAATGGCGATATAATTTGCGTGTCCGGATCCAATTCGAAATATTCATTTTGTTCGTGAAAATGTTCTCTTTCCCCGTTGCCTGATGCGATAAGATCGAGTTGCAATAACAATTTTATTCTTGTCCAATAGTTTTCATTTGCTTGCATGACGTAATCGTTGCTTTAACGCGTTTCTTATCAATTACCAATAAAGAGATGCGTGCAACTTCATGCTAGGAAAATTGCACGAGTTCCAGCCGTGGCTGAAATATACGAACGTTTCCGAGTGTGTCGTATGATGTATGCTTCTGGATAAATTCGAGTTCGCGTCGAAATGAAAGTTCTCTTTTACCTTAGGACTTTGTTGGCTGGCGTTCGAGACTTAGACGCCAACCAACGACAAAACAGCAAATTGGTCGGAGTGATTAATTGTTCTAAGAATTCGGATCGCCTTGCGGTTCCTATTTTACGGACAATTGCTATCACTTGGTAATGACGAAACTTTTTGAAGAAGAGCTTTATTGGTTTATAGCAAGTGTACACAGGATTATTTTTAGTACACATTTTGGTGTATTTGCGTGAATGCGTGCATCGTAGTATCTGATGTCGAAAGGTAGAAGAAATACGAAGCTGTTTAGTTACAAACAGAATGAAAGAGAGTAAGGAAGATTGCACCTGCGGAGTCTCTGACGCTCCATCTCGGCAACGCTTCTTACATATACATTTCAAATAGATATTCCATGTTTTCACTGAATATACGTTTACAACAGATAATATCTTGTAATTTCTGTATACATTTTCGGATTTTTACGAAATTTCACCAATATAACCGTGACAGTGGTGTCTCGTTAACGTATTAAAGAAATTTTAAAATGTCTCGTACATTTAACACATACAACATAGACGTAAACGTCCTTCGTGGTAAACGTTGAAGTATTTCCAGGAGCGTATGCGCAAGAAATCGTTTAAAAAAAGAGCTTCCACGACGAATTACAATCTCAGTATCTACGCAAAGTCCACTTTGCTGGCGATTTCGCTCCAAAACGGAAGTTCTTATCGCTCATCGATTTCTATCGGATCACGACCACGTTGATAAGCGGAAAAAGAATTCCGCTTCCAGGAAGGGTGGGTTATTCTCTGTAATCGCAAAGTAAGCTCGCAGCATAGTAGCTAGTATATTCGTGGCCGATTCAATTACTCTACTTAGAAGAACTACTTAGTAGAAGAAGAAGAAGAAAAAGAAGAACTCTACTTAGTAGAAAATAGAAACGTGAATGTGAAATATGTTCGATTGACTTTCATGGCGCTTTTAAGGATTGCGCTCTGTCAATACTAAAAAGACAAATTTTTCATTCTCTTAATTCTTTTACTATTCTGCATTCCAAGTCCGTAGAATATCGTGGTGGGGCTAACTTGTCAAAGTTAGAGTGACAAAGAAGTGATGGGGAAGTGTACATCTTAAAAAGAGAGGATTCGTAACAGAAACACTTGTTCGTGTTTGTTTTCTCACAGGAAAGCGAAAGAGTGCTTCTTCAGCTTTGCCTGATAAATCTATTTCAACTTTTTAAAGATCAAATATTTACTATGTTCTATGAACGCATCTCTTAATTGTCGCTGAAGAATTACATCTAATTGAATTATGAAATTTATTAAATCTTATGCAGCTGTGACAACAAAAGATTCTATTGAATTGATCAATTCAAACAGTTCGAGTCAAGCGACGTCCTAAGAAAACAGTTAACGTAAAACCGAAACATTGAGAAATCGCGTGAATCGATCAGACTCGAGATATTCTTTAACCTTAGAAAAATACAATTGGCTCGACGGTGTCTGAAATAACGCAACAGGGTTGCATTTCTCAGTGTAGTTTCTTAATTCCAGTTCCAACGTATCTCCTTAATTTATACGCTCGTGTATAATAATTCGGTCACGTGCCCGTGTGACTTATCTTTCTCAAACAGGGAACACCTGTATCCATTCTGCACGCTTCATTGAACTTACATATTGCTTTCCCGTGATAATATGCCCCGCCTTGTCTTGTGTCTAGACACTTCCAGAATTTTAGCGGGTAAAATATTATATAGCCAATGAAAACGAGAGGGACGTTTTGCGAATAAATATTTTCCACTCTTTGTATCCCAGAACGAAGACCGATTCCTCTGGAAAACAGATTGTCCGAGTTTCTGTACCTGCAAGAGGCCAAGGAGTTGATTTTTATCCAATTTAATCTCATTTCTAGGTCATTAACCTAAACTACTCCCAAGCAGTACAAAAGTGAGGTTAGGTCGGCCGTATGTTCTTATGCGTCAAGTATTTGCACCTTAACCTAAAATAACATCACTGGATTATATATGATTATAATAATCTGTGTTGGATTAATAAAACAAGATATTCGATGTTAATTCTGTTCTTAACGTTTATCTATGAAGTGTTAAAGGCTTGACCATTAAAAAGTTAAGCAGTGAAAATGTCAAAAAAAGACTCGCGAATCGTAGACGATTTCTCGATTCTGCAAGATTTATTATAGTTCCGGGATTAAAGTAAGTGCATACATCGAAATGGGGAGAGGGGAATGCACAACGATGGCGAGTTTCACTTGTCTCGGATTGCGATATACGAGTGTAAAAAGATGAACGGTGCCCGCACGGCGTGTTCGTTTTCACTAGGGCTAACGTGTTCCGCGCTGAAGTAGGTTTCTAGGTTGATTTCAGTGAATCTTTTTTTTCCACCGACGCGACGCTCCACCGAAGGTGCTAACGGTAAAACCACGTATACGTGGCGACCTCTATACATATCTCATTCATCGACACAATTTACCTTTTTAAATTCACCTATTATACATATACATATTTCCAAACACGATATATTCTGGTTACTTTTGTAAAAATAATATAGTAAATGGAAGCAAAATATTTCAACATTAAGTACTGACATTATATAATCATAATATAAAGCATACAAAAATCTTCAGAATATTATTGGAACTCGGATGGTCACTGATAAATCTTTTTAAACCAAGAAATTGATTTTCTTTTTTCGTTTCTTACGAGGCTAGAACATTCTAATATTTCTTAAATGTTTCATGATTGATCGTATTCTGTTTATGTTCTCTGAAGATTTGTGTATGTAAGTCCTGGATTAACAG
The DNA here is from genome assembly GCF_011952255.1 of Bombus vosnesenskii. Taxonomy (NCBI): domain Eukaryota; kingdom Metazoa; phylum Arthropoda; class Insecta; order Hymenoptera; family Apidae; genus Bombus; species Bombus vosnesenskii. The sequence continues at coordinate 834,060 of NW_022882948.1, forward strand.
ACGAGGCAGATTAATTTATATAAATAAATTAAAATCCAATTAGTTACAATTCGATTAATGCAATATTAACATAATCCGATTAATATAATGGAAACTTATTCATGCAATTAATGAAATCGCATATTGATTCAAGAATTCATAAATATTTATGAATTAGACAATGAAAATCAAAGATATTTAGCAGAAAATTGGAATAATCATGCTTTCTAAAAGATATACATAAAAAATGGTTAAAATTAGTCGCAAGGAGTAAAAAGACCCTACAATAGATCTTTCCGTTTCATTTATCTCATCTTACCACTATTTCCATTATTAATTAAAAGATTATTTATTGTAATATTATTTCTTTTCATTTATTTCATTTCGGCATCATTATCCTTACCTGAATATTTAAAAAATTCTAACGCGACGTTATTCGTTAAGGCTCCCTGATTTCTATCACGTATATTGTGTCTTAAATCAATTCATCTAGAAGTAAAATTGTTACAAATTTATTTCATTCATTCAATCAAAGTTGACGTAAGAATTGGTTACCTTTTCATTATCAATTGAGAACGTCGAAAGGGCCGACGTAAATTGAATAATAGACGTATAGGGTTGGCAAGATGGATTCGACCTTGAAGCGAGCGCATTGCGAAGCGTGGAGTCGCGTTGGTGGCTGTTCGTGTACCGGCTGCCAATTATTCTGGTTATTCCGGTACGTCGATCTGAGCGCTCTCACTTTTTCCTATCCGTCATCGCAGTTTGAGATGTTGCCGGCGTCTTCTGCTTCGGAAGCTTTCGTTACGTAAAAAGACGATTTCGTAAATCGTCTCGACATCCTGACGGAACGACGCGCCGCGCTATTCGTCGTGTACCCCGAAGTATCGACGCCTATATTTGTTCGATGTGCGTTTCAAATTCACAAACGTCCGTAAAGAGGCGACTGTCAGTCGAACGTATTTTCATTGCGCGATACCGACGATTGGCGTCGATACGTAACTCATTCGAGTAAATAACCTTGCTCTCGTGGAAAAAAAGCGTTCAAAGTGTAAATTATAAATTATAAATATCGCATTAAGTTGTGATACAGAAGTGTCGATCGTATTAAAATATATTATTGTGTTTCAATATTTCAGTACATACTTCCGTACTTACCTTCGCTTGATGAAAAGTAATTACAGCGAGAAGGTTTGAAAGACAAACTTTTTAATGTTGCTTTTTATAGAAAAAAATTTCACGTGTTCGATTATTAGTAAAAGTAATTTGTAGGAAGCAAATATGGCAGAACATATCTCTTTCTGCGTGCGTTCATATGTGAATTAAGAATTTTGATAAAAAATCATTAACGTAAAATACTTCAAATTAAATTCGAATAACGTGAATTCGATTAGTGAACGCGTTCTCGGAATGTTGACCTAGACATTTCTATTTGCGAGCAGTACAAATCCTTAAAACCAGATGCATAAAATGACGGAAGCACTTCTTCGAAACTAAACTGTCTGTTTCGCTTGGCATCTACGCAAAACTTTCGTGCCAAAGATAAGGAGAAAAGTCTTCTTTCTTCGGCGCTACTTGAAATCTTTTGAATTCAACACATTCAACAAGATCACGCGCAACTAGCGCCACCGATAAATTTAAAAGATTTCAACGCGACGTTAGTTTTACTTTTTCCTTGTGAACATACCCGTTTCTGTTGCTTATAATTAAATTGTAACTAAATGATCTAATCACAATTCATACCGTATAATCTATATATTTCGTAATAATATTTATATTCACCTTTCTTTCAATTTTTTAATTGTATGCAATATTTTTCCATGTTACCATTTGCAAATAATTATTAACTAATTGAAGAAATCGTATAAACGTAATTTCGTTTCGTAATCGAAATTTTTACGAAACACGTAACCTTACTACTTTTATGATACAAATTTGAGAAAAATACGGGATAAAAATTAAACTTTGTATTTTTCGCAAGTATTCTCTTGCTACTAGTTTAGCATTTTTGAGTTGGAATATTGATTAATTAACAAAACATAGATGAATAGAATTTTCTAAGATGCGTCATAGTCACAATATGCATATATACTTCGTATCCTGGTTTTGCATACAAGCTTTACCTCTAATCGATTTTACTCGAGCTTCGAGATGTCGACTAATGTCATTATGACAACGCAGATCCCCTGGAATTTGCGTAGTCGAGCAAACTTTTTTTCAGTGATAGAATTTGGTCTGCTGCATATTCGTAATGAATTATCGTGACAAAGTATTACGACAATTGTTTCGGATTTTTTGGGTGAGAATTGTAAGAATATTTATTACCTGTGCGGATACTTATGAAAATTGGCGCAAGATTTGGCACGTGTCAAACATTCACAACTTGTAATCGCTTTCTTGTTGGAAACAAATCGAAAATATCTTACAATGACCTGACGTAAAATCTCCGTTACTTTTATAAATATATCATTTTGCGTTTATTATTTTTTGAAAAATGCGTACGTCACGTTTTGTCTTCTGGACCTAACCTTCATTCATTTTACACGGACCAAATATTGTATAAAAGCAATAGTTCTTCAAGAAAAATTCAAGTAGAAAAATTAAATATATGTTTCTTTATAATATAATTGTTAATATATAACATAATTATGAAAATTGTGTTTATGTTACAGTTTCCTGGTGAGTGCATCCTCACATACATGGAGTTTCAGCTGGATAGTGCAGAATACTGCCAGGCTCAACACAAATAGAGAGACACGCCCAAATACCCTAGAATCTGCTAGGTACTATTAAAACAGAAACAAGGAAAGAACATCTTAATCAGGCAAAGAAAAATTTTTTAATACTGGGATCATTGCCTCGAAGTCAGAAAATCATCAGCTAGTCATCACGCAAAACATAGAAGAATTAAATAGACTCAATTGTTAATTTACAATATTAAATGCAAGCATTGTAGTTACTGAGCGCACCTGATCCAGGCGCAGCCAGTGCCAAATAGGTAAGCATCAAAGTCAGTGATTTTTGCTATATATAAGCTGGATCGTGCAAGGGTTGTCACAGTGATCTCTTTTCAGATAATCTTCCGAATCGTAGTCAAGGATCCCAAGTGGGAATCGATCGCATATCAACAACGCCTAATGTAACGTAGCCCTCACCTTTTCAGCGAAATTTGCACCTTAACAACCCTCCTTGAGGTCTACATGTGAACCCATTGTTCTGTCCTCTGTAAAAAAATAACAAAGTATTCAATTAGTTAAATGAAAAACAACTTTATAAGACTGACATCTATGGGCTAAGTTGTCAAATTCAGCCTTTGTTGCTTCATATAGTGTGGCACATTGGAAAAATAAAGAGAAACAGTGTCGTACAAAATTATTAAAAACATAAAACTTAGAAGGATAAAAGGAGTAGGAGTTTTACACCACTTGTTGTCCAAGAAGGAAATGAGCAACATGAGGGTAAAGGATATCAGACCAGAACCCGCCGAGATCGAATACAAAAACATGAAGTTCCTTATTACTGATCGGCCCAATGATCAGACCATTCATACTTTTATTCAAGTACGTTTTTCACTTTTTTTCACACACAAATATTAATAAACCGTAGTACGATATAATAAACATTGTTCTTCTAACAGGAACTGAAAAAGCACAATGTTAAAGAAGTAGTGAGGGTCTGTGAACCAACGTACAAAGTTGAGGAACTTAAAACAGAAGGGATCAATGTCATAGACTTGGTATTTGATGATGGCACATTTCCACCAAATGAAGTAAACATTGTTTTGATAGTATTCTGAAAGTAATCACACAATATAATTTATTTGATTTTAATAACACAATTTTGATCATAGGTCATTGATGAATGGTTTGAGCTGCTAAAAAATCGATTTCGCGAGTCTCCTGATGCATGTGTAGCAGTACATTGTGTCGCAGGACTTGGTAGGGCACCAGTCTTAGTTGCACTTGCCCTTATTGAGTTGGGACTTAAATATGAAGATGCAGTTGCACTAATTAGGGAGTAAGTATATATTCATTCTGATTTATCTTTATGCCATTTCTTTATATATGAGGTAGATATAAATGTTGTTTACTTTTCCAGTAAAAGACGAGGCGCTATCAACTCAAAGCAGCTGGCCTATCTCGAAAAGTATCGTCCCAAATCTCGGTTGAAGCTCAAGAATGGACAAAAGAACTCCTGCTGCGTCCAATAGATCAAACGATTTCTTTGAAAAGTTACTAATTCATACTGATTGGTATACCTAATTGTATAGGTTTTCGCGCCTGATAACAAGAGACATACTGTATCAACTCAGTTCTGAAAGGCCTATCAATGGAAATGCAACTGTACTTATGTAACAATTTTAATAGTATATTTTGCACCGTCTGATTCTCCAGCATAAATGAAGCAGTTCAAGAGTAAAATAAATTGTGTATCATTATTTGCACTCTTCTTTTACGAAATTTTTGTATTTATTTTTGATACTAAATTGATATAAAATATTACAGAAAAGAAAAAGCCTTCTGAACATGGTATGAATAATAATAAAATTCGAATGGATCTGATCGTTTGTATAATTAATAAACAAAAAATGTAATCAACTTTAGTCACTTTAAGATTATTGTGTACAAGTATTCTAGAAGGCTGCATTTACTTGGTCCAATAAAATAAAATACACAATGTTACTAATTAATTTGTGAACATTAGTTAATATGTTATTTATGCAAGATACTTTAAGATACTTAAGATGGTTGGGGTAGACACCTTTGGATTAGTATGATTTGTAGTAAAATGTGGTTCCTTTGGTACTGCAACTGTACTCAGCCGTCATCAAATTTAGTTATTTAAAGATTTAGTGCAATAAGAAAATAACTCACGTTTTCCATAATGATTAAATGAAAAGAATAAATAAATGTTTTAAGCAATTCAATATATTTACTTTCAAATTGTAATTAAGTACATATTTTCTGCAGATGTTTTGCATATAACACAAGCAAGAAGAAACATGAGTGAACGCTGCGTTGTAAATATTTTTTAAATATTGTTTTTTATTTTATAATTATCACATCAAATTTGGTGTACATTAGTAACAATCAACATAGAAATTGCAATACGCATTTCCATATACTTATCATACGTGAATAAATTTTCGAGCTTTGTATGAAATAAAACGATTTGCACAAAAATTAGCAAATTTTTTTGAAACTATCAAGCATTAATTTTGAAAATATAACAAACAAAAGGAACATTGCGTTGCATTTCCAATGGCATGCCGAATTGATGAGTGTTCTTAACTCTTACTGAACTTGAAATCTGCGTTAACTTGAAATAACGAATATTACGAAACAAAGTGAAGAAAAAAAATCACTCCAGAGTTATATATCACTTTTATCGTAGCTTAACGGCAATTTCACCAAAATTTTTAAAAAAACACCCACTTTTATTCGATAAATTTTAAAAGGCTGCATACGCATTTTGTGTGGAGCATATATTGTAATCGTAATCGCAATTTTGGTAAAATTGTCGGTGATGCTGTACGCCACACTAAACTGTGTTCAGAAGATAGAAAAAAAATTCGCTCCTAAACTAATGAATGTAATATTTAGATCATTTCATGTGTCTGCAGATTTAACGTGAATGTACGTTTTCTGTATATAATTATGATACATGAATTGCGTTCATAATCGTTTCTCGTGCTTATAGCTAAGGTTGCGTGATATGCTGACGAACTATCATAGTCGATGTTCGTATTTTTTTCCTGTCCCAGTTTTTGGTAATTAGCGTGTAAGAAACCCAGATGAAATTTTTGTACGGAACTGTTAACTAAATAATGAATTTAATTGCACGATACGCCAATAATAAGATATATTCGTCCTTTTTGTGCATAACTTTTAAGTACCATTGTATAACCACTGTACATTCACCATAATCGCAGACTCGAAATGAAATTTGAACCTGGTACAGCTACTTTTTTGTAATGTTAAAAAAACTGCAATATTTTTTACCAGAGGATGGGACGAGGGACATTCGTAAAAAAAAAGAAAAATTATCGAGTCTTAGATCCGAAAATGAATAATTTTCTAATTATTCAATTTCTTTTCTCTATCTCCTTAGGTTTATTGTTAACAATTGATGACGATCGGTGAAATGTTCTTAATTTCTCTTTTCTTTACAATGAACTTCTTTTTTTATTTTAAGTAAGATATTGATACTTTAATTAGGTATACCTACTAGCAATTCATCGTAAAAGTTACCATCAAATTTTTGTCATGTGAAATTTAATTTTGCAAATCGATTCACTTCTTCAAGCGGTTATACTTCACTGTCTGAAGTAGTTACGTTTATGAATGAAGATATTTTATCTGTGATACATTTTTTGCGAAAAAAAAGGCGAAAATTAGAAAGGACATCAAATGATTGGACTTATTGCAGAACGTGGTATCTACGAAAAATGATATTTAAGGATCTTTTTCACGGTTGACCAGAATTGTAATCCACAGTTAAATCGAATAGTCAATTGGTATTCATAGATCTTATTTAAAATTGTATTTAGGAATATGTTTTGATCTGAATATTTATTATATCGCGTATTCACAGAGTATTAATAGAGGAAAGAAAGAAAGATTTCGTTCTCGAAGAATTGAATCGAAACGCTGTGTCAAATTTTATTTTATTATTCAGAAAATGAAAAATGATCTACAAAATGCACGAAATGTTTCGTTTAATCGCTGCTATTTTATAAACGGTGATCATAAACATTCGTTTCATATGATTTTATGTTAAGAAAAATATAAAAAAATAATAGTGTTTCAATTCATATAAATAATAAAGAACAGGAACAACTTAGGTAGCAAAGAAATCCTCTATTTTGAACCGACGTAATGAAGTAAGAACAGTCACTCCTTTCGAATCGATTATGCAAAAAATAAATTTAACGAGTTAGCGCAATTTAAACAAGGATTATGATTATTGTATATTTGATTTATTAATGTAATTTCCTACCTAATGCTGTATTAAAGACATTAATTAAATTAAATGAAAAATTTTGTTATATTGTAAAACATCAGTAATGAAATAAAAAAGAATGGAAGTCGTTTTGTGAAGAAACATTTTGTGATGTATCATTTATGTGCCTGATGCGTTGCAAAATAAAATGTTTCGTTACAACTTTTCTTTTGCAAACGAGTGAAATCATTTATTTCAGATAGCTTTGTTATACTACAGTCTTTTTTCTTCCTCTTTTATAAAATTAGAAGTATTTCACAAATATAATAATCTGCACGAAAGTAAGGTTTAGGTAAGTATACTTGTTTTATTTCTTACATTTTGTTCTGTCGTTTTACATAAACATGTCGTCGTATCCTGGTGGAGGTAAGTGGTCGTTGTCTGGGTCACGACGTGGTCTTGGTTGATTAATGTCTGGCGGGCCAAAAGGATCAAATTTTGCAAATGGTGGTACTGCACCTCTATAATAAGATAATAACGAAAATGGCGGTGTTAATACAAATAAAAACATATCTTTTATATTTCTTTATTATTTACTTACGGTGGTAGTCTACCAGGAACTCCTAAACCAGGTCTAGATGGATTCATACGATTACGTTGTGATGAAAATGGATCAAAAATCATACCACTACCCTGGGCAAATGGGTTTAAATCTGCGGCGCCTACCCTTAAAGGATCAGCATCACGGTTCCTTCAAAATTTTAAACAAACATAAAATATTGGCATAAAATTACTGTTTGCTTTACATAATGTTCCTGTAGTATTGCAAAGAGAATATAATTATTTTAGGCATGTCATGGAGAGAGTAAAAATGTTTATACCAATTACGTTTGCAGGACCAATTGTATTCGTAAAATGTAAGATTTTTAATTCTCAAGACAATTGCTTTTTCATACTTGAAATTAAATGGTAAAGATTTAAAATTCAAAAATTGATGAAAAGTCGTCCAGATTTATATCATCGGAATTATGAAAATTCTGTAAAGATGTTTCAAACATGTTATTTGTAAATTTAATGTATTAAAATCGCATCGATTCTTCTCTTTTTATCTCCCTGTCAGCCTTTATTATACAAAGATGATAACAGACATTTCATTTTATATAAAATTACTCATAGTTTTCTTATGAATCGATGCGAATATTACCATGGATATGATGCAGACGACGGACGTGTCGACTCTCCTACCCTTAATGGATTGTCTCTTGATTGATCATTTGTAAAGCTTGTTTGAGTAGAATTTACGACCATATTGCCAGGAATCAATGCGTGTATAAGATCTTCTTGAATCACATTTATAACATTTTGATATGAAGGTATTACAGATTCTAAATCTCCATGAAGTTCATTTACAGTCTGATTAATTGGAAATTGAACATTGGACACATTTTGATCATCAACTTTCTGCAAAATAAAATATTTACAGTTATTATTTTGTCATTGTAGATAAGACAGATTGCTTTATAACGCATAACATATTATGTAGTTTAAATTACCAACAAATTTATAAGTAAATCTTCGTCAGACTTTATACCATGAAATATGAACAATTTGCTGTCCTTTATATAACGTAATGCATAATTTGGACGTGTGTTCCATCCTTCTGGAAGTAACTGCGATCCTTTTTCTGTTGGTTCAAATGCTTTCTAATACAAACAAAAAAAAATAAAACCTTTTATAATTATCACTAGAAGATTACTCTATTCCTACAATTTTTATATATATTATAATAGTGCTGGGATAGAAGTTTCACTGTACTATCTTCAAGCTTATACAATGACAATATTTGTATCTACATTAAAATCGTATTATAAATCATTTATTACATTGGACATGCCGAAACGAAGATCAGTACAGGTTATGCACTACAAAATTTCAATAAGGACTTATATATGTACCTTCTTTTTTAATTATACAAATAAATTTGCAAAAAAAATATTACTACATAAAGCATTAGAATTGCGCAATATTTCATAAAGCACTGTTTTTTAACAACTTACAGAATCGCCGATTCCAATACATCTGAATCCATATTTTATAAGATACCAATGAACGAATAATATTAAAACATCCTCCTTTTTTGTAATCTGATTATTATATATTTCTTGTACCAGTTCAAAGCCGAAGACATTCCTTGTATCACCCATTTTGGTATCTGAGTGACAGATGAGTTTTGAAGTTTATAAGTTTACGCCATTGGTGTTTGGATGCAATTGACGATTTATTTTCCGGAACCGGTATAATGTTTCAACGATTATCCATTATTAATTTAAAAAATGTTGAATTGTATTTTAAATCATCGCAATATATCGCCAAAAATTTTGTGTATTCAAATCATGATTTTTTTAGTTTTGGTTGATATGATTTTGCGGTAATGCGTATTACCGCCAAACAAATGAATCTTTGAAAACATTTCTATATTTAAATTTTTGTTATGATATCCAAGGTACGTATCTTTTTTGTTAGAACACTCAGTTACGTGAACATATTTATTTTAATTTTAATTGGTAACGGAGCATATGTAATAAACAAAGTTCATTATTATTATTATAGTAAAAATTATAATATTAGTAACAAGCGAATTTTATATAAGAACTAATTTATTAAATAATTATATTTATTATGTACATATATATTGAGTTCTGTACCAGCACTTATTTTCAACACATAAAAAATATAAAAATATTGATCTCAGTAATAAGAGTCCGAATCCGTATCCTCTTCAAATGCATTGAGTGGAGATGAACTACCTAAAATTTCTTCTTCACTTTCTGGTTCAGCACTGTCTTTGGTATCTAGGGCATATCGTCTCCAAGGAAATCTAGAAAAAGGTTATTTACTATGTAGTATTAATTTATTTATTTATTTGTTATAGTTTTGTGCTACCTTACCTAATCTTTTCACTAAAACATTTTTCAACAAAGGTATGTGAGACAATTTTAGAGTGGCCCTTTAATTGTTGATACTTTGGTGTATTCTTAAAGGCACAGATTAAATGAGTGCATCTTTTATTAGTTGTGTTAGGATCAGCAATATACCTTGCACCCATTTGAAGAGCCTTTTTCCTAATTTCATCTCTCTGTGGATTAACATATCCACTAAGTGAAAATGATACATCTTCAAAAAGCTTTGAAAATGATTTTTTTGGTTCTTTCACAGGTTTTTTAGGTGTAATTATTGTCTTAGGTTTTGGTAACTTTCCGCAGTTATTACATAGTTTGTTCTCATCTTGGCATTGAGAACAATTTTGTTTTCTTTTATTCTGTTTTGAGGAACTTTGTTCAGGAGATAAAGTACGTTTTCTTGAAATTGTACCATTTTTTTGGTTGTCATTTTTCTGTATATCATTTTTATTTTCTTTAATTGAAGTTGAAGATACAACATCACCAAATGGAGTTCTTACTACTGGTTTATCATTTGTAACTTTTTCATTTTTATGTTTAATATCATTCATTGAAGTTGAACTATCAGAATCTTTGTTCCTAGTCCCAAATACTTCTTCTGTTTTGCCAGCTTCCAACTTTTGCAATAATGGCCTTTTCATTGGTTCTCTATCCTCTTCTTGTCGTTTAGAAAAATTACTCATACCTGTTTCTTTAACTTTTGCAAGCAATTCAGCCTTATAATCTGTTTTCTTGTGGCCAATCATTTTCATATACCTTTCTTTAATGTCATCAATGTCATTTTCCTCCGGATTTTTCAATTTGAATCTTCCAAAAATATCTAATCCCAGATCAAGTACAACTTCTGTTTTTAATTCAATGAAGGACAGTCCAAACAATTCTTTCAAATTTGCTGACTGCATGCAAGTTACTTTTACACGATCAAACTTTATCTTTATTGTATCCGGATTTAGGTCTTTTTTTGTAAATATCTGTACTTGATCTCTAAATTTGCCATTTGCAGCTTCATCATGCGTTAAGAATTGATGGTTCACAATGGGAAGCCATATGTCAGGTTCTGATGCTGTAGAAGCAGTAACAACTACTACGCAACTACGATAATTGCCAAGGTCTACACCTGTGATACAAGATGATTCTGCCAATTGAAAAATAACAGTTGCAAGCATTTCTCCTGGTTTTGCGCAACGCCATGAGGAATGTGAACGGTGTTGCAAAAGATTAGATACAGGGTATGATGGATGTTCTGAAGAACAGCTTATTACTTTGGTAAATTTAATAATCATTGATAACACCTCAGATTGATAAGATACCTACAATATTAAACACAAACAGATTATTATGTTGTTGAATAATTATTTAAAAGCGAATCAGAGCATAATTATCTAAAAATAAATTGGTTTACCGCCAAAAATTGTCAAAGAAATACATGTAATAATATGTGTATATTTCGTATACTATGTATATCAGCTATTGGCTGATAATCGCTAGTGAATTATAATCTTTAGGGATTACTTCGTATCATTATCAGAAATGTTTAAATTGAGTTTGCAAACTTGACGAACGTATTCGGTTTGTATACTTAAGAGGTTAATGTTTAGAAAAATATTTTTCTATTTAATTTGTCAAGATAGTGAGTTTAATCCTTTTTCCCCTAGATGTTGATCACGTGTCTTTATTTACGTGCTTTTATGATTCGACTTGTGGTATAAAAAATATAGCTGCTCCTATCGATAAGGTTATTGATAATATTGTTATGTTTTTGATAAATCGATATATCTATAATATCGTTACGATAGCGATAAATTAAATTTGATTTGAAATTTGTCGTTGTAAAAAATATAAGATATAGTTGTTTATTCTTCTTGTATTTCGAATGATGAATCATGTTTTGTGTCCGACAATTACCATAATGAGTACCAAAAAATAATCAGTTGTTGATTTTAGTGATTGTATATAATAGAGTTATTTAGTTTTAAAAGCCGGAATACTCGTGACTCATATTTAAATATTGTAAGAACATTAGGTAACGCTATTATCGTAATGTGCAAAGCAATAATCCTTATAATTTTGTATATATTATATAAACTTCATAAATTTTTAATAAGTATTGTTATAAAACTTCACCGTATGTTTTCGTTTTATTGCGTAAAAATATACGAACTCAAATCGCGCGGTAATTCGTTGCCGTGTATCCTTTCCATCGATCGAATAATTTGCTGTCCTTTAGTTTCATATTCGGCCATCAGATGACAGATGACTCAGAACAGGTGACGTCATAGGACTTTCGGCTCGCGAGCGTTCCTAGCGGCAGTTCTCGGAAGCACGTTCACTCGATAGGACGACTGTCGTCTGGCGCACGACGAGCTTCAAGCAATATGGCGAAGTGTGTCATGGGCTCGGTGAGACGTAGTGCCGTTTGAAAGAATGAAACGTTCGCGGTATGGGTTGAGAATAATGTAGCGCTATGAAGATCGTGTGAATATCGTATTTGTGTACAACAAAAGCATCGAGTAGTTCCTTGTGATCGGGATATACAGTGCGCGTTACCGGTGTGAAATCATGGCTACGGATAAAATAAAGGTTGCCGTTCGGGTTCGGCCGTTCAATCGCAGAGGTACGTACATCTGAAAATAAAGTATCATTATTTTACCATGTTTCTTTAATAATCATTCTATCACTTGCCAATTTTGATTCACGTTGGATCACCGTATTTATCCGGTTAACGATTTCGAAATCGACCTTTGGTATTTGCGGTCGGAGTACGTTTTGACAGTGACATTTTTTGTTTTTTTTCTTTCTATCGTCTCAACGATACGAACGTGTTTTTCACCTGCTACGCTATACTGCATCTATTTATCGTGTCTCACGTTACTTTATCTCGCGTCCGTATCGATACTTTACGCCTGGTTAAAAAGCGTGCATGAGATGAAGAGGAGGGCTCAGTCTACGAGACCCACTTCTCTAGTGTTTACTAGTTGAATCTCTGTCGCTCTTTTGTACAAAGCACAGAAAGTCACGGACCTTTCGCACAGAAAGCCTCTCCTTTCATCTGCATGCTTGGATTGACATCTGGGACCCCCTTGCACAATAATTTACTAATGAATAAAATTATATGGTGAATTGACAAATGACAAGTGACAAGTTCTCTAGGTTATAAACTTCTCTTGCACCAAATTTCCACAATTTAAATTTATATCGAACAAGGGCAATTAAATTACCAAATTTGTTGCCCTTGTAACTCGTGACTTGTAACTTGTCAAATATTTATTGGCTCAATTATGCGAATTTTATTTTGTAATATCATATAAATGTCTATTCTATGTAACATGACAGATTGTATTTATAAAGAATTTTTAAACTAGAATTTTTGCTCCTTTTCGTCATATCGAGAATTACATAATTACAGTTACGCGTAATTTGTGTATTTCACAGTTGACATAGTATTGCAGTAGCGAATATCTAATGCTGACTAACGTAGTACTTAAACATATCATAAAATAACGAAGTTAAAGTTCTTGAACTCGAACTTGCTAGGATAGAAAATAATTATGAATGAATGGATGATTCGCGTGTTTCTTTATCATTCGCGTTTGTCTAGAAAGAAAACATGAAACCGTTGGCCGTCAGTTGTCGCACGGTAAAACCGCGTGACAAAGAACAAACATGTGACTAAAAGTGACGTTACTCGTGTTGGCCTTCCAACGTCGAATTTCGATCGATCGGACGAGTGATTCTTACGAGTTCGACTGGTCGCAATGGCTATCTCGATTGGATCTCGCGCTATCACAACGACTCGATAACAAAATCGTACGTTTCAAGTACCTTGCGCTACGATTTTTTCATTCTTCATCGATTTCTCGAATGTCCTGTTACTAGATTGCGTGTTTTTATGCAGCTTCATATTTTTATCAACATCACTAAAATAATAAAATCTGCATGAAGATTTATTTTATCTACTAAAAAATTATGATAAATATTTCACTTTGAATGTCTCCTGTATTTTGGTTACATGCATTTTGTATATTTTTTGCACTTTTAAATTTTCCACAGAACCATAAAAATCCGCAGTCTGCTTATTATACTTGATTTCACGGTGTTTGTACGTGTGTGTGTGTACTTGTAAACAGTTGAAACGATATTCGATAATGATCGTGAATGCAGCAACGAGCGCACAGGTGGAGTGATAACGTGACGATGACGTTTACGTGTCACCTTGTCGCTTTTAATACATAAAGGAAAAGATTTCTTTTTCTCGCGTATTCGATTTTTGAGACTCAACTCTGCTTTTTAAAATTTTGTAAATTTTAATGCCGAAGCGCTTGATCGATACTTGTCTTGTATAATTTCTATTAATTTTCTCTGCTTTTTGTTCCGTGAAGTTAACCGATTTAACCTGTGACCGGTTCATACGTATAGAATTTTTACTTTTTTACTTTTATTTCTTTCGTCTCTTGTTCTTTGGAGAATGTTCCCCAATCGGTTGACGGAGCAGCAGGATAAGCGTGCGTTTGTCAGTGTTTTGACGAAATACGGTTTACCTCGGAATCGACATATCGTTAACACGCACGTTGGTCGTGGACACGCCGTTAAAGCGTCGCCATTACCATTGTCCGTGACTTTTACGCGCGGACCGCTGCTAGGTTAACCCTGTTCTTTCGATCGTTCTCTCCATCGATTATACTTTTCTAACCTTAAAAAATATCTTCAGAGTGGACAAAATACGGAAAAGTGTTATCGGTACGTACGATTTTTCGTTTCAATTTTACATTGAACATGTTTTTAAAAATACTACGCGAGCTAAAGTTTATTTACCTCGGGTAATATATATATATTTTTATATGTTTTTAGTGTGATTTGAAATAAGATCGAAACGATGAATTTTTTCAACGCGATATCGATCGAGAGATTTTTGAATACGATAGGGTCGAAAACGTGCTAAACGTGCGAACGTAATAGGGGTCGATTGATTAATATAGGAGTTTGAAAGGTTAAAACACGGACAGAAGGCCGTTTTTCATTTCGAATCGACTACATCTGTAGGATAGAGATCTCGAATCAGTTCTATCCATCGAAATGGAGCCACGAACACAGGGAGAAAAAGATCGATGACGTGTTAGTACATAGAGGCTGGTCTCTAGCGCGGATTATCAACAGGCACCGCTATTCAGGGAGAAGTGCACTCTCCCCGATAATTACTCACCGTCATCGAATAATTAAGGAAATAAAAATAAATCGAGAGGAAACGTTCGAGCGAAGAGTAACGATCGCTCCTCTCTGCTCTCTCGGCTTGCTAATTTGCTCTGACTTGTTATTAATATTACAACTGTTACAATTACTTACGTTAAATTAAATCGTCATCGTCAGGGACCAACTGTTCACCTATTTTCGCGCTAGAGTAAATGATTCATATTCTCGTCAAACAAGTAACATTACACAACATATTTAACACGTATTTAATAATATATTTAAATCGTCCCTTCTTATACAAACTAACAAATACAAATACGTATCTCGTGCTGTTTAAAGCGCGCCATAATTCAGTCGTATTGATCGAAAATTCTTTCCTCATATTTCGTCGGTTATTTGATCGCAAGCATAGTTCTCGAAGGAAAGAAATGTAACGCGGGAAGGATCCAATCGAACGGTCTTCCACGTTGTTTCGAATTCTCAAAAAGGATGAAAAGAAGACGCAGTACATCGAATGGGGTGCCGAAACGCGATATCGTCGATCGTTTTAGTCATTCAATATGCTTGATTCGAGCGTCTTGTATCAAAGGTTGACAAGAAGAGTAAATCGAATCGAAAGGGCGAGATCGTACTGAATGGGATCGAATCTATTCGATTGGCACATTCCAGGAAGAACGACGAGGTTGCGGAACGATTCTCTATCACGATCCACTACTTTTGTGTCATCGTTTTCTTATCCTATAACGGGGGTTAGTCGATTACGTGCAAACGCTGACCAGGCGTTCGATCACGTGCCGAATATCTGGGCCAAGGATTCCGCGGAAGGTTTCCGCGAGTTCAAAGCTACCGATTCCTTGTACGCTGACGCGGATCTTGGATTTCTCGAGTCCGTAAACGTCGATTCTCTGTGACTAATGGACAGACGTTGAGTCTCTACGGATGGACAGACCTTAACTTAGCTACGTTTCTAAAATTTTTGTATTTCAGTCTTCTCTCTCTTTCTCTCTCTTTTTTTTTTTTGTTATTTTTCTTTCTTCTATTTGAGCTTTAGTAGCGGCGAATTACGTTTATTTTTGTTCTAACGTGCAGAGAGAAATTAGGAAATTTGTCTACCTGTATGATTTTACATGGTGCACGTGATAAAAAGCTGTATACTGTTAGAAACTTTTACGTACATGGTGTTTCCACTTCTACAGGGTGGTTGGTAACTGGTGGTACAAGCGGAAAGGGGGTGATTCTACGCGAAAAAAGAAGTCGAAAATATAGAATAAACATTTTTCGTTTGAGGCTTTGTTTTCGAGAAAATCGACTCTGAATTTTCGCTCGGTACGCGTGCGGTACGTTATAACGGATCTCACTGTAGATCGTTGTCTCGATGGAAAAATTTAAAAGAAAAAAAAAAAGAATTTAAAAAAATTTTTATTCTATATTTTCGACTTCTTTTTTCGCGTAGAATCACCCCCTTTCCGCTTGTACCATCAGTTACCAACCACCCTGTATAATCGAACATGAACTTTGATTTCTACATTCAAGTTTTGCTTGTCGCTTCTTTGGCGAATAAACAGATCGTGTGATATTTGTAACGCAAAGTTGAAAGGGAAGATCGTGCACGCCGATGAGATTTCTTTTCGTGCTTTGTCCGAACTGTGAACATATTGAGTTGGCAACTAAGTGATTGCGGATCATGTGAATATCACCTAATGACAAAATGCGCGATAACTTAGTTGCCAACCCAATATTTCTCAATGTTAGACTATAATTCGCTGGAGAATGAGTGGAAAAACGTGGCGCGGTTAAACGAAAGTATCCAGTACGTTTGTACAGAATGTTTTGTGAATTTTTGTAACATTGGCAAAGTACGAGTTCGTACACCTCCTGGCGAGTTATTTTACGGTTTCTGTAAAATACTCGACGACAGAGCATAGATAATCGAAAGATCATTTGGGAAAGATGTGATATTGCGTGTACAATTGTTGATTTTCGCATTTCTATATCATTCGGTGACCGAGAGAGAAGATATTTCGATATGATCTACAATTGGTTGAAAAGAGAAGCAACCGACTGTGACTAAAGGTAATATTGCCTTTCCGCGATAGACGATAAATGCAGAAAGTTTCGTATAAAACCAACGAAATGACAAGAATATGATATAGATAGCAAGAATACATATTTAGTTGCTAAATTAAATAAAACAATTTTTTAGGCAACAATGCAGTTATATGGTGGACAATGTGTGTTGTCTTTCGAGACCAATAAAATGACTAATCACGTTATGTATACGTAGATTCATCGATATGATATAAGATAGTAAAAATACATATTTAATTCCTGATCAAACGAGCAAGTTCTTTGGATGATATGAATGGTGTTGTATGGTTGATAGCACGTTGAATTAAAAAATTCTCTTTTATAAAAGATAGAAGAAAGTAAATGTTGCTTATCGCGTATCTCTACACTGTCGTTTATATTCGAATAGAAGATACGTACGATTGGAAAGACAGAGCTGACCCGATTAATCGTTTCTCCAATAATCTGAATCAATTATCACGTTTCGTGTGAGACCAGTAATTTGTCGTGATATTTATAAGCACAGCTATATCTGCACGTGTAAAATAGCTAGACACCAAAATTCTCTGGTCGAGGTCGAAATCAATCGATTTATGATATTCCCGTTTACCGATGACATACGGTTATGACGTTTTCCAGTTATCCATCATGCCATGCGGCCAACTGGCAGATTTACTGACCGCCTGGTTTGCGGCATCGTGCAATTTTTCATTCTGTTCCTTCCGACTTACACTGTTACTCGTGCACTTGCTTACCAACCTATATCACGTTGACTGCCACGACACCCGTATTCGGGTGACAGTAAAGTTTCCGGTAGGGCCGCGTGTTCCTGGGAAAGATCAGCTTGTTTTATTGGATAAGCTATTCGGTTTTTCCTAATGGGTGTTCGAGATTTGGAGGGGTAGCCTGGTAATTACCGCTACTGTATGACCACCAGACGCGAGCCTCGAGCAGGACGACCGTCAAGGGTACCGTAATGCGAACCCAATCATAAACAGTGGGCCTATTATACATCTCAGGAAGACGGGACACGCGCGAAACGTCACTAAGGCAGCCAGCCCATTCAGAAACATACGGCTTTACCCAAGGACCAGGTAGGAACAGACCTGGGATACCCCCACGACGAACCTTCTGCTACAACAGCAACAGCCCCAAGACTCACTCTTGCAGCAGGATTCGAAGAGTCAACACGTACCAGTATCTTTAACAGTATATTCCGTAACCTACGGACAGGACAGACTTTTGCATCAGTATTCTAAGAGTCAACACTTACCAGTACTCACTCAGTGAACAGTATATTTAACAGGATAATCAGTTCACTTACGGACAGTGGATTCAGAGTAGAACGTGGAATATAGTAACTTAAATCAGTGTAATCGGAGTATTGAGTGTAATAAATAAGGCTCGCTAAACCTCGCTCTTTACCTTTATTGTACTCCTCCACCTTGGACGCTAATAACGTTCAAGGCTCGCGATAAACAACCGATCAGTTGCTATCCGACTGGTTGTTGGTAAGTTGTGCGTCGCAACAATGGGTGCGTACCCGCTTTCTTCGTGTTTTTAGGTGCGCCTAATAAACCCAAGAGCCTCTCTAAAAACTGATGTGTTTTGAGAATATTTTTAGGCTTACGAAGGTCTTCAGGACAAATGAATTGACTGAAGACACAGATCGACGCAATGCAGAAAAGTGAAGGTTATGGTGGGTCCTTCGGTTTATTTTAGGCGACGTAATAATATTAGTAAACAGTATTATAATTATTTTTACGATTTCGACGAAACATTCGGTTGAAATGGTACTTTTTATCTCAAAGTACCTTCTATTTATCGGTTATATTCAAAATGCCCTAACTGTGAATTTTCATTCAATTTTAACAATTGTAAGAAGTCGAAGCGCCGATGACCAACCAGTCAAAGTGTTTTAAAGCTACTTTAAAAAATATTTGTTTTGAAAAAATATTTCGCGGGAATTTTATTGGAAATGCGAGCCTCGCGTTACCAATTCCTGTACCAGGCGAAAAGGATGTAATCCTTTAGGACTGTGATCGTACGGGATATTTTATATCAACTCGCATGGAACAAGCTCGTTCAGCGTATAGAAAAGTAATATCAAACAATTTCAAATATAAATATTCCATATAAAACGTAGTACGACGTTTACCTTAAAATAGCGTCATATCGTGGGATCTATTAGGTTGTCCGAAAAGCTTCTTTCGTTTTATAAGATGACAATAGACGAACAACAATTTCTGTTTTATATTATTTTATCGAATTAGGTATCATTTCGTTATATTTCTATTATCATGTTCGTGCAAAAATCCAATAAACTAATATAAAATAGAAAACATTGTGCGTCATATTATTTCCTTATAAAACGACAGAAACTTTTCGGACAGCCTAATATGTTTAATGAAATACGACAAATGTTTTCGAACGCGATAGCGAAATGAATTTTCGCATGCAAATGGGACGCGATGCCGAATATAAAGATGCCAAGTTCCACGATCCGATGAATAATATTTTAAAACGAAAATTCCATAGGGTTTGTTGATTTGCCGCGATGCAAGCGATTTTATGTATTCAATCAGCGTAATTTTCGAATATCTCGCGTTGAAATAAAATGGTAGGAAAGAGGACGGTGTAAAAATTAAAACGTACGAAAATGATATTAAAAGATAGAAGTCGGTTAAAAACTTTGCTACTCGAAGTTCTTTCAAGCTCTTACAGTTTTGCTCGAAAACTTTCTGTCCTGTCTTTAGAACTTCAATCCTTGGTCGCGCGAATACGTACGCTTGGAATCTTTACGTTTGAAACCGAGTTGCCCATTTGCATACAAAAATTCATTTCGGTTGCCGTGGAAAACGTCGTGAAGCTTCTTCTGTTCGAGTCGAACTTACAGCGGAAGATACGTGGCTGTTAAGTTGGCCGCGAAGATAGAATCAGAAAAGAAGAAAGAAAAATGGAATTTCGTGTCGTTGATAAACGTTATCAGAGATTGCTCCGCTCGTATCTCGCTGACTTGGACGATCGACGACGCTGTCTATTTCATATAAAATGTGATATAATAGGCGAATAATTCTTTCGAGAAGTCGAGAAACGCGTGTGTATGAAAAAATTAATTGCTTGAAATATCATACGTATTTCTATGTTTTCTTTTGAAATAGATGGATACGAGATAATTGGTAGATTTTTTTTTTATTTTATTTATTAAAATTTACAATCAATTCTCGCATTGAGAATTTTCAGTAATTTTTTCTGGCGTGGCGCAGTGACATGGCTGATTATTTATAACAAGTCAATACTTATTATAGATAAGTATAATTTATAAGTAATTGTTATAAATAAGTAAATATTACTTAATATAAATATCGAATTAAATCTGGTGTTTAGGTCTAACGGGTAGTGTCTCTTCAGTAGTATCAAGTAATCCAGTAATTAGGGGGTTTCGATGTTTGTTGACTCGTTTGATATATTTATCGCTATATTTTGCTATTTCCTCTTTGACTGTGGGTATCTTGAGGTCGTGATGTATTAGTTCGTTGGTGACATACCAGGGGTAATTGGTAGATGTTAGAAAATTTTGTTCCATCCATCAGCAGGAAACATAATTCCAGGAATTTTTAAAAATATACATTACAGATTAGGTGGTTAAATTTTGGCAAAAAAGAGAAAAGAAATTTTGACGAAAAAATTTAAGAATTAAATAAATTAGTTAAAAGTAAATTTGTGATATTTTCCGGGACTAGATTGTTAGGGTTTCTCGACGAAGAAGGACAGCGTCGATGAAATTCTGATTTACCGATATCTCGAATTACAGAAAGAGAAAATAATTCGAGGAGAATTTATTAGCCGATAAGAAAGCTATTATCGTAAGGAACAAACTATATTTAGTTGTTGCGGCAACTTGGAGAACAAATAAAAAACTCCGATCAATCACGTTGCAAAACAAGTGACGTAAGAGAAATTTCCTATCTATCAAGAATTTAAATTCCAATGGACAAATATCGATTCATATGGATAAATTGATCTTCCATTCTTTGCCATGTAAATCAAAACATTCGTCGTTTCGTTTAGGTTTTTCATTTAATCAACGCATAGTTAATTAGACCGCGAATTTTTATGCGTTATAGGAAATCTGCATAGATGCACAAAATTCATCTAATACGAGTAACCGTATAAAATATCCAAAGTATGTAGCGGTTTCCGTGATATTTAACGCTAGAACTACCAAACCAGTCAATTTTATTTTAAAATTCCTACCTCATGTTATATTTTTTTCCGCAAAAATGCAATGATTTTCGCAACGATAACTAAAAGAATAATACAATGAATTTTATTTTCTTTTTTATGTATTCAAACTGAAAATAATTTTATATTAAGAAGGCTACTTACAACAATACCAGTCAAAATGACTGGCACACTTGTCAAAGTGTAAAAGAATCCTGCAATCCGTTTATCGAACTCCAATTAACCAGTTTCCTCGTTTTGTACAACACACGTTTTTCAAATTTTGACCGCGTATCATTCGATACGATGATATCAGTTATCAGGAATATTCCGGATCGATCGGTATACTTTTTAATACTTTTTCCTTTATTTCTATTATTCTGCATAAAGAAAGAATTTAAATATAAAAATATTCCATTATCACATATTTTTTAAAGACCAACCATTTTCACTGGTTTTGGTGGAAATAGCTTCGTGTTAACTATCGGTAGTTCTAGTGTTAACGAATGAAACAGTTGTCTACGTAGATTCTGTTTTCTCAATTACATTCTCAAAAATATGTATTTGCATAAAAATTCACAGTCTAACAACGGTGTAAAGGATTCCATTGCAATGTATTTTCGATATTAACTTCTTCATTATGCTCGTACATCTCCGTACGAAAATAATAACGCGTGCACTTACTATTGTCAATACCACCTAATGACAAAATCCGCAATCGCTTAGTTGCCAACTCGATAAATGTTTAAACGAACGCGATCCTGTTTTTTTACGACTGAACGAGGAATAAGAAATAAGAGCCGGATATGATATTTAAAATTAGAAACACGAATACGTTGGATAACCTAAGATCTCTTCGGAAGAAGCGCATGTAACTGGCTTTTTCCTCTTTTTTTAACGTCGTATGCATCTGGCCAACGACAGGATCGCCTCGAGTGGCGTTAAAAAATAACGCATCACTTGAACTCAAGATGGAAGCAAATATTCCCTGGTAGCGATTCGTGCGTTCCAAAAATACAAACGAAGCAGGCTCGGAGCGTTTCGAGAGGCGATTTCCTCGAAAATCCTTATAAATCGTTGAGGAATGAATTTTCGCGAAATCAGTTCCCCCTTCGAAACGTTCAAAATCGTATTCCGTTTTTTACCTATCGATCTTATAGAACGAAGAATATAGCAGAAATACCAGGTATATTCTCTGTTTCTTGTTGCTCAATTTTCGTCACACACGTTGTACGATTGTATTCAATTTAAAAGGCATCAAATGTTTCGTACAAAACTTCCTACTTCTACTTTAAATCGTTTAAATAATTGCAAATCCCATTGGGAAATTCGGTGTAAGTCTTAAAAAAGTGTCTTTTTTCTGTAATATATTTCTACTTAATCAATTAGTTGTTTTTCACGAGTATACTCGTTTGCCGCGCGTTTTATTCGGTTGGCAACTAAGTTATACCATTTAATGACAAAATCCGCAATCACATAGTCGCCAACCCAATAGCTACGCGCTTTTCAAAGTTTTCAGAGCAACAGCTAACTGGTTAATTCAATTTCTATATACATTTGCAAATTTCTTAAGGCAGTCGAGTTTCCTCGCGATGTTAAAGAAACTTTGAAATGTTTCAAACGCGTATAACTTACGTAATAATGTTCATAAAAGCTTCCTATAGGATCGTACGTTATACAGGGTGGTTGGTAACTGGTGGCACAAGCGGAAAGGGGATGATTCTACGCGAAAAAAGAAGTCGAAAATATAGAATAAAAATTTTTCGTTCGAGGCTTTGTTTTCGAGAAAATCGACTTTGAATTTTCGCTCGGTACGCGTGCGGTACGTTATAACGGGTCTCACTGTAGATCGTTGTTGCGATGGAAAAATTAAAAAAAAAATTTAAAAAGTTAAAAAAATAACGTCAATCGAGACAACGATCTACAGTGAGATCCGTTATAACGAGACGCGATAAAGTGCACGCGTACCGAGCCAAAATTCAAAGTCGATTTTCTCGAAAACAAAGCCTCAAACGAAAAATGTTTATTCTATATTTTCGACTTCTTTTTTCGCGTAGAATCACCCCCTTTCCGCTTGTACCACCAGTTACCAACCACCCTGTATATTTGCAAATTTCTTAAGACAGTCGAGTTTCCTCGCGATGTTAAAGGAACTTCGAAATGTTTCAAACGCGTATAACTTACGTATAATGTTCATAAAAGCTTCCTATAGGATCGTACGTTGTATATACACTTTCCACGAGTGACTGTACATATTTTCAAAAATCGCTCGATCGGTTGATCGAACGAGTTTCAGAAAAAGCCATTATTTCGCTGAAATACGTTCGACGAAACTCATACGTCGTACCTCGACGGTAATAACCGCACGATTCGTTGATCCCTGTTCGCAGACACCATCTTCGTCGCGTTATCGATCCACGGTTTTACCCTCTCTCGTTACCCTACCTCGAGCTTTTGTCAAGGGGTTGTAACACGTAGCAGGTTGGCGCGCGTTGTCGATCGGATATTTATCGAGCTACACAGCAAACTGGCCTTTATCACTCGACCGATCGCAGTATCGTGATTCGTGTCGTCCTATCATCGTTCCGTCATCTCTTCTTAATTATCTGCATGAACGATCATTTTCTATCGATTAACCGGTTTGACGATACGGTTTTGGATGAAACTACGACGACCATGGGGACTAGTCGGCGTTCGATTCGTGACCAGACCCAATCGTATATTTTTCATGTGTTATCGTTTTTCACGATGGTTCGGTGTATTGTCACGGAGAAGAAACGTTCGCGTGAGAAAAGATAGGAGACAGAATTGTGGCAGCGTGAAACGAAGAGACATAAAGTCGCGGATCGTAGAATCGTCGAGGGACATTGCGCTGTTATTGGGTTGGCAACTAAGTGATTGCGGATTTTATCATTGGTGGTAATGACAATATCCGCAATCACTTAGTTGCCAATCCAAAATTGTCTTAACGTCGTACCGATCGCTCTAAGCTCTTTGTGTTGCGTAATATGCGCTTTGGGTGGGCTACAATAAGAATGAACATTTAAAAAGAAGTTTCTATTACAAATGAGACTTAATTAGAGGAAGGAAATTTATTTTGTCACATTCGATGGTAGGAGTCAATAATTTGCGAGTGTAAAAATATTGGAATTTGCGTAGGAAAATTTCTTTTCGGTCCAAATGATTAATAATTAAAAAAAAACAGAAAAAAAAGATATCGAAAAGAAGTTTCTAATACAAATGAAACTTGGCTAGAGGAAGGAAATTTATTTTGTCATATTCCATGGTAGGAGTCAATAATTTGCGAGTGTAAAAATATTGCGATTTGCGTAGGAAAATTTCTTTTCGGTCCAAATGATTAATAATTAAAAAAAAAGATATTTAAGCTTTGAGATACACGTTTCTATTCAAATATTGCTTTTACGTACATCGCGAGTAAAGTAATTCATATTTTCTTGGTTTTCGCGCATTTCGACGTGCGCTCGGCCTCGCATTCTTCGTTTTTGGAACACAGAAAGTCTCGGTGGCCTGTCTCTGGGTCATTTTATTTTCGCAGGGTAGCTTGAAAGCCGCATTCGCGTTCTCCTCCGCGCATTTTCCTTTTTCCTGCTTTAGAATTTCAGACATCTCTCTGCGGCAAAACGTAGAAGGAAGATTAAACGAACATCTTCCAATTTACCTTCAGCTACCAACAGATTGAATTTACAGGTAGAACATATTTTGTTCGTGTTGGTGGACGGTTGCTTGGTCGTTGCTGTACGACAAACGCGCGAGGAAGCTTCAGATTATAACGCGCATAATATACAAAGAAAATTGGAAAATTCGTACATGTCATTACGCTTAGTAAACTACATATAGTACATATAATAACCATATCGTTTATGTCCATCGTTTTCGTTGTTCCGACGCGTAGAAAAGCATACACGTTGACATTCCGAGTGTTAAAAGTTATTTTCTTCGAAGAGGAAAGCACATGACCTTTTTTATTCGGTTGGAAACTAAGCGATTGTCATTAGGTGATAATGACAAAATCAGTAATCGTTTAATCCAATAGGAAAGGTCAAAAAAACAAAATATGTCGTAAAAACTTGTCGTAAAAACAAAATATCAGTTCCCTTCGAAGAAAAAAACTTTCAACACTCTGTATGTCAATGTGTACGTTTTTCGCGTCGGGACAGCGAAAACATTGGAAATAAACGATATGACTCCGAAGTATTGTGTTGGCAACTAAGTGATCGCGGATATTTTCGTTACCACCTAATGACAAAATTCGCAATCACTTGGTTGCCATCCAATATGTTACAGAGAATTGTTGTATTCATTTTTCTACTCAAATAAGAGTGTTAGTATCCGATGAAAAAAGGCAGAATTAATTTTGGTCGATGCCGTACGATGCTCTCTCTTACGTTGTTAATTCGTAAAGCGTTAAATATCGTTGTTTATTCGTTGCTGGTCATTTTCCAATTTTAAACGATACTTTCGA
Source organism: Bombus vosnesenskii (assembly GCF_011952255.1). Taxonomy (NCBI): domain Eukaryota; kingdom Metazoa; phylum Arthropoda; class Insecta; order Hymenoptera; family Apidae; genus Bombus; species Bombus vosnesenskii. The sequence continues at coordinate 859,902 of NW_022882948.1, forward strand.
AAACCGAAGGACTTAACGATCGAACGTTTCTATGGAAATGTTATATGGAAATATGCAGTTGGGATAGGAAATAGATAAAAAGTTAATTTCAACGAAGTATTACGAAATTTTTTTATTCCATTCTCTATTTTATTTCATTTCTCGAACAATCAGTTTGATAGATACGGTACTGCTGTTGTTCGTATGGCAGCGTATGGAATTTAATACCATGTTCTCTGCATGCTGGAAACTATTTGCTCTGCTGGTTTATTATTCGCATAGGAAACGCGGAAAATGCGTATACACACGTTCGGGGGAAATGTGGTCGCTATCCTCTTGCGCGTGAAATATTTTTTGTCAGCGATACGATTTCACGAATCCTCTGAAAGTGTTTTGCGAGAAACGTTACAACGCTGGCTGGTTAAATCATTGTTTTTAAAAATAACAAGGGAAGAGAATAATTTAGTAAGAAAGTAATTATCGACGCGTTTCTTTCTTGCTTAATTTTTGCAAAATTAATTTTCATTATTTTCTTTTTTTTTCCCGCTATTTTCTGCTATTAGCCGAAATTTTTGCAAGCTGCTTTGAACCGTTGTTTCCACACGAATGGAAACTCGCGACGAGCCGAGTTATCGCTCGGTACGATTTGGCAAACGTGCAGCTGTGCGAGGAATCGATACGATTCTAAATAATTTTTATTTTATTCGGCTGGAAAATATTGTTTGAAACGTCGGGAAATTCTATATACTCCGTTATACTGCTGCGTTTGAATTTTATATTTTAGCAAACTGTTATTGCCAGGATAGAAATCGTAGAAATTGAAAGCGGAGACTGCGAGTCGATGTTCACGATTTATTTGTCCACACGAGGACTAAATCTCCGCTAGTAACGCTACTATAATAAGTTTTGCATAATTTTTACTCCCTTTTTTAATTACTATCTATCTCGCTTCGTTCTCCACTCACGAAATTTCATATCTTTCCTTTTATAAACCTCCTCTTCTCTGCCATATTTCTAACTTTCTTCATCGAACATCTGCCATTGTTATTCCGACAATATGAAACGTTTTACGAATAAACAGACGCGAGAAAAGAGGCAGAGAGAACAATTTCTAAATCGGTACATTAAATTTCAAGGATTTTCCTTCGACGATTATTCCGAATCGAAGCGTTCGAATCGTTGAAAAACGGAACAGATCAACAGCTTTTTTCCTCCCAAGCTTTTCTATTAAATCGTTTTTCATTCTGCTTGTTCTCACGCTACCTTGACCCGTTTGCATCGACGCTCGACGATCGTCGACGAGTTAAGCGGAACTCGCTCGCGAATTAAAGACATCGAACTAAAAGCGTGTGAAATTTCTGGCCGAGAAGGTCTTATCATTTTTCGTTTTTCGCTCTCGTGTGGACTTTTTAGCGTCGCGAAACAGAGGTTGCCCGGAGAACGCGTTTGTTAGACCCGGTTTTCTCTTGTTGTTTAGAGAAAGTGAAACGAGGGAACGAGTTCCATTAGCGCGGCACGTGGTTCACGGACGCGGAAATTATCGTAACGAATCCGCGGCGAATGCACCGAATTTCCAAACAATTATTTACGATTGCCGCTTGCAATTATCTATAATTTACGTCGCGGTTTTGCGCTGACTTAAGAGTCGCTCTCTTACGGAGAGTAAAGTGCAAGCGTTTTTTATCGTTGGAATTTGTTTTCTGAGGTTGGTAAGGCGGTAAGTAGAGTGTGAATAAACGATGTAGCTTTGTTTCGCGAGTACACGAACTTACGAATTTAGGAATTTAGGTTTCGTTCTTATATCGTAGCACGTAGAACGAACAGACGGGTCACATCTGTTTGGAATTCAGACTTTGCTTCTTCCAATGTAATAAATAATTTCAAATTATTTGCCCGATTGAAGGATTGGATGAACGAGATTAAGATATTCATTGAGATATGATCAATGGTATACTTATACGATATATTCTTTTTTGATAAATACTGAACGAAGATTTGTTACCTAATTTAACCGTGATTTGTCGATTAATTTTTCGAATCACAGAGTTTGAATTGCAAGGTGATTTTATTTTCTGTAATTTTCTATTAATCGTATAATTTCCATGGTCATTTACGTAATATTTTCATAAACCACAGACAATTTCTTTCTGATTCACACACACACACACACACACACATGTATAGATATATTATAATAAAACATAGAGTAAATTAGGAGGAACACAAGATTAATTATTTTTATTACAATTTAAACGGTTCTATGAGGCAAAGATGAAAGGCTGCTGCATTCCTCGGACAATTGAGAAAACAGAGATATTTTTCCTCGTCTCCGCGCAATTTCTCACGGTCTGTATAGAAAAACGTAATTTTAAAAGTGGAGAACAAAGCGAGCGATTGATACGCTCGATACTCAGGATCCTTGCGAGAAAATTAGTGGCCGTAGCATCTATTCAAGCAGCTCCTTTCATCTTGAAACCTGACGAGTTCATTTTCCATCGAACCATCAGTCAGAGGCTTTTTCATTTGGAGCTTCTCGATAGCGATCTTCCCTTTCCATCGTTTTGGAATTTTGGCTCATTAAAACGTTCGAGGTGGTAAATCTGAAAGAAACTCGCTTTCCTAGAGAATCGTATTTTCCGTTTGAAACGGTTGCAAAGGTCGAAGGGAACGATGTTGCTCGTTGAAAAGATACTGAACGAGGCTTGGTGAATTTTTCATCGAAAAATTGCAAACGAGAGAGAAAGAGAGGGGGGGGGGAAGAGAGGAAGCGAAAGAGTTTTGATTTACGTAAGTAGCATGTTTAATGCAACTCGATGAATCAAGGTCGAGGACTCGGCGTTTAATTAAAAATTGATCTCTCATCGTTGGAATTTTTCTGTCGTCTGCAGCTTTGCGGAATTTCCAGTGGAATTGTCACGAGTTGGTTGCGGAGCGTGGAATATTCATAAGCGACATGAACTTTTTCGTACGATGGCCAGAATATCGTTAGAATTTCGTTCGAACACAGAACACAAGAATCGTTAGAACACAGCGGTGCTTCGTACGGACGATATTCCTTTTCAAGAGGACAAGAGGAAAAGTAGGAAAGACGAAAAATTAAGGGCGAAAAAAGTTTCGTCAGGATATCGAGAATCTCTTGAAAATCCTGAAAACTCGAGAAAAAGATGGTTTATTATTAGTAGTTTCATTGTAAAGTTGCTGGCGAAAGTAATGAGAAGTATACTCGCTCTATGTTTTTGCTCGTTTGGTCTAAAGTCTAAACTATAAACGCGCCTTTAGACGTCGAACGATCGCGTTTCTCGCTTTCCAGCGACGCAAACAACGAAACCATTGAGACTCGTTCGAATGTAAGAAAGTTTGTAGCTGTTCCTTATTAACAACCAGTTAAGGAAAATTATTTCATTAACCCGACAAACGTCTTACTGAAACGCTCGTCTTGGTACCGATAATTCAATATCCCTTTGGAATTGAAATTGTTACGCGAAATGGGAATCGGTCGATAATTCTCGAGATTACTACGAAAAATATGAAACATAGCTACGTAGCTACGTACATCGAATAAATAGATGTATTTGCTGTGAACAAATTTTCCACATTTCAGTTTCTCTTTTATTCTTAAATATTCTTTAATATTTACTCGAAATCGAAATTGTTATATCAGAGTCAAATTCATGTGAAATTCATACGAGAAGCATCGAATTGCTACGCGAGATGAACGATCGCGCTCTTTCATCGATTGCAACGTCTGAAATTCTCAGTTCTTTGTATTAGGTTGCCCGCAAAGTTTCTATCGTTTTATGAGAAAATAATAGACGCGAATGTTTTTTGTTTTATATTATTTCGTCGAATTACGTACGATCCATTTCATTCTGTTGAGATAAACACCGCGACATTTCACAGACTTGGTTTCACGTTTGTATGAAGATGCACCTGTTGTAAAAAACACGTTTGCGAAAGAAGGAAACTTTTCGGACAACCTAATAGTATCTTTTAATATTCTTTTCACAATTTTTCCGCACGGTGGAGGTCGAAACCTGTGCAGCTTCTTCTGCGTATGATTTCCCAATGACATTGCATCGGTAATAAATTACACGAGAAATAAATAAAACGCTCTTAACGATGTACAACGTGTCTCGCTTAATACAATGTAACGTTTTATCGCATAGACATAATTTGTGGTCGTAACGCGTTCCAAATAAACAACGTTCGCAGACGTATACGAAATTATTCGCGTACGTTTGCTCATGATGCGAAACTCAGCACCTTAAATAAGACTGGCGTGTTTCGTGCAACAGATACCATCTGGTTTTGTAGCACGTCGAGTTTTCCATGATAAATGTTCGTCTGTGTATTAAAGAGTATCACGATGTTTGTCCTCGTCGATTCTACCTCGTTAATTGATAAATGTTAACGCAGAAGGAAAGACAAAGAGACTGTTTCTTTATTATAGAATTATAGATATTAGAGATATTGTAGATATTTTGAAAGATTCTTTGATTTTTATCGATTTTGAATTTTTCTGTACGTCGCTATAGCTTTGTTTTAGTATTATGTCAGACGAGATGGTGTAGCGTTGAAAGGTCAAAGGAATCGGTAGCGTCCTTATTGATCGTCGCGATTACAGAACGTCCTTCCTTGGGATCTTTTTTCTTTCTTTCTTTTCTTCTTTTTGCTTGTTTGTTCGAAACGTGGAGGGAGAAAAGTGTATAAGTACGTGCTCGTCGCCTTTGTTAGCTATTCCTTAACTATTAATCATCCAAACACCATAGGATTCCGCTGTTATAGTTTACACGCGTCTCTCGGTGATTATCACGTTCACAGTGTTGGTAGAATTATCGTATTGTTAATAAAGAAATCTTTTCGGTATTCGCAAGATTGCCCTTATCACCACACCATCACAGTATATCCTCGTCAGGATAGTTTCAACTATTTCATTCGTGAATTAAATTAGAAACAAGGTATGTATATTATTAATAATATTTTCTGTTCACATTCTCCGATAAATATCATATACATTTAGTGTAATTATAATAATGTTTTTTAAAGGACGAGTGTGTTAGAATTGCGAATGTAGACGCGCGATAGATTCATTTAACGTCTATTTAGGATTGTTTAATGGAAATTTACATTTATTCGCGAGAAACTTAGGAATAAATCGTAAACAGGTTTTCTAAAGTTGGGGAGGAAGTTGGAGTTTCGAAAATTTGCCCTAAATCCGCGGGAAAATTACCAAAGCTTTCTTTGAGATATAGAAGTAACTTTTCATATAAGAAAGGAACGATATTTCTTTGCTGTACCATATCTTTGGTGTACAAATTTTTCTCTGCAATTTCTATGACGGCACATTTTTAACGCGGTCAAAAATCTATCATCAAGGGAAGGAAGATTAAAAATAAAAATTATTTCTGTTATTATCGTATACACGTGTATCGTTAACATAATTTCGCATCGTACGTATTTTAACATTAGAACTATCACACCAGTCAAATTGACCGGTTTTACAATTTTATTTTAAAATTCCTACTTCGTGTTATATTTTTTCCGCAATGATGTAATGACTTTCGCAACGATAACTAAAAGGATAATATAATGAATTTTATTTTCTTTCTTATGTATTCAAACTGAAAATAATTTTGTATTAAGGCTACTTATACCAATACCGGTCAAAATGGCTGGTTCTACTATTTTATAAATTTGTCACCATCTCGTTTAGAGATTATGGTACCAGATGGATTAATAAAACGAAAAATCTACTACATAACATGGAATTGCTTCTGTGAGAAAGTAATAAATTGATAAATATAAAAATATTCTGTTATTACGTATTTTTTAAACAACAGTCATTTTGACTGATTTTTGTAGAAATAGCTTCGTGTTAACTATCGGTAGTTCTAGTGTTAATCAGAAAGTAAAGCTTCTCGTTTCTTTAAATAAGTTCCTTTTTGAATAATAAATTTCGAAACAACGAACTCCGTTTCCAATATACACAATATACACGCGAACACCATCAGTTTCGTTTCTATGTGTACAACTTGCACACTGAGCCAGCAACGCTGTTTAAACGAGGAGCAAGCGTGTTTTTTTCAAAAGAAAAGCTGCAATTTCACCGTAACGCGCGTGCACGTGCCCTTTGCAACTAGCGAGTTCATTTTACCCTTATATTAGGTCGTTCGAAAAGTTTCTTTCGTTTTATAAGGAAATAATGGATGCACAACATTTTCCTTTTATATTATTTTATCGAATTACGTGCGATCCATTTTGTTCTATCGAAATAAAGATCACAACGTTCGACAAATTAGGTTTCGTGTTTGTATAAAGATGCGTCGTTGTAAAAGACGTGTCTGTAAAAGAAAGTTACTTTTCGGACAACCTAATACATTCACGTTTCGAGAGTATGTTACGACAGTATCGTACAAACACATACTAAAATACATACACCTACTAACACTGTCTATTCGTCACAGTGCGCGTAATCTAATTATAAAATTACGAACGAAAGGATCTACGTTGACTTTATCCTTTATCATCGCAGTTACGTATTGTACAATGGAAAATTAGGACGAAAAGCGATAAAATTGATATTACAATAGGAGGCCTTCATTTGAATATATGAAATTCGAGCGTCGAATTAGTCGCGTCTTCTTCCCTCTTATTATTCATTTATGCGTGTTTGTTTAAGTATTAAAATGCATTAGCATAGAGGAGAAATTGATGTTTTTGTCGGAGATTCTGTGCAGCGGATGAATTAATTAAAAAGGAATATCGTCGTACAGGTTTTTATTGTTTATGATTCAAGCAGATGTTAAATTTCAAAATACGGTAATATCCTTGAAGATAATACAGATTAACCTTTTGCCATTTTCTTCGCTCTGTGCTTAATACTTACGTTTAGAAGATTTCAAAATACTTTCGAAGTTTCTCTTTGAACGTTCCTTTCCGAACTTTTAGCGTCGAGTGTCGAGAGCAATATCCAACGTATGCCAAGAGACCAGCTTCGAACACCTGTCAACCTGACTCAGCAGCTGAATTCAGAGAAAATAAAAATAATGTTTGCTCAAGATGCTCTCGTGGTTCGCTCGATACTAGATTTTCACGGTGCGAGGAAAATCTCGAGACGTTCGATCAGGTGGAAGGTCACTCTTTGCTGACCAATAAAGAACATTTTTCTCTCGCTTTGTTCTCACTGTTTCCCCAACGATGTTGACTCTTAACTCCTTCGAGCATAGTGGTAGAATTTTCCTACCGCTTTCATCTCACGAATATTATACCAGAAATATTATCCTGTCACAATTGTACCGACAACATAAATATTCCGAGTACGAGCAAGTACATAACAATTGCGTTTAAGCAAAGGTCAGCGGTAAAGTTTGTTTTAATTCTTACGAATGTAAAGTACAAGATAAAAAGAAAAAATCAGGTTTCATTGTTAATTATCATAATATAGTTAGGTATTGATCAATTATTTTTTCTGATCATTTAGCGTTAATGCTAATCATTGTAGTGAAAGTAGCGATATTTAAGAAATATCGCAAGATATCTTTCTACTTCTGTAGGTGATTTTTCTCCTTTTTTTTATTTTTATAAGAATGGCTTTCAAAATCGAATCTCATCGCTCAAGGTGACTGAACTATTTAAACAAGAGCACAAAGTAAAATTACGTGACTCATGCTACTATGTACGTCTTCGGACGGTGGCTCTGCCGATATCATTTTGCCCCATTTCCTCTATCTTGAGACGACACCACGTCATCTGTTTCACTATGACACACACGTCTACCAATGTATTTCTATCAGTACGCATTACGATCGAGATTTCACTTTTCAAATCACGTTGATCAAGCTACGGATCTGCATAAACATCCGCAGCCTGCTAATCACAGATCGATCTGGTAATTTCGTCCGATTGAGCTGTCTTACTCGATCGATTCTATACAACGATGATTCCATCTTGCGGAATCTAAAATGCAAATCTCTCGACGACGATGATCGTGACCAACGGTCGGTGCAGCGATACAATCGCGTTTTCAACGATCGTTCCGATTACCCTAAATCGAGATCAAGAACGTTTTGTTGGGAAACAGGGGCGGGTCGTGTCGCCAGAAGACAATTAATACGTTCCATCAGTTGCCTCGTTCAATTTTCATTAGTTGCTTGACGATTAGTTCCTTCTTTGCCTCGATGCCTTGCTTCGATCTTGAAGGAGAAACGAGCGACAGAGAAACAACGTGTTCTCCCTTCAATTAATTAGAGTCCGAGGACGGTTCTTTGATCTTTGCTCGTAGTTTCCTGAAACGTTGAAATTCTTTGTTTCTTCGCCTCCCTTGTTTCCCTTTTTTCCCCTTTTTCTTTTCTTTTCTTTCTGCTTCTATCGACCGACAATGAGATCGCAAGGTTAAAGGACGTAAGCGATTCTGTTAAACTGGAACCGGTCGACGAGATGTAAAAATAAAGGGAACAAGCAATTTGACTAATTTAATTTCATATAATTTTCGCTTCTTCGAAATCGTCTTGCTTTCTTCGCTGAAATTTGTTCCGATAAGAAACGCATCTGACCGTATCCGTGTGGAATTAATAAATTAATTAATAATTATTGCTACTTGCGATCGATGAAATTTTATAAACACAGTATAACGTTAACAGGTTTGATAATAAATCAAGCGAAATTCCACTAATAAGTTTGACAAATTACAAATCATCAAATATTTTCAAATAATTTTCAAATCAAAATTTCCAATTTCAAATTTTCAAATAATAAAGGAGAAATTTATAATCGTCCTTCTCAAGGAAAGAAAAAAAAAAGAATCAGCTTGTAAATTGTGAATTCGTTAACGTTATTAATTGATAAATTATTGCGCAAGAAGCCCTAGAAAGTAAGGTGTATCAATGATAAAATAAAGTCGAGATTAAGTAAAATATTTGATATAGATAAAGCAGAATAATCTTTTACCCCATCCTCTCTTCCTCTCTCTCTCCCCTTTTTCTCTCTCTCTCTTTTTTTCTTTACAAAGAAACCAATCTTAATGAAACAATATATAATAGAACATTGGCCATTCTCAGCAAGAGAGAAACTCGAATGACATTCATGGAAAATTTCCCGTGATTCATTTTTATCTCGTAAAATTAAATTAAAAATCCTCGACAAAGTTTTCATCGTTCAAATGTCTGCACATATCCTTTTTTCTATATCATATCACGCGATGAAATAACTAATTATTACCATCTCAAAGTTTCATAATTCAGCTATTCTCCATTCCACGTTCTATTCAACGTATTGTAATCAGGTTTTATCATGTTCATTTCGATCTATCGCCTATACGAATTAATCCATTCGACGATTCCATCGACGAAACGTTTCCAAGCAATACGTGCGTCACGTTTATTTCTTCTTAAATCCACTCGTAGAATATGCTGACGCTATTTCCAGGAAAATTCCCAGATACCTTACGTATTGTAGTTACTTGTCATTTACCGATTATACGAGTAAAACTCATTAGCGCGCGAAAGCTGAAATTATGAAATATCCTGGTAATAAATCTTCGTAATATCGAACTTGCAGAACAATAGAGAAAAATTGCCGAATCTTTCGAAACGGTCGTTTAATTAAATTATCGAAAAGATTACGGTCGACTCGCAGCAAATTAGCGACTGGCAAAACCCAGCACAAAAATTAAACACATGGATTTATTCCATGGAATACCGGCTATTCTCGTGCATTTTAACAATTTGCATATCGAATTCAACGTTGATTGGAATAGTCGATCGTCTATCGGCGTTGTTTCCACCGGATCGGCACGATCGACACGACGACACGTTTCTTCTATGACGCAAAGGCAATTAGAAGTTCCAAGACGGGCATCGCTATGCGTGGACACGCTCGATAAATCGTCGCGCGACACCGCGCGCGCGCGTGATCGTGCGTGAACCTCGCGTCAATGAATACGGATGGAAATGTCAATGAACGTGGTGGGCGTAGTATCGTTATAGATCCAGTTGCCTCAGCTTTTCATCTGAAAGTCTGGATTTGTATGATCGAGTCGTGCGAAGGGTTGCTATCTTTCGTGGCTGCATACGTAAATCTGCTTGTTTGCGTTTCTAGAAATATCGTTCTGCTCGTGGTATTGGGTTGGCAACTAAGCGATTGCGGATTTTCTCATCAAGTGATAAAATCCGCGATCAATTAGTTGCCAATCCGATACAACGTAATGCGCAAGCACTCGCTTGTAAAAGTATTCCAACGCTTTGTATTCTTTTATAGTTGTAGGAAACATTTTGAAATTTCTTTAATGCTGTAACGAGGCTATAACGAATTTATTGTTAATAAAATTATATTGGTCGAGTTTGAAAATATCTGATTGCCCCAAAAGCTTCTTTCGTTTTGTAAGGAAATAATAGATGCGTCATATGTTTTCTTTTATATCGTTTTATTGAATATCATATTATGTTGTACTGTATTATCTATTGGAAGAAAATGGATTATAAATGGACGATGTAATATATGAAGAAGTTGTAAAATATTTAGCGCAAGTGTATTTTGCAGAGATCGTGAACATATATAAACGGTCAATTATCTCTGTTATGTTAATAAACCTCGATATTCAGAGAGATTATGTTTGATATTTATCGTATCGCCGCTTCGTTCTGATAGTGGCACCATTCGGAAAATTTCGAATTTGCTTTTATCGATTAGAACGTCTACCTTGCGTTTCTACGTTTTATCGCGTAGAACGGTGTATTATTTATTCGGCCATCGAGCTGCCCTTAGCTTCACACCACTGACTGCTCTTCGTTTCTTTTTACGACGCTACAAGCGGAAGGTTGTAATCGTGCTTTCGCGAATAGTATCGTATCTTGCGTTAAATCAGCCTTGTAACGTCGTTCAAACGATCCGCGAAGATCTCATTCGTAAATTTTTAAACTGTCGAGGATAGAAGATCATCCACATCCTACGATACGCACAGCACATCTGCTGTTTTTCAGAAGTTGGAATTTTCCACATTGCACATTATACAGTCTTACAATTCGGACCACGTCGACAACTAAATTAGCATCTTGGCGCTCGATAAGATCTGCTCGATAGCGAACGACGTGTCATAAACTTGGACATCGGATGAGAACTCGACGACAGACTATCGGACGTTACGCATCCTCGATCAGGTACGCGCAAGACGCACCACTTACGAGACATCTACGACAGTTGGACAGACACCACCTCATCGGAAACGTTGACGAAAACCCACCCCGTAGACCGACACCTACACTTAAACTCTCTTACTTACGTTTCATATCCTTACGTTTATACCATAAATTTTTTATCTCGCCCACCTTGAAGATTAATATCGCTCAGAGTTCGCCGCTCAACCGAACACTTGCAATCCGATCTAGTTAATCGTTATTTAATTAACCTAGTTAAATTAATCTAGTTAATTAACTGATTTAGCGGAGAGGTCGCAAGGAAAAGGTTTTATTTAAACACGCTCTCCTCTAAGGATTACATTTTGCAAACTTCGCCACTATCGAGGCAAATCTGCTTGATACGCTCGATGATTATCGATGACTATTCATCGTGAATACCAGTTGCCTACTCGATACGCGTTTCCACTGAATATCTCGTAACTTCTATAAATACATCTTCAGATCGCTTTAATGAATCATTAACGTATCGCTAATCAATGAATGGAAATAAATTGTCCATTTAATGACGGTACGTTCGTTCAAGTGGTGTCTGTAAATCTGAAAACGCTTTGTGACCCGTGACACGTGGGCGTAAAAGTGTTGAAATTTCACTTGCTTTGGCGAGCGCCGCGCAGACGCTCGCACAGGCGAAGAACTTAATTTTCCATTTGTCAAGTTTCAAACGACCGTAAAAACCTTCCCGGTTCGCGTCATTTACCATCATCGTCGCGCGTTCTGAAAGAGAAAAGCCTGTGCAAAGGGCTGGCTCGTAACGAAGGGAGGAAAAACGATATCCCGTGGTATTGAACGCATCGAGTCATGAATGAACACACGGTACACGGTGTATCGATCCGATCGCGGCGGTTCTAGTCGCCGAGACGCGTTTGAATAACGCCAACGGTAAAGCGAGAGAAGAATGGCGGGTCGTTTAGTATGGATTTGCCGCCTTACGCGATTACGTATGCGCGTGCAGTTGAATGTTACGAGCGTTATGACTCGTGGCTGTCATAAGACGTTGTCTCATGCATGGCTTCCTCATGCATCGTTCCCCTTCTGGCTTTTACGCTTCTCTGCTTTTCTCTTCTGTCGCGTTGAGCAATCGTATCGATCATCCGGGACCCGTCTGTCGCTACATTCTCTTCTGTTTCGTCTCTTTCCTTTCTTTCCTTTTTTTCTAGTTTCTATTCTTCCTTCGTAGGGGTTCCTCTCGGTTTACGTGGCAGTAAAGTCTACTCATTCGAATCGTATTTCTTTTGCTTTTTCTTACGGTTGCGTTTAATCCAGAGGGTTTTCTTTGCTACATATTTTTACACGCTTTATACGAAGTAATTGATAAAATGGATAACAGACAACGAAGATAGAATTTTTTTTAATAAGATTTAACAAATTTCAACAGCTGCATTTAATTCGAGGAAATAGTTCTTTCGCTTATAGCACGTATACTTTTGAAACTTTTACGAGACTGTGTACGTCTTTGAGATTCAATTGTCGCATATATAGTACGTAGATCATTTCCAGTGGCTGTCTATAATCGATAGCGATGAATAATGTACGTATTCGACTTAGTTAATGCTTGAAATATTAAACGATAGAAGAGAGTGGAAAACACAAGCGTGGCACAGAAACCTGATTATAGAAACCTATGAACCTAGGAGTCTATAAAGCACAAATTTGCAAATGCAAATAAATTCATAAATGCACAAATTTCGCGATAATTCCACGCTTATCGATAAACTTTTACAATTATCGAATCTCGATTGTCCCAAGGTTCGAGGACCTCGAGAAACGTCATCTTTGCGAAATTATTTATTAGATCGTGCCAGAAGTTTCTTTCGTTTTTAGAAGAAAACAACAGATGCACATTTTCCAATAAAACAAAATGGATCGTTGAACGAAATAATATAAAACAAAAAATACATCTATTATTTCCTTACAAAAAGAAAGAAACTTTTGGCACAACTTGATACATAAAAATCGAGAAGCCGAACATCCACGGCATCCGGAATAGTCGGAGAAACGGCAGAAGAAGATAAAAGAAACGAAGAAAAAGGTCTTACGAGGCATAAAAGCGGTCGCTTGGAAATCGCTGGATTTCCTGGCGATCGCAACGACTTACACGAATACGATTTTTCCTCGGGAAAAAAAGTTTCGCCGCAAACCTCTAATATGCAGATCCCACGAAAGTTTCGCATCCCGAGACGCGATCGATCGAGCCGACCAGCCAGTTTGTTCGAATAACTCGAGCGCGAATGTTTACTCGCGAATCGTCGTCGCGTGATACGATTACGCTCGGCCGTGGATGTAACGAGCATTACGACCTACCAAGCAGCAACATACATTGTACATTACGCGTTGTATGGCTTTCATGTTTTCTTATTCGCTCTGTTTCTCGTTGGTCGTAGGTACATACGTACACAGAGTGAGTCGAAACACGTGGCAAGTACGACAAAGGTGCTGTTTCGGCGCACTAAAACAAGAAGAAAAGTTGGCATAAACATATGGTACGCCCGGAATGACCTTATTTTCCAGTTACAGCTTACTTTACGATGCTCTAGATGTTACTGGCGAGGGAGTCGAGGTGACCGATACGCGTCAATTTCGATGAAACTTTGCACAAGTGTTCCTTAGAACTACCTAAGAATTTAGTCGTAATTCGTTCATGGTCGTTCTTTATTCTAAGGTAGCTCCAACTATCTGAAACTTTTTATCCGAACCGGTCGTTCTATGTAAATCGTAAAACTATGACGAAAGATACGAAAAGAAAACGATCGAAATAAATGTTATACAGTTTCACGAGGGATTCGTAAATCTGTGCGAAGAACTTGTTGAAGAAATCCTCCTCCTACGAAAATTAAACGAATTTTTCAAGAAACCTTTCGCACAGATCTATGAACCTCGAGACACGTTACAAGATTTGTTTCAACAAATTTCGACTAAATTCTACGGGCAGGTGTAACGGACACTTAAGCGAAGTTTCATCGAAATCGGCGTGTGTCATTCCCTTGTTAACAGTCAACGATCGTCTGACAAACGGATGGGCTGTGTTGATCTTATTTCTTCGCTCTCTAGAGAATTATCAATTAGGATGGTTTGTTTAAAATCTGTCGCTCGTAAAAAGCCAGTTGACCGCGTTGAAACTCTTCCTTGAAAGAACAAAGCTACGAGGAAATTCTCGTAAGCTGTTCGAACAAGTTCTACGACGCGATACATTCGCGCGTCTGTTGAAGCTGGATCACTTGGTGCGTTTTCTTTGAAGATACGTAAGCAACTATTACAACACAAAAACATGCCATTACTCGAAAACTCATATCGGGTGTGTGTTTCTACGAACTTTTCTTCTTGCTTTGGTGCGCTGAATCAGCTCTTGCCATACTTCCCACATATTCTGACTCATGCTGTATATATATATATATATATATATATATATATACAGGTATAGCATCAGCCTCGAGGCGAAGGATTGAGATGCAGCTTTTTGTTATTATCGAATTTAGCTTACAGTGGATGTTTGTAATTTAGAAACTTGATATTTGCGTTTGGTATTTATGTACAGTAGCTTACGAAAGTATTCGATTACTTACAGAAACCTTTTACGAATATATTATGCTTTATGAGCAACTTATCTTGGAATTTCGTTGGCGCTGTAATCGGTAAAATCTGGAAACCAATATGAAAAATCAATTATTAGTTAGAGAGAAGCTGCAAGATATTTAACGTAGGTGTATGCTACTACATTTCGCAAAGATCGGAAAAGTATTCGTGGAAGAAATAATTGAGGCAGTCGCGCGAGGAATTGAAACAGGTTTACGCACTTTTTTGTGCACATAGCACGCGTAGTAACACGGGTAAAAAGTGTTTAATATAATGGCAAAACGCGTATACCGTGAGAAGCAGAGACGATATTCATCTAAAAGAAATAAATCAATCGAAGAATATGTATCATCGTGTGAAAGTAGTTTTTGCGTTCACTGCGCGTCCGACTATATACGATCTGTTTCTCCTTATTTCCATATTCTCTTGTACTTCGCCACGCGTGTATATAACAACTTCAAACGACAGTCACCGCTTTAGAAGAATAGATTATGCGAATTTTGTGGTTCTGCAAAGTACCTCGTACAAAGTTTGAACAATGTTATTTAAATTTCAAAAAATTTCCACGACTTGGTTATCGCAGCTTGGACATTTTACGATTATTGCTTTTTTATTTTACTTCGACCGTGAAATTCATTCCGTTTCTACGACAAATTTTTATCAATCGTAGAAACTACAAATTTCATATGTTTTATGGAATTGTGAATGCAGCGTATAATTTTTGACAGAACATCGAAGTCAATTGGAATTTTAGACACGTGGTACTTTCGAAAAGTATGTACCATTTTTCGAGATCTCATAATCGTGTCACTAAATTTCATAGACAATCGCAACTTGTATGTTGAATAATGTTCAGGCTCTGTTCAGCTTGTCGGAATATAATTGTCGGTTTATAATTATATAAATCCCCTTGAATACGCTGTGGATATTTAATTATGCATCAGGAACGTCATAAACAGGCCTCGTGCAACGTTAGTAATGTTCGTTACATAGAAAATATAGGCTTGAAAGGACGATGCAACAACGGGTAGGAAACAGATTTTTATTAATTTAGCGATTGTTAAATATATCTGTGTATATGATGTTAAATTAATCGATTGATTTATTCTTCAAGGAATTTCTCCACGATCTTTTATCTATCACGAAGATCATTAATCCGATTAAATCCGGTGATTTACTCCAATCAGAAGCATCTCTTATTTGATTAATTTGTGATATTATAGAATACGATATATCTTCCATAGTGAAATGTTCTCGCATAACGATTAATTATACATGATCACTGTGTTATCACGATAGTTACGAAACGTTTTGGATAAATCGATCGAACATTCTCTGATTTCATTCTATGAGCACATTAACGCCTATTGTTCGGATGGCAAGTTATTAATAGAAGAGAAAGTCGATAATGAATTTCCATTATTCGAGTAGACTAAATCGTTTCAATCTACAGCGTGTCTACGTAGACGTGAATTTAATTAGAACTTTGCCCAAAATTTAACACGTTACGTATTTTTATTTTAATTAATTGTACTACTAAAACTAAATATTTAACGTGCGCTATTTGTTTATTATATATTATTACTTATATAAAACCGCGTATATACATGTACTTTTATTTCTAAGAATAATTATATACTATAAATATAGCAAACCGTGTTCGTAATTCAAATACTTTCATTCGGTCATTATACAATCGCGCAACGATATTTAGATTTGTCTATTGATTCCTCGTTTCACTTCTCGAAACGGAGTTTCCTAAATTTTCTTTCACCGCGAATCACCTTTTCTCTTATCTCGCGCTACTCGTTTGAAATTCAAATTGTCATCGAATTAATAATTGAAATTCAATTAACAGTTGAATTAACTGGTTGTTCCATTTTTTCAGAGCTGGAACTCGGTACACAATGCGTCGTCGAGATGTCCGGACAGCAAACCATCTTGCAGCATCCCACCACGATGGACAAGATCGAACGGTGAGTGATCTGTTGAGAAATATTTTTTTAAAATTGTCTAGCTCGTAACGAAAAACGTCGAATTCGAATGAAACTCGAAATAACGCGGATATATTGCTCGTTTCGGTTTACATTTACCAGAGTATCGGACCCTATCTCTGGCAAGAGATGTAAATCCTGTATGAAGTTAACCCCATATTTCATAAATCTCGAATCTTTTCGTTGTTGTTCCAAGTTGTAATACGTCGTTCCGAAGAAACAACGATTAAACCTGGTGAGGTTGTTGGAACAACCCCAGAAAACTGAATCTTTGACCAGCCTGACGTTCTTGGAAACTCGGATTTTTAAAAATTATTCCGAATAGTTGTAATTGTTCTAAAGACTGTTGCAAAGTATTATTTATACTATAGAAAAATTTGGAGACCAAAACGCGAACACAATAGAGCGGGAATTTTGACGTGTAATACGATAAATATTTCGTTTAAGAGAATGGAAAGACACTCGGTAGATAGCAAAGACGCTGGAATAGTCCTCTTGCTCTCCCGAGAGAAGGAAAAATATAGACGAGGAGTCGTTCTTGCCTGAGCCCTTCAAATTTTTCCGCATAATTCTGACTTTCCCTCGGCGAGCATCTTTTTCCTTCTTAATCTTTTGTCGAAGTTTCGTGATCCATCGAATTCACGTCGGTCGGTCGAGTTCCTCCACGATAAGATAGTAACTGTCTCATGAAATTCCAATGAGATACATTCGAAAGTTCTTATCTTTCGAGTAATCGCGCTGAAAAACTTGCTCCTCCTTATCCGTTCAACGGAAATACATGAAATTCGGAAGTTTATGCGATGGAACAGGGAATAATAGTGGTTGAGGATGATGGATACATGCGAATCGTTGAATAATTTAACGATCATTGTTCGTTTTATCACGCAGATTAAACGCGAATATGTATATGTATATAAATAAATATTCAGAATCCAGCAGTGATCAATTATATATGAATATATATATATATCCATCCAGAAATTTTCCATAAATGTGTTAATAACCAGAATCCAGCAATGATCAATTCTATATATATATATATATACACTTGATTATCGTTGGGCTTTGGATGTCTGTACGTTTATGGAAAATTTCCGGATTAAAAAGATACGTTAATAGGATCGAAGTTCCTAATTTATTCCGCATTTTAGTTTGTCCGCGACGCACATAATTTAAACTTATCAGAGCCTGCTTGATACTGCATCGTACGAGGCAATTATCGAGCAGTATGCAATCTGTTTTTGAATTATCGTTACGATGCTAGGAGTTTCCTTTTTGTTTAAGGAACGATAAGATGCTGCTTTATCTGTACCGTGTTAATAATCGAGACACCTCGTCGATTAGAGCGAAGAAATTCGCTACTATTTGTACGAGCGATACTGCGAGTGCGTTTAGACAATTTTTTAGCTTAGTTGCTTTAAAAAGAAACTTGCTACTGTCGTAATAATTTGTCTGAACTTCTTTGGATATGCGACGTTTTCGTCGAAAGGAAAAAGAAGCATAAAATTCGCATTTTACGTTCGTTTATGTCAACGTATCGCACAGTTTGAAAGATTTTTTTCAAGCTGAAAATGCTTCGATATCTTCTTTGTGTTTCGTCTTATCGCGCACGTTTGGTAGATGAGCGCGATACTTTGATGAGATGAGATTAGATGAGAATTGTGAAAGCTGAGTGCAAGTAGAATTAATAATTTTGCTTGACAAGACAAGAAGAACTGGCTTAAAATAGAGAAATTATAGCTGCGTATAAAACCGAAAGCTCAAAGAACGTTAGATCGCGCACCAAGAAATAAAATTCATCGTTCTGGCGATTATTATGGGTTTGTAGGCGACAGCCACAGCATCGATGCAGATAAGAAGAAACTGCGATACATGCGCGTATCGGCGCCATTTGTCAGATAATTAGATCGTACAGTCTTATCGACGTAGGCAGATAACATCGTTGCTGGAACATCCATGGTACGCGAACATCGTAACTACGATGGAAATCCATCAGATTATATCGAAACAAATTCGATCTTCGTATCTATCGCAGAATTAGGTTGACACATTCTCTGATAAATAACAAATTACAATCTCTAGAACGATGGATAGCGAAAGATATTCGACGATCGTTTCATTCAAAAACTTTTGTTACCTGGGTGATTTTTATTATTTATTAAGACACTTATTCCAACACTCGTATTTTAGTATGTTGTAATGAAAAATTTTTAATTCCTGGTAACAAGGACGATGAAATTTTGTTATTCGGTTAATCTTTATTAATCATTGTGATAGATACGAGAAACGTATGTATTTTGGTATTATAAATAGAAACTTTCTATTAGGTTGTGCTAATAATTTCTTTCATTTTATAAGGAAACAGTAGATGCACGACAGTTTCCCAATTCAATAAAATTACTAGCATTCGTTTCGAGAAATTTTCTACTATATTTCCAGAAATCCAAAAATTAACGGAGAAACGACACAGCCAATTTTCCATTACCTTATATCCATTTTTTTTTTTTGTTTCTTTTTTCACGGCGAAAAAACGATACAAGAGACATTTTGATTACACGCTAGAGGCGTTTCGTTTACGTGTGAAAGGGACGTTTTCCTTTGAAAAGAGCCTGTTCTTTCGAGGAAAAGAACAATGACTGCAAGAACTATTTCGCCACGGGGAACAATCCTTTTGAAACAGTGGCTGTGGTTCTATTTTTTCAAATATGCTTGTTTGCCGGCCTTCTCCTCTCTTCTCCTTTCTTCCGGTTTCTTTCGCCAGGATTTAGCCGCACGCTCTTCCTGGACGGTTCTCATGTACGGTTTCATTCGTTTATTGATTTATCTTCTCTCTTTCTTTCTCTCTCACGCGAGCTCGTTACAACTTTCTGCTCGTTCTCATCTAGTTTCTTTTCTTTTCTCTTTTCTTAATTTCCTTTGCTATTTCTTCGTGTAATTCGCGTAAGATTACTCGTTGGTAACATAAGACGTGTCATTTAATTGGATCTTGCTACTGGAACTTGGAAAATCCTGATCGATAGAAGAAAAAGCTGACCGACAATGTTTGACATTGTT
The DNA here is from genome assembly GCF_011952255.1 of Bombus vosnesenskii. Lineage (NCBI taxonomy): Eukaryota > Metazoa > Arthropoda > Insecta > Hymenoptera > Apidae > Bombus > Bombus vosnesenskii. The sequence goes on from NW_022882948.1 coordinate 879,691, forward strand.
TCCTCAGAGATTTACGGGATGTTATTGCTTTCTTTAAGAAGGTCGACCTTTTTTCGTGTCTGTGTACGTTTTGACCTATGAAATCATAGGAATACTTATCATATAATCATAGGAATACACATATATCTTTATTTTTGTTCGCTGGATGTTTATTAACATTTTCACAGCAGGAATAGCTATCGCGTTCTTCGTCTTTTCTTTTCACTTTTTTCCTTGGAAATTATTTTGCACATTCGTAAGAATATGTATATATTTCCTGTTTTTTTTTTGATAATTTTGCAATTTTGTAATTCGAGTACCGTGCGAATATACATTTTACACTGACTGTATTTTCGAAAAATTCCCGGATTAATTAAACATACAAAACCTTGCACGATATGACGCGTTACGATCACGTTGCCTTAGCACCACTGTGATGTCAATCGAGGAATAGATCACGACGTCCAACAATATCTGTGAAAACGTACCCGTATAACGTTGTTCTTCTATATGCGTCCACTACTTTTTCCATCTCGATGACTCAACATCATAAAACGCGTAACATTTCTTGGCACGCCCTTTTGCACCTATCTCCGTGCACCAAAGCCAACCACTCAACGCACGGAATCTTTATCGTATCCGCAAAACTATAGTTCGTCCTTGGTATCCCGTGGATGAAACTGGCGCTGGGGAACGAGAAGAGGCGAAAAATGTCGGATATATTCGGGAACGAGGGTGCTCGTTTGGCCTCGATGGCGTCGTGGAAGATACTCGAGCGTTGCGGATATTTTCAAGCACGAGGGCCACAGAGAAAACGCGTTTCCAGCCTCGTAATTTCGTTTCGTCGAGCTGTTGTAAACGTGTCTTACACATGCGCCTGTACTTACGCGAAAACCTGTGTACAGGATGTCACGATGTTCCATACAAACATTATTCGGTGTGATGCATAAGCGAAAATAAGACTGAGACGTTGTTATTTATATAGTAGTATAGTAGTTTGCATACTATATACATTTTCTATATATTTTTACAGTTTATATATTACGGTAATATTATACCGCGTCTGAAAACCTAGTACCTTTGGATTTTGCCTGTCAAAAACTATCATACGATATGGAAAAAATGCGGGAAATTCAGCGTGCCCTGAAACGAAGTTCGTCGTACGTATCTTTCCTAATTCGTGTGTTTATAGTCGCACGAATCATCGTTATACCGTCGGGCATCGGTAACTCTAAGCTCGAGAGAAGAGCGAAAATCTTCGAGTTATTAGGTCCAGATCTATCGAAATTTCCGGGTAAAAGAGTTTACCAAATGAGTTTACCAAGTTTAACAAACGAAATTTGCAAGTACAGAAGCTTGTACGAAGGCGCACCTTTTCGGAAGATGTTGGTATCATCCCAAGCTTGCTCGTACAACTCGTTTTATGAAATGTAAACGTTAAAGATGCGAGCAAAGTGATGCCAATTACGCGTTCGACTCAGGAAAAAGGATCAGCTTCCATGGGTGTGGAAGTAGGAACATGATTTTTATCGTGATACGTTCATTCTTACGTCTTACGTGATTTGGAATAATCGTAACAGTTTAAAGACAAACGATACGTGCGCTGATTGGTTTCTAACGCCTCGTGACGTTCTAAGCCATCGATGGAATCTGAAACACTTTCGAATCGCTTCGAATGTAATATACATATATGGCGGCAAATTCAAATCGCGTCGAATCTCATTGGAATCTTAAGACTCTTGAGAGCCTTGATCGCTGTTGATTCTTAATAGATTCGTCGGGTATTTAATGTCTCTCAAGCATTGATCATCTTGGAAGCGTTGATGCGGGATATTCGATACTCTTCGAGCTCGAGAGTTTGAGAGTGGAAGCGATGCTTAGGCCATGGTGCAGGCTCTAAAGACTATGGCTCTATGCGGCTTATCTTATTGAGGCATAAACAAAGACGGAGGAGCGGCTCGATGGATTCGTCGACCGTCATTTTGACGACAAGGCACGATCCAGGCTTCCGAGAAGACTAAACTTTCAAGGCTTCCAAGATGAGCGAGAATCGAGACACTTGGAAGATTCCAGGCTTATTAAGATTCAAAACTGAGCCAAGACTCTCAAGAGTCGTAAGCTTCGAATCCTGTTGCAAGTGATTCGGAATTGTCATCATCTGCACCGATACAGATTCGAAGTGATTCGAAACTGTTTTAGATCCTATCGTTGCACACAGACACACGCTTCGTGTTGCAGAAGCAGCAACGATAGAGGTTCCACTTATAGAGGCGAACTTGAACATGTTGTAGAAGTCTGGCTACTCTAAGCTCGAGCTACGGGCGTCAAATAAAATGCATCTGGACACGTGGCAAATAGTCGGAGTTTTGTTTCGGCCGATAGAACGTTCTCGCTGCGGAGTGGCACGGCATCTTCGACTTGTACAGATCCGAGTTATCGAGCCATCGATTGTCGCGTGTTATCGGCCGGATAACTGTCAGATAACCGATTTTATCATTTTGTCACGGAATTAGTTCCGTTCTTAACCCATTTGCTTCCAAGCGCGGATTAATACGCGCGCTGCGGCTGATTTCTTTTATTTCCATTTTAATCTAAATAATTTTCTTTTTAAATAAATAATTTTTACCTTTTTTCCTCTCTTATAAAGAATGTAAGATGCGATGTTTGCGAAGTAACGTTGTCTACCGATCGTTTTGAACAATAAATTTTCGATAAACTCCATGAAGAAGTCGGATGTCATGTGCCACACGTACGACCGACCTCGCGCGGTGATAGGGATCAGTCCTCCGAAGTAGGGCCATGATACAAATGAGTTAAGAATCTCTGCAATTGGAAAGTTGTACCCTCTAACTTGCGAACATTTTGCCACGCGAAGTAGCCCCATCTTTTCTTCTACAGTAAGTACGCTGGCGATGTTTTAAATGGAAAATGATGGAATGCTGTGTATACGCGTTAGTTGGCAAGATAGGAAGGAGCAGCGACGTCATGCAAAAAGCTCTACGGTTTTGTATGAAGCGTCAGAAACGTATGAGAAGTCGTATGAGTCACAAGTCACAACGAGACCATACATCGAACGAGATCGTATCCGGAAAGGGGCTTTGTGAAGTCCGATGCTGTTGCAGCGTACTGGCCGCCGTGGAAAAATGCGCGAGAACAGCACGGCGTTTTCAACAAAGACCGATTATTTATTGCTACAGCCTGCACGGTGCGTACACAGCGAGGTTTCAATGGCTGCTGGCCATAGTTAGTCAGCGTTGCTGCGTGTAAATATGGATTAGCGGTGATGTTGCCTTTTGTTCGCTGGATGCTTCTATATATCTCTAGCTTCGCGTTCCTGTAATTTATGTAGCCAGATTTCTGGCATTCGTTTATGACTTACGATGATGGAACGTGATCTGATAATTGGGCGGAAATTTTTTCTATCTTGATAGATGGAATAATTCCCATGATAAACGATCGTTTCAACGTATAAGCTTACAGAGAATGAGTCTACGTATAGTACGACCACTATATCAAGCTACTGTTACTTTATATGGATGACAGGCAAGGACATTTACGTGGAAAGTGACCATCCAGTAATTATTTTACGATGGCTACTTACCGTCGTATCGGCTGCTTGAGTTAAAGAACAACGACATAATCATCAACGTGGCCTTAATGGCCTATTTGTTAGAAAGCAATTTCCGTGATATATCGTTGCTGCCTGCTTTCTTCCTTCTTTCTTTCTTTCAGGCGATCCATCGCGCTTTATACAGAATCTTTCGTACAGAACGAACTTTTTTGTGGAGATTCTGAACGTCACGAAAATGAGTACATAAATTTGAAGATCGAAAACGAATTAGTACGAAACCTTTTTATCGCGTGTTTCCTATCGTCTATTTACACGTGTTAACTAAGGAAACTTGGATACGCCAGCGTGTAATTTCCAAATTTCGCGAAACTACGTCGAGTTAAGTAAGTCGTAACTTTACGATCGAGTTTTGTAATTCTCGACGCCTCGTGTAAAACCCGAACATCGTCACGTTCAGCTCGTTACAAAACGCCTATGATTACGTAAAGCCAGAGAGTTTGGTAACGTTTTAAAAGAAACAGCAACAATCGTGGCCACACGTGTATAGAAATGACTCAGAATGCACGAATTTGTTCCGACCGAGAAGAAAGATTTTATCGCGCGCAAACATCCAGTTCGAAACACGTTTTGCGCAAGTGGAACAATCGCGCGGAATAATTGGAACAACGAACGCAACGAAGACGAGCAAAAGGTACGCGAAACGCGATGAAACGAGAGAACGAGATGTGTCTTCTCCGCTGAAACGGGAAGATAAGATTTCTTTTCACACTTGGCCCATTTTCCGCGTCATATTTCCTCGATGATCGCGATTCATTGTGTAACTGTTGCGAAACTACCGGGGAACCAGGTGAAAACAAAGTTGGTAACCGAGCCTTAAACGCGCACGTTTTTCCTAGAGAAACGAAAGTGAAACCGATTACCAGCGTTCCGTGGAAGGAAACTGCCGGGAAAGTGATTGGCTGTTGAACCTCTAATTGATAAGAATTCTGAATAGCTCGAGGAACGACGAGATTGGAAGCTGAAAGGTGGTGACTGAATCGGAATAGTATGTTAATGAATCGACAAAAATATTCTTCTGACTAATACTACCGGTCTGTACTTTGTTCTTGTGTAGATATTCTACAGGCCGAGTACCATCCGAGAGTTTCAGCTAAATTGTTTTCCATGTTATATCGGAAAATGTTTCGGATAAAGGTTGCATAGTTTTGGTGTTATTAGTCTCTTCGTTGCAAGAATACCTGTTCTCGAATTGCTTGGATATTTCCAGTTCAATGGTTGATGATCCTGATGTTTTAAAAGTAACAAATAATAGCGAAAATTCGATAATTTTCCTAGTGATTCTAGAATAGAAGAATAACAAAAATGGAAGAAGAAGAAGAATAGTAGAATAATTAAAAAAGAAAAAAGATGGATAACCGATAAAAAAAATTGGCTGAAATTTTGTCGAACGACAGCCGAAACTCAAGAGTCTGTCGTTTCCATGGTGTCGAGAAATCAGGTCGGATATCGAGAACGGGTGTTAACTGTCCGTCAAGATGCAATTTACCGTTTTATTAACGATCGAGCCGATTGGAAGCCGGAGGACGCTCGGATTGAAATGTGCCCTGTGTCATCGATTAGCCTCTAAACTCGTTCACCAAGTTCTATGAATCCATCTGTGTCACGGACGATGTCCTTGTTTTGCTTGTCATAAAATGTCGGCGTAGGCGACGCTGCGCAATTTTTCTGATCTTCGTAGTGTATTTTTTGTCTCGATGCCTCACGACGATGCACAGGATCGTAATCGCGCATAGATTTCTTCCTTTTGTTCGTGAGAAAATTCGTAGATTCGAAATCGGATGAAACGCGTATAAAGGATGCGATTTAGCTGTTCGTTGAATAGGAGCGAAGTTTATTCGTCGTTTCAAACTATTGTATGGCCGAGTTTTATTTTTCCTTTAAAACTATATAATTAATTTTAGCGTCAAAATAAAACGCGATTGTGCAACAAAAATTGAAAAATAAGACAATCGCTATTGAATATTTTATCTACGAAATGAAATTCTGAAATTGAAATGAAGATTTCTTTCGTTGTTTGAATATTAAGACCGAATATTTTGAATATTTAAAATGAAGTATTAGGTGAAATCAGCGTATTCCACTTGAAAATGAAGTATCACGCTCTGAATATAGAAACTGGAAGATAATTCGCCCGAAGGTCGCACGTACTTTTACAATAAAAAAACTTCAGAAAGTACGTAAATGGAAATAGTTGGCTAACGTCATTGTACGAACAGAACAATAGCTATATTGTACACTAGCGGACAAATATTATTTGTGTCCGATGAATTTTATCTGCTACCTTCTTATCTCTCCACCTGCTTTATTTATAACGCCATTATCAATGATATACATATAAGTGTATATGCTTTTTCGTGTAAATATAGACTTAGAACGAGCTACTTTAAAGTTACGACGCATATCTAATAGAAGTTGCGATCGTTTGTTACCATCTTTAACCAGTGGTCTAATTCAATTAATTAAAATGTAACATATTTATAAAAAGCTTGTACGTCAATCCATCTTTTTTTCCAATAATTTTTTTGCAATTTCAATTAGAAGGCCAATGAAAATATTAAGAAGGTCGGTTGAAAAATCAAAAGTATTATAATAATTATTATTTGTTAAACACATAGAATATTACGATGATAAGATTCGTAATGTACCGAAACTTCGTAATATGCCAATCTTTACGAATTATACGAAAGTAAAGATACATATACAGCTTATATAACGTTAACATATATATTATACAATGTTAACTATAATATGTGTCAATGTATACAATGTGAAAATAATTTCGGACTCAGAAGGACATTCGTCTATTGAAAACGCCAGCGACGAATGATTAACATATGAAAACCTTCGATGTGAGAATAGGAATCGAAAACCTGGAGCTTCGACACGCTGACCCACTTGAGAAATTTTATCCTCGGCTCGATTATCCTCGGCACGTGCCAGATCCGAAACATCGACGCGGGTAGACCGAACGTTCCATAATTTATGAATATCCGTACAAATCATTTGGTGGCCCCGTTAACAGGATCACGTCGATGGCGTGAGAATGATAAAACGACAGCAATGAAAGCTGCCCTCCACGTACGTAATCGATCACTCCCAAACAATCATCGTAAATACGATAGCGCCATGGAAGCGAACAATTCCTATAGGAAAGTCAATTATGTCGCATAATGTTCCCATAGCCACATGGATATAATGATTTGTGAAAGTAATCCTAAGAAGAAGAACAGTCGTAACATAATGATTTACTTCGAATGAAAAAGATACGTGAAAAAGGTGAAACGATCGCGACGATCGACGACAGAGAGGCGAGACGAATTTCTTGGAATCAAGAAAATACGTGAAAAAGTTGGAATGACGAGAACGCGACAGGAAAATGAGCGTGTCAGTGGAGATGAGAGTGAGAGTGAAGTTTTTCCTAACGAAGCACGAAGTACAGGAATGCAAATGAGTCGATTATTTCCTACGTTATATCGACGCGTATAATCATTTCCATAGATCAGTATAAAAGCAACAGCGACGATCCTTAAATTCTTTTCAACTGGCCAACGACATAGAATAAAATAGCAGAGATTAGTATTGAACTTGATCCGATCGGTGGTAACTCGTTACGATGCAAGGTCTCGCACTAATGAGCGAGCAGCCGCATGGACTAGTAATTATGTTAGCTGTTTTTCTAGCTGATAGTTTATCATATCTAAAGTCACGGCGCGGCGGTAAACGTGTTTCAGCGGTGGCGCGCGCGCACGCACGCCTACTCATGCTCGTCCTACGCCACAAGCAATTAACACGTAGGATAATTAACCGTGAGCAATTGCGTTGTGGTTCGTAAGAGGCGTTCGTTTCTCTAACGAAAGTGCCATATTTATATATTTAATATGAATCTTTATGCTACTGAATTAATATGCGATCTATACCTAGAGAGCAGAATCTAGAATTAGTGTAGAATATAGAACATCTAGAATCTAGTGATATAGAATATTCGTCAAATTTCCAATCGTCAACTTCGGAACGCGAAAGAGGTTAAGAGAAGGAATTTCTCAAAATATCGAGTCACCTACCAACTCAACGAAAGACTGACCCTGCTAATTCCGCTAGAACTTCGGTAACTCGAATCTTAAAGGAAGAGTTTCACTCTCTTAATTATGGAGATTTCCACTTAACGAAGTTTCGACCGAGAGAGGTTTAACGAACGAAAATTCGGCTTCATTGTACGTGGGTTCGGTTCCCAGATGATTCAAAGACATAAGGGATGCGTGAATTCAACGTTACAAAACTTTACTAACCGTGTACGCTTGTCACACGACTGACGAGTAGCAGTCAGTTTGCACGGGAGGAGCAAAGACACGACCAGGGACAATATGTACATTGTTTCCGTGTAATAAAGGCAGGCACGATACACGCTAGCTTATAGAAATTCTACTTGCAGAGAGACCGAGCTTCTCTGAATTTCAGAGTTACAGAGATAAAATAGATAGCGAAAAGAATAATTCGATTTGAGGGAAATTTATATTTCGACCTGCAGAGCTGCTTCCACAGCGCAGCAGAAAGGAACGAACAAAATTCGACTCTTATAGAGTTTTTTGAGCGAAACGGGTTCCAGTTACCGAGACTCCACCGTACTGACTTGATTTCTCTAGTATCGATCGTCGAATCGAGGTCCGTGGACTCTTTGACGTACTTTACAGAACAAATATACTAAATCGTAGACAGCAGTTGTTCGAATAGAAACGCGTTCAAGCCGAAGGATCCAGACCAGGAAAGATAAATGGCGTTACACGCCACGGTACTTGGCTAAACGTTTCATATTAATAAACCCTTGGCCTGTCCAACCTGTCCAAGAGTTTCTACCTCTTCGACTCTCCGTACGTTTCCATAAAGATTCATGGGCCCGACGTCAGCTTCGATTTTGAAGAATCGCCGAGAAGTGGGACGAACCGTGGAGCGCGTGTTTTCGCTACGAAACTTTTAAGTAGGTAGTAAAGTTGGAGATACAAACGTCCGTGAGGATGCTCGGTATAACGTTCTCTCTGGATCGCGTACAAGACAAAAGATGACCTGTTTCGTAGATCGTAAATTTTCTACCGAATACAAGGTACCAGATGAAAAAAGAAAAGATGCAAGATTTCGCTAGATCGCGGTACCAGGTGAATGTACGTGTAGACTTTTTAATTAATACGAGCGAGATATTAATGTTTCGATCGAGTACACCTACGTGTCAACTTTATCCGCGCAAATTTCTCGTTGCTTCTTAGTGGACAGATCGTAAATAGAGAGGAAAAAGTATGCGAAATGCATATCAAAGCATAATCTCCGAGGAAACGCACGCGTACAGTCGAGAACAAAGATAAATGCACAGATAGTGAAAAGTAGGTATCGATGAACTTTAATTGGACTAGCACCACCGCTATATGTCTTTATAGCACGCAGATTATTATCCAATAAATAAACGAAACGTGGATATTTGTGCGAACAGGTTGTATTTAAGGAAACTTCATTTAGACGTACATTTTCACCACCTGTCCACTTATTTCCGTTCCTGACTGCAGTGTTATTCAGTTTGTAACGACGATTTGTCGCTCAACGACGAATATACGCGCTGCAGACGGAAATAATGAACTCGTACGTAAGAACGGTAGCGTGCTGCCAATATCTGAGACTTTTATTGCTCGGACCAGCGAGCTGATAGTCGTCGTAAATCGTAGCGGCACCGTGGCCATAAAATCCAAGATGACGAGGACGCGTGCTTCGCGACGAGAACCGTTTCTGGCAATAAAACGCACCGATAGGAGGGTTCTCGTGCCAAAACGTTTTCGCCAACCGTTTTACCGTTGACATTTTGTTTCTTCTCGGCGAACCAGCCGGGATTAGCCACGTTATTAGTTTCCAGCGACGTTTGCGTCGTGTAAATAGAAATGCAAAGGGCGGTCGCGTCGTCTACCGTAAGCGACGTCGACGGATATTAGGCGAGAGGCATGCGCCTGCTGATGACCGATGATTCCAGGCAGTCTGTAGTGGTTTAGGCAATTTAGAGAATTTACCGAGAGTTGGCTAATGGCTGGTAGTATGCGACGTTGAAGCGTTCGTGACGCGGTTTGACGAAGTTTTGAAACGAGAGAAGTTTGATAATTGATAGATGTAAATTGTTATCGATGAATGTCGAACGAAAAAGGAATGACCGATGATGTCGAGGCAGTTCTTCGCTGAATCATTTTTCCCGATTATACGTCGTACTGGTTGGTATTTGATTAAGCGTAGTTGCGATACTCTTTGACGAAGTCTTGTAATTGATAGACGTCAAATTGTTATTGATAAATGATAGCAGCGAATGGGTGTTATTATTGCTGATTTAGGGAAGGTTGTTTAGCGAGCAATTTCAGGATTACCGAATAATAGCTGCTAGTGTTGTGACGAAGGGTTTGATCAAGTTGGCTAGTCGAGGGAACTTTGGTAACTGATAGATGTAAATTGTTATCGATGACTGTTGAACGAAAAGAGGTTTACGATTGGTTAGTGGATAATTCAGGAATTATGTGTGTATTTTAGGAATCAAGGGAGCAACTTGCTAAATATTTTCAATCCCCTCGACAGGGAATACTAGCGGAATCGAATATTCCTGAATTTAGTATAATTTCGAAAATTCACTAGAAAGTGTACCATTGAACGAAACTGTAGCAGACGATAGATGTAAAGTGTCAAGCAACAATAGAGAAAACTCGCGTATTTTAATTTAGTCGATAAACAACTGTACATATTAAAGTACTAATTTAAAATCTGTCACGTAAGAACATATCGCATTTCACGACAGAATCCAATATATCCGTGTCACGAACAATAGCTAAACTACGACAATTCTCAACTTTAATATTAATTTATAAACTACAAACGTAGAACAAATGCAGCTGTTAAGGTAATATAAACTAAGAAGTTTAAAGTTTGACATGATTTCATGAATCTCGAGTTACAGAGAGTTGCTGCGACACTTTGTAGAGAAATACGAGTAGGTGTAAACGGAAAATTTAAACAGTCCATAGTGGTCTACCGTAGATCGTAGCCTCTTACGATTTCCAACGGTGTTTGCGTCCTGTTTGATTTATTAACGCTAGCTTGCTGCATAAATATGTCTGAATTTTTAAAAAGCTTCAAGGGATTATACAGCGCGCTTTTTACTTGAATTTATTGCTCCTGTAGTACAATTTCTTTTTTTTCTTTTTTTTTTTTTTTAGAAGCGATCCTATCTCTAGAACTTTTTCGATTTTGGTCGATAAAAGCTTGAAGTTGCCTGTTTATCTCTAAATTACTTTTCTGCATCGTAATTTTGCCCTAAAAGTAAAATTATATATAGGAGAAAAGGGTATAAAATTTGATACGATCGTATTAAAGTTATCGTTGTTCCAAGTTTTTGGCTGTAAAATTCCCTCTTGATCGATTGAATCGATTATTACGCAAGCTTGATTAGATTAGAAATCTAATATATAGTATGGCAACTACATCGTGCTATTGCAAGAACCTGATATTGACAATGTACAGTACAAGCATGTCTGTAATGCCTGTATTATAGGAAGACGCTGATATTGACAGTGCTCTAGTAGAACACCGATATCGACTAAATCACGCGCAACCCACGATAATTTGAGCACTGATAGTGTTACAGCGAATATCGGTAGTGTTACAGCGACTAGCGATAATATTACAGGGAAATTCACGAATATCGGCTGATTATAAATTTCGTTGGCGACCTTTGTACAAATTGAATGAAAATACCGAAACGTTTGATCGACTTAATCCAACGATACTGATCTAAACTTCAACAAGATTATTTACGTTCATGGGAAACTTAACTCCATAATCTAACTAATTGTAAGTTGACGTATTAGGTTTTTCTTTTCGAAAGAAACATTGAACGTAATGTTGCTGGCAACAAGATCAGCGAGCATCCAACGAGACGTTGATATAAAATGGATTAATATTTCGCCAAAGGAAGTTCCCAGGAAGAAGTTGCAAGCTCGACGTTGTGGAAAGTTTTCTAACACACCGTCAGCAAAGAAACTTGCTTCTAAATGGATCTCATGGTTTCGTTACGTCAGAATATTCGGTGTAACAACGACGATGTTTGATGTTTCACGAGATTACGTGGCGGTGAAAATTTCGTATTACGTATCAAATGTTTGCAGAAGTCGTGAGCTTCGGTAGGAGGTAATATCAGCAAGAGGAATATTGCTGGAGTTCCCCTTCGTTTAATATACGTCGTTAGTCCACGATGACGAGATTCGTGTCGCGTTTTAACGTCCACGGGTAATCGAAAATCGATAGAAGTAATTGGACTATTCGAACGAAATGTGTGTCTTATACGCTATAAATAAAAGTATTTTATTCGTATAACATCTTTAATACCCGCGAGATACGAGATTAATACTTATATGGTATGTAAAAATATTACTCGTGTAAAATGTAAATTATTTACACGTGAAAGAATATCCAAATTTTTTGCGTACAAATAATCCACGATATTTATATAATATATATAAAAAGTTCTACGTTAGATAATATGAAAATTTTATATTTATCAAATATGAAACATCTACTCTACCCAACGATATGTATTTTTCTACATCCGATCTTGTATTTTCGACCAATCGCGGGGAGACGTAATCGCGAGGAGAGACGTCAACGGGAGTCGTAAATTCCCGTTACGATTATAGCAATCGACGCCACGAATTGATCGATCCCCTGCTTTCCGTTGAGATAATAGGGGTGATTAAGTTTGTATAACACCGTGATTCACAGAATTATAAATTATGTATTTCCAACACTTAGATTACACTGTTGAGCAGAGATAAATAGATAATAACTTATCACACGAAGATAAGATAGATATGTACGCTAGAGCAGGGCTCTTATAATTGAATTTAGGGTGTTAGTGGATGGTAGCACTATAATATATTTAGTAGAGGAGATGTATGTTCGACAATACCGAGAACCGACAATAGTTTGCGTGAATGATGCTACTCTAGCGTTATGCTTAGACTGCCACGACAGGCGATAGCGTTAGACTTAGTAGTTGACTTTTCCAACGGTGTAGAGGAAGTGAAGTTGAGTGACGATGCTGTGTCGGAGGAAAGCTAGCGATGGGTGTGTCTAGCGCACGGGACCATCCGATTTGTTCATGACACTTTTGGTCAGGAAAGTGAGGGCAGTATATACTGCTTCTGATTGGATAAACGAAGGTTGGTGGATTAGGAAGGGTCTTAACCGCCCTCGATAGAAAGTTGCTAATGGGAAGCATCGTACGTGAGAAAAACTAACTTTCCTGTGTCAAGCCGTAGTAAACAATAGTCTTTAAAAGTTTTTTTTTTTTTTGATTATTTGTTGAAATTACAATCAATTCTGGCGTTGAGAATTTTCAGTAATGTCTTTAAAAGTGATTGAGAAAAAGACATTTGTGGGGTCTGAAGGACCTTAGCAAGCAAATTACTCGGATTTATGACGGGTGCTTAAGGCTATTGAGGGTACGCCGTAAGGAAGAGGAATACGCCATCTGGTGTCCGTCTGACCCGCGGTGTGTGACCTGGGCCAGGTAGAGAGTCGCCCGGCGTAACAGATCTATTCCTGAATTTATCTTAAAATGGTCATATTAACGATACAGTCCGAACAATACACGATACTTACGCTTTACGCAACTGAAATAAACCTCGCGTAAGGTTTCAAGCGTTTGATCAGTTAGCTATTTCCAACGAGTACTCTGGCCACGAAGAAATAGCGATATTTCGTGTTGGATAATTTCCTATCGCTGATAAAATTAAAAAATAAAACATTCGTTACGTATATCTACTACTTTTCGTGACACACCTTAGGTACACAGTTTTCAAAGTTATCAAACAGGTCGTCGCAACAGTTAACTTAATAAGCCAAGAAATAGATTTTCGAATCATAGAAGGAGGACGGATCAAAATCGAAATAAAGACAGATTCCAAATTTCAATAATGGAGAAAAGGACGGAAATTAAAAAGAGAGACAAATATATGAGAATCTGATTGAAATCAACTAATTAGACATGCTAAATATCATTTCCTCTATGATAAAGTCGCTCATCGGCTGTCTCGTTTAACGCGTAATCGATGAAAGGTTATTCATCTTCTTTAATAAACATCGCGGTGGAGTGACAGGAACGTAATAGGACGATGACGTTCAAAAGGATGTCATCCTGAGTACGGACAAGTCACATCGATAGGGACCTTGAGGGCAACGATCACTGGTCAGTCAGAGACAAGAGAACGGGGATATCGCGAATGAATGGTCAGGTATCGTGTTCTACGTTATTTATAAACGATGACGTATATCTCTCGTACGTTGCGACAAACTGACGACAGTGAAAATTAACGCGTCAGGATGTTGTACAATTAACGGTGTTTCGTGACCGGACTGTTTGAGCGGCAATCGGCTTTCGACGAATTGTTCGACGAGCTTTGAATTCGCGACAGCTTGGCAGATTGACTGGTAGAGTAAAATTTCGCGGCTCACGAGTCGCAGAATTTCGTTTGCTTCCGAACGTTTGAAATTGAAGATCCTGTGATATCGAGATTTTAGATCTTTGGAAGTTTGAATTCCAGTTTCGGAATTTTCGATTTTGAACCCTTCGATGATCGAAATTTTATACATTCGTATATTTCGAATCTTCAAACTTTGGAGCTTCGAGTATAGAGAATCGATAGTTTTCGAATCTCTCGTGTTTGAAATTATTTCAAATGCCGTCTTGACAATTTTCTCACTGTGGATCTTTTCTAGCTACACTTGAAACTTGAGGTATCAACGTTTTTATACTTTCTGTGCGCAAAATTTGGAACGTTTAATTTAAAAAATTAAAAAAAAAAAGGTGGAGAAACTAAAGAAATAAAATGATAGTCTAATCGTACAATCTGTAATGGTCGAGAAGAATTACACTGATAATATGGTATTACAGCGTATTTCAAAATTACGCTATCCCCATACAATTTGCTTCGTAATTACACGATGGAATTAACGCTAACGTTAATAAAAAAAAAATACAGTTATACGACTGACTATTAAACAATAAATAATACAATAAAATCGAACACAATAGAAACTAATTTTCAAGCAGCTACTCCAGAGAAACTAAACGTCTTGTACCAGTCGATGCATGGATATTAACAATGAATCTAGACTTTCACGGCTTTATGATCGGAGAAAGTTGTCGCTTTTGAAACGCACCGGCAACTTCTCTGTACGTAGCAACTTGGAAATTGAACCGCTTGCTATTCGCCGCCATTGTCGTGCATGTCTGTCCGTCTTCATTATGCGATTTCGTTTCCGTGCAGATTCCTCTTGCCATGCAGAATACTAAAACGTGACGGGCCCTTTTCTATCTTTCCTCCTTGCGAGGGATTTTTTTTTTTATTTATTTGTTAAAATCACAATTAATTCTCACGTTGAGAATTTTCAGTAATTTTTCTGGCGTGGCGCAGTGACATGGCTGATTATTTATAATAAGTTGTTATAGATAAGTATAATTTATAAGTACGTATTATAAATAAGTGAATATTACTTAATTTAGATAACTAATTGAATCTAGCGTTTAGGTCTAGCGGGTAGTGCCTCTTCAACCTGCGAATCTGGTCCGTCGTATCAAGTAGTCCAGTGATTAGAGGGTTTCGGTGTTTGTTGCTATATCTTTTGCTATATCTGTCGCTATATTTTGCTATTACCGGGTCTGCGTGGGTAGCTAATAACGCTGTGTCGTCTGCAAATGTTGCTATTGCTATCTCGTTTGATATAGGTAAGTCGGATAGATGGAGTACAGTAGGGGTCCGACGACACTACCTTGGGGTATGCCGGATTCTATTGGGAATGTTGCGGAAGTGGCGTCTAGGCATTTAACCATGAATTGTCTATTGGTTAGGTAGGATTTTAGGATGGAGTAGTAGGGGTGAGGTAGGATCTTTTTAAGCTTGTATAGTAGCCCTTCATGCCATACTTTGTCAAATGCCTTTTGGATGTCTAGGAAAACCGCTGAGCAATATTCTTTCTTTTGGAGTGTTTGGTTGATCGTATGGGTTATGCGATGGATTTGCTCTATTGTTGAATGTTGTTTTCGAAAGCCGAATTGGTGATCTGGGAGTGTTTTCAAGTTCTCTAGGAGTGGAAGGAGTCGATTCGTGAGCATCTTCTCGAATAGTTTAGACAGGGTAGGTAAAAGACTGATTGAGCGATAGGAGCTGGTTTCGTATATCGGTTTACCGGGTTTAGGGATGAGGGTAATCAGTGAGATTTTCCAGGCCTTAGGATAGTCCTTACGAGGGATGAGAGAGAAATTTTTACTTTCGGACTGTGTTTCGCGAAACAGCTCCTTTGGAGATAAAAGTCATAAAGTATTTGCTCGTCGTTTGAAAAAAAAAAAAAAGATATTTGGTCAAATTTATGTTGATGTAGCGTGAGATATCGTTTGGAAAAAATTAGAATAATTTCTTCTGCTCTCGAGGTATACTTGGATAGTTTGAAACATTTAAAAAATTTCCTTTTCGTGTTTAATTTGACGTTTATTGGCTGAACGTTCTGTAGCCACAGAACGTCTCATAAATTTCAAGATTAGATAGAACCTTCTGATGAATATCGTTGTCAGTATCATCTTCATCGTCGGTGTATCTTGATCGCCCGTGTAAATTATGATTTATGGCCTTTTGGTAATTTATATTTTTCGAGAAAATGAATTTTCTCTCAATTTCGCTGAAAATCTGCTAGCCAAATCCGAGATAGATCGTTCAGAGCTGTTACGTAGGAAACAACTGGTATAATCTATCGGATACGATGGCCCGAAAGGAGAAGCGATGATCTCGTTGCGCTGGTTGAGTGTCAAATCAACCCCTCGACGACGAACGAAAACTCAATTGTACCGCTAAAAGAAATATAAGTAAGTGGCTGAACTGTTGCCAGGGGCATTAAAGAAATGTTATTCTAGGATTATCTGTTGTTCCAGCTCACATACTTATCGCACTCGGGATAACAACTTCCCAAAGATTATCTCTATTTTCTGAAACCTGCTACTTGTAAACTTCACGGTCTTTATTGCTCAGCGCTAAAACTAGCAACGATTAGAGCGTATAAATTTTTTTCGAGAGAAATATAAATTGAAGCTGTACGGAACGAATAAACGAAAAGAAAACGTGTACGACATAAAAAGAAGAACCGATCTATATAGTTTGGAATTTATAAAATTTCAATGAAAAAATTACAACACCGATTAATCCATTGATTGATTCTGAAACGATCCACATCGATTACAGCGTCCTCTAAAAAGAACCAGCAAGTGTCCCGAAGTCCTGATACATTTGAACGTCGTATTCTTTGTACAACTACGAAATCTCGAACATAGATATTCCAGAAAGGATATAAAACTTCAAAAAAAAAAACTATGAAAGTCGCAAAGACTAAAGAAGTAGCGGAATAACGAGAAAGAAGCGAAAAGCAAGTGCTCAGCGAGAAAACGACCTCGTGCAAGGTTCTAGTGTTAATTATTCACTAACTCACTTATTCCTTCCTTCTCGTTCGTCTACTCTTCTCTTCTCTCGTTCTCTCGCTACATTTCGCTCTTGCGTTTCTTGCCTTCGTTACTAGCGTGGCGGTGGCCGTGGCAAAAGGGGTACGAGCGAGGTTTGCGGCAGAAAAGCAGGCCACTAGGCAAGGTATAATGGCGAGGGTGGGAAGCCCGGGGCTGGAAAGGACATCTAATGCGGGCTTTCTCGGGTCGAGGACGAAAGTCCCAAGGACCGAAGGACAAAGCTCCACTCTCTTCCTCTTAATTTTCCTCTTCTCTCACCATCCATTCTCCTTCCATCTATTATTTCTTCCATTTCGTAGTGGTTGTTTCTTTTTTTCTTTTTCTTTTTTACCCTTTGCGTCGTTTGTTTTTCCGTTTCTTACCCTGTCTGTTACTTCTTTAATCTTCCTCCTCTCCGACCATCCATTCTCTTTCCATCTACTATTTCTTTCATCTAGTCGTTGTTTTTTCTACCATTTGCGTCGTTCGTGTTTGCATTTCTTACTCTGCCTGTTACTTCTTTAATTTTCCTCTTCTCTAATCACCCATTCTTTTTCCATCTGCTGTATCTTCCATTTCGTGGTCGTTCTTCCTTTTCCTACCCACTCGCATCGTTTCTTATTCTGCCTGTCACTTCCTTAATTCTCTTCATTTGTAATCATTCATTCTCTTTCTACTATATCTACCACGTCTTCCATTTCGTGGTCGGTTCTTTTCCACTGCATCGTTGGCTTTTTCATTTCTTATTCTGCCTGTTACTGCTTTAACTTCCCTCCCCTGTAATTTCCATTATCTCTTCTTTTTTCCTCGTTATTTCACGTTCTTCAACTTTCTTCTCAAATTCTCTCCTATTCTCCATTTTCTCACTTTTGTTACGTACGTTTCAATATCTCTCGGCGGCCAGTAATTTTCAAGACTCGACTCGCCCAAAAGACAAAGCGTTATACAACAAAATTTGATTCCACGTGGATAACATGCTACTCTCTCTCTCTCTTTTTTCTCTTTATACACAAAATTGTCGCAAACTAAAATTGTATGGTAATTACTAAGACACCACGTACATGAATCCTAAATTGTACTCTCCTATCTCACCGCGATTTTCTTCGCAACGAGAAACACGCATCCCCGATCGCAAGGTTCCTTCGACACAAGCAATTACCACGTCCTGGAATAGAAGCGATTCGTTCACACTGTTTCCCATTCACTGCATGCGAAATTCTCCATTCGGACGGCCACGAACAGCAAATTTGCTTTCAGGCTGACTGCATCGTCGAATCTTCTTGTTTACTCAGGCCCTAAGGTGCATGCATTTTGATGGCGCAGCGCGCCAATGGTGGGCCGCGTGGGGTGGTCAGGACGTGTTGGATAATATCAAATTACTCCGGTGTGTAACTTTAACAACGTTTATTGCATTCTTTTAGATGATAACGACGCACATTGCGCATAATCGATGACGATACGGAAGTAATACAAACTTGATACAGACTTGGTACGAACTGACTGTGTCTATCTGTCTGATGGACTAACCACGCGACTACCAGCGACTATCGTAAACTGCTGTCGACTATCTATTATGACGCATCACCGACTACGTTCGATTATCACTAGCTTTTGCTCCTTTTCCGTTTTATAGGGTTCCGATGTCCTCGGAAGAGATGTGGGGTTGGAAAATCCGTAGGCAATGAAATAGTAAATTTTCTCATCCTGTGGAGGTCATCAGTTTTTTTTTTTTTTTAGTAGATCCCAGGATTCTTTTACGACGTCCTGTCCTCGGACGTCGTTTCACGGGCCGTGTGGCCAACACACGTGCTTCAACCCTATTTATTTCCTCTACGTTCATAGGCCAAATTTCGTTTGGAGGGCGCGGAATTTCGATTCCACAGCGAAGAGACGGATCATCGGACGTAAACACTTTGGTCGATTGGGGCGGATTTCTTCGCAGCGCGATCGTCTTCCGCTCGAATGCAAATACGGATATCGAGGAACGAATTGCGGAATGCGAGCCGAGGGAATTTAACTACGCGATGGCAGATACGCGCGCTCGTTTTTCATTCAATGAAAGAGAGACGCGACTGTCGCAGCGGTTTGTTCACTTTCGAGCTTTCGACTTTTTCGAGGTTTTCGTGCGATCAGGTTTTGTTACTTACGGATATGGCGAAAGATTTTTGACAGTTTCTTGGCAGATTCGATGGTACGTAGGTCTTGCAACATATCGCGTGAAACTTTTGAATTTTCATCGTTCAACGAACTTGGCGAATACTTTGCGAATTTGGAATTTTTCAGCTGTTTGCAGAAGTTTGCATGTTGCGATATTTAGATATTTTCGAACTTCCGAGGCTCTTTCGGTGATCTTTGAACGTCGACATCTCAAAACGTTAGGAAGTTGGGAATTTTGTACAGAGAGAAGCTTGATATTTCATTGATATTTAATGGCAGGAATATTCTGTTATTTCTCAGACATTCATCAGTGAGAATTCTGATTAGTTTAGTTGCTTGAACATTCTTTGCATCTTTTCGACAGTGAGTGTACGAGGTTTGATGAAAAAGTTCTTGCAATTTTGCAATTTCCCGATTGAGAAAACGATTGTTTTACGTTGTCGATCCACTTGTTGGTAACCCACTTCGGTTTATTTCTTTGGATTGTTCGATTACTTCAGATTTGCTTGTCTATTAAGTCGGTTCTAGTACCGAACATTCGGCGATTTTGTGGAACAACCTGCTCGTTGCTCTTTAGAAACTTTCTGGCAAATAGACAATATGATTTCTCAATGCCTATATTCACCAGATGTGGCATCGTACAACTTCTTTCTATTTCCAAGAATGAGAAAAGCTACGAACTTTCAAGCTACGACAATTTCAAAGCACTGAAGATATAAAACAAAAATACTGAGCGATCTAAGAAGCATAAGACAAAGTGAATTCCAAAAATGTTTTCAGAACTGGGAAAAACAAAATTGTATTATTTTTAATGGCGATTACTTTGGGCAGGAGAATATAAATATTAAGGAATAAATACATGTCACTCTAAAAAAAAAAAAAAAAAAAAAAAATACGATCATATCTCCATAAATTTATATTTTGTATAACTAGCTGCAATTCATAATTGTTATGATACGCAATGTCATAGTTGATTATGAAGTTTTATTGGGTTGGCAACTAAGTGAATGCAGATTTTGTCGATATCATCTAATGACAAAATCACTTAGTTGCCAACCCAATATATCAGGGCAGTTACGAATTGTACCTACTTTAAGAAGATCGATAGTTTATATACCATTAATGCATAGGTCTAAAAACACTATGTCTCTCGTGATCCAGAAGATAGAGAATTTTTAGGACCACAAGGGAGAAAAACTCTCTTTGCTTCTTATTCTTTTGATATTGAAATATCACGAGAGATTTTACTTTTCGAAAAGATCTTTTCGTGCGTTGTATTGAATTGTTATCTTATGATTTGGTGGTGAAGAAGGATCTTTGAATTTCATTTACAGGTAAATAATACTTGCGGCAGATTCCTATTTATCGTTGTTTCTTTTGTATTCCTTGCTCGTTCGAATATCAAAATATATACGTCGAATCTCGATTTTTATTCTTCGATGAAATTGAGCGCAACAGTGTTTGAGCGTATCTATATATCTTGCGAAGTAAATTACATTACAATAATTCAGGATAGACTCGTTTCCTTTCTTAAACCTTCTGCTGTTGAACTAATAAATTAAAAAAGAAATCGACGTACTTATTGGAAACATCTCGGATCAATTTAAATAATTCTACATATATTCATCTGCAAAGCATCGGTATAAATCTTACGTTGCAAAATGCAGAGATTACTCTCTGTATGCGGAGTCTTTCTTGTCTATAAATATTCCTATGTGGTAGGTCAAGATCCTGACGAAGGTAGAAGTTTAATTATTGCATCTAATCCTCGTTAGCTTCCTTCCTTCCTTCCCCTGTACGGATTTAATGAGGTAGAGACACTCTGTGCTGGTATCGTATCTAATGGATCACCAGGGACGTTGTCGAACACGCGATCCACCAAGCATTTACAGTGTTGACTGATCTAGACACGTGTAGATGTATTACTATCGTGCCACCATGATCTAACGTTAATCGACACGATTTGATTTATTAATAGTCAGACAGTGGATGACCGTTTTAATCTAAATTTCAAATTGCCTTTCGGATATCAGTTTGGATCTAGATCGATCGTTATATTTCGTACGAGATCACCGACTGTTCTAATTTTTCTTCAAACACGACAGCAACGTTATACGCCCTATGCGTCATTCTAGGCGATCCTTGGAAATATCGTGCAACATTCCTCGCCACATTCGGCCAGGAAATATCGCCAGATCGAGTCGAAACAGCTTTCGATACGTCGCTTTTATCGGATATCATCGGTAAAAACGTACCGCCTCGTTGTCGTTGCGACAACGAGAGAAAAAGTCGGCTATCGTTTGGCACGTAAAAGAGACTGCAAGAGTTTATTCAGCTACAACGGCGATTCGTTTCACGGCAGCGTGATTCGATGCTCCGAGGACGAGATATTCCCATGGGTCAATAAAAGCCAGTCACGAACCCTTTCGGCGGAAATAACGTTTCACGGTGCTCGTGTGCTCCTTTACGAGCATTGTTTTAAAAGATTTCATAGACTATCCGAGAGCTTTCTTGTTCGACCAAAGATTTCGCCACGCGTCGATATTTTAAGGTTCAGCATTATCGTTCGATAAATTTTCTTTCCTCTTTTTCCCTTTTCTTTTGTTTCATCTGTCCTTTGCGCGGTTGGTTTTTGTTGGAGAACGCGATCGTGAAATATACGAGCCATTCGTCTTCATAACAGTATATTAAAGCGATTTTCATGCTTGATATCGTTGGAGGAGATAAATCGTTCGTTTTTCCTTTAATTTCAACGTGTTCATCGTTGATTGGATTTTCATTACCATCAATGTACGCTAACGTATCATTTTAATACTAAACGCAGCTCCGTAGTTGGAAAGTTGGCTTGCACGGTCTGGATGAATTATTGCGAAAGTTTTCTTCGCAGCTTTATGGTTTTTTAATTGATACGCCGTATCTAGGTCGTGTTTTGTCGGCGAACATAGCGAACGTGTGAACAGGCAGACGCTTATTCGTAAACTCGATTAATTGCGTCACGAGAATCTTTGTCGCTAGCTTTTTCTCTATGATACAGGATTTAGAATATATTTGTTACTCGTGAACATAGAATAAGTTTCGAATTTTTATTTCGATAGCACGAAATTGGGACGTAGAATCTGATAGGAAAAGAGCTTCGCTGGAAAATAAAGCTACGCGCGACTTTTTTTTCTAGCCACTGTGTTAACCATACGTGGATTTAACCACTTAAAAACTTGATGTACCTTCGATCTACAAAAATCGATAGTCGAACCAATTGTTCCATCAGGCGTTCAAGGTTCTACGGAATCTCTATTTTAAACCGAGAAGAGTATATTTACAAAAAGAAAATCCATAGATGGAGAACCCTTAATTCTGGATTTTATATTGTATTCCAATCATCGTTGAAACACGCGAATTAAATGTGTTATCTCGCGAGACTTGGATCTTTCCAAGAGCTTTTATCTCGACGCTGCAACTACCATAGCTATCGAAGGATTTCAGTTTCATTTGTCTTTTGGCGATTATTATCGAATGTAGAGCACGCAAACGTTGTTGGTAAAATTAATGACAACTTTTATTCGCGTTAATTACCACTCGAAACCGTTACTAAATATTACGTAATTTAATTTTCACTTGGCCTTAATGAAACAACATGTCAATGACACGATAAATAGAATTGCGTGCGAATGCTTTTTATCCCCAATATAATGAAATATAATAAGAGCGTATAATAATTCGCTGTAACAAGAACTCATTAGACGACTGTATCGTCGATCGTTTCGATGGTAATCGACGCAAAGGCGGACAAAATAATTAGAGATGTTTCTCTCCAGTCTCGACTCTGCTTGAGGATCGATGACTTCATTTTGAAGCGATAGTATTCTTCGTGTGTACTTGTGACACACGGTCAGAGGAGGGCGAAGAGGGTTTGTGCACTTAACACGCGTGTCAAGTGTGTCGGATGGGGCGAGAACTGGAAAAACTGGAGCACCAGCGGCAGGAAGACGAAGAAAAAGCTGAAACGGTAGTGAGGAAACTAGCGTCGCGAGGGAAACTCTCGCTTCTTCGTCTTCCTCATCTGTGTCTCCCTTTGATTCGTCCGTTTCCTTTTCCCGCTGCATCTTGGTCGCCTTTTGTTTCCAACCCTTCTTTGCATACTGGGCCACCATTATTCCGGCTCTTTCCCCTATGTCGAGGAGATAAAGGAATGGAAGAGCGGGGTCAACCTCTGACACCGTCCCATTGTCTTCTTTCGTTAGAGCTTTTCGGCATCTCGAGCGCAGCAGATGATTTCTTTTCTTTAGACAAACAGAAACGTTTGAACCGTACTTGAGCGTGTTACGATGTTGAAATGGATAGCGTAAATTGAGGGAACATTAGCTTAAAAGAGAGTTTGCATCGCGTTGAAGCAGATCGGACTGACCCGTAGTTCCTGAGATAAATATCCTTTTGTTTATATATATACATGATTATAAATATAAATAATATAAATTATATATATATAAACACAAGAATATATAGAAAATGGGCAAAAGAGAGATAGAGAGAAGAGAGATATATACATATATACACATGACAGTTTCTGCTCCATCTCACTTTTCTTTATTTTAATTTTAACATCGAAATTATGGTGGAATAAAATTCAAGTAACAGTACATTGGAGTCTCGGTTATCCGAATTACGTTTAGTCGACATTAATCGAACTGTTTTAAACTTTAGCGTGACTTGCTTTCTTTCGAAATTCTAGCACGAAGGATAAGAAAGTAAGAAAATAGTCAGGTGCTGTGAAAGCAGTTAATGAAACTTTCAGTCGACTAAATAATTAATTAATGGATACCTATACACTTGTACAGTACATACATTTACGTTATCAAACCGTTTTTCGTGATTTTATTATACGATTCACGTACGATATTAGACCTCTCCGTCTAAGTTCACCTGCAAGAGATTCTATCGTAGAAGAACTTTAATTTATTCACGAATCGTGAGAATCTTTCGTATCTATCCAAGCATTTGACAGTGCGTGCAACCGTTGGTTAAAAGACAACGAAAAACGCTGATGGAGCAATTTCTCGTGACGGTATCTATAAATAAACAATGCGAGGTGACAACAATTAGTGGAAAGAATTAGAAAGATTCGTCATTACTACTAAGGACAAGAAAGCGTGTTGGCAACGGTGAGTAAGTGAACTTACGATTGTAAATTACGTTTGCTCGCTTACGGTTTCGACTACTCTACTTCGACCACCTATCGCGATATAAAATGTAAGTCACTCTGTTCGTCACGAACACCCACGTGTAGCTTATGCGCGCAAGTCAATGTTTCAGAAACAATGGAGACAGCTTCAATTTTCAATCTATCTTGACATCGATATCTTGTTTAAGGTAGCATTCAGCTGAAAGTAGGTCAAAAGTCGTTATTTTTCTGACGTTTATTCTTTCACGAACAACAGAGTATTTTAAGCTGGAATTTTGTCGATATTCGCTCGCGATGAATATTATTCGGAAACTCTTTTAATAAATATAAATAAAACAGTTTTATTCCATGAAATATTTATTTCAATTTCGCGAACAAAAGAGAGATGAAACGAGAATAGAGAAATGACGTTGTCAGGATGTAAATGTGGTCAATGCGCGAACGTTTCTTTCAATTGAAATACTCGATGACGCTAATACTGCGTATCGTTTTTTTAAAATTCGAAAGCCGAACCAAGCTGTATTTAGAAAATGAACAATTAGAATGGATACTGTAGAATGTTTGCCTGGTTAAATACACAATGATCGATAAGAAGATTACTGGATAGAAAAATTCTATTCAAAAATTGTATTCCGAATCGTTAACCGTTGCATTGCGACGAGGCAACCTCGGACAACTTTTTATTCATGACATCCATTCTTCCTAACGAACAACTGTCTATCCTCCCCATTTTCTATCCATCAACTTCAGTCTCTCGTCCCTTTTATTTCGTTCTCGCCTCCGCATTCGATCAACGAAAGCCAAGCTGAAGATATCGTGCCGAGCGAACCTTTGTTTTCGATTCTTAAAAGGCGTCATGGGAAAATGTTGCCCTCGAAAATGGGGTTGGTCGCTTTGAAAAGCACCGAAGGAACGATAGAAAAGGGTAGTTTAAGATTGAATCTCAATTCTGCTGGCTCTTTATGTTCGGCTTTGCAACCTCTGCACCTGTGTATACTTATTTATGTATGCAGCGTGTACCAGGTTCAATAACCGAGTTTTGTCATGTTTTATATATATTTTTATTAATTTTCCATGCAAACTGACATCGATCTACGTAGCTCTGTAAGTTACGTTCTCGTTCAATTCGTTCAGCCTTGACGTAAGATGTTCGAAATATTCGTATTTTTAAAAGACGCGAGTATAACGCGTTCTCTTTGTGTACGCTATAGACTCCAAACTATTTTTAGAAATAGCAAGTTGCCTATTCAAAAACAATGAGAAAATAAAATGAAACATCAAGTAATAGACTTGAAGACGAGGAACTCTTTGCAAGCGTCATAAAAAGATTTGAAATGTTGTTTCGTTATTTTGTATTCCACTGATATAATCGAGCGAAAAGTGTTGTGTAAATGTGTGGACAAATTTTCTGGCCAGAACGAGTCTTTAATTTTATATTCTAGAAACGATATTCGAAAGAATCTTGGGTAACAGAATATTATTATGCAATTGTTATATAGTTGTATAACAAATATACAATGAAAAATCTATCCAGCCGGAAATGCACGCTACTGTACATGATTAATAATTTGAAAATTTAAAACTTCGGAACTTGCGCGATTCGAGGGCCGACAAAATTCTTGTAAATTTAAAAAATCCAGGATATTCAAAAATTACTCAAAATCCTTCCACTGTATAGCGATGATTCCTATCTCAAAAGAAGAAAAAAAGAAGAAGATTGTTACGCTTCTCTCAATGTACCCCATATCTTGAAACCATTCTTGGGGATTCAAAAATAACGACATGAAATATCAGATGAAAGACTCCAAGACGAGGAACCTTCTGCAAACCCCATAAAAATATCAAGGGAGAAGGATATCGTACCCAAACAACCAGACATTCTTGTAAATTTAAAAAATCCAGGATATTCAAAAATTACTCAAAATCCTTCCACTGTATAGCGATGATTCCTATCTCAAAAGAAGAAAAAAAGAAGAAGATTGTTACGCTTCTCTCAATGTACCCCATATCTTGAAACCATTCTTGGGGATTCAAAAATAACGACATGAAATATCAGATGAAAGACTCCAAGACGAGGAACCTTCTGCAAACCCCATAAAAATATCAAGGGAGAAGGATATCGTACCCAAACAACCAGACATATTTCTTGTAAATTTAAAAAATCCAGGGTATTCAAAAATTACTCAAAATCCTTCCACTGTATAGCGATGATTCCTATCTCAAAAGAAGAAAGAAAGAAGATTGTTACGCTTCTCTCAATGTACCCCATATCTTCAAACCATCCTTGGGGGTGTAAGCTGCGTACTCAAAAATAATGACGTGAAATATCAGATAAAAGACTCCAAGACGAGGAACCTTCCGCAACCCCCATAAAAAGATTAAAAGAAGAAGGATATCCTACCCAAACAACCACAAACTCTCCAAGCTTCAATAAAGAAAAAGAGGGGCGAGAAGAATCGCAATCGAGAGATTCTCTAGCTAGCTGTTAAAGAATGAATCACGACCTTTTCAAACCCTCCGCGGAGAAATTTCCCTTGCGTCGCGTGTTCGGTCGGAGGGGAAAGAGAGTGGAGAAGGTTTGGCATCGGCAGGAGAATTGGATGGAAACGCGAAATGGAGCTTCGAACGCTATGCAGACAGGGTAAGCGAGACAAGTCTATGAAATATAAATCTGAATGTACAGTGTGTACCGGTATTCATCGACTAAACTTTGTTAATATTCGTATGGGAACAGTGAAACTTAAGATGTTGTATTACGATGGCTGACGAAAGTGTTGGAACACTTATAGACTTGTAGACTTGTAGTTCTTCGTGAATACGTTAACGCGTTAGCACTATGACGAGACACGACAGTCGTCGCTAAGTTGGCCAAATTTCAGACCAATCCGAAGTTTCAAATTTTCTAATATCCTGATTATCAATGTTGTAAGCCCGCGAGCTCGTAAATTTTCGATCTTGGAACTTTTCGAAATGTCGTATGTTCAAATGCTGGAGCGTTCAGTTCTTTCGAAATTCCAAATGTCGAACATCCTCGAAAATTGTCAATTTTCCCAAAACCAAACCCTCGGTTCCCGAACCTTCAACTTCTCAAGATATCGAGTTAGCAAATTTTCCAATCTCCAAGTTGTGCGTACTTGAAAATTTCCCAACTCGCAAATGGCAAATTATTAAATCATACAGATCGTAGATACTTGAATCTTCAATCTTTCGAGCTTCTTAATTCCCAAACTGACGAACTTTCTAATTCACCATCACACGGAATATCGAATTTCCAAATTTTGAAATTTCCAAACTTCTCTCTCTCTCTCTCTCTCTCTCTCTCAAAATTTAAATATTTATTTAAATTCTACTTCAGAAGAGCAGGCAAATTTCTCGCATTATCATACGTTCGCATCTATTCGACCATCCTTCGCTTTTAACGCGCGCATTGCCCACAAATCTTTCCACCCTCGTTCGCAAAGTCCCTAAATTCGCCAGCCGACGTTAGCCTCCCAACCCCATAAGCTACATAATATCATACTACGCGCGTAACATTGTTTAGCCTGGGTGAGGAAATTGCGTCTAGGAATGCCTTTCTGCCTGTGTTCGTCCGAAGTTCCAGCAGCCAATATTTCACCACCCTGTTCTACATATTGCGCTTGTTAGAGCCTCGTTTCCTTGTAACAGAATTCGTCTTGCCTTTGCTCGCCATGTGACACCGTCTCAGCTGACGATGGTATCGTTAAAGCGAGCTTCGTTTCACCGATTTCCTAGGGAATTCGAGGACGCGCCCCAAGATCCGCTGCAACTCGACGCCTTTAATCCAACTTTCCCTATTATCGAGGCGAAAGTTGCGCTCCAGTCTTCGTACGGCGAGAGAAATTGGGAATTTCAGCAAGATATTGCTGGTAACTTTGGATCTTGAATTTTGGCTACAATAGGGAGATTTGATCGGTGTACTGATTTCTCCAGGTTACAGGGAAACGTATATAGGGCGAGGTTGAAAGCACGTACGCGTTTTGCGTTTCATATTGAATATTAATCAACTCGTAACGATCGCTTATTACCTGAATCTTACACCTACGCCACTCGATAGCTGCTGTTTCCTTCTGTTACGTGATCCTGTATTTTCTCGTTCTGCGCCAATAACGAAGCGATCGATCGTTGGAAAAATCTGGAGATTTACAAAAGACCACCTTTTCTTTCTGACATTAATTGTTGTTAATACGACTGCACAAGCGGATGTATGTATCTATCGTTGAAAAGTCAGGAATTAACGCTACCTTCATCGGATCAGCACGAAAATTTCATTTTAAATTGTGCCCTCGTTCTAACATCGTTACTTACTTTCTTCACCTAACATTATAGAAATTCTTAAATTAACAAACACCGAGAAATTGATTAATCAGACAATATAAAAATTTACAGAAAGCTAGACGAACGAAAGGAATAATAATACAATTCTGATTCTGAACTAAATCTTCAAGCCGTTCCATGTCTAACTCGTCTCCGACTCGTCGATACCGAAGCACAGCCGAATATCCGGCGCAATTCTTCTAGCGATGGACAAGCAGCACCAACATTGCCTCCAGATGGTCTGGGTACGTGTTTCGGCAACTGTCGGCTGACGATGTATTTCGTAGACAATGTCTGTCGGTGTAGACGAGGCTTGAACAAAGTTCGCCTTGCATAGAAACTATTGGCCGACCGAACCTAAGTTTCTCCAACTAGAAATCTAATAGGAAAGCGTATTCGTACGGTAACCTGGAAAACGGGAGAAGAATGACGCGTGTCGGTATCGTAAACCTAGCCTAACCTTAATTATTCGCAACAAATGGCGAGAATCGTTCGCGCGTCCCGAACGGATCAAAGTTGGATTGAGAACGATCGGCCAGCCGGTATGAAACCTTACGATCGTCTCAGACCGGTCGTCTAACGTTGCTTAATTTCCCAGAATAAGCAACACGACGATGGAACAGGCGGTGGGCCGATGTTGGTTCCTCGTTGGAACGGTACGCGCGATTTAGATCGAAAGATCGCGGTCGAAACTCGTCGAATCTGGAAACGCAATTGGAAACTGATTAAACAGCGAACGATTCGTTTCTACCTAGAGTGCATCGAAATTCGATAAAGACAGCATTCCTCGGACGACGAAACGAACGTTCTCGTCTAAACGACGTCGTGAAATAAACGTTGGTCGTTTCGCGTGTTTGCTTTCGATTAAACCACGGTCGGGTATTGGTTGTTCTTGGACGTTCGTCGACCAGAGGAATTGACAATAGTTGGACCAGTTTATATTTTACAATATTTAGAAGCGCTTACGATTGTCTGTTGGAATACTTTTGACGATCTTTGCGAAATATACAACGTGTTTTATTGAAACGAACAGACTAATTACATAAAGATATTATACACTGTTGGGCATAAATAGATGTTAGAGCACTTTTTCATATTTAACCAGGGCCGAAGCAAGGCAGGTTGAGCGCGTTCGCCGGAACCCGGCCCCGCGGTCTACGAAAATTATCAGCGATCATCGATAAGCCAAGGGAGATTTTCATTTCTGGCTATTCTGTCGATAGAAAATGAAGTAGCGAGTTTAACGATGTTATGAAAGATTTGGCGTCGAAGAAAGAGAGAAAAGTTATTTAGTATTATTATCGGATTGTATTATTATTTATTTATCTTATAAAGAATATATAATATGCCACAGCATTTGGAAATAAATAATTCCTCGTTGTAAAATTTAAGTGCAGTATTATGAATGTATGTTTAAGGAGAAAGCCACGCCGGCCCTGTATTTTTTGCCGATATAACCGGTCGAAAATGTAGGATTTTCTTTCTAACGGGGTTGTCTTTTTCTTGTATAATAATACGTATGTGTTTCTTTGTGATTCCAACGCTATATGTCTCTGATACGATGAAACGCAGAACGTAAGAAGGAAAACGAAGGGAAGCAAATGGTTTCATAAATACGATAACGCGATTGTGTTTATTAGCACGGGAAATAGTAGTAGGTTGGCCGTGTTTCAAACCGGTATGAACGCCGACCGATTGATACAAATATCGAATATCATTTAATACGAATTCGTATGCTTTTCAGTACTTCCATTCTCTTAGTTATCTAGCGTTATACCTAGCACAGTTAGTCCAGTATTATAGTACTAGTCAATCTAGTATCATAAATCTGTTATTTCCTTTGCTTTCGGATCTGTCTTGTACCAACGTAACCATGTACCACGTAAATAACGTAAAATTTGTTTTTCCAACAAGTGTAACGATTATATGCCCTGATACGTACTTACGATCGGCGATATACATTTTCGAAATGCCTAAAAATTTTTTTCAATACCCACAATCCTGTCTAAAAAATTTTGTAAATTTTTTAAACAGACGTAATACGCGCGTACGAAGTGTTCGCAAAGATCGCAAAGAGAAGAATTATCGATCTTTCGTTTGCCAGCGACCTATCAGGTTGTCCCTTTCGTTTTATAAAGAAATAATCGGTGCACAACATTTCTTATTTTCTATTATTTTATCGAATTATGATCCATTTTGTTCTGTCGACACAAAGACCGTAATATTTGATAGATCAAGTTTCGTGTTCGTGTGAACATTCTCAGAAGAAAGCAGCTGCGTGCGGATGACGAAAGACACTTTTGGAACATCCTAATATTATATCGAAATATCGGCTGCGTGATACTGAGCTCCTCTTTTATCGCTGACAGTATAGAGCTGCGAGATTGATAACGAACGCTGGAGGACACGAGCGTATAGGATCTCTCGTCGTTGGCCTGAATATCAGCAAGGCTTGACGTTAATTTAGCAAGTAGGGAAGGCCGTCACTGGCAGCCAGTGGCAGGTGGGCGTTTTCAATATGTCGAACAAGGTGGGTCCTGCACCTTCAAGCTGAAACGAAACGCGGCCTCCCACGAAGCTTTCTTCGCTTCGAGATTAAACCGGCGCTAAACCCTCGGGAAATGACGTATCGATACGGCCGGGAAAATCTTCTGTAAGGGCAACCCTGTAAAAGTACCACACACGAATACCACGAAATAATCGGTAGACTGAATCATCACTTCGATTCGAGCAGAGATCGTAACGAGGAGTTTTCTTTGGAAACGGCTGGTTCTGTCTTTACGCTTTTGCTGGCGAATTTTTGATCTTTTATTTCTTTGGTGATCCGTGAAAGATGGATGAAAGACCGACGTAGATGATCGTAGGTAGCGTGTTTCTAGCGTACTTTGTATCGGGTATTGGACAAGTTCGTATCGCTTTTATCACCAACTTCTATGTTGGATTTCTGTGCACGAAATTCAAATACGAGATGAAACGACAGAGTACAACTGGTCTTAGTCGGATGTTAAGGAGGAGCAGCAAAAATTTGTTATTTATTTGATACGTTGCTATCTGATACACAGCTACGCTATTGTGCGCAAGTATTTGGACGCTTGATGCAGTTTAATTAGAACATTGGTATTTTTATTATACTTTCTACGTTGCAGTGGAAGAATGTTTCTTCGCTGTTGATTCTTTGCTTCTTGTCACAGCTTGGATATTCTGTTAAAACGAAACTGAACGAGGGAATATACCTGCGTCAATCGATTTCCATATTTACACGTAACGAACGAAGGTACTCGTACACCTTTGTGGGAGTAAAGAGAACAACTCTGTTCAAATTGCACCGAACTGCTTGAGCTTTTGCGGGAAGTTAGAAGCAGTAGGTTATCGGATAACGCGTAGAAGAAGACGTTGAAAAAAATTGCGATCGGCTGGAATCGCGAAAAGAAGTCTCATCTTTTTCTTTTTTATCTTGGTCTACAATGAAAATTTAAACAACAGATTTTGAAGAATTCTAGTTACACGCGTATACGGAAATTTCACGGAAATATACGCGCAAGGGAAATTTTTCTTTGGAAGTCGACTGGTGGCAAATCTGCTGACAGGCGGCTGTTTTTCGCGATTTCCAAAGAGAATGAATCACAATTTACCGACCCACTGAAGCGACAATGAGAAAGCTATTTCACGTTTCCCTCGTTTCGTTTCTCACGATTATTAAATGTTTCAATGGCACGATTCGCTGGAAAAGAGATTTCCCTATCTTTATTCGAAAGAAGAAAATAGAAAATAGGGGAAATAAACCGAATAATAATAGTTTGTTCAGAGTTTTATCTTGCGAGGAAAAAAGAAGAAAAAAAGAAAAAGAGCGGCAGATTTTCGATTCGTTCGAGAATAATTCAATTTGCCTCGCTTTGAGGATCACGAGAGCTTGGATCGTTGCTGGATCATAGCTAGCGTTACAGCGAATTTAACTTCAACGATTAATAAAGCCCCTTAATTACCGTTCTTAATTAAGCTTTTGCTCTTCCAGTGCGAGTCCTTTGTTCCGCCTTCATATTTTTCATCTGGAAACCCATAAAAGAGACGGTTGCGATTTTTGTGATCTGCTTACTTCGTGCAAAGTAAATCTGTAATTTGAAATGATCTGAAAATGCATAGAAGATTGTACGTTCGGGAAATTATCTTTACTCGCTCGAAATATCATTTTGAAATTCTTACTTCAAGAGGAAGATATTTTTACATCGAAACAATTATTCTATAGTTGTTATTATTTAACGAAACTGTTAAATTCACGTACGATTATTATCCTCGTTAACTTAAGAGATTCCATAAACTTTCTTGGATAAATCATTCTATATCGTATTATTAATTATTAATTGTTTCTCATATTAGTTAGAATCCTTGGTTTATATGCATTTGCGTTAATGTGTTGTACAAGTTTCGGCATCGTGGTACAACGCAAATTATTATATTAATATTTAATATTTAACGAAGTAATCAAGCCATTTCGAACTAAAATTTGGTTTTTATATATACAACGTTTAACGTGTATTTACATTTTCTGAAGTTGCTATTTTCCAAGTCCGATTTCTGTTCCAAGATATTCCGTTCGCGCGAAGAAAGATTTAATCTTTTAAAAAATTTGTTTCAACTGTCTGTCATTACTAAACATCATATACGATATTTAAATTCAGATAAATAAAATTCATATTCTCAACGGAGCACAACTATGTTATCGTATTTATTCGACGATTCCAATATAATTTTTCTATCTCGATTTCTATACTATGGAGATATATCGATTAAACGCAACGTACACGATCGTTGTCCGATAAATTTTCAAACCTGTTCCCCTATAGGCCGTATAAATTATGCCTTGACCAGTTCATTCAGTTAATCGAATATTACATGTAGGCGTCCCTGCGTGGGAGTAGCTCAATTTCCACGCGAAATAACACGCCGAGGAAAATGGGAAAATACCGTATATACGGAATAAAATTCGAAACACGATTTCCCAATGTAATTTCGACGATTCAAAACAAGTCCGTGAAAGCGTGTAACGAACAATCGAATCGGGAGAGTAAAGTACAAAATATACCTGCATTCCCGCTTAAAATTCTTAGCATAATCTAGTATTGTACAGTGACAAAAAAAAAAAAAAAAAGAAAAAAAATGAGAAGCATTTGCATTTACATTTATTTTCTAGAATGCTTTTTATTTTTGTAGCATATTTTATATGTCACGAAACATTTCGTAACGATTTTCGTATCATTTTCTTCTTTTAATGGAATGCTTCTATCCCATTAATATATGTATGCTAATTTATTAGACATTTCGAAACGCGTTCAATATTGCAGATAATGTGCATGTTAGAGCAATAATTCATTGGATATCTTTGTGAATACCAGTGGCGAATGTCAAGTTTGAATAATACATGCTTGCTCATATGGCAGAAAGAATGGAATGATAATGCAGAATATGATGTATTGGTTGTCAAAATCACGATAAGTAGGTAAACAAACGGCAAGAGAAATACTAAAGAGTACTTTACTACTGTTACGATTATTATTATTAACCTTCTTATTATTTAGCATAATTTAGTTCAATCGTGACAATCGTTTACCATACCATTGAATAATTTAAATAAGACAAGCATTTGCTAGAATAATGGAGAATTTGTCGAACATCGACGAAGAAAATATCTGTTGCAGAAGAATTTCTATTTTTATAATTTACAAGTTCCATTGAAAGTAAAACTTTTACTTTCAACAACTTTTCCCTGTACGTTCTCGCTAGAACTTACAATGTGAGAAATGTTTTCTAAGAGTTCCACGGTCGACGCGTTAAATAGAACCTGTAGAACCTGTTAAGAAGTTCTGTAACTCTCTCGATCTCCGCTATCGAATCATTCAGCGATTATTTTAGATAAGAATCACCATCGTTCCTTGCATAATACGTAACATTCTGTTTACTTCTTCGTCTAATAGTTCGTCTTCGAATTTCCTGTAAACGCGTAAAAATCCACAGACTACCAACAATATCGATAGATCGATATGTAGCTGCATTCGAATATACTGTTTAAATATCTCCGAGTGTTTCTTCAGCACCTCACACGTTCCATCCACCTCAGATATAAATAAGAGAAAACGATGACGTTTTTCTAGCATAATGCATCGCAGGTGTAACGTGGCAAACGACGAATCGCGATGGATAACGAACGAATGGCTCGCAGCCAGAAATGCAAAACAGCTGTTTCGTAATACCGTGAGGCGGGCTTAATTAACTGGTCGTGTTAATTCGTTGAAACGGCGACAGGGGAGTCATCGAATAAGGATTAATCGCGTGTCCAATTGTCGTTTTCAGATTCAATTTCGCTATGAATTTCGAGGTTATCGGGAATTGGATTCGAAACGCAGACATCGAATCCTGTTCAATCGAAATTCCCCGATTCTGAAACTCGTCGCTTTCCCCATTATCCATATCGATTATAACGATCAGTACGAGTCAATCCTTTCTTTTTTCTTCTTCCTTTTTTTTTTTTTTACAAATTTCCCGCACAGCTAAAACTGCGTTATACCCAGCTGAAGAGTACGTTATTTTTTCAATTGTATTTCCAATCGTCGAAACTGTACGACTATCGATCGACGTTGAAATTGAGTGGATTTCAGAAGTGCCCTTGTTTATTTTCGCGATTGCTATCGAAAAAGATGTACATACGTAGCAGGATAGACTGACTACGGGCAACGCGATTTTACCATTGTTTTTTTTTTTTTTTTATCAGAATTTTTGTATTTCGATCGTGTAATTTGGTGTCTAAAAAGTGCAGTAGCTCCCGGAGAGGCGAAATTATTTAATCCACTTTTTTCTAACTCTTTCAAATTCATCGATCGAGACAAGCAATTTAATGTTTATTACATTCACGTTCGTTAATATAGAAAGTATACATATATAAAAAAGATAGTAGATATCCTTTATTTTCTATGTGAGTATATATATATACTAACGTGTAGAATAAAAGGTATTTATAAGTATATATATATATACCTTCCACGACACATGGAACTCGAACAGAGGTAAATTGGATCACAAAGCTGATAAAGAAATCGAAACTTCGCTCGGATACCCCCCCTTTTTTTTTTTAACGTGGAGAAATCCTCATGGACACCCGCTAGCGGGTAGTGTCGGACTCTTACCGACTAAAACTCCACGGTGGCCTGTCCTGACGCCTGAGTCGAGATGCACCCGGGATCTCTCCCGAATTACTACCGGTTACCCCCGGGCGTCTATCTCTCCTTTCGTCGAAGGGAGGCGTCCTGCTCTTCTTGGACCGCTAGGGGGGACCACGCCCCCTAGCGCCTCGCTCCTACCACGTCATCCTGGGGACCCCGTCCCCTGACGCCTCTTCCTGGTTTCCACGCGCTCCTACGGCGGCCGCGGCGGCGCCGGTGGCGGCGTCGCGCCCCTGTGGCGCGTTGTATTCCTAGGGCGCTGCGACGTCCTGGACGGGTCGCGATCTCGTTCCCTGGTTCTTTCCGCCCGCTCCTTCGCCAGCATGACCTGCTCGCAGTAGGTGCGGACAGCGGAGTACTCCTGGCGCCCTCTGAGCATGGCCGCGACGACCGCTTCGGGGTCTAAGCTCTCGCCGCAGGACGCGTCGTGGTTCCGCCCACGCCGGGCAGAACTCCAGCGTGTGCTGCGCCGTGTCCTCCTCTTCCTCGCAGTGGTGACAGACGGACGTCGTCTCTCGCCGAATCCTTAGCAGGTACTCGCCGAATACTCCGTGGCCGGTGAGCAGCTGCGTCATCCTGAAGGTCAGCGGTGCTCCGCCTCGATCCCTCCACGTCTCCCAGTTGGGAAGCACGGCGCGAACGGC
The DNA here is from genome assembly GCF_011952255.1 of Bombus vosnesenskii. NCBI lineage: Eukaryota > Metazoa > Arthropoda > Insecta > Hymenoptera > Apidae > Bombus > Bombus vosnesenskii. The sequence continues at coordinate 916,376 of NW_022882948.1, forward strand.
CCGGTGCGGCCGCACGGCGTCCTCCTGGATCAGCTGCGAGCGCCATCGTTCCCAAGTCTCCTTACTCGCCTCCTCCCGGATGTTCGAGGCCGGCTGGCCGGCGGTCGATGGCGTCGGATTCTTCTGGTGTTCGTATACGCGTTCGAGCGCCAGGGCTTGCAGCTCGAACGGCGGGGACGCCGCTAGCACGGTCGCCGACGCGTACGATGTCGTCCTGTAGCCTCTCGCTATGCGGATAGCGGTCGTCCTCTGCAGCCTCCGCAGCAAGGTCAGGCTGCGGCGGCTGGTCGCCAGGCTTCTGGCCCAGACGGGTGCCCCGTAGAGAACTCGGGACCGAACCGCTCCCTCGTAGAGTCGGCGGACTCTCGATCCTGCTCCGCCGATGTTCGGTAGGAGGCCGCACAGGGCGTTGGCCGCGGCCGTCGCCTTCGGGACCAGTTGCTCGAAGTGCGGTCCGAAGGTCCATCCGCTGTCGATCGTGAGACCCAGGTACCTCATCTGTCGTCTCACCGGGACCTCTTCTCCGCCGATGTTCACCGTCAGCCCGGGGGGAGGTGTTCCTCTTCGTCGTTGGTCGAAGAACCACAGTGCCTCCGACTTGGCCGGCGACACCGTCAGGCCGAGCCTCCGAATGGCGCCCACCGCGCATGCCACGGCGTCCTCCATGCGGTTCGCCGTGTCGTGCCACCATCGTCCCCCGGCCAGGACCAGTGTGGCGTCGGCGTAGCACACCATTCCCGCTCCCGGGGGCATCGGACATCGGAGGACCGAGTCGTAGGCCGTGATCCAGAGTAACGGTCCCAACACCGACCCCTGTGGAACGCCGCGCTCGATCCGTCTTCTTTCTTCCCCGTCCCTTCCGGCGTAGACGACTGTCCGCGAGGTACGCTCGAACGATCCCTACCAGGTACGCCGGGACCTCGAAGTGGCGCAGGGCTTCCACGATCCTGCCCCAGGGGATGGAGTTGAAGGCGTTGGTGACGTCGAGCGACACCGCCACCGCCACCCCTTCTCGGGAGACCTTGTCCTCGGCCATGGCCCTCAGCCTCTTCACCGCGTCCACGGTCGAGCGGCCGCGGCGGAATCCGTACTGGCTGTCGTGCCATCCGGGCGTCCTCTCGATCATGTGTGTCTCCAGCCGGGCGGCGATGATCCTCTCCAGCATCTTGCCCACCTCGTCCAGCAGGCATATCGGCCTGTACGCGGACGGCGAGTCCGGCGGGCGGCCCTCCTTCCGTAGCAGCACCAGCCTGGCCGTCCGCCATGTCCGGGGGTAGGCGCCCTCCTCCAGGCATCTGTCGAACAGGTGTCGCAGGCGGGGAGCCATGGTGACGATCGACTCCGCCCACGCTCGGCCCGGTATTCCGTCGGGGCCTGGCGCCACGTCGCGGGACGCCGTCCTCCTGGCCGCTTCGAAGAGTTCCTCGTCGCTGACTCGCAGCTCCTCGCTCCATCCCGTCGCGGTCGTCGTCGCCGCCTCCTCGTCGCGGTCGTCGTCGACGGAGGGGGAGGATGGCGCCGGTTGGCTCGCGTTCGCGTCCTCCGGCGGGAACAGCGTCCCGATGACGTTGTCCAACAGCGTCGGGTCCATGTCCGAGGTCAGCGGGGGCGCCGAAGGTCGTAGCTTCTTGGTGACTACTTTGTACGGCCGTCCCCACGGGTCGGATTCGACCTCCTCGATCAGCTCCGTCCAGCACCGAGATTTCGCGGCCTTGATCTCCCGCTGAAGAGTCCGTCTCGCCTCTCTGTACTCCTCGTAGCGGCGGGAGATCTCCTCCTCGTCGCGCGTCAGTCTGCGACGGCGGGCCCTTAGGAATCTTCTGCGGGCCCGAACGCAATCCTCTCGCATCTCGGCGATCTCCGGGGTCCACCAGTACGTTCCCCGGTCTCGTCCACCCCCCGGGACGGAGCGCGGCATCGAGGCGTCGCACGCCGCGGTCATGTATCTTCGGAGCTCCTCCGCCTCCTCGTCGATGCCTCCCTGCTCGGCCGTCCGTCGGGCGTCCCAGCTCCAGGCGGACACGATCGTGGCCGCCCGCAGCATCTCCTTGTCCATCTCCTTCAGGCGCCATCGCGGCGGCGGCGGGCGGCGACGGTTCTCTCCCGGTCGTCGTCGTCTCCTCCCGGCGTCGTCCTCCTCGGTCCCCGGGGTCACCTCCATCAGAATGTAGAGGTGGTCGGACAGCGTTTCCACCCCCTCGGCCACTCTCCAGTCGCGGATTCGCCTGAGCAGCTCCGGGGTAGCCCACGTGATGTCCACCACCGAGGATCCTCTCCACGCCACGCAGGTGCTCGCCGAGCCCCTGTTCGCCAGCAGGAGCCCCAGACCCGCTGCCCAGTCGGTGAGCATCCTTCCTCGGGAGTTGGTCCTGGGGTTTCCCCACTGCGTCGAGTGGGCGTTGAAGTCCCCCATGACGAGCACCTGGCGGGGGTGGCATCCTCGGATGCACTCGCCGACTCGGTCCAGAAACTCCCCGTACGCGTCCAGGTCGACGTTCGGAGAGACGTACACCGCCACCACCGCCGCTCCTAGCCACTCGACCGCGACGAAGCCGCTGCCACGGTCCAGCGGGACGCACGACGCCGACGTCCACGTTATCCCCGCGGATCCGTCCAGGTCCCCGACCCAGTTGGGCGAGTCGGGTATACGATGCGGTTCCGCCACCGCCGCTAGGGCCACCTCGTTCTCCCGGATGGTCTGGACGAGCAGATCTTGCGCTCTTCTCGACCTACCGAGATTGCATTGCAGCAGGCGCTTGAACTATGCCGTCACCTCCATGGCCTCCTCCCGGCCATCCGCCGCTGCTGCTGGTGGTGGTACGGCGGCGCTTCCCGGTGTCCCTACCGCGGCGGCTGCTGCTGCTGCTGCTGCCGCTGCCGGTTGGCGGATCGGTCTCCTCCTCTTGACCTTCGGCGGGTTGCAGGCCTCTCCACCCATCCTGTGATTCGCGGGCGCCCCGAGCGACTCGCACAGCGGACACTTGGGAGCGGAGGCGGGACACTCTCTGGCGCGGTGTCCGCTCCCGCCGCACCTGTAGCACAGGTGCCCTCGGTCTTCTCCGGATACGCAAGTGGCGCGCACGTGCCCCAGTTCCAGGCACCTGAAACACTGCAACGGCCGCTTCGGCATGGCCCTTATCCTCGCCGTTGACCAGCCCAGGGCAATCTTCTCCGCCTGGGCCAGCTTGCGGGCTCCTGCCGCCGGACACCTGACCCATGCCGATCCGAGGCCGCCTCTGGTGGCGCCGATCTCTCCCACCTGCACCTCCGCGCTGCCGCATCCCGCCGCCGAGGCCAGTGCTCTTCGCAGCTCCTCCTTCTTGACCGAGATGTCTATCCCGGTCACGCGTAGCTCCGCCATCCTGGTCGGTGTGGCGATTCTCACCGCCGTCGGGTCCAGCGTCTCGGCCAGCCGCGTCGCCAGTAGCGTCGCCTTTCCCCTGTCCTTGTCTCCGGGGACTTGTATTATAATGGCGCCCGTCATCGCCTTCTTCATCTCGAGGCGCTCCGTGCCGAGCTCCGATAGCGGGATCCTCGTTCTCGCCGCTTCCAGGACGTCGGCGTACGACATCCTCGCCCCCTCGTTCAACGTCAGGGTCACCGCGGATGTTCGCGGTGCGCGAGGGGGCGTGACCACCTTGGGTGTCCGCGGTGGTCCTCTCTGCGTCGCGGGGGCGCTCGCCTTCGGTGCTCCCGTCGTCCTGCCGGGCAGGGGTTGCTGCCGTACCCGCGTCGGTGGTGGCGCGATCTGTCCTTTCCTCGCCTCTTCTGCTCCGGCGGCGGCTGCCTTCGCCCCGCTCGCCTTCTTCCTGTTTCTCCTCCTTTCCTTTTTCGTCTCCACCAGCTCCCATCCGCCGTCCTCCCGTTCCCTTCGGGGCGGCGTCGGTCGGGCGGCGGGAGGGTCGACGGGGCGGTCCCCGCTGGGTCGTGCTTCGGGGGTGCGTTGCCGTCGTGCGTCCCCGAATCGTTCTTCGATGGTCCTGAGGATGGAGGGTCCCAGTTCTCGGACCGCTCTTTCCAGGGCGTCCAGACGCGTCCCGTCGTTTCCGCCTTCCCACGGGGGGCGGGCGTACTCGGAAGCCGCGTCGGAGCATCGCGGGCACTCGTTGATGCGAGCGGCCAGTCTCCTCAATTCCTGGCGGAGGGCTGCGTTCTCCCCCTCCAGCACGGACAGCCTCGCGTCCACGTCGTCGGTGCCACGCGCTGGCCTCTCCCTCCTCGCGGATTCCTTGTTCCAGGCGGCGGTGATATAGCTCGCCGCGTTCTTGAGGGATCTGATGTAAGTCCCCTTCAGGTTCGACGAGGTCGTCGCGACGTACATTATTTCAGACACGTGCATCGTCATGCCCGCGCTGATTTCCGCCGGAGAGCTCGTCCTCATCTGCAGCTCCAATTCTTCGGACACCTCCGGTGTCGTTGAGGCTGTTGTTCTTTTCCTCTTACCCCTGGACGCCGTCGAAGGCAGCGACGAACGCGAGGCGACCGAGGCGACCGACTCCTCGTCGTCGGACCTCGCCCGCCCCCTCGATCCCCCCGCCACCGGTGACGTACCGTCGTCCATCGTGGCCGGCGCGAGAAAAACGTACTCGCGGTTCTCAGCGAACGTCTCGTCGCCTTCCTCGGAGGCTCCACCGCGGTCTCCGTCTTGTCGTCCTCTGGATGTCCTCCCGTCGTTATCCTCCTCCTCTCTCCTGTTGTTCCATCGCCAGTCGTGGAAACGCGTCCGGGGGCCTGGCGGTCCACCCTCGAACGGCCGTGGTCGCGAGATATCGACGCAGCGGGGCCCACTTCACTACCCGCGACTGCGCCGGTACTGGGGTATCCCTCCCCTGCACCGTAAACTTTGTTCTTTAAGTTCTCCATATCCATGTTTCGTTTGTTTCGCCGAGGTCGTCGTCGAAGTCTCCGTCCTGGTGCCACTCACTCTTTCGCGCCCTGCTCCGGTCGAAGCCGGTGCAGGGCGTCAGGGAGCCCCGCGAGAAGGTGAGGTGAGTGGTCTTGACAGGCATGGGCCCACCAACTTCTCCGAAGTTCTCCGCACCGGATCGGCGAACCGACGGGTGCCGAGGGCACCGATCGGCCGCCACCCGACTGTAAGAGAACATCAGATCCATCAGGGTTTCCCAGGGCATGGTCCTATGCCCCGGGAACCCATGCCCGCCTCGTGCTCCCCTCGCTCGGATACTTATCTCTCTATCAACCTGCGAATGCTTAAATTAATCCTTTTCTCGACTAAGGTCCAGCATACGTGTACGAGCCTCGGAATCGATAGGCCACACCAGTGAATCCTGTGTTATTCCGAATATTTGCCAGTTAATCGAATCTTTCGAATTTGTTATATCACTATTGATATTATATACTAGCATCGTCATCATGGGTGCCATACTAAACGAGAGATATTTCACGTGGCATAATTTCCATCACAGAGAGGCCTTTTAACTTTAAAAAAGTTAACAAGGCCAAGCATAGAAACGCCTGTTTTATCTGCACAAAACTACGTCATCGTATGATTGTACAGCAAGCTAAGGTCTTACGGGATTCGAATGGGTCGTGGCGTTCGTTTCCCTGGAACGATCGAGGAAACTTGTTCGTCTCAAGGGTTTTTATCCAACGAGAATAAAACAGCGTTATACGCGACAGGGTGGGTGTTGGGTCACTGGACCAATCTGGCGAAACCGAGAAAGACGAAGCGAGAGTTTAATAATTTCGATTGGTATGGACAGAAGGAGGATTTCAACCAAGTATTTGATGAATTTGTTGCGAAGAATGACGCGCGAATATAATGCACCGCAGCTTTCATTTCTTTTAATTTAACTTCTACCTATCGCTTTACTCTAATCGTTATTTTCGCAAACGATAGCTAACATTTTCATCCGAGTGTAAAAAAAAGGAAATCTTCAATTTAGAAAATCTATCTATCTGTCATGCTCACGTTAAAATCCTGTTGAAATAAATGAAGTTCTACAGTGTGTCTCGATTCAACGTGAAAATCCAATTATACGGTGGTATCTGTGAGATTTTTCATTTTCGTAGACTCCGGATCTTCTCTGTATAACGCGATCCAATTGACACGAATAGACGGAAGATCTCGCGAAGATTCCTCCCGTGAATTGCCGAGCAATCTTCACTGGTACTCGGTCGCGTTCGTCGGCAAATAAAATTTCGCGCGTATGAGATTTAAGCGTGAATATTGGAAACGAGGAACAGCCATTAGACGCGTAGCGCGATGATAGCGAGCGTGGGAGATCAGCTTTAATTATCGCTCGAATATCGTCGACACGAGCTGAAAGTCGTTAGCTCGCGATTCTCTGCTCGCTGAGAAGATAAACGAATTTCCCTGAACAACTTCGACCAAAAAAAAAAAAAAAAAAAAACGCACTTTCCTGTGACAACCATGAAACTGTAATTAGATTCTTTTGACCACGCCTCGCGCGATTCCACGTCGACGCGTCTCTTTCCCCGTTTAACTTCTTTTTCCTTTCATCCACTTCGCTCGTTCTTTACTTTTGTTACTTTCTACTTAAGTACACAGCGTTCACGACAATTTGTATATCACGTTATAAATAAGTTTTTCTATATGCAAAATGAACGACTATCTGGTCCTGTCCTTAATGAATTTCTCCCTAAATCGAAGATAAACCAAAATCAAACAACATAGAAATTCTTCTGCTCGATATTAATTTGCTACCTTTTTACGTAACAATTTACCAACTAACAATGGATTGGAAAGTCACAAGCTGCAAGTCTGAGTTTTATAATTTCACGGTAGATAACGTGCGAATTGGCAGCGAATCTACAAGCGACAAATCTAACAAATAATATACGGATTAATAGGGAATCTCTGGAGGGCAAATACCACGAAATTCTATGGTCGACAATTAACAGCAAGACGAGATTGAATTTCTGGTATCAACTCGCCAAATGCACATTTCGGAGAAACAACGTTTCGTGGAACAAATTACACAAACCGTGCAATATCTCATTACACACACTGTCCGAAATGCGCCGATACACGTATAAAGCGATTGGCGAGCGTGATAATACATTACAGAACAGTCCATAATCCACTGGCAGACGTTCGTTCTTACAAACACGTGTGCCACGTCGTCTCACAAAAATCATCGGACCCGTTTGCCGAAATTTTTCCAATATCTCTATTCTTTCTGATTTGTTCGCTCTCTGGATAAGATCCAACCGTGTTCGAACAATTCTTATCTTCCTTGCATTATGTATTATCGCCGGTGTGCATAAATTTTCATCACGTATCGAGTATTGCACACGCGGTCGCAATAAATTTCGCGTTAAACCCCGGCGCCATCCCCTTTACGAACCGGGGCAGAATTGCTGTGAAATAGAAAAACAGCGGAAAGCAAGATCGACGAGTTTTAGCCCTCGAAGCGTACTACTACGGTGGCTGCAAAAAGTATTTACAAACCGTTTTATTTATTGTAGCCAGACTGCGAATTTTTAGGCTTCTGTAGGGAATGTGAAAGTGGAGAATTGCGCAGAATACGCGCAATATGAAAACACAATATAAAATATAAATAAAAGTAAAAAGAAACAAAAGTACGTGAAATAAAAATAAAGATATAGTGTTTTATAATAATACTTGGTAGGTAAAACTAGTTTCTACGGAGTCTATAGGCTTGTAATTATATTTTTCGTTTCTTTTCTATCGCGTGCTTTTTTTTTTTTTAAATTATATCCTCAAAAATACGAATTTGATTTTGAGTCTGTTGAATCAGGAGGAGAATAGGCTTGTGAATCAAGTCTCGTTTTTAATGGATCGTATTTCTCTTTTGGTGTTGCGGCTTGATTTATAATGGTGCGTGTAAACCAGCCCTGTGGTTATTATCTTAACGATCTTAGTATAGTTTTCTTAATTTCGATTAGCTTAGTTTGTAGTCGAATTTCGCGGAGGTAGTCGGAGAATTCAATTATAAATTTTTCATTGGGTTTTCAATTACTCGGATGTATTCTAATTTCGATATTTAGGTTCGTTTATTTTTCGTTTATCGCTGAAATTGTACTTTGCGGATGAGAATTGAACGTCTGTGACCGGAAAAATTCAATCGACGTGTATCCCTTTTAATTTCGATTTTGGTATTCGTTTGGATTCGTTTCGTTTTTCATTTAGTGCTCGATTGTTTAAAGGTTGACCGTAAAACATTCAGCTTTATTCTATCCTTTTTGTTTTTAGTTAACTTGTACAAATAGTAGGTCGGATATTTCAATGGAAAAATGAAATTATAACGAGCAATTGGCCACAAATGGAATATAAACGTGGTCTCGAATCGAATAAAACATCGAGTATAGTTCGTTTAAACGTCAAATAAAAATATACAGTGAACCACTGTACGTAGAAAATTTCCAAATAGTTACAAACTTGTTCTACGGAAACGAAGAAATTCACGATCGGTTCAATGAAACTTGACAACATCGACACTCGAATACAACTAAGAATATCGTAGCAGCTGCGAAGAGTTGCGAATTAATGTTTCAAAGATGCTTCGTGTTCACGAGTTTCACCCTAAATTTGCTTCTCCCCTTTGAAACGTCCCTCGTATGTATAATTAATCGTGTCGAGTTTTTCCACCGGTAAGGGATATTAGAGAAATTAATTATTCATCGTGGCGATTGGGCTGCCGGCGGCCCTTCCACCGACTTTCTCTCGTGAAAGTTGGAAACGGTGTTAAGAGGCAAACTCGAAAAGAAAAGGAAGACCGTAATGTAAAGGGTGAAAAAATGGGACGTGTTTGAAGAACACACAGGTATAATATATATATATTCTCTTGAAATAGTAACAAAGCAAGTATTTTAAGGGCGTGTGGTTTTTTTTAGTCATTCAAAGATCATTTATAGATCGTTATGTACGATCGAAGTATCTGTTTCGTCTAACTGGATCGTTAAGTTGAATTAATTAACAGAAGGATGTGATTTTTAGCTATGCGCTGATCGGTATGTTCGATGATGTAACGACGACGAGTATTTTATTAACACATTTGTTATTTTGCGGATTTGCAATGTTGAAGCAAATGTTTACGGCAAAAATGTTAACCGCAGGCTATATTCTGCTTCTCGTATTTTTCTATAATATTTTTACAATATAATATTCCTTTACTATAATTCTTCTAATAATAGTATCTTCTATTCAATCATCTGAGTAGTCTGATATATCGTTAGATTTTCCTTACCAAGTAAAATCTTCCTGTTATAGTTACATTTCTTATTTTAATATGGTCGAAGTCGTTTACTTTCATTTTTCTTATCCGTAATCGGAAGAAGAAAGGGTAACAAATGAACGAATTTCATACCGACTTTTTTATTTGGTCAGTCATTGATTAATCAAACGATAGATGTGAAACTAGCTTCAAAATTTTACTCTGTTTTCCTTTTTATAATACGCATCTGAATCACGTGCTTGCACTATGAACAAAACGCTAACTAATTTTAAAAGAAACCAATTAACACCTGACGTAGTTAAGGGATGAAATAAGACAACGAGAGTGCACTTGGACCTCGATGGTTCTTGATAAACAATCGTCTAAATTTTCCACTCTTTGATATCGTGGAATTCTTACGCAACAAACGACGGTCTACGAAAAGAAGTCCTGCAACTAAAATTAACCGACCAGATTCGATTGTCCGATTATTATGCACGTTTCATAGGGTCGCAACGCAGCATCCAAATCGCTTCGTTTCTATGAGAATCGTGCGCCGTAGCCTCCTGATTGGTTTACGCCGCGAGAATTCACAAACTCGAATTCCGTAGACGTAATTGCCCGCGAAAACTGGGTCTCGTCGATTGTCCGCTGGCCCGAGCGCTGCTCTCGTGTGTTCCAGAGGGACATCTCGCGCTCGAATAATTCGTTTAAAAGCGTTACAGATAGGACGGAACAGAGGATCGAACGCTTGACAGCAATTTGAGTGTGAACATTCATAATATACTTCTTGTATAGTTCAAACGCGAAGATGAAAAGGGTTATTAATATAGCAAGGTCGTTGGCCCTTTGCCGCCAATGATCAGATTGATTTATCGAGTATGCAGCGACCAGATCGAGCATTGGTTCGTTCGCGGTAAAATCGTTTTTACGCGTCTTTTTCTGGTATTTTTCTAAATGTTTTAACTCTACGTTCTACAGGATTTCCCCTTGTACGGTTCACGTAATCGTTTAACGAAGATCGACGGTAACAGTTGGCAAATCAATTCTACAACCGAGCTCGTTAACTAGAAAAAAAGCGAAGAAGAAAAAAAAAAAAAGAAAAACGGTGGTCGAGCAAATTTACCGGATTTATTTGCGCCCATTCGACGATTCGTTTCGCCTTTGCCGTTTGTGCCGAATGGCGGGGCGAACATCCGCGTCGAACATCGATTATCATTTCCATTATCGTCAATTCGCAATCAGACGCGCAGGCTGTACGACTGGTCGACCAGAAATCGATTATATCGCGCAATATTGCTGCGATCGTGGCCCTTCTCTTCCTCGCCAAGTCAGCCTATTAGATACGATGGTGTTCGTTTGAAAACCGCGGAAAGAAAGTTTAAATCGTCGCAGCATTGGGATCTTCGATCTCGGGAATAATTGCAACGCGTGGAAATATCGTGATGTATTTTGAAATCTGTGCATGTCCGATGAATTTTGTCTCTTCGCGGCAGGCAATAACAGAGCGAAATAAAGTGACGAGCAAAAGCGTAGACGTACTACGCTAGTTTTACGCGAAAAGCGATAATACGAATAGTTTTTTAATAATAGAATTAGGTGAATCTGATTAATAAAACGTAACAGTCTAGTGTCGTTAATATCGACGATATACGGAATATTTTTTAAAAATAGGGATTTGGAACAATATAATTTCGCAGGTTTTGTCAAAAACGGATAGAACAGCGAATAAATGTTTGAGAATTGAAACTGTCAACGAAAACTGATCGTTGACTATCTCACAGTCAACTGTTCGACACCCTAGCGTAGTCATTCTTCGGTTTGCGAATTGTTTGACACGCTTCATCCACGATGAAGCCACTTAAGCAAGACAATAAGAACAGTTTCTGTTCTCTTGTTAATTTTATCGCACTCGATGAACACGAAATAGTATTTCGACAAAACGGTGACCCTAAACATACCGCAAAGGTAGGAAAAACCTGGCTCGAAAGTCCAAAGTTTTCCGTAACGAAGTGGTCAGTACAAAAAATATGATATTCGATCGACAATTTGTAGTCCACTGTGAAAAAAAGCTGGCAAAGTATAAGCTTTATGGGTTCACGAGTTCACCCACCCTCCTCCGTGAACGAGTAAACGAGAGGGAGCTTGTGATGTATGCATTCTCGGGCCCAGGGCCCCCTCTTGATATTAATTTTGAAAACTTAGTTCAACGAGCATAATTAAAGCGCGAGATTATAAACTTTGTTCCAAATCCATACTTTTGTAAAATATTATTTATATTGGGATTAATATACGGGTACATATCATGGACATATCCATCGAATAAATTATGTATATGGTAAGAGAATGATGTAAATAGTGGCATAACAGCCAATTAAAGAAAATCACAATAATTTAAATTATTTTAAATCGAAGTTCTCGTGTGTGTCGCGGATTGGGATGTTTAAGCTCGCACATCCGCACATGGAGTTAACGTGATTTTCAACCGGAAAAGGTGTTGATTATCAATGATACATGTGTGTTCATTGTGTTAAAAACACAAGTTTGTCTGTGGAAAAGCGTAAACACATTCCACTTGAATAATAAAAGAGAAGAACATATGCTTCATCCACTAGAATTGTTTTGGGAATATTAATACGTTCCATTCTTAAATTCTCGTGTTTTTTGCGCTTTCTACTGATAACCTTAGAGTATAAATGTGCTAAGGTCAATAAAACTTAATTAATACCTCGTTTTGCAACACTAAGTTTTATTAACCTTAGCATATTTATATACATTCTAAGGCTATCTGTACAAAACAATTCTAGTAGATGAAGCATGTGTTCTTCTCTTTTATTATACAAGTGGAGTGTGTTTACGATTTTGCTCACCACTATATATGAAACAGAATCTCGATAATCGAATAATCGGACATTGAAAAACTTGGATAAAACCGTAGTCTTCATAAATCGTATAATAAAATGATAGAAAAAAAAACATTTTGATAATTTAACGTCGCGCGTGTATTTAAGTTTCATTAATTACCTAATCAGGTGAAAGTTTGATCGATCGTTTTCGCAATACCTGACTATTTACACTTTCGTAGTTCTCGCGTTAAAATTTCGAAAGAGACAAAATAATAATAAAAGTTGGAAGCTGCACGGATAATACGAAACATTGATTAAACGGGGCTCGGATTAAACGAGACTCCATCGTAATAGAAATGTAATAATAATTCGAACTTTATACGTATGATATCCCTTTGTTGTTATTTCAATATTTCTAATGAATTTCATTCCGACGTTTCTATATTTCTATGGCTCGTACGAGCTTCGCAAATTAAAAAGTTACATAAATACACGTAAATGCAGAGAGATATAACACACGTAACTAAAATTTATAGCCTTTTTCATTTTCCATTTTATTCCTCCGGAGGAAACAGGTACAAAAGGGATAAACGATGCGAAATAGAACGAAATATGCGATATTAACTCACCATGACCTATTAAATTTCCGATACACTGTCGCACGATATTTAATATGCAACATTCGATATTAAATCGATGAAATTTCCTTTTTTCTCAACAAAATCGTAAACGCGTATATATAGTTCCTCAATAAAAAAAAAAAAAGAAAAAATTCACCTATTTAATAAAACTAATTTCCATGCGTTCCAACGTTATTCCTCGTCTTTTTATCGATCTCTTATTAACCCAGTAGAATTTTCTCCGCCTCTGATACAGAATAGAATCGACTAATAATTCAAACCTTTCGTCAAGAACTTTCTTCCCCATTTATTCAACGTTAGCCCGTTTCAATCTAGCGCCAATGAAAAAGACTTCCAAAGAAACGGAACCTAAACTCGTACGATCGGCCTCTCACGGATTTCTCGAGCATCCACACTTCCTCGAAAGCATCTTCCAAACCTTTTTAATACCAGCGCTCGTTTCCATTCTCCGATCGATATCCTCTCACAAAAGGTAAATGACTAAAAAATAAAGAGAAAGGGAGAGAGGAAAAAGATGGATAAAAGTTTAACGAAGGTTCGTGACACCCCGTTGGAAAGGTTAAGCTCTGCCGATCGCACTGTTGCAAACTTTTATACCGGGATTAATGGTTATTTAATAGTCGAAGGCACACAGGCCTCGTTACGGAAACGTTCTTGTTGTTTTTCCGCTTGTACGAGTACCTAAAGCGATCTTCTTTTGAGAATCTTTAATTAGAAACACGCTGGCTTTGTTGGTCCCTTGTAAACGTTACCTCCGAAAAACGAGATGATCAATAAGCTAGACGCGGTGTTTTGTCTAGCTTCCTTTCTTTTCTGTTTCTTTTTCTCGTTTCTTATTTGCAAATTCTGGCGGCTGATATTTGTTGGGTTATTTAGACGACACCCATACGATGTGTATAGGTATAAAGCTACGAAGCTCTGTGAATTATATTCCAAGCTTTTGTTCCCCGCGAATGTTTGGTCTTTTATCGGTAACTCGATCATTTTATTGGTCGATAATTTTATCATTTTCTTCAACAATTTTGTATTTCAATTATACTTAAAACATATGATCTGTCGTTTGATTTAAGCACAGCTTTCCCGTCCCTTTTGACTCAGATTTCCTAAACTTTGGCCACAGGCCAGTCATTTGACACGTGTCCGTTTCGCGGTTAAACTAAATGTTTAATATATATACATTAACATTTAGTTGATTAGTAACGCGATTAACGGTAACATATATATATATATATAAACATTTAGTTTAACCGCGAAACGGACATGTGTCAAATGACTGGCCTGTGGCCAAAGTTCACGAAATCTGAGGCGAAAGAGACGGGAAAGCTGTGCTTAAATCAAACGACAGATTGTCATGTTAAAAAAATCACGTTATTGTGAAGTGTACAAAGAAATTAAATGGTAATAGCGGAGTTAAATATTTTTTATTTGACTATGTCATTAACATGGGAAATCCGTTTCGTTTCATAACATTGGATTTTAAAGTGTGAACAATCGCGAATAACGTTTGGAAAATGGCAATTATTCGATATCGTCCTAGTTGACGTGAATAGGCCGTGATAGTTGCGACTGTCCAATGTGGCGGCCGGAGATATAGTTAGTGTTGTTACTTGTGGTTGATGCGCTAAACTCTGGGGGTTTCCCGCTGGTGAGGAGCCGCCCGCTATAGGTTCTGCTGCTGCTGGGGTGCTGGCTGCATTTCTTCTCATTTATGTATCGTAGAAGAAAAGTCGCACGACTACGATGGTCGCCGGGATTCGAACCCGGGTCCCCTACGTTTGAAACCTTAGGCGCTAACCACTGCACTATCGTCATCCGGGACTGGTAAGTGTCGAGCGATGGTATTTGCTGTCGAGTGCCGCCACATAATAATCATCTAGTGGATGACCTCTCTCATTAAATAAATTTTCCACTTGAAATTTCCCGATGTTATTGACAACGTGTCGATGAAACCGCGAGCCTCTGTAAAGAAAATTCACATTTTATTTATGCGAGCACAGAATTAATTTACACGCGGAGCAAAAATATTTCAAGTTTGAAAACATCAAATTTCATGCGTTAGTTAAATGTGCGTAGTATAAACTTCACAATTCGATCGTTTTATATATACAGGGCGTACGATCCGACTTTTTTTCGTAAGGAAACAGTGATTGGCATAAAAAAGATCAAAATAACGATGGAAATAATATTCGTGTCGAATAATCGCTATAGAGAGAAAGGACTAATCAATGGCTATTGAAACACGTTTGGATACGTTTCGAAATTCATCAACCAACATAGTGCGCCTGTTTAATCGACTCTTTTCCTTCTGTATGTCCTCTGTATACGGAAGGCGGCAGGAAAATGGCTGGATCGAATTAATTTCACGGTAGAGTGAAAATGGAAACTGGAGGTAGTTCCGTAGGCTCTGCTGTCCCACGACCCAGGATCTGGAGATTTTCTGGGAATTCGAACTTGTCCTGAGTCATTGTGTCCTCGAGAAACCCCCGTTGCGTGGAAAACTCTTTGGGCGAGTGCGATTTTGATGAGGAGAAAGATCCTAACGAAAGTAATTGATTCTCCCAATTTTTATGGTCCTCGATGGTACAATGACACTATTTCACGAGATAAATTGCGAACAAAAATTGTCGTTGTACGCGAATCTACGGAAAGTCTACAAAAAAAAAAATAAATTATTCGTTGGAATAACTTCGTGGCAGTTGTAGCGTTAAAGCGGTTAGAATAATCCGTGAACGGAAGAACGATTTTCTAAAATACTCTCAACAGGTCGTTTTTGGTAAAATCAACGTATCCAAGAGACAAAAAGCTACGAGACACGAGAGTTTCTGCGCTGCTATTGCGTTTGCGAGGGATGCTTCCATTGAACCAGTGGGGCAGTTTCTGCTACGAAGCAAAAGCATTTACAGCTGCCAGAGGTAGAAACGCGGGATTAATTATACGTACAAATGGCCAGCATAGTTTTCGTGGCAACCGCCGTAGTTTCAGAGATACATAAAGGCTAAAGGATACGACCGGTTACGGTTTGTTTCTTTTTCGAGTATTCCGAACACGTGGCATTTGGCTAGCTTCCCCGTTAATTTGTTAATGTCGCTTTTTCAAACATCGCCTCTGGCAATTAATACGACCGGTTGGTAAAAAAAAGTTGGTTTACTCGAGGTGTAGGATTAGAAAATTTACGTAGAATCCTTTTCACGACTTCTGTTTGTGTATTTGCAGCAACAGACGGGCGTGTGCCCTCGTTATACGGCAAATATCTTTTGTGATAGTACTTGTACCAAGACTGAAGCTGGAGAAAAAGCGATAACAGATTCAGAAGCAGCAGAGAAGCTGAATGTCGGTACAAATAACGAGAGAGAGGGGTAGGTTTTATAAACCTGAGGCAAGAACAGATTTTTTGAAAAGTGTTGCAGAGAGAAAGTTTATCATAAATTGTATTAGGTTGTCCCAAATGTTTCTTTCGTTTTATAAGGATTTTGTAATAGATTTACAACATTTTTTGTTTTATATTATTTTATTGAATAATGTATGATGTTCTAATAGAACAAACTGGATCATACATAGTTCAATAAAATAATATCAAACAGAAAATACCGTGCACCTATTACAAAATCCTTAGAAAACGAAAGAAACTTCTGAGACAAGCTAATATATCGTAAGAGGATAATTAGTATTTTATTTGGTTGCCATTTGTGGTTTCACGGAAGGGTGAAGTTTCAAAATGTTTCAAACAGTTTGGTACTGTGCGACGCGGACTGCGAATTGTGTTGCGGCTATAGGAAATTAGATGATGCTAAATTGCCCAGAATGGTCATGATACGAGAAGGTGTATAAAGTATCCAAAAGTGTAGCGCTTTCTCTAATACATGGCAATTCAAACGATTTTCCACCGCGGACTGTTCTAGTTTTTTTAATTATATTCTCGAAAATATGAATTTTCCTGAAAGCTGGCAGTCTGTATTTCATATTGCGTCATCGAGATAAAAATTTGACACAAAACGAGCAAGATGAGTGAGTCGTGTCTTCAATGTTACAAGAAATTCGTCGAGCGTGCAGACAGAAAGGTACGTCTCGGTTCAACGAATACAGATTCTTCTGGTGAATTTCGAACACTCTTGGGACTGATCAGAGTGACTTCCTAGTGGATTCTGCATTGCATCCTTTCCAGTTCGAAAAATAAGGAAACGAGGTCACGAGACCTTCTATGAAAATGTTTCGAGATCTTCAAATTTATTAGAGTTCCCGCGTTATTCAAAAGCAAACATCGTCGAATTATCTGAGCAATTAAGTGTTTTAATTTATTTTCCGATCGATACATAAAGATATCGTTGAATCATTTTTTGACTATTTTGTAATTATTTTAAGAATATTTCAAAACATTTCGAAAGATCTCGTTTTAAAATAGCAATTATTATACAGTCGCATACTTGTCGCAATATTTGTTAGTTCTTCTTTGCCGAATATTACACCATTCTTTAACTATTTTCCCCACCTTAATTCTCTCATTGTCTTAAATTGCATTTCTCTCGCATACGCACACCCTGCTCCTTCCACAGCAGCTCGTTGTCTCGTATTTAATCGTGTCACCCCTTTGTGTCGATAATTCGAAACGAAATTATCGCTTCCGCCGTAGGAAATTGACTCGAGCACAATGCTCGATGCTCGCGTCAGCGATGTTTATCGCAAATTACCGTGATAAATATCGGAAAATTGCGTTGGACAGGACCTTGACTTTTTGTCGATTTGCATCGAATAGAATGGGTCTATTAAAAAACGGGCAGAATGATAAAATCAACGATCGATCGAGTTTCTTTAATTCATATCTTTTCTTTTCTTTCTCTTTTTTTTTTTTTTACACCTTTACGAACGCGGTTAAAGAAATAGAACACGAACGTACATCTATTTTTTTTTTTTATTTTTCAAACATCGTAATACTCGTATTTTACTTTGATATTTTGCATATTTTTCCATATTACGTACAGTTCTTGCATATCTGCATATGTAAATTACCTATGAATACATGAACATTCGCAATCTAGTAATAGCAATTTAAATAATCGCGTAATTGTTTTTATAAATTACATAATTCATAATGCATTATAATAATATATATTACGTATATTATAATAAAATACGTAATTATTATTTACTACTCGTAATAGAAATATCCATATTAAATATGTTGACTTTAATCATTTGCAATAACTGTTAATAATGATAATTCAAATAGTTAAATTATTAATATGATGTCCGAATGATGTCATGATAGATACGAATAATAATTACTTAACATTTATGAACGATGGTTTGCAACGTTGTTTGTTTGAAATAGATGAAAATGATAGCTTAAATAATAACATGATCGATAGAGGTCAGAATTTTGTACTTTATACGAACGAATTATTAGCCGTTTCTTTCCCGTTTCAGGTAAGCGATTAACGTATGCTGTTTCATTGAGTTAAACTAATGATTCACGCAAGTCTCTAGCAATTTTTCCTCCGCTTCCAGTTATTTAAAACTGCTTTGTCATAATGGCAGCTATTGTGGACGTGTTTCTATAGCCATGCAGCAAATAGCTCTTAACTTTCTCAATAACCATTCTAATAACTTTTAATATCGGAAGTTTTTAAATTTCGCGATAAATTTTTTAATTCACTCTGTACTTTTTTTTTAAAGAAATTATGTATTATTACAGTTCCTTGTTTCTCGGGCGTAATTTGAAAATTTTCCAAATGCGCAGAATTAACGCGAGAAAAGCTTGATATTCTGCCGTTAAAATCATTTCAATTCAATTCTCCTTAAGCCTCCCTAAATCGGTTTTCTAGCTTTTCAAATATTTTTCAAACGTTTCTTAGATATTTCTCTTTCTTCACATCCCATGGCACACGTACATTTCAACTTCTTTTTCTCCTCTCAATTCTGATATTTTTTACAGTCCAATAGTTTTCGTTGCTCCAAATTTTCTCTTCCCTCGAACAGACTACGATGCTCCACTCCTACGATCATCTCGATCGGCAAATTTTCGCGAAAATAATCGGGAAATTCGTGGAATAACGGTGGCCCTTTCCGCAAGGAAAGCGTGATAAATTAACGAGAAGGCCTTAAAACAGACGACACTCGTGAACGTTAATTATCGAAGGAAAAGGAAGGAGAGAGACGAATGGGCGGGCTGACGAGCTCCATTTTCACGATGTTCACCGTAGTTAGAGGGTAATTACTGGTGGTACGGTTCGGTGAACGAAAAAATCATCGAGTTCTTTATCCTCGCTGGCTCGTTTTCATCGTGGATTGATGCTTTTGAACGCGTTAATCAAACATTCTGCGACCGATAGCCGTGTATCAGCTTGACGCCTTAATGCAAGGCACGGCGGTATAACAGTGAGAAATTTTTGATTTCATTTGTCGTTCCGAAGGGATACCACAGACGTTGTAGTTTTTCTTCTCTCAATTTGGTTCAATTAATTTTTATTTTTCCTTCCTTTCCTTGGTTAAATTAATTTTTATTCTCTCTCTATTTTATTTTATGTTAATCTGTGCTATTTGGTTTTAGAGATCTTTGATGTAGCCACAAATTTACCAAGGACAGAACGAGTATATTTTGATTAGCTGTTTTCGAGTAACTCGCTCGATTTTCTTTGAACGAGTGCGATTTTGATAAGGAGAAAAATCCCAACGAACAATTCATTATAGTGTGATCAATCGCGAATAACGTTTGAACATGACAATCTGTCGTTTGATTTAAGCACAGCTTTCCCGTCCCTTTTGACTCAGATTTCCTAAACTTTGGCCACAGGCCAGTCATTTGACACGTGTCCGTTTCGCGGTTAAACTAAATGTTTAATATATATACATTAACATTTAGTTGATTAGTAACGCGATTAACGGTAACATATATATATAAATATTTAGTTTAACCGCGAAACGGAATGTGTGACTGGCCTGTGGCCAAAGAGGAGAGACGGAGACGGGAAAGCTGTGATTAAATCAAACGACAGATTGTCATGTTAAAAAAATCACGTTATTGTGAAGTGTAAATGAATCTTCCATGGTAATGGCGGAGTTAAATATTTTTTATTTGACTATGGCGAATAACGTTTGGAAAATGGCAATTATTCGATATCGTCCTAGTTGACGTGAATAGGCCGTGATAGTTGCGACTGTCCAGTGTGGCGGCCGGAGATATAGTTAGTGTTGTTATTTGTAGTTGATGCGCTAACTCTGGGGTTTTCCCGCTGGTGAGGAGCCGCCCGCTATAGGTTCTCTCTGCTGCTGCTGGGGTACTGGCTGCATTTCTTCTCATTTATGTATCGTAGAAGAAAAGTCGCACGACTACGATGGTCGCCGGGATTCGAACCCGGGTCCCCTACGTTTGAAACCTTAGGCGCTAACCACTGCACTATCGTCATCCGGGACTAGTAACTGTCGAGCGATGGTATTTGCTGTCGAGTGCCGCCACATAATAATCATCTAGTGGATGACCTCTCCCATTAAATAAATTTTCCACTTGAAATTTCCCGATGTTATTGACAACGTGTCGATGAAACCGCGAGCCTCTGTAAAGAAAATTCACATTTTATTTAGGCGAGCACAGAATTAATTTACACGCGGAGCAAAAATATTTCAAGTTTGAAAACATCAAATTTCATGCGTTAGTTAAATGTGCGTAGTATAAATTTCACAATTCGATCGTTTTATATATACAGGGCGTACGATCCGACTTTTTTTCGTAAGGAAACAGTGATTGGCATAAAAAAGATCAAAATAACGATGGAAATAATATTCGTGTCGAATAATCGCTACAGAGAGAAAGGACTAATCAATGGCTATTGAAACACGTTTGGATACGTTTCGAAATTCATCAACCAACATAGTGCGCCTGTTTAATCGACTCTTTTCCTTCTGTATGTCCTCTGTATACGGAAGGCGGCAGGAAAATGGCTGGATCGAATTAATTTCACGGTAGAGTGAAAATGGAAACTGGAGGTAGTTTCGTAGGCTCTGCTGTCCCACGACTCAGGATCTGGAGATTTTCTGGGAATTCGAACTTGTCCTGAGTCATTGTGTCCTCGAGAAACCCCCGTTGCGTGGAAAACTCGTGGATATCTGGGTCAGAATTTTTACGTTTCATGCTCGTAGTCGTTGAGAAATAGATCGTTCTAATCGAAACTCGTACTAATTGACATGTTTCATGAAATACGAATTATCTGTAAGAAAACGCAAGAACTCGCAACTATTTGATAATCATTTTTATTATTTTTTAATTACATTCCTACTGTGCATATAATTTGTGATTTTTTTTCATTCGATGAATATTCTTTTTTCCATTAACTTGAAATTTACGTTCGTAGTAGATTAGTAAAAGTAGACAATTTATTTTCCAGGTAGTTTGTCGAAGTTTTCGAAGTAGAAAAGGAGGATCGCGTTATCGTGTATCGTTTCCTATCGATTCGTAGCACGGAGTGGAAGATCGATCGTAAATCCAGTCACGTAGTACGGTATAATGATCGTAGTAGGGGACAATTGCCGGAAGAAGCATGTTTGTATCACTTTGTCCCTTTGTATCGGTGTAATTCTAAAGAGTTAGGTATTATGTCACTTGTAGCCTCTTCCGTCACCATCGTAACGAGGATATCTCGTTGAAAATGGAAAACGTGGGTAAATTTGCACGCCTTTCGAAGCCACGCACGTTTACGTAACTTTTATACTCTTCAAATTTTCAACCTTACGTTTCGTATTTTCTTCTTCTTTGCTTTTGTAATTTACATTTATCACGATGATTTTTATTATTGGATAAATTATTGTTTCATTTACTGGATCATTCGTTTATTTGATTTTATCTTATGTCCGATAGTTTGTAATAGTTTTAAGTGGAATTTCGTTATAAGTTCGTCGTAATAAGTTCGTTTTTGAATTTTGTATGTATGTGATTCTTTTCTCAAACCTTATCAAGTTATAAATTATATATTCAAACGCTTCAGGAATAATAATCTATTATATAATTCATGATATGAATCCGTTGCCATTTCTTTAGAAACGTTTTCACTTTTATCCGTTTTTGCATTTGAGGAGGGATTATCTGCTGCTGCAAATCGACTAGACGAAGCTGTAGGCTCCTTTGTTGCAATTTTCTTTTCGGATCCAGCGATCGTCTGCCCGAGATGGATATCGTTTCCAGACTTTGTCGTTACATTCACTTTCGAATTAGGAAAAATATGATGCTGATTTTTGTTCCTTCTGTGGCGGATCGGTATCAACAGGACGCCGACTGGTCGAGGCATCAACGCGGAATCGGAATTGGAGTGTGCTTGTTTACGTTTATGTACGTTGTCAGCTACTGTCATATCATTAGCTGTTTCTTTATTATTCGATGAACTAGTTCCCGAAGGCGCACTGGCACTCTCACCATCCTTCCCGGATATCGGCTGTTAAAATTATCGCAATAAGTGTAAGAATCTTGCTCGGTAAATATTCCAAAAAAAGACATCGCCTGATGATAAATGATCCGATGATATAATTAACTAAGTCTTACTTGAAGTGCACGTAATTTATACGCATACATATCATCATTTATGTTTAGATTTGGAATAGCGGGACACCCATTTCCAATAATATCGTTCAAATGTAATTTAATTGTCTGAAAGGGCTGTTGAAGAGCGTTGTTTATAAATATGCCATACGTGCTCTACAGATAATGTAACATCATTAAATGAAAGTATTATATTATGAAAATATATTATTCTACTGGATTGATTTCATTACGTAGTATGTACCTTTAAATCTGTAACATATAATTCATTTTTGTTATTAAAAAACGTACAGTGGCGATTCGATACTCTCCAACTATGGCATACTATATCATTTTCCTTGGCTCTACCACAAGTATACTGGAAACATACAAAAGACACAACGTTTTATGCACGTGAAACGTCCTTATTATTTGTTTCTCACACTGGAAATACTTTATTTATTCGTAAATACTGAACGTCCATGAACACGTAAATAAAAAAGTGGAACATAAATGAAAGATTCGTTCTAGTTACTAAACACATTGGACATTTAATATAATTATACTTTGCACACTTGTGTGTCCTTCGATTATTCAAAAATACATAAACATTCGCAGTCTATTCGTCAAATTTTGAAGCGAACATTATTTTACAAGTATGTACTTGCTACTTGTATAGTAGAAGAGGAGGACATTTTATACTTACTGTATGTCCTAATCGATCTAGTAAAATTTTCTTGGAGACATTTATACGACCCAATATAAGTAGATAGTCGGTCTACCTTCCCCCTTTGTTTTTTACTCTTCTGTTAATGATCTTAAATTATAGATGTAATAAGCGCAATAAAACTTAAGTAATGCCTCGTTTAACGAAATTATCTTTCGACGAAAACGTGATTTTAATGTAAATGAACGCACAGGCAATGATGGTCACCGCCTTTTCCGGTGGAAAACTGCGTATATAATGAAAACTGTGTATCCACTCAAACGTTGCAATTAGCAATATCTATCGACAATTTCGTTTAGAATAATTTAGATCGAATTATTGTTTCTTAAACTAGCTGCTTTCGTGTTATATACATAATTATTCTCTTTTTATATATGTAATTGATTCGGTGGCGATGAACACGATGTGTATCCGCATATTATTCCTTCGTTGTAAAACGACGAGTGATACGAAATTTCTACTGAATTTTAATACAATGATTCGAATTGGGATTCCGATCAGCATATCACCGAATCAATGATATAGCATCAACGATATTACGGATTACGTTACGGTGCAAAGAATAAACTGAAGTCGGGCTTATGGTTCCGGTGTTTACGAATGTAGGAGAGTCGTGGAAATCGTAATAGCCGTTTACGTATAGAAGCCATGTAAAACAATGGAATATGCTTATGGAAAGTTGTCCAGCTTCATTCGTATATCGACGTACAGTGACGAGCAAATAATATACTCCATGAATATACTCGGCTAGTTTTACGCAAAGAGCGATGATACGAGTAATTTTTTAATTGAACGATTAGGATTCGGTAATAATAAGTACAAGGCGAATCTGATTAACAAAACGTAAGAGTTTGGTTTCATTAACCCTTTGCACCCTGAATTTTATTTCAATTTCGTCACCAGCAGCTCCCAACGCTTTCAAGTGTTTTATCTGAAATTTACTTTAACTAAAGAATAAGACAATTTAAAAAAAATAAAGGAAGAATGAAATTCACTTAAGTAGCAGTTTTATTCATACTATTGTTGCATCTTGTGATTTTTATGTGTATGGTATATCTTGAAACAATTTCCAGGATGCAATTCACAAAAAAATGTGGCACTGAAAGAATGTCGAGTGGTACTCGACGAAGGGGCTCCTGAGATAAAAACTGATGTCGAGTCGTACTCGACATAGGAGTGCAAAGGGTTAATATCATATATTATCATAATATACAGAATATTTTTTAAAAATAGGTATTTGGAACAACGTTTATAGTTTCGCAGGTTTCGTCAAAATGGATGCAACCGCGAATAAATGTTTGAAAATTGAAACTGTCAACGAAAACTGATCGTTGACTATCTCGCAGTCAACTGTTCGACACTCTAGCGTAGTCATTCTTCGGTTTGCGAATTGTTTGACACGCTTAATCTACGATGAAGCCACTTAAGCAATACAATAAGAACAGTTTCTGTTCTCTTGTTAATTTTATCGCACTCGATGAACACGAAATAGTACAAGACGGTGACCTAAACATACCGCAAAAGTAGGAAAAACCTAGCTCGAAAGTCAAAAGTTTTCCGTGACGATGTGGCCAGTACAAAAAATATGATATCCGATGGACAGTTTGTGGTTCATAGTGAAAAAAGTCTGGCAAAGTATAAGCTTTAGGGGTTTACGAATTCACCCACTCTCCTCCGTGAACGAGTAAACGAGAGGGGGCTTGTGATGTATGCGTTTTAGGGCCCAGGGCCCCTCTTTATGCGTTAGAGATGGCTATCGTGAGGGTTTTAATCGATAAGAATCTGACATTATCTTACGCTCCTCTCCCTAGGACGCGTGGTGCCTATGAAGGTTTCTTCGCGTGAAAAAGTAAAAAAGAAAAAGGAGGGAGGTTCAGGAGTTGTGAAACAGAACACCAAGGGAACGTTATAATATCTAACGAAAAATGATTAAAAATTTAATAGACGGTACGCCACGTAGAGTGGAAGCAATAGGAAAAATGAAGAAAATATTTTGTCCATTGTCTAATTACGAAAGCTTAGTTCAACGAGCGTAATTAAAATGCGAAACAGGTAAACATTATTCCAAATCTCTATTTTTCTAAACTATAATGTATATTTTTGATATTAATGAAAGTAGACTGTTACGCCTTGTTCGTCAGATTCAATTTATAATTGCCATTACCTAATCCTAGCCGATCAATTAAAAAGTTACTCATATCGAGTAATATTCGTAACTAGCAGAGTGTGTTTACGCTTTTATTATCCGCGAAAAGGAACTGGCCAACTTTTACACGCGACATCCTCTTCGATAAACTACCGGAAGCGACTCGAGAATCCTAACGACTGTTACAACGAACCTTTCATGTACACGCACACGTATATGCACACGAAACTTATACGTGTACGCTTAACGTCAACTTAAAAATATCAAAAGGATCTTTGAATTCGTGCAAGTGTGTGCGTGTGTGTGTCAACGCTCGCGCATGCTTTTCAGATCCTCGCGAAGATTAAACGCGACGATACTTGTTTTTCCTTTTTGCTCTTGCAGCTACGAAAGTGACGCTTCCTCTTGCCTCTCTATTTTCGTCCGCATCTGCAGGAGCTGACGAACTGCAATTTGCATTGTAACGGATGAAAGTTTGCTCGCGCGCGTGCACGCAAGCGGAAGCTGCGCGACGTTGCGGAGGAAATGAAACTCTCGTCGATTGAGAGAGTGTTTTTCACGACCTTACCCCCCGTCTGCGGCTTCTTATTACGTTCTTTTACTGGGTCAGGAATTTCAACGAGTACGCGCGATATTATTTTTCCTTTATTTTCTTCTTTTTTTATTTAGACGTTCTGTATTCTCGTTATTCTTCTAATTTATTTAATTATATACTTAAACGATAGGAACGGACGTTTCACGTGTCTCAGACTCATCAACGTTAACGCGTCTGCCAGTTAATAAATTATCGACGAGCGGAACTTTATATCGTAAACTGCGTCATACAGCGTCGACTTGAAACGCGTGCGACGATAATAACGCGTATCCCTGTCAATTTCTCCATGCAAATACTCTGTTATCCGGACAGAATGTCTGCCAGTAACGTAGTCTACTTCTTATTCTGTTATAGATGCTGCTATTACGCGTATCAGAGCATGAACTGAATAATTAGAGCAAGTGAAAATGTCGTGGAAATTACTCAGGCTGAAAATTCGCATGATCTACCGGGCAAACAAATATATGGCGTTCTTAGATATTCAAATTTAGATTGACAATTTCCTCGATCTTTGTTCCCTCGAACGAACCAAGTTGGACACCGCAGAAATAATTGTTCCACTGTTACGATATTTTTTCTTTCTTTTTTCCCCTCGCTGTTAATATACTGAAATATTTCTAAATCCGCACGAAAGTTCGTCCCCTCTGTTATCTCCGAAAGAGGTCAAAGCTGCTGCTAGCTTCCCTCGTGGCCGGTCGTTGTTTCAGCAGAAGTTGTCGCAAAGTTTCCAGGTCTCTATTCTTAGCCGTGGACGATAATTGTCGGTGACGAGCTCGAATAAGCCCTTAACACCATTAAGTTTCTCGGCTTTGTTTCGCGAAAACGCGTGGTCGTACAGCGCTGCGTTCTGAATCGTAGCTGTCGTCTTTCGGTTACGTTAAGGTCCCTCCAAAGCCGTCAGTTCTACCGAGTCTTTCATCGGTTGTTTGTCGAACACCACCTGGTGAAAATGTTGGTTACCGTCGTCCATTCGCAGATTTGCATAGCGAAGAAACTACGTAGTCTGTAAGCTTCTAAAGATGAGCGCGTTGTACGAAACTGTTACCAATTCTCGAATTTTCAACTCTGTCTCTTTCGTTCTCGTGTTAATAAAACGAGAGATTTTTAGAGGACTTTGACACAAAACCGTAGGCAATTAACGTTGACTTTATATCGTAAGATCTCGCGCGATAAACGACGAAAGGGAAACCTTGGTACGTTTCTGTAACTTGGAAGCTAAGAAGCATATCGCAGATTTGAGAAATTAGCCTGACGGTGAAATCACGGTATTTATCAAGCCGAGACGATCAATCATTGTCCAATTGTTGCAATACGATGTACGACAGTTTCTGCCTCGTTTTCTCTGTGTTTCTTCGGCGCGGGCAAAAAAAAAAAAAAAATGGTCGTTTTCCACTTAACAGGCCAGTCTGGTCACGTTCTAAAAAATTAGAAAGTTCAGGATAGACTCATCGAGAACGGATTGACGCAATCGTGCGATGAAATATCGGATGCGAACAGCCGTCACCTTTGAAGTCGTTGAAAGAAAAAGAAAAAAATAAAAGGCAAGATAGAAGAAAAAAAGACAGAATATCGAATTGCTATGACATTATCGGCGTCTCGTTATAACATGTTCTTTATCGTTGTTTATGGAAAAGTCCAACCGTCACGTGTCATGTTTGGATTTTAATAATTTCGCGCGATATTTTTGTCATTTGTGTGCTATAGAGAAACGTCTGCGCCGAACGTAGAGATAAACGTTCGTTTAGCTATCTTGCCGAAAATTAAAATGCAATTCCTCTCATATACGTGCATTGTGCGTGCGTGTATGTATATCTGTCGTTTCCTATCTAAGGCCGACGCGTCGCAAACGACATATGACACGTGATAACGAACGCGTTAATGCGAAAAATGATTCTCCTCAACGCCAGCGTCTTAACTTTGAAACGGAACAAAATTTCGGTAAATAAAATAATTGTCAGAATGTTAACCCTCTGTCTTTAAGCTTCGCGATCTTAAATCCACGCAATTTTTCTTAGTTTCTCAGGTTTAAAAAAATCCACCGAAATTTATGAATACACTTTCTGGCTTCTGCGATATCATCCAATGGTTCCTTCTTTTATCGCCACGAGTTGTCTCGATCTTTTTAAGCGAAGAAGAATTCAAAGGAAAGTATGGAAGAAACGAAAAACTGTCTAAAATTACCGCTGAGAAACGAACCAGTATACCGATGGAATATTAAATTGCAACGTGTTCCGTTAGGTTGAAGAAACTGGCTAGAAGTTTGGCGAGAGTTCACAAGTCTCCGGCTCGCAGCAGACTCCGATATATCCGCGAGCGAGCTTTCGCGAGCCTCTCGATCACCGTTTACACGCATTCGCACTCTGCGCTGGAAAAATCGCCCTGAAACGCTTCCTTCGTGGCAACGTGTACAGCGCACGGTGTACAGTGTACACGAGGAACAGGGGCAAAAGCAATTTCAGAGATTCCACTTAACCTGTGCTGGCGTTCGTCAGCGAACCTTGCTTCGTGTACAAGTTCGTGGAGCAGTAGTTCGCCTGCAAACAGTTTACGTCTGGTTCACGCGGCTCGAGGGATTCATTTGGGCCAACTAAACGTGTTTGTGGGTTATGGCTACACATAGCTGGGTCTGCAGGATGGAATCGTGTTCCATTCGCGTTAAATACAGTCGCTGTTGTTACGTTAAACGCAATTATTAGGTTGTCTGAAAAGTTTCTTTCGTTTCATACGGCGATAATAAGCGAACAACAATTTCGGTTTCAGATTATTTTATTGATTTAGGTATCATCCATTTTGTTATACTTCTATAAAACGAAAGAAACTTTTTTGACAACCTAATACAATCGTTTCGTTGGTATTTCATAAGCGAAAGCCGATCCGAATATATCGATCGACAAAGGTAACGTTTTCCCGCCCCATTTGTGGTTCCCGGATTTTGGAACCGAATTTGTCACCAAGTGGATGTCGCGTGGAGATCAAGTTCCTCCGCACCTGAAACAATTACAAGCTCGCAACGCTCGCAAAACCTTCTCGCTCTCGCGAATAAACCGTCTTCTTGCCTCATCTGTTCATATTTGCCAAAACAAGCTGCGAATCCGATTAAACGGCGCTCGAATTCACGATATAATCTGAACAGCTGCTGCGATTTCCCTGACGGCCCTTCAAAATTCACGGTGAAGCTCGACTTCTTCTCTGCGAAGATCTCGCCGAGACCGGAAGTATTTTGGATCATCGGATCAGTCCCCGAGAAGACTCGATGCGCGATAGTTCGTTCGTCTTTAAAATTCAATGCCTCGGCGCGTTGCAGATAGGAGGGCAGTTGCTGTCTATTTCAACGCTTTTACGGGGTATCGCGTCGTTCTCGAAAGTAGAACGACCCGGATTTTCGTGCAGGAAGCGGTGATAAGCGGTGCCTACTGGAGACCACGGGCGAGCCACCCTCGTCGTGGCGCAGGAAATTTATTCGAAGGAGAAATTTCAACGAAATTCAGTCGCGATGTGGGTCAGCCTTTTTTCCACTCCTTTGGACGTGTGTGTGTGTGTGTTTGTTTGTATTTGCGTGTGTCTGTGCGGAGAATGGTCCTGCGAGAAGAAAAATATCTCGTGTCCCTAAGGTTCGATCGAGTGGACTCGATCCATCTGCGATCTTACGATTTCGATGGAGGATAGCGTGACTTCCGGTACAAGATGCTATCTAGGGTAGCTGGCTCGAGAAATCGGGTAAATGTACTGTTTTATAGATGGGTAGTTCGTGGCGAAGAGACTCTTTCGTGCACGTTCTTTGTAGGCGTAAGATCGTAGACGTTTGGAAATGTTTAAAGAAAGAACGGATTTTTGTAGCGAGAAAAAGCTACTAAAGATATCATCCCTCGAGAGATTGCCGCACTGAAATTCAATGATCGTGCTCTTAACTGGAAATTTATAACATACAAATATATTAATACAAATTTATAACGCACAAGCCGTACGTTTATAACAAGTCGCTAAAATTGAAGAAGATCCTTAACTTGATTCTTGCAAATCTTACGAGATTCTATCAGAACTGCAGCTCGCGCGATGTTGGATGATCTCGTGAAAAATTAAGCGATCTACCTAATCTACCTTCCTACATTCGATCTATGTTAACCCTTTCGAGACTAACTTCCACGAAGATCGCGGGTTTGTTCATTGCCAGCAGCCGAGACTTGTCGGCACATAGGATCCGATTTTTATGTTCAACCTACTTCTTTCTAATCTCGATGCTTCGCGTTTTCTGCTGCAGAAACACAACTTTGTTATTACGCTGATTAACAAAAGAAAGATTCATTTTGACAGGGTTTGTAAGTCCTGTTTCACCACGGTCGATCTACTTTCTTCTGGTTGGAAATTAACGAAATAACCGTAATATATGTTAGGCTATCGCTGTCGGCGAGATACTTGACATTTCGTGCGCGAAACGTGACCCATTAAATCGCGTCTGCCGAGTGATTCGGATGGTGTGAATTTCCATGAAGGGCCAAGGACAGCGGTTGTTACTGTCCTTCTGTTCGTCGCGATGACACGTCACGGAATTAGAATACGAATCATTCTCGACGTGTCGTGTTTGTTTGTCTCTCTCTCCCTCTCTCCCCTCGCCCATAGCGGATCGATAGCGGAAATATTACATATCAATTCCGACATCGTGTAATCTGGAAACTTGGAGCTGTTCCATATTTCGTATTATATAGAAAACCGTGACACGGCATTATATTACACCGCGAGCAATTTCTAGGGACAAAAGCAAACGTATGTTCGCTAGTGGTGGTAATAGTAAGAGTGTATAGTAAAGTACTGGTAGTAGTATTGTTCAGGAGTATGCAGACATTTTGTTCAACTTGTATTTAACAACGATATTTGAGTTGGACGAAAGCGCAGAAACGAACGATGAATTAATAATGAGTCGATAATAATCAGAAGCAGCTGTTGCTGTTACGAATTGAAATTGTTAGAATGCAGAGCGATAATATGTTTTATTATTTACCGAAGCACTGCTGAATATATTTTACTATATGAATAGTTGATTTACGTCAACAGTCATGCAAAACTCGTTCTATCGGCTTGCAAAAATTGTTTAAACGTGGCTCAATATTCAGGAGAGACAGACATTGAGGATAGAGAGCTTATCGAGCAACAAAGTAACACTACGAGCTTCCACGATCATGTCATTCGCTATTGATTTTCTAAGGACTTCTAAAGGAAGGTGTACGAAATTATACGAAAATCTGCAAATTGGGTTGTAAAATATCGACTGAGATTTACTGACACAATCTTCTCATCCATTTAACAAGCTATCGTAACGACGAACGAACCACGTTACAATATAAAAATGAACAAGAAATTAATATGAAAATTACCATCTTATCGAGCATAACGATATTTATCTGTTCCATTTTCCAAGATCAGCGTGTTATGGATTAAAATTGTGGACGAATTTTTTCACTCAAAGAAGTAAAAACTATTGGCCGTTGGTAAACGCGTATTGGGAAGAGAAAGAAAAAAGAGGTGAACAGGTCGGCGTGTCAGAATGCGTTACAGAAAATCGCAAAAATGTTACGAGTTTCTTTGCCGGAGAAAAATGTGGAAAACTGTTAACTGGCATCGGATAAACACGGATTGGAGGGGAAAAAGGGGCGGACAGGGCCGCGTGTCAGCCTGCGTTTCGTTCTATTTTCACCGAAACGAGATCGATACACGAATGTCCGTGCACCGTGTGGCTGCAGTACGCTCGGATGACCGCATAACCGCATACTAATGCACACTATCGCATAGGCTACGCAAAAATAGTGGTGCATAGTCGCGTTCTATCGATCACGCCGTCCCTCTTATCGGATTTTCGCTGAAAGATCCAACCTTCGTGGGAAACGAAAAATACGATTTTCCCTGTGCTCTGTCCGATACACACCATTCGTCTTCTTTTTCTTTTTTTCCTCCCCCTTTACCGCCAATGGTTTTATTTGAGAGGCTATTTTGTTGTCAGAGATATCGCCGTTTGATATGGTGAAATGGAGGGAAAGTAGTTTAAACGAAACGTATCGCCAGGTGTACGGGATTTAGATTTGGATTGGAAGGTTTATGTGTGCGATCTGGTGAAAAGAATTTCGTACGGGAACGTGGCCGGAAGGATGGACACTTTTTGGTTTCCTATTACCTTCGTACGTGTAGCGAACGGAATTTGAAAAATAGTGGAAAAGGTAGAATTCTTGTGGCAAATTAATCCATCCATTCAGATTCGTATCATTCTCTTCTCTTGCACGAACAATACGATTTATTTCGTACGATACAAAATCGAGAATTCATCGAGAAGTTTCGAGTTTTGCAGTGAATGGACTTCTGACAAGCTACTTGCTGACAGATTTTTTTATTTTATCGCGGGACCATTTTTCAGTTCTCATTTCATCGGATAAGAAGTATCCTCCGTGAAGTTGCTTTGGAAATTTATAGCCACGTTTACGAAACATTGGAAGGCGCGTATATTTTCGTCAACTGAACCTTCTGTCGGGTAAAGGAGAGACATCGTTCGTTGGTCGACAATTCTTTTCGATGAGATTGAATGGAAAAATAAATTTAGCAAAACGACTTCCCTTTTTTTCTTCTCTTTCTGTAGAAACTTCTGTTCGTAGTTCGAAAGTAGATAGAGACTCTACTCAGGCATTTGTTTCAATCTTTATCGATATAATCCTTATGGGATCTCACCGTGGCAAGGATGAAATTTCAAAATGTTTCCTACAACACACACAGTATATCCTCGAATGAAGGAGTTGCGAATACTTTCACGAACCTACGTGTGTACGTACATCGAGCAATCATCGTAAAAGTCGTTGGAAATGAGATAAATGGCTGGTTTCACGCGCTTTCAGAATTCAACAGGGAATATTGATCGTTGCTCTCGTGACAATTATCGTTATCGTTGTGTCGCCTCTTTATTTCGACTTAATTAGACGCCGGGGTTAACAGAGGCGTCGTCGATTACGCTAAACGGTAGAATAATACTCGTTTCAGACTTAACTTTGCTCGCCAGAGAAACTTGACGCGTTAAACACGCGTCGTATTACCTCGCAACACTAAAACTGGCAATTCGACGAGAATCAGTACGCTAATTTCCTCGCCGAGGAAATGTTTCATTTTCTTTCGTCGGTAGATTGGGTACATCGTGTAGGATTTATGTCGATGAACTTTAATAATCGTTTTGAATCTCTTTAAAATGATAGTTTCAAATTGCACGCGCGCAATTTACTTTCGATGGAAAGCTGGTTTTTTTCACGGCGAGCTTGCGCACTTGTAACTTTTCCTATTAAAACTCGAAGCTCGTTGATCGATGACTTTCAGCCGTTTCACGAACACTGCGATTAAATTTATTGGAAATCGCTTCCATCGTTGTTCCCTTTTACTAGGCCATATTTCCATGCAATTTATACTTTCACTTGCTTAGCGTAAATTGTACATTCTTGACAATGTCGTGTAAAAAGCAACTATCACGAAAATAAGCAAATAGACGTCGTAGGTGACGAAATGGAAAAGAAATTCCAATCTCCGTTTAGTTTTCGAGCTGATATTATTTATATTAATAATTTATAGCATTGCATCAACGAATCAAAATTTCAATTTGTTCGTGTTTATCGTATCTGCGCACTATCGATGTGTAACGTATCGAACAAATATATACTTTTTTCTAATCTTTTTTCCGCCAGCTTAAAAACACGTAATATTTGAAATGGCGAAGAATGAAAAAGAAATGCAAAGACCCGAAATATTTCTTTCGTTTCCTACAAAGCAACTCTTTCGTCCAAACTAAAATGGAAGTTTGCCAGCGTGCGCCTGATTTTCTGTTTATCCGTCGGTTTTCCTCGTCGTTTGCCGCGATATTGTAATTCCATGAGAAATTGGAGATTCGCACAATTCAAAAAAAAAAGAAAGAGAAGAAAAAGAAGAAGAAGGTGGAAACTATCGAGACAAAGTTTAGGCGATTTACGACCACTTTTTGCCGTCTAGGAAGATCGTTGGAAAATTTCAAAGGGCTTTGGATGATCGGCCTAGTGTAGGATTTGTGGAAATTCATGGCTCTTGAGCAAAATTCGTGTTCTTGAATTTCGACATCGGTTCACCGGATCCAGGGATCATCCAGTCGTGCGGCGTGGCCGATTTATCTGGCAACTGTGGCTAAATGAAATTTCCCGTTTCGCCCGTGGATGCTGGAAATTCGAGCTGCTACGCCACCAGTTCATCCCATAAATTTTGTCTCTTGGAACGTTCAACCCCTTCGCTGCGAAAGGGCAATTTTTTATTTGACAACGCTATGGTTACAACACTTATCAGTGTCTGTTTCCAGGGGGAGGATTTATACCTCGTTCGGTCGTCGATTACGCCATTCCCTATTTTCCAGAAGCAACTGCGTTTCCCAAAACATACGAAAACCATTCGCAACCGCAAAGATGATTGTTCAACCTAAAAATTAAGGATATTCGGTTGAAAAGATTTCCGTCTATTGGACGTCCTAATTTTCTTCTGCCATTTTTCTTCCCGTTGTGTCGAAGGGAACTGGCGAATTTCCATCACAGTGGCTCGATTTCCACAGTAATTATGCGTTCTTTGACAAGGCGAACGCGTTAAACGCACGGGACACGCGAACGCGCGCATAATCGTATCTCGCAGGTTTTCAGGCTCGAAACGAGCCGCTCGAAAAACTCACCGGGTCACGATGCTGCCTACACTAATTAAGAATCTGGGTTAATTACGCGCGGCGCGGCTCGAAACGGAGCAGAGCTTCGAACTTCTCGGCGCTCAGGCTTTTGCGCTGATAGACGACTGAAAAGAGATAAAAATAAAAAAAGGAGAAGACCTGCGGCGGAAATCGAAGTTAGATAGCGGGCTGATGGAAGTTTCTGAAAAAGGTATTTCTTGTTCCTTTCGTTTGGGGAATTTTAAAGGACGTTAAGACGCGGTGCCAGGCTTTCAGCGTAGATAGATTCTGGTGTTTAAGGGATGTTTAAGCAGCCCTTTAAACAGCTGGTTAATTAATTCGAATGTTTCTTGGTCGTTGAATTTACGGCGGAGATTTTTGGCTTCGCGAGTCTTCTTCCAGGTTTGTCATCGGAGAAAGGTAGTTCTTTTTCGTGGAATGTTATCGTTTGAGGGAGGCTTTAACGGTGTAACGAAGTTACGTTTGCAGTGGAATTGAGGGAAAGCCAGAGAAATGGAATGAAAATAAAAACGAAGCAAACTTCCATACGTCGTTTCGCAACGATAATGCCAGATACGGTGAAAAAATATAAATGGCAAATAGAGATAAAAATGAGAAATCGTACGTGTCGTAAGACAAATTTGTAGAATTTTGACGTAAAATTTATTGAAGCTTAATTAAGAAATTCTCCTTACGAATAAACACTGTAGGCGATTAAAATTTTGTCGATTACCGGTTATCGATGACGGCAATTTTATTTTCGTTACGAATTATCCATGCTGTATATTTCATTTTTGGTTACCAGTAATCAATACGAAAAGCAAGAATTTTTTTCCCAGCAACTATTATTATCGATGGACCGAATTTTATTTTCATTGCCGATAACCATTTCTTGCTGCTAAACAAAATTAAATCACGTCATCGATAACGTTTACTAACGATAGCTAAACGAAAGTTTTAATCACTGATAACAACGATTATTCGTAACCAAAACGATCGAAGATTAATATTTGTCAATCTTTTAATTCCTCCAAGATTTATCTGTAACTATCTTTCGTTTAAACACAAATTATAAATAATAATTCCTAACTCAATGACTCTTGCCAAAAAAGAAAAAAGTAAATTTTTCTTTTTTTTAAACAACTGTTAATTTATTATCTCCGATGTAAAAGACACGCGAATATCGAGCAAAAGTATAGAATAACACGAAATTCACGCATCCCTTGCCAACAATTATGCCGAATGCCGCGTTTACAGAATCCGCCTCGCCTCTTCCTCTTCTCGTACTTGCGTAAATCAAATAGACCGCCCTACAAAGGCTAAGTTTTACGAGCGAGCGTTGTTAAATCCTGTGGAGTTTAACGGCCGTGAGCTCTCTAGGCCTGCTTTTAATGAAAAGTCTCGCTTATCGCCAGATAAAAGTTGCCATCGTTGCACGTGCGAATGTGCGAATCAACCGGTTCACGGTTATTCGGCCTAGTCGGTCGGCCACAGCCTAAGCCACGTCCTCAATCCCACGATATTAAAGGATTTCCATCGGAGGATATGGGATGACCGGCGGTGGTTGAATATTACAGAAGGGAAAAGGGATGCGACGTGAAAAGGCACGTGAACAGGTGCTATTTCTATGCAGCTTCTTCTCGTTTCAATTTTGTAATTCGATTTCGGTGAAAGGAATTGGTAGATTCGCGTGTTGCGGATGTTCACGCATCTTTGGATAATCGAAGATTCTGAAAATTTACGTAGTTCGTATAATAAGGAGAAACGTGTAGGGTATTTTAAGTATAGAGCTTACCATGATATTTAATAGGCGAAACAAATATCTATTTGGGTTTAATTTTCAAATTAAAAGATGAAATAAATTTAGACGTAATAAAAATCTATTTAGATCGTGTTTTTTCAATTACGTTCGTAAAGATGAATAAGATGGCATTGATATTCGCAGTTTATAGATTAGACTAGATTTTCTATATACGTGCATTATATTTTTCTCGCATCGCAGTTTTTTTCCCCTCTATTTGATCGTTTCGTTCGATTGAACGTTTGTTTATCGGTTTTGTTTATATTCATATTTCGATGTTGTCCAATGTAAATGCATATTTTCTTTCTTTTTTTTTTGTTTGTTATTATCTGTACTAGAATTCAATTCTTTTTTATTTATTTAGTTTAAGCGTATAATTTACACAACTACCCTTTGTATGTTTCTTTTTCCTATTAAAGAAACACAGTTTCTATCGAAATAGCGATAAATATGGATAAGAATAGTAATTTTTAATTTGCCTATATTTTATTTTTATCATTTATTGACACGATCACTCGTTGCCGAGGATATCGGATTAGTTTACGGTACGGACAGCGTATCTGCTATTTTTGAGAAATTTCCACATTGTACAGTCTACAACTTGGACCACCACCGCAACTTTCTCTCAACCAATCTACCTACTAAAGAACCCTCTTCCACTTTAATTTAATAGTTTCTCAAAAGCATCAATCTTCGATCACTTTGCGAATTACTATTTACTCCTGTTGCCGTGCTACTTTGTTCCATCGTTGTGCTATGACTCTACCATCAACAAATCCTTTCAGAAAAATCGCTAATCCCCAGTTTTGACGAAATTTTGTTCCATTGAAATTATTCCAGCGAGCCGAAAGATTTCTCAGCAACGTCGTAATGTTTTCTCCTCGAGAGCATCAAAAGATGAAAACCAGATGTGACAGACTTAGGGATATCCGCGTAATGCTCTCGACTCATAAAATCACCGCAATTCGCCTTTCTACGTGTAAACTTTATCGTTCGTCGTGTCACTCGAATCCAGAAGTTCGTTACTTTTCGCCATCGTCGACCACCGTCTCATCTCCGCTATAGGCTTTCTGCTCCTAAATTTCGTGAATGTCATATATATTTATATATATCTCACTCATTGTAATTTAGGAGCAGAACATGTAGTGTATAATGTACTATACCCTCTCGATCATGATCGCCTTAAGGTGGTGTCCTGAATTAGAATGTTCTAAAACAGCGTCTTTTTGTGATTTTTTTAGAAAAGAAAGACAGGAATGAAGTTATTGAATTGTGAGGTATGGTTTTATGTATATTTAACGAATAGAATAAATTTTTTTTTAAAGTAAAAAAAGAAATTATAACAGATTTTTAGGCCTATTTCATTGGCTACAGTTTTCAATCGGCGTGAAAGGTGCACCTCGTAATTCCTGACTGAAACGAAAAACCGAAAAAGAAGTAAATTGTTATATATTTTTCTTCTCGACTACTGTCTCATCTCCGCTATAGGCTTTCTGCTCCTAAACTTCGTAGACATCATATATATTTATGTTGTCTATATATGTTGTCTATTGCAATTTAGGAGGAGAACATGTAATGTATAATACATACATGTTCGATCAGTTTCTTGCGCGCTCAACGAGTCCGCTCAGTAACAAACCAGATGAGAACTCAGCGACAGACTATCGCTGGAAAGTCACGGAATTAAACAGACACAGATTGCCACTTTACAGGAAACATTGAGCAAAATCCAGTCCATGGACACTTAGAACAGAAGCACCAGGTGCCTCCAGAAAGTTACCCTGATGTTCAACACGCGCGCTTACGTTTGAACTCTCTCAATGACGTTTCTTACTTCTTACGTTTATACTAAATACTTGAAATAAACGTACAAATCGCAAGTATACTAGAAATCTTTAATCTCTCTTCGCCTTCAGCGTTAATTATTAGGTCGTCCGAAAAGTTCCTTTCGCTTTATAAGGAAATAATGGATGCTGAATATTTTCTGTTTTATATTATTTTATCGAATTACGTATAGTCCATTTTGTTCTATCGAAATAAAGATCACAACGTTCGACAGATTAGGTTTCGTGTTTGTATAAAGATGCGTTGTTGTGTAAAAGACGTATCTGTAAAAGAAAAACACTTTTCGGACGACCTAATAATATCGTTCAAGCTTCGCGAGCTCAACCGACTAAAGTGCAATTTTAACAGATGGCCACCTGGTTCAGTGGTCTTATCGTATTTATTTAGATTGACATTATCTACGTACACCTAACATTGTTTTGCGTAGTTCTTTTTTATTAAGTTTATGTTACTTATTTTATTAACAATAAATTAACCTTATCCATGGGATAACGAATAAAGCGCTTGACGCTTATGATAATTGGGAGGAGGTTTGAGTGAGAAAAATACGCACGAAAAAATATTTATTTGACTATCAACAGCGAGATATCGTTGTTGAAACAATTAAGAAATCGTTAATCGAAAGACGTTAACCACAAATATTGTGTATCTCGTTTGTTGAGAATTCTTATCCACGAAATGTCTCTATATAGTTCGTACTTATCTTGAATTTCTGTTAACATACACACGTATGCGTTCGTTATTAATTTCTTAATTACGTCTTGCTAAACTTCTCAATTCGCTCGCTCCTCTTTTCTTCTTGCTAACTAACTCGCACTAACCTGAGTAAGTAGACAGCGAATCTCCGTGTGTTCATGAACAGTAGAACAAATTCACGGAATATACGTTTTCCAATTTATAGATTCGACCAATATGATGGATTAATTACTATTGAAAGATGAATCCTCGTTAAATCACGTCAGATTTCTCAGCGAGGCTCGTTATTTTCTCTCGACAAATTAACCCGACAACGCAAACCTTAAATTTCTCCGAACAGATAGCAACGACCAAAATTACTTCCCACAACGCCCTTAAAAAAAAAGAGGAAGAAAGAAAAAAAAAGAAACGTTCTCGGACGAAGTAGAGAAGGAAACGAGCTGGAAACAGAAGAGACTGGGAAGAAACAAGGGAGAAGAAAACAAATTGAATGAGCAACGAGACCCGTCAGAATGTCGGGATAGAAACAAGTTACGCGGACACAGCCAGTCCATCCTGATAAACGTCGCATGTAACCTTTGGCCCGTTCCATCGCACAGCTTCCTGGCAGTCAAGTCGTTGGAGAAACAATGCTGACAGAAGCGTATTTCAAAAAGCCTGTTCCGAAAAAGAAGCTTCTGCCACGCTTCCCATCTCTGTACACGTATCGATACAGGAACGTAACGATGGACGCGTGTAGCTGGTTGCTTTTGCATCCATCAAAGTCTCGCGCAAACCAGTACCAATGGCTTTATTGTGCCATCGAATTCCGATTAAATAGTCGTAAAACCAGCATGAAAAATCTGAAATTTACGGTGATAAGTCTTCCTTTTGGAAAAATGAGTTACGACGAAATTTCGATGTTTTGGGATGTTTGATCTTGTTCGTCGGATCTGTTCCTCGTTTTCGAACAGGTTTTGCGAGCGGCTGGTGCGTGTTTCTAGATAGTTTTGTTGGAATTTGAAATTGGAAGATGGGAAGTACAAGAAATTGATTTTTCAAGTTATTAAATTTATTATTCAAATTTATTAACTATATAGATAGTTATTGATTGGAAGAAACGCGACGAGTCGCAACTTCCTTAGGATCATCGGCGATCGCGAAGCTAACGAAATGGCGAATTACCGAGCAACGATACGAGGGATAATTAATACTGAGGATAATTAATTTCATTGAAAGCAACCGCGTGAAGATTTATAATATGTAATTTGCGAAATTGAACAGAGTAGAATCTCAGAGAATTATTAAACTTAAACGCCTCAAGGCGTATATACAGTGGTTATTTCGAAATGTTTCGTTATACCTGGTGAAACGATGCGTTTAAGGATTAAAGGAGCGATCAAAGGAATTTTAATATTTTACCGTTTCAAGCATTTTATTATTTTCTCAATTACTTCACAAGATCGCAGATAATTTTCTATAAACGTTGATTCGAAGCAAAGAGAAGAAAAATTCAAGCTTTCCTCGCGTGCATACGTATACTAATTTGCATTAGCATTCTACTCTACCATTCGCTGAGATATATTCACGAGATATTTATCTTGCTGCAAACGAAAGCTTTTTCTTCCTTAAATTCTCGCTATTTACCTTCGTTTCTTCTTCTTCTTCTTTTTTTTTTTAATTATTATTTTTTCAAATAGAAAATCGCACACGAGAAAAATTTTACTCGTTTCTTCCGAATCGAATATTTCGACAAAATGGTCCAGGTTTTCTATAGATTCGATGGTTCATGGTCGGTTTTAATAATTCACGAGTCAACGATCTACTAACAGAGACTCGAACGGAAGTTCATCTCCTCGCGACAGTCTATTCTCATGAGACCAGACGATATTTAATCCAGATATACCACGAGCACGCGACTGGCTATTCTCGTTGCTCAACAATGTTCTTGGACGTGTTCCAATTTAATTAGCTCGTAATTCGCGAAGATGTCGAAGTTGCACGGAAGATGGAGCGTTTACGAGCTATTGGCCACCATCCGCAGTAGCCATCTTATCAGCAATACTCGATATCTAATACATCGGTTTCCTATTCAAGCTGATCGATGATCTTATTCTCCGATGTATTGGAGTGACCTGTTCGAGAAATTGATATTCCGTGGAATATTTTAGACAAGGACTCTAACAGTTATAACCAAAATGACTAAAAGTTGCAGTACAAGAATCAACAGATCATTTCGCTTATGAATAACCAGTTACAAACGATCGAAATGTTTCTGGTTACCGATAACCATTAATATCGAGAGAATTTTTCTTTCACTGCCGATAACCATCATCGGTAAGAGAATTCTCTTTTGGTTGCCTATAACAGAATTTTTCTTTTCTTTCTTTTTTTGTTACCGATAACCATTATTCTCGACAAATTTTCCTTTCGTTACCGATAAACATTATCGACGAGAGAACTTTTTGGATTATCGATCACCATTATGGACGAGAGAATTTCTTTTTGGTTGCTGATAACCATCATATTGTACATGAGACGATACTTTTGCTTGTGGATAGCAGTTATTTGTGATATAATTTTTCTTTAGATATATCCATCGATAACCATCGTCGATGAGAGCATTATTATCGGTTAACGATAACCGTTATCCTTGACGAAATTTTTGTTTTTAAATAATAAAAACTACTCGTTTCAGATTATGCGAAATTTTATTGGGAAAGAGGGTATAATATCTGCCGCGTGTAACTATCCTGAAATTTGACGGTGAATGGTACTTTGAAAAGGGTGAAAAGTTCTCTCTAGGTCGCGAGTTCTGTATCCGGGCTCATCGGCTTCCCGGAACTGTTAAAAACTAATTTCTGTCTTGCCTTTTTGGAAACTCTGGCAGTTGGAACGCGTCAATTCCACGTTGAGAATGGTAAAAACGAGAGTTCGAAAAAATTAATTGAAAGAACTTCGAATATTTTAAAATGGATATTTGAAAAAACGTAATGAGATACCTGAGCGAGATTTTCGCTTTAATTAATAATTTTTGTGACACGAACGTCAGAAAGAATTTTAATTTACAGTTGATAAATACTGTACGTACTTCATTTGTAATAATCCATGATGACGCGAATGATAACAATAAAATAGTACTTAACTTTATGTATAATAAAATCTACAATTGTGTATGTATTTATTCGATGAATTATTCTCAACTCCGATGCGAAAATTTCTACGTTTGAATAATCTCAGAATTTTCAAAAATTGAAATTCTTCTCAGTTTCAAATTAAAGCCTTTTCACAAAAATTCAACGTTCTCTGAACCAATCTACCTACTAAAGAACCTCTTCCACTTTAATTTAATAGTTTCTCAAAAGTATCAATCTTCACTCACTTTGCGAATTACTATTTACTCCTGTTGCCGTGCCACCTCGTCCCATCGTTGTGCTATGACTCTACCATCAACAAATCCTTTCAGAAAAATCGCTAATTCCCTGTTCTGACGAAATTTTGTTCCATTGAAATTATTCCAGCGAGCCGAAAGATTT
Organism: Bombus vosnesenskii; assembly: GCF_011952255.1. NCBI lineage: Eukaryota > Metazoa > Arthropoda > Insecta > Hymenoptera > Apidae > Bombus > Bombus vosnesenskii. The sequence goes on from NW_022882948.1 coordinate 958,540, forward strand.
CTCAGCAACGTCGTAATGTTTTCTCCTCGAGAGCATCAAAAGATGAAAACCAGATGTGACAGACTTAGGGATATCCGCGTGATGCTCTCGACTCATAAAATCACCGCAATTCGCCTTTCTACGTGTAAACTTTATCGTTCGTCATGTCACTCGAATCCAGAAGTTCGTTTCTTTTCGCCACCGTCGACCACCGTCTCATCTCCGCTATAGGCTTTCTGCTCCTAAATTTCGTGGACGTCATATATATATTTATATATATATATCCTCCATCGTCATTTAGGAGCAGAACATGTAGTGTATAATGTACTATACCTTCTCGATCATGATCGCCTTAAGGGGATGTCCTGAATTAGAATGTTCTAAAACAGCGTCTTTTTGTGATTTTTTTAGAAAAGAAAGAAAGGAATGAAGTTATTGAATTTTGAAGTATGGCTTTACGTATATTTAACCAATACAATAAAATTCTTGTTAAAGTAAAAAAGAAAATATAACAGATTTTTAGCCCTATTTCATGGGCTACAGTTTTCAATCGGCGTGAAAAGCGCACCTCGTAATTCCTGACTGAAACGAAAAACCGAAAAAGGATTAAATCGTTATATATTTTTCTTCTAATTTCTTTTTTTACATTAAAAAAAATTTTATTGTATTCGTTAAATATACATAAAACCATACCTCAAAATTCATCATTTCATCCTTTCTTTTCTAAAAACGATCACAAAAAGATGTTGTTTTGGAACATTCTGATTCAGGACGCCCCCGTAATGATCCCAGGGGTTGCCGGTCGCTTGTCAGGTGAGGTGCACGTCAGGTTATCTTTCACGCCACGTCGAATTCAATTTACCGTGCAACGTCGAATCGTCACGGTGAAAGCTCGTGCTCTATCCTCTGTGCATGGATCATAGATCTATAGAGGACGAAGAGTCGAGACGGTGGTCATAAATCGAGGCTTTTGCACGTCGCTGCACCTCGCAGACGTAGAGTTAACTGCGACTGACCTCCGACCTTTGCCAGGCGTTTTATTGAATTCTCGGCTACCGTGGGTGTCGCCGGGAACAGCCGAACGATTTTCGGCCGAATTGTTTCCGATTTAATTTTCCAAGTCTCTCCGAATGCCGGCCAGTCGAACGATTCTTTTATTTTTCTGCGTCGTCGATTTTACGTCACGGGGAACGCGTTAGGAGGCGATGGAAGGCAATTGCTTCCCGAAAATTGCGTCTCGGTTTTAATCGAGTTTTTCAAATTCGACAGTTAATCGGAATTAAAATTTAATTATTGTTAGCGGAGAAGGAATTTTGCGTCGTTTGGCAGTCATGGTCTTTTTTTTCTTTTTTTTTTTTTAACAATGAAAGATAGCCTGTTTCGTGATCGATGATTTATCGAGGAGACGTTTCCTTTTTTTTTTAAGCGTTGGCGTGGTATTTGATTGGATATTTGCTTACTTCTACGAATTTTCTCCTTTAATCGTTGTTTTACGTTTTAGATTTGCAATTTTTGATTGTTCGGTTACGTACGAAGTTAGATGTGAATTTTCCTAACCGATAAAGGTTTTCAGAGGGACGCGTCGACTTTTCTTCGCATCGGAGATCCAGAAATATCTGTTCAAGCACCGTGACTCTGTTTGTATCAAAAATACCTAGAGATGACGGCCTAAATAAATTACCGCGTGACGTGAGTGAAAAATTGTGAATTAAAATTCGAAATGGCACGTGTGGGATTATCGTGTCGTGATGAATCGTGTCGATACGAGGCAAATGGCATGGAGTTTTGGCGACGATTCCATGGCGTATCGCTGATCCAGCAACGCATTTGAACCGTCGCCAACCATCTACGGGATTAGCGAATACCAGGTTGCTTGGCTACGCGAAAACCACACGAGAATTCGCTGATTCTCGCGAGGATCTTGTTATTGTCGCGAGAAATTGGACGCTGCGTCTCGTTACCTATGCTCACAGCAAGTTGGAATTATTCCCGTGAGCAGAGCTTACTGCTTCTGCTTGATACAGCTACCTGCGGATCGTATTCTCTTTAAAACTATGATACAAGGTGTGATACATAAATAAGAATCTGAAAAGCTGCTGATGAAAAATTCTGGATCGGTATTCCAATAAAAAAATAAAAAAAGAAGAATAAGTAAATAATTAATTGAAAAATTTTTGATCGAAAATATCGCTCAAAATCAGTTCTGCACGAACGAAATTTTGTCTCAGTTTAATTAATTTGTTGGTAACTTCGAATCATTTAAAGGAACACAGTTTTTGGAAGAAGATTTTATTTCGTTCCGATTTTACTTCTGATTTACTATCATTTCCAACGTACAAGTAACTTAAAAACCATTTTCTCACGAAGCAAATTTGACTTTGGTTTCGTAATCGTAACCGGTTAAATTAAGCACTCTCGGACACAAATATTGCGTTGAGAAGAAAGTTCGTTCTGTTTTTCGTAGCCAGATGAGTTTAAACAACGGCTATTAACCTCAATTTAATTGGCGTTGTTGATTACTTCCGAAACAACTGTAGAGAGTATACCAACATTTTTCGAAGCATTTGTTTTCCGTTGGCCTGGCGCAAGTACAAACATAGTTCGGTAAGACAACGCAACGCTACGTGTATCAATCGTCGCGCTTTAGATAAAAATCGATGCTTCTTGAACGAGATCTTCTACTTTATCCACCATATTCTCCCTATCCTGCACGCTCAGACTATCATTTGTTCCGCTGCTTCGGAAACTACCTCAACAATAAGAATTCATCTTCTTCGGAAGACTGCAAAAACGAATAGAATCGTTTCTTTCTCTCAGAAGGCTCAGACGCGAATCAGCGATGTTACGCTAATGGAATAGCAAGGTTACCACGAAGATGGCGAAAAATGATCGAAAGGATTGGCGCATATATTGCGATCGAAAACAATGTAGTTATTATATATAAAACACGTACTTCAGTTTGGCCTTAAAAAGGGAACGAACTTCCTTTCAACCCGATACGTTAATTAATAGTACAATTATCAGTATTTCGACTGTACCTTCTTCGATACTTGGAATTTATTTTCACTAAAAACGAATGACTTTATTAGCAACAAATGGTTTTGTGTCAATGTGATCCCCAGAAGAACAAATGTTCGTACGTATTACGACATTGCGTAAGTTAGGATAATTGAGTCTCAGCATTAACTTGTCCGGATAATTGAATCTCAGAATTATCCTACTCGAATAATTGACTCCCAGCGTCAACTTGTACGCGCGATCGAGCCTCGGCGCTAACTTCAGCGCGCAGTCGAGTCTCAGCGTTAACTTGCTCGGATTGCTGAGTCTCGGAACTGACTTGTTCGGATAATTGAGTCGCGGAATTGGCTCGTTTGAATAATTGAATCTCAGAGTTATCCTGCTCGAATAATTGACTCTCAGCGTCAACTTGTACGCGCTATCGAGCCTCGGCGCTAACTTCATCGCGTAGTCGAGTCTCAGCGTTAACTTGCTCGGATTGCTGAGTCTCGGAACTGACTTGTTCGGATAATTAAGTCGCGGAATTGGCTCGTTTGAATAATTGAATCTCAGAGTTATCCTGCTCGAATAATTGACTCTCAGCGTCAACTTGTACGCGCTATCGAGCCTCGGCGCTAACTTCACCGCGTAGTCGAGTCTCAGCGTTAACTTGCTCGGATTGCTGAGTCTCGGAACTGACTTGTTCGGATAATTGAGTCGCGGAATTGGCTCGTTTGAATAATTGAATCTCAGAGTTATCCTGCTCGAATAATTGACTCTCAGCGTCAACTTGTACGCGCTATCGAGCCTCGGCGCTAACTTCAGCGCGCAGTCGAGTCTCAGCGTTAACTTGCTCGGATTGCTGAGTCTCGGAATTAACTTGTTCGAATAACTGAGTCGCGGAATTGGCTCGTTTGAATAATTGAATCTCAGAGTTATCCTGCTCGAATAATTGACTCTCAGCGTCAACTTGTACGCGCTATCGAGCCTCGGCGCTAACTTCAGCGCGCAGTCGAGTCTCAGCGTTAACTTGCTCGGATTGCTGAGTCTCGGAATTAACTTGTTCGAATAACTGAGTCGAATAATTGAGTTGAGTGTTAACTCGATTAGATGAACGAGATTCTTCCGTGGCGATTCACGAGGCATCTGTCGACTAATAGTAACAAGTACGTATTAGTCGAAGAGGAGAGGAGGCTGGCTCGAGGCCAGAAGCTTCTTTTCGGTAAAGGAGAGATCGGGTGCTTGACACAGTGCTTGCCGCGACGTTTCTCGCGGAGGCAAAAGGAAACGTCTCGCGCATCGTGCTTTTCAGCCAGGAATTAGACGAAAGAAACAGGAAAAAGGAACAGGCGGATGAGATGAGAATTGGTGAGTCTTTGAGAACGTCTTACAAAAGCTCTTCCTCTAGCTCCGGCTTTCGTGAGACCGCGTTTTATCGCGTCTATGCAAACGAACTATTGTTAGAACATTTTCAAAGGGTTTCCTAACTCATTGTCCAACGTTTGTGTTTATTTGGCCGTTTGTTCCTATCGGTGATCCGGAGCTGTGTTTATAGAAAATCGATAGAGAGTAGGCGGCCAGGTGCAATTGTTCGTGATTCATTGAAGTCGCGTAGAGATACATTTGTTTGATATATAGTTAGATGTCGCAGGATGTTCACGATTTCTTGCTTCACACGAAATAGCGGATGTTGGTTAAGATTAGTTGGAAAATAAATTGTCGGGTTCTGCAAAGGAAGTTGCAGTATTTTCTTTCGACAGCTTTTTAAAAGGAAACTTTTCAAATCGTTCGTGGAACGAGAACTTTTAAAGAAATACCTTTCCCGCCCTTAATACGCGTATAATATCGATGTTAGAGGGAGCTATTTTAACACACGGTTGTCACGCTTGTCACACTGGACCACCGAGATCCTCTTTAATCTTCAAGTAGCTGCTATTCAAAAAATAGCAGTGATATTGAATCGAAGAAATTTGGGAATATTGTTCGAACGTCCTAGAATACGTTTCGATAAGAACTGGTTAACAAACGAAGTGACATCATTCCGAAAAAAAAATCTTTTTCACTGTAAATTTTAAAAACGATCATTTTTATGAAAAAATGTTGTTAACGTTCGCGCGATCATAAGATATTATAAGAAACGCTTCAAATTAATAGTAAACTGTAACACGATGCCATTACATGCGAATTATGAAGATATTTCTTTGCAAAGTAAAACTGTGGATCGCTAGGACTCATAATGACAACCGATTATTATATTAAAATACACGAAAGAATTCACATGATAAAAATAAAGAAATACTTGATCTTGAATATCATAGATCATCCGTTCTTACAAAAAAAAAAAAAAAAAAAAAAATTGCAGTGGTGTCAAATTCAAAAGCTTCCAGATAACAGATAAAGAATAATCTTGCGTGTATATGTATACGTTCTTTGTATATGTATACGAGTACGAAATCTGAAATAAAATCATACTTTTACACCTTTCAAGCTCACTTCATCTTCCTGTAAGTAAAACCTAATCGCCACGAGTGGGGATGCAGAAATGAAAAAATCGCCGACGCCAGCGGAGAGCAGAAGTTTTTCCGTAGCCAGAGTTTCCAGTATCGCGCAATTATATTATTCCTATATTCGCGATGCGAATTATATTATTCTTTGAAAACGCGTGTTCCACCGGCGATTTGGTATTCCAATGGCGTGCGTACGCCGCGAAATTTAATGAATTCGCCTCACGAACCGCCTTCTCCTTTCGAAGGGGAGGAATTTTTCTATTCCATCAGGACAACCGACGAGCTTAAACGAGCGTATTTTCCTCGTTGGTTCCTTTTTATTCCCCCGGCAATCTCTTTCGCTTGGAATTCTACCGCTTATTTATAAAAAAAAAAAAAAGAGAGAAAATGTAACGAATAACAACGATCACCCAAAAATGTAATTCCTCTGTGATTTCTTCTCGCTCTGCATTTCGCAGTTCTCTTCTTTCTTTTCGCCTTACGAGCGTGATCGATCGGTGAGAGAATATTAATTCGCGAAGAGTGTTTCCGAGATAAAGAGGATCGATGGCTGGCAATTAATTCGAGAGACGAGCGGATTTACCTTGTGTGGAAACAGTGACAAGGAATTCGTTTAATGTTTCTTCCGTCTTCTGTTCGTTTCTTTGTAGCATAAAAGTCACTTCGGGGACCACGTTTATTTGTCGCGTGAGATTTCTCTGTCTACGTTTTATCTTCACATTGGAAGTAGAAAAAGCTTGGATTAGCGTGGAATCAAGCGAACAAATGAATATTTATAACGCTATTCGTAGAACAATCAGAGCTGAAGCAAGTAATCGATGCGGGAAACAAGAGTACGAAGCTGAAAATACATTTATTTTGGTATTCGAATATAGCGAACAATTTTTTGACACATTTATCGAAGTAATTTGTCGATAACGGTGCTCCGCTAATTAATCGCCTTCCAGTCTATTTGTCTGTATGATTAGCGCGTGATTAAGGTAATTCAATTGTTTATATATCTTACGACCGAAGGATAAGAAGAACGCATTAATAAGATGATATTTATTCAGCCGAGTATAGTGCACCATCTCGTCACTTTGATTAATTTAATCATCTTGATCATAGCACCGGGGCAATTGGTTCGAATTTCTTGTTTTAATAACGTTGGATAGTAACCCTATTAAGAGGAAATCTGTTTTTAAGATTTCACGAGATTAACGTGCAAGTTTGTATAAAGCTGCGATAGCTTTAAAGGGATTCTACGATTTAAGAGGAGAGACGATTTGCGGATCAGGATTCCCCTCAACAACTCACAGACGTTCGATAAAACGAATCAACACCACACAATATTACAAAACGTACGTGCACAATATAAATAACAATATTGACACAATTTTTGTTACAGTTTTTCTTCACTCTTTCCTCCTCCTCCTCGTTATCATCGTCTCTATGGGGGCACAAAAATATTTTTTCCCCATAACTGCTAAATGTCCCATAAACGCTCCGATTCTTAAATCCGCATCCTCGCCACGAAGAAGCTGTTTCTGCCAAATTAATCTGTTAATGCTCGTTTCCTCTAAACGCATCTTCACGCGATCGATTCGTAATCGCGGACACAGCTGTTATTTAGAATCTACAGCTACCTGTTACGCGTCGCCGTTTCTGTTTCCATCGGAAACGCGCTGCCAAGGTCCAAAAGGAGTAATTAAAAATGGCCGTTCGGGGGATCAAACCCTTTGGTCGTTGCGGAAAGGTCGTCAATGGCAAGCTGCGTTCGTCCTGTATTCGCCATTGAAACAAGCTCATTTATGGCCACGTTCTACCGCAGCTTTCTCCGCTATCGCAATGCGTAAACGGCGGCGTTAATTGCGTTTAAACTCCGCTCTGCGGGTTTATTCTCCGTGCATAGCAGGGGATGTAACTCTGCACAATAACAAAATGGTTCGATTGTATGGATAAATAGGACAACGAAGTATTGTAAAAAGAGCGGCACGCGAGCGAAAGAGGATTAAGCTTTCGTTAGCGGAATTTTGTTTGTTCGAGAGAAAAAGGGTATCGGTATTATCGAGTGTAGTTTTTCTTTTTTTTTTCATTATAGCTCGAGCAGTCGTTTTTTTCAAATATTTCTCGACGTCTTTGTGTTTAATCAAGCGTAGATGTTTGGTTTAACCAGTTAGCCGTTTTTGACGAGTATACTCGTTATGAAGAAATGAAGTTTGCCCTGTCGTTAACAAAATTAAGAAATATACATATATATATCGGAATAACAGCTAACTGATGGTTAAACTGGAATTTTTCAGTCTGTTCGAAAATCTCGAGGTATTTGAAAAATGTGGGTAACCTTTGGCCTTTAAAAAGGCACCGGACAATTCAACCGATTAATTCGAAAAAAATTCATCGATACGTAGTTTAACTTTGTTTTAAATAAATGTCCAAGTAATTTCTACCTATACCTTCCGAAAGATATTTGTACGTTTATGTTAATCGAGTGATACGCGAAGTATGTTCACGCGAAATATATTCGTTACAAAGCTACGTATTTTTTACGTGTTTCGCGTACGTCTTGCGTATTTATTATACGTTTAAGAACATACTCGATATACGCAGCACCGTGTTTTGCGTATCACAGCTATGACAAAGCAACGCGAAACATCTTTCACAAACATTTTCACAAAAACGGGTTCGATCTCTGTGAAAAACGAAATTAAATTAAACATCGTGATCGAATCGCTTTTGTAAAAGTCGTCGCCTTTTTTCCAATCCACGATCTTTGCCACGGAAAACAGAAACAGAGGAAAAGGTAGAATTAACGAGGAAAATGTTTTACAAAAAAAATATCTCGCGTCTATAATCGTATTTTTGGAAAAATAAAAATAAAAAAGAGAAAAGAAGATACACGCTTATCCTCGGCTTATCGATTAAATTACCGGTTATTTCTATCCAACGAGCAAATTTACAAATGAGATACGAAAGGCGAGATCAGCCAGCGATCTCTGATGATTTAATTACCGTGCCATAATTGACCGTTCAATTAACGTGCCTCTAGCGTCAGGAGGCTTGCGTCCAGAGTAGATTTCAGTTGCACACGACGTCCTTTTGTCGTCGTTTTCTCATACTTTCAACGAAGCTTCTCCTGTCTTCGAGACGTTTAGGTACAAAGACAAGCGAACAACGTAATACAACAGCCGTTGTCGATGATAACAGCGATCTGTGTAATTTGGCGAGCTGTAAAACCTCGTAAATCTCAAATTAGCTCGTAAGCGTTATGCGGGAGATTAATTTTCCTACGTCGGTAGCGTTCGAATGAGTTGCTGTTTCTCTTGTCGACGATCGATGCGAGATAATTTGGATTTGACGGGATTTTACTTGGGTTAATCGAGGTTAATCGAGAAGCTTTTCACAACGAGTTTATAAAAATCGAAAGCCGAAGAAATTTCAATGTGCGTTCTATCGAAACCAGTAGAAGATTAATGTAACTTCTCGTTCGATCACGAAACCTTTAATGGAAAATAATCGGAATACTTCGAACACGAAAGAATTTTAGAAATAAACGAACGACAGAAGGCTGACTCGGTAGTATAATAAATCAATTAACTAAATATTGCGTGTCACTAAAACGTGACAAAGCTTCGGTGAAATTCTCGCTAATTTTCTCGACTTCTTAATAGGAACTAACGTGTCGGCTGGAAACGTTTCGATCGAAGATCCCTCGAACGCGATGATTTCTCTGTTTAAGAATTCGGCGTTTCCCTGTTTTTTTTTTCTTACGCGTTTCCTTTTTTATCGAAAATAAGTCCTATCGCGTGTCTACGTTCGCAAAATTCTCGTTCAAGGCAATTCCTTTCTATTAAATTTCGACTTGGTGATTACAAGAGTTTCTAGTTGAAGAACGAGCCGTTTAACGAGTTATCCTATTCCACGATAAAGTATCGATATCCGCGACCGATATTTCCATTTCGGCACGGAATTCCACGACAAACAGAACAAATACGTTTCGTCGAGCGTTTTCGAGTTCGCCAAGTGCCATTTCCCCGATACCCTTCTCCGCTGGTGTGTTCGTTAACGATGGAACCTGACGGTAACGAGATACACATCAACGAAAGATACACAAAACTACTTCCCGTGTCTCGTTTATGTTGTTTGTTCGTATAACCAATCGCAAGTGCACGCGGTTCCCTTGCGTCCTGGCACGAGCAATTAACCAGTTGGCTGTTTTTCGCGAGTGTACTCGTCATGAAGAAATGGTAGTATTTTCTCCTCACAACTCGTATACGCGTTATACGTAAGAAAAGGTCACAATTTGTAGCCTAAACTGTAATTTATTGATTGCAGTACATCGTAGTAATAAAATTCGCGAATAAAACAGTCGTTTGTTTACAACTGAATTGCACGTTACAACAGGCACGCGTACTCTGCGTTTCACGAGTATACTCGTCGTCGTCGCTTACCTGTAGCGACACAGCTTAGGTACGCGGTTTTCAAGGAGATCGCAATAGCTGAACTGGTTAAGCGAGAGCAACGTGCGCGCACATTCGCGTTCCTGCATATCAAACAACGCGATTACTTTTGTGATGTTGCATTATTACCGAATGAATGGCAGTTGTTCGCGATAAAGAGCTTCCTTTTCAGGTGCTATTTCGTAGAAAGCGAAGAATTTGGAAGATGCCGCAGTATTATTTAGAAGATGAATATTATCTAGAAGATATTGTTTAGAATTTAGAAGATGACGAATAGAGCCAGTGACGCGAGACTCTCCATGCAGCCGCATTTTCTAACCTGCGGCCTCGGCCATCGACAAGAAGCCTGATCACGAGTATGATAATTTTTAATCATTCTTGAGACGAACGACGTAATAATTTTAGAAAGACCGTGACTTTGGAGAGAATACGCGATTATCTGCTTACAGGAGAAATTAACCGAAATTGCTCGTGATAAGATAGACAGGATCGTTTTGCTGGCGTGAAAATTAATCAGAGCAAAATTGCGAAAGCAGTTGGTCGCGAGACACGGCATTGTGCAGCGTTTACGTGGCTCGTTCGTTTTATATTTCATCGCGTGCGCCGCATTTACAACCGAACCATCTCTCGCAAAAATATTCATTGCGTTTCTCTTATTACGCGCTCGTATAACCAACTATTCGTGCAACTTCTTTATTTCCGCCTTGAACCGAAATATTTACCATCTTCCATTTAATTTCGTCGGATCACGAGTCGAGTCGAGGCGACTCTCGATAATTATTTTTAACAAGTTTTTCAAGAAATCTCGAAACCGACAATTGCGATAAAAAAAAAGGTCGTTCGATTACGATACAACGGCGGTGCCAATGAAAGATACAGAAGCGCAACGAACAGATACGTAATATCAAATTAATTTTGCAGCTTCGTTGCGTTTTCGAGAAACGTTTTAAAAACTGTCCATCGAGATAATTGCTGGAAGTTGTATTTTGCTGTCGTTTAAAACAAATGGCGTACACGTACGTGTGGGAAAATAAATTTCAAACGAAATTGCACGAGACGAATTTTGTACAATTTCCCGCGTCACGTATTCTTAGCATAAAAAAAATCGGCAGCCACGCAGCTTGCAAAATTAGTAAAACTAACAGCTCGAAAATACGACGAAGCTACTGAAGAACATAGAAAAATTCTCTATTGGAAAAACGTAATAATTTTCCACGACTTTGTGCGTTCAGAGTAATCAATACTTCGTAAGAATCAAGTTTCACATCTCGCTGAATGAACTCTGGACGAAACAACGGGAGATAGAATTAGCATACTCACAGCAGAGATCGCACGAATGGGGAATAATTTAGCAAGAATACAAATGGGAGATGTATCAGAAGTCAGTTCTCTAATAACCATAGACGAAATAGCTCACACCACTAAAGATCAATCAGTCTTTCGAGAACCTCCTCCAATACCTCAGACACCACCTTAATCATCCGAGGACAGAATTTTTCCTAAACGTTCTACACGATTTCGACACTAAACGGAGAAGATGACGCAGGGGTAGAGGAGTTTATCCATGAAATACAAGAAATAAGAATAATGTGTAGCGAACAAACATTATTAAAAATGATTAAAACAAAGAAAATTGTGGGAAAAGCCGCAATGGCAATCCGCAATATCCGTATTACCGAATTCGAAACCCTGTACAAAGCGTTGAGACGTAACGTTAGCTACTCAAGCATCAGTGAGAGAACACCAAAACGAACTATGGAAATGGAAATACAACAAGTCGTTTTCGAAAATTGTTTAATCGTAGTTTCGCGTTCATAAGCGAGCGATGAATAAATAAACGACGAAACGAAAGTTGCAAAACAGTATTGAATAAATAACATTCTCGCTAAACTGTTTAAATCCTTTTGGAATTATTCACGTTGGTTCAGAGTCGAGAATTAGATGTTTAAACAGCTTGATAATAATAATAATTGAAAAACGATTATTTCTATCGTCATCGTTGATAATTAATTATTTAATATATAATATTTAATTATTGAAAAACATAACCATCCACTAGGATAATTTCTGTGGTTTGTTACAAGAAGCGCTGACGTCATATTTTTATGTAGAAATGAGTCAAACCGGATATTCAGTTTCGGATAAAAATTTATAATTCTAAGTAATTCTAACGATAATAAATCAAACCGAGACAAATCAAAGATTGCTATTTTCTTCGAACTAAAAACTTTCCTTCGCTTTTCTACATTTTCGATTCGTCGGATCTCGTTTAAAAATTGCTACATGGTTTCATAAATAATTTTTCGACGCGCAAACGACGATAGTCCCTCGTGGCAATTGCCAACGTCTCTTACGAGGAATGCGGCACGAGAATGGCCGCTCTAACTTCCAAAGAAACGCCATGTAAAATAAACGACGAGTTCGAAGATGTTTGGTCTGGTCTAGCCGACGTCATACCGTGAAACGAAACAAACAGCAGTCGGTTTTTAATGTTTCAAATTCTTATGAATAAGGGATGAACGTGGAAGTTGGTATCGTGACCATGACGTCGGTCGATGGAAACATTTTTCAGGGACATTATTATCGTTCCGTCTGTCGCAGTCAGTGCGCGACTGGTCATAAAACAATACGATCGCGATTTAACCAAGAATCTTGAAATTTTTATTTACGACTGTGAAAACGTTGCTCGCGCTACAAATTGTGACTCTTTCTGCACGATCGTTTCAACTTCTGCTCCTGGTACGTATTATCTGACGTTTTGTATTTAAAAAGGAAAAAAAGGAAAAAAATCGTTGCGCTTTTTGTGTTCTGCCGAATCACGCGACAATTTGCGATTAACCAGCCGATTCTCGCTTCCACGCGCCGTGCAATTGTGTTCTATGCGAAGAAAATAGCGTGAGCGTCCTTGGCAAATTATGTAAAAATAGGGACCAAGTATGAGAAAAATATAGAAATATATCCTTGATATGTTAAAAAAAGATTGGAACGCGAAATTAACATAATAAGAAATGTTAAGAATATTTATGCTCAAGGTATTCTTCAGAGAATTTATGCTCAAGTTGTATTATGATTTAACTGTAATACCACGTTAACTACGATATTATGTTAATGTTAGAATTCAGAAAATAGGATAAGATGGATTACATAAATTACGTAGAATTATGTAGTACGATATTCCATTTTCCTTTCTTCGTGTAATATAGTTGTTTAAGTTTTATAAGCGGTTAAATTTTATTATCAAATTTCAATCTACACGTATTAGCATCACGTTATACAGGCTTGTTTTTCCGGAACTAAACAGTATCCTGGCTCTTATATACTAACAAATTTCACGTGACTGAGTGAAGCTTGTTTAAGCTTCCTTTCGTCGAACATGGTTCACTCAAGAAATTTCGCAATGCCATTTTATACTGTCATTGTACGAGCGTTTTAAATATTCAGAATTGGTTATCTTACGCGGTGTCCTTATACGAAAAACGTATACAATGTGAGCGATAAGTATCTATATAATTACTTACTACGAAAGCTCGTCCAAAGCCGAAATAATAATAAATAATATAATTACTTATAGACGCGTCGTTAATTGATTAACATTGGAACTACTACTAAAAGAAGAGACGAGAAACATTTTAACACATAATAAGGAAAAAACATTTTTATCCGCTTAAATCGTTTACTAAGACAATGTAACAGAAACAGGTGCACTAAAAGTCATCAGGAATAACGAAGAGCTTCTCAAAGAGCATCGATCGACGATAAATAAATAAATAATAAATAACATAAAAGAAAATACTTTCTGTAGCCACTGTAAACTCACTTACAGACGTTTTTAACGTAATTGCCAACTAAAAGGGTGAATGTACAGTGACATTGAAACGAAACGATTAGACGTGAAACGGTTGGCAGAGCAGAGTGAATTTCAAGTTCCCCTGGCCGACTGGTCAATGCGTCGCATCGGTATATTACTATGAAGCGAAATCCTCGATTTATTGGCTCGACCCACGCAGCCTGTGCTGTACCAGCGACAACTACCTTAATTAAGTTTACCTTCGTTAAAGGCCTGATTCAGTGTTCCCCGTGAACATCCGCCGCCTGCAGCGCTGTCCCTTCTACTTTCACCGATCTGCATCCTTCCCCTCGAGACTCGTCCAGCCTTGCTTCGATCGTGAATAATTCGTTTTAGAGGTCCGATTCAGCGGTCTTAGTCCGATATATCTCGCTTGTCTGTACGAAATGTAAAAGAAAAGTCTCCTGTTCTTGCCGCGTGCAATGAAATTCCATTGTAGATGACTTGGAAAATTAAAGCTTCTATAGGGGAAAATATAGCGGCAAATATTGGACGATAGCGTCGAATTTATTAAATTTTAAGCTTGTAACATTTCTTACGTCGCGTGAAAATTATTGCATAATTTTTCCTGCGATCCTATGTTCAACTAGTTGGAATTTTATATAAATATCGGATTAATTTAAATAAATAAAATTATTAAAGCGATACACACGAAGACGAAGATGTACAAGCGATCACACTTTTGTTCGAATGAAATGGAGATTAACGACAATGGTATTCCGGCGTTAAACAATCCTTTTAGTCCTTTTATCGTATAATACGCTAATTTTATGGCGAGAATTTGTAGTTTAAAATTGTTAAATATCCTGTAGAATACGTGAAAACTTTTATGGATGCTTGTATCGTATTTTAAAACTGACCTTCTTGCTCGCAGAAATTCACATATCAAATTTGATTTTACACCATCCAACTTGTTTTCCTTTTCTTCGACGCTTTTCTTCGTCTCTTCTATCCCGCGGATGACATCGTATATGTGTGAGTATATTTGCAGTTACGATCACAGGTTGGAAACTTGGTGCACGTTATAGTTACTCGAAGCTTCGATCACTTCCCCGACTATTTATTTTGAAGACTGTGCAAACGTTGGAAACGTCGAACGTTTGAAGAGAGAAATCCCTCGAAGATCGGCTATTTCCTTGCTTCTACACGCCTCCAAATGTAAAGCGTATTAAACGTAACATGATCGGCAATTTCTCTCGTTCAATTTTATGCCTCGACAAAGCGGAGTCTGTGGTTCCTTTTTTAAATAAAAATCGTAACGTAGATTAATATACAATTATAGTTAACCTTTTCCTAGGCTACAGACAATTTCCATCCAATAATCGATAATTCTAAAGAATCATGGAAGAGACTTGAACGAAATTAGAATTCAATTTCATTTTATATCGAGAAATTGTTAGTTATTTCGACGTTCGAGAATAAATGAGAATTTCGAAATATTAAACAATTTTTCAGTACAGTTAATTTATTTGTTGGTTAATTTATTTAAATGGTAACCATTTGTCAGTGGTTCTACGCCGAACGTACAATTATCTGTATTTATAACAAATCAGCGAACAAAAATCTTCCGCGTTACTGTGTAGAAAATAAATGATCCTCTTTCACCTACTTCGACGAAGATATTCTAAAAATAAATTTCTGAACCACTTGGAAAGTTTGGCAGAGAATAGGAACGGCCGTAAAAATCCAAGCTGTAATACCGAATCTCCGAATCGTAGTTTGCTAAACGTCAGCCCCGAACTCGAGCATTTATGCCAACCGTTATAACCCAGTTCCATTGCCTGACCACCTGTATACTTCTACTACTGACGGTCTGACCACCGCAGAGGTTTGCGTGTCGCAGATCGTTACAGCTCACCTACATGTATACCAAGGAGCCTGTATTTCTACGTATGTACAAAAGGTGTTAATAAAAAATGTATTCAGTTTTTGGAAGGTCGTGTATCTATATATAGCTGTGTACAAGGGTGGAACAAAATAATGGAATAGAAAAATCTTATACATTATGTACGTATATGACATATAACAGGCTTCTCTGTTATTAAATAATAAATTATGTATATACAATATTGTATGATTGCGTATATACAACAAAATATGTATTATTTTACGTATTAAATAGTAGATAAAATTCTATTAGGTGGTCCGAAAAGTTTCTTTTGTATTATAAGGAAATAATGGATGCCCAACATTTATCGTTGTTGACAAACTTTATCGTTCGTCGTTTCACTCGAATCCAGAAGTTCGTTACTTTTCGCCATCGTCGACCACCGTCTCATCTCCGCTATAGGCTTTCTGCTCCTAAATTTCATGGATATCATATATATTTATATATATCTCACTCATTGTAATTTAGGAGCAGAACATGTAGTGTATAATGTACTATACCTTCTCGATCATGATCGCCTTAAGGTGGTGTCCTGAATTAGAATGTTCTAAAACAGTGTCTTTTTGTGATTTTTTTAGAAAAGAAAGACAGGAATGAAGTTATTGAATTGTGAGGTATGGTTTTATGTATATTTAACGAATAGAATAAAATTTTCTTTAAAGTAAAAAAAGAAATTATAACAGATTTTTAGGCCTATTTCATGGGCTACAGTTTTCAATCGGCGTGAAAGGTGCACCTCGTAATTCCTGACTGAAACGAAAAACCGAAAAAGGATTAAATCGTTATATATTTTTCTTCTCGACCACCGTCTCATCTCCGCTATAGGCTTTCTGCTCCTAAATTTCGTGGATGTCATATATATTTATATATATGCTATTCATTGCAATTTAGGAGCAGGACATGTAGTGTATAATGTACTATACCTTCTCGATCATGATCGCCTTAAGGGGGTGTCCTGAATTAGAATGTTCTAAAACAGCGTCTTTTTGTGATTTTTTTAGAAAAGAAAGAAAGGAATGAAGTTATTGAATTGTGAGGTATGATTTTACGTATATTTAACCAATACAATAAAATTCTTGTTAAAGTAAAAAAGAAATTATAACAGATTTTTAGGCCTATTTCATGGGCTACAGTTTTCAATCGGCGTGAAAGGTGCACCTCGTAATTCCTGACTGAAACGAAAAACCGAAAAAGAAGTAAATTGTTATATATTTTTCTTCTCGACTACTGTCTCATCTCCGCTATAGGCTTTCTGCTCCTAAATTTCGTAGACATCATATATATTTATGTTGTCTATACATGTTGTCTATTGCAATTTAGGAGGAGAACATGTAGCGTATAATACATACATGTTCGATCAGTTTCTTGCGCGCTCAACGAGTCCGCTCAGTAACAAACCAGATGAGAACTCAGCGACAGACTATCGTTGGAAAGTCACTGAATTGAACAGACACAGATTGCCACTTTACAGGAAACATTGAGCAAAATCCAGCCCATGGACACTTAGAACAGAAGCACCAGGTACCTCCAGAAAGTTACCCTGATGTTCAACACGCTGGCTTACGTTTGAACTCTCTCACTGACGTTTCTTGCTTCTTACGTTTATACTAAATACTTGAAATAAACGTACAAATCGCAAGTATACTAGAAATCTTTAATCTCTCTTCGCCTTCAGCGTTAATTATTACGTCGTCCGAAAAGTTCCTTTCTCTTTATAAGGAAATAGTGGATGCACAATATTTTCTGTTTTATATTATTTTATTGAATTACGTATGGTCGATATTGCTCTATCATAATAAAGATCACAACGTTCGACAGATTAGGTTTCGTGTTTGTATAAATATTACAATACAAATTATACAAATGTATAAATATATTAGGTTCGGATGACCTAATATAAGATAATGGAAACAGCTGTTATATGTCATATACATATATGACGTATATACGTGTAACATGTTTCCATTATTTTGTTTAATAGGTATGTGGATATGCATATATAAATGGATATGTATATATAAATACATGTGGATATGTATATATGTATATATAAATAGAACCACGACCTTCGAAAAGGGGAATTCATTTTTTATCAACATCTTATTAACGCCTGTACATCTGTAACACGTATGACATGTATGTTTCTTGTTACACGAAAGTTCGCGTGTCCGCCAATCGTACCACCGAAACGTACAATACAATACGAAGAAACGAAAGTTTAAAAGGCTTGAAATATTAAAAAATCGTGATACTATAATAATTTCGCTGTGTAATTTTACTTTTAAGACGTTGCTTTATTTGACAAGAATATTATAATTATAAATAGATGATCAGTTACCAACGTTTAAATTTTCACGTCCACCGTATATCAACCGTATAGCTGAAAACGCTCTGTCGCGTAAGTATTAGGTTGTCCGAAAAGTTTCTTTCGTTGCATAAGGGGATATTAGGAGAACAACAATTTCTGTTTTATATTATTTTACTGAATTAGGTATCATCCATTTCGTTATATTTCTATTATTATGTTCGTTCAATAAACTAATATAAAACAAAAAAAGACATTATGTGTCTATTATTTACTTATAAAACGAAAGAAATTTTTCGGACGACCTAATACCAAGACCAGCCTTTTCTCAAACTGTGCTAATCACCCAAACTGGCCCTTATTCTACAAGTTCCCATTCGATCGTAAATGCTCCGCGATCCATGGACGATAGCCCACGTTCTGGCTCGTAAAATTTTCCATCGAGAAGATGCGTCATTTCCCGTACACCCGGTAGATCCACGTCGAAAGGGATTTTGTCACGCGATGGCCAGCCGGCCAGCTCGAGAGGCTCGGCTCTCGATTAAAACGGGGACTATCGAGCGGCCTACGTCGCCTTTTGCACACCGTGTCCCCGTAACGTGCTACAAAACGCGAAAACGAATCTCTCCGTCTGTTTCTGTGACGCGACGTCGGCCCAATTCGCGTGTGCCAAGTGTTGTTTCCGCGATCCCCACCATTTTTTTTCCTTCCCTTTCGACACGATTCTCCAAAGGAGGTGAACGACCAGGCGTTGTCCTCGTCGCGTTGTTAACGACGGACAAGAGTTTGCTTCGCAGAGGACTCTCGGAAGGGAAAAAGGCAGGTTTGTTTCCGTGTTGTGCGTGTTGTACACGGAAAGGTTTGTTTGCTTTGCTGGCGGTAAGTCGAAGGGATGTTTATTAGTTGTGAGAGGGTGTTTCTCTTTTTTGACGAAGGGTGGATGTACACCGGGAGATTGTAATTTTTGATAGACTTCAGGACGAATGTCGTGTTGTTTGTAATTGGTGTGTGTGTGTATGTGTGTGTGTGTGTTATCAGGGATTGAGAACGTCTCGTTTGATGGACGCGGTATTTTTAGATTACGCGACAGAGAATGCTTAATGCGAAGCTTCAATTAAAAGAATTAACGTAGAGAGGGTGGTTGTAACGGTTGATGAGCATTCTGCGGATACGTACGCAAATTCGTATTTTTATGGACAGAATGGAAACGAATGGTACGTTGTACGTTGCAAATATTATGCTTTCGATGTGTTCTATATTTTCGCATGAAACCTGGATATGTTTTATACGTGTAATGTAGACAGTGATACAGACCGTAAGTGGGCTGTACTGTATGTTGTTAGAAGAATATGTGTGTGTGTATTGAGAGAGAGAGAGAGAGAGAGAGAGAAATTGGAATAAAGCGAGCCTTTGTGGAAAACACATGGAAGAGAAAAAGATTGAGGAAGACAGTTGTAGTATTGTAAAATAAAGAGCAGCTTTTTGTTTCGAAAGTTTATTTATTTATTTGTTATTTATATGTATTTAAGCTCTTTTGTGTGTGCAGTAAGAGATATAGATATAGAACACGATTCTTTATTTCGCTTATTTATGAAATAGGAGAATCGATACGGTTACGTAAGGCCACTAGCCTGAATAATTACTGCGAAGAATCAACGTATATCTCGGATATCGTAAAACTATTATTTCAAAACTAGCGTGCCATCTACTCGAGAACGATGCACCCGAAACTGGCTCTGGAAAACGAATCTTCGCCAACAGCCCCATTTAAACGAGCCTCCTCTGCAGCTTTATCCTCAGTCGTTGCGAAAGTTGTCTATCGCAACGATTTCCTAATCGTCCAGTGGACATGCAGACGCTCGTCCATCCACGCGATTATGCAAATTAGCCGTGTCGATGCAGAATCGTTGTTCGGATTCGAGGGGTCGTTAAATGGCTACAGCTTGCAACGAGATCGGCGATTCTAGTTGGCAGAGTGGAGGGCAGACACTCGTCTCCTGGCACGTTTACAGGCCGATGGAAAAAGTTTTATCGTATTCATGGGACGAAGAACGATCGTCGTCGAGGCGAGTCCAGCTTACGAACTCTGAAATCGATTCGATCGTTTCCAAAACGGATACGACGTTCATTATCTCCTCGTCGTCCATCGACCTCGTAAAAACTTGCCGAAGAAATCACTTTTAACCGCGTTTATGCTCAGCCAGCTTAGATTTCTCGAAATTTCCTGGAGATATCGAGCAAGAACTACGACCCTGGGAACCCGCACCGTCGTCGTTACACGTCGTTTGCCAAATTATAAGGTCGAGAGGTAACTCGGGCAAACGTTCATTTAGTTTAGATACTGAAGAGCTCGTAGCGATGTCGTTAGACCTCGTTACCGTAAATGCTACGTTTCACGTCCACGTATTAATAACCGTTGTTGTAAGCTGCAATGTAACTGAAAGTGGAGCGACAAGAACAATGCGAAAATCATGACCGCTGCTATGAGCTTTGTTGCAAATACCCTAACAATAACGATCTTCTGGTATTTTATGTTTCGATGTTGACGTAACGCGGAAAGCTGGCATAATCAGGGTGTACCTATATCGCCATAAATGTGGAAATTTCAAACATTGTTCGCGTAATACGTACACGGTTTACATTAATTAAATATACAGTTAACTCGTGTTCGATATCGCTACATAGATAACATAGCATTGTCTATTAAACACTTTGACCGCCACGTGGAAATCACATGTTTCGCTCAGAACGCCACGGGAGTATTTTTATTAATCAAAACATATGACAAAATATTAATAAATTCGTGTAAGACAACTTTCTTCCCCAATGGACCGTTTATCTTATTGATGGTCACGGGTGACCACCGTGGCGCCTTGGTAACATTTGATAGCGACATATCATAACAAGGTTTTGTTTATTTCAACAAACCATTTGTTACCATAGATACTGCGCACGAGAAAACAAAATAAAGAGTGTATTGAGATATATGTAATTTTGCGTGCCACACTGCATTAGCTGCGTAGTGGTGACACACGTATATGAGTATGAGTGTGTGTGGGAGTATGTACGTGCGTAGCGTCTCGTAGAACAAAATAAGCATAGCGGTAAAAAGATGCTGAGACAAAAAGAATGCTGAGACAATGCTGCAATGGGTATCTACGAATATCTTGTAAATCGCGTATTAAATAAATATAAAACAATTTTCATATTATTTCTACGTGTAATGTGAATATTCCTATACATTTATTTCGGCGACTAACGTTCACAATTCTCAACAGGATGAATAAACAAATAGAATATATATAGAATGTCGATACGAAAAGGATACGAAAAAGATATCGTAGAAAATATACGAACAAATTCTATAGATTATTTCGGTATTTCCGTAATTATAAGCAAAACTACTAGATATTTTCATTGTTATCGTTAATTATCAGCTTCGTTGCTTTACCATTATCGCTGTCGATGTTATTACGATACGAGACACGCGATTATCTCTGTTAAACGATAGATTCGTTTGTTGAGTTATCGCACGGTATGCGTAAAGGCCGCCTGCTACTCGAGAAGAAGAAAGTCTCTGCGATATAACGTAATCCCAGGTGTTTCGACATTCTGCGTAGCAGTTGGCGTTCCAATTTCAAAGTAGCCGCATTAAAGGCAAACACAATTAGTGGGACACGGCCCAGTCGAAAGTTTACACACGGCCACGCAAAAATCGCGGAATACGAGGCGGGTAAACACGAAGAGGAATATGGCAAACGCAAAAGGTTTCCGGCGAGTCGTCGAGCGGACTTAATGGGGGCGTGGATCGATATTGACCCCGGTTTACACGGGCAATTTTTTCGCCATCGCTGACATGCTCCCGTCAAAGCTTTGTGTCGCCATACTTTGCCAACTAATTAATAACTCGTCGTACTTTTTACCTGTACGCTTGTTTGCATCGTAATTAAAAGAAGTGAAATTATATCGAGCCATAAGAAACGAAATATGGTACGGTAGTAAGTGAAACAGAAGTTTCAACGAATAATTACCCTACAAGTTCGTTTTCCGTTACATTGTATAACGCTTCTGCGTTTTCTACTGCAGCAAAATATCGCGTTTCGATGGAAATTATTATGTAAAATGAATGTATATAAACGATAGTATGGAATATACGAGAATAATTATAATATAATAGAATATAATTCGATATTTAAATATATATACTACGTATATGATATAGGAAAGCTTTTTGAAATTGCATTTACTGTATTTTCAACGATTGGTGTAACGCATAAAGAGAAATTACGATTGTTAATAATTACGTCAACGTAAAATACGAGAAGGTGTAATTATTTTGGACGAAGTGAGCAAAGACTTTAGTAAACTCTTGTATCGGAATCGACCATACGCATTCCTAGAAGGAGGAAGGGAGAGGTAAGAATGAATAGCTACAAGGAAACTTCTTAGTTCGAAATCTTCAGAAAAATTTAGCAATATACATGAAATATGCGTTTCGTGCTTCGATCCAAAAGCTTTCACGCAAATTGGAAGATAGAACGCGTATCGGAATGAGCCGGACGCTCCTTGAAACGAGTAGAAGAAGGAGACCTTCTTGCGCAGCCTGCAAGAAGATTCTTCGGAATTTCAAAGCGAAACGCAAACATCGGCAAAGTTTCGCGTGGATGGCCGTCGATAATGATTCTGGCCAGTCTCGAAGAGGATGTCTTTGTGATTCGTCCTCGACGAACGATTTTATCCGAAATCACAAGCCCCGTAATGACTCGGTGTGGCCTGGTAGTCGAAGCGTTCCAGTTTTTTTTTTTCTTTTTTTCTTCTCGGGGCAGGAAAAACCGATGGAAACTGATTACTCGTGGAGAAAATGCGACGGGAAATCGATAGCCGGCCAATGCGTGGAACGACGCTCGTTTTCAACGACTTCTGGAGCCTTTTGACGTTGAAACAGGGGTCGTGGCTCTGATATATCCAGGACAAGAGGAAATCGTTTTCATTTCCAATGGAACGAGCCTTCGTATTCCCTGCGCGATGGAAAATGCCTTTTCTCTAGTTATTCCGTCACGTACAACGGAGAATCTCTGTTAACCTCGAAGCGATATAATTCTCTTCGTTATGTCTGCTCGTTCGGGATTAGCCCCTTAGAGGGGGAGGGGGCAGATTTTCGCGTGACGACGACAAAAGCCAGCGAATTTCACGAATTTTTTTTTTTACTCGAACTACTAGTTACACGGAACTGGACGTTTTCCTGGGACGTAGATATAGTCTCGAGGTACAAATGTAATTTTCTTTTTTATATCTCAATTCTTTTCATCGTTTATCAACTTTTTTAAGCGCAACGTTCAATAACTTTTTTAAACCGGCGTGCGCGATAATTGAAAAAGTAATTGCTCCATCAATTTCGAACAAAACTCATTCGCTTGGTTGCAAATCTGTCCTGGGAGATTGAAGCTGGAATTTCTACTCGATTATTTTCTAATATTCTTTTTAAACAACGTACGCTCTATTTATCTGTCAGAGAAAACGTTGGAGATTTGTTGGAACAAATAGGCGCGATGTCAGCGTGAAGTATCTAACGTTAAGAAAAATCTCTTTGCTTTTGCGTTCTGATAGCTGTGACGGATGCCATACTGTACGCCAACGATGGTTACATTATAAAAGATGATCGCCGGGCTCGTATCGCATGCAACAAACGATAAGGAGAAGTGAAATAAAAAGAGTTACTTCAACGCTTTTGCACTTCAACGCCATTTACTTACACGCCAGAAACGTCTAGACTCGTAGAGACAGCAGTTAGTCGATGGAAAAAATCATGAAAATGACTTGCTTTTATCCTTGTTACCTCTGAAACGTTTCTTAACACTCGCGACAATATAAGAAATGAGCACAACTGATCGTCCAAAATGCACAATCCTGTACAAGACACAAGTACAATTAGCCAATCATTTTATACCAATTTTCACAAAACATTTTAACCAATTTTTCTACTAATAAATGTATTGTGTTGGCAACTAAGCGATTGCGGATTTTGTCAATGCCACCTAATGACAAAATCCGTAATCACTTAATTGCCAATCGAATATTTACAGAAACACTTGTTACTTTTCGCTTCCTGCTTTGCGTTTCACGCCTGCTTTGTGTATCAAAAACTAGTAAAATTAGCACGTGGACCGTTGATTTTGAAAGTGGTACGAGTCCATCTTCCTTCGATTCGAGATGTTGAAGCGTCCGCCTTTCCATCGATCGAAAAATATTGATACGCTCTACTTGGTTTGTCCACTTCTCTGCAATGTGTTTAAGTAGACCTGAACTCAATATACGAACAATTTCCTTCTTTTTCTTTGAGAATTAGCCAGGCCAGTGTCTTTCTTCTGCATCAAAAACGAACCTGAACACTACGTTCGAAATTAGTGAATCGTTGAACTGATTAAATTTTAATCGTTCAAAGTGTAACGTGTTTTATGTAACGTAATTTTCTTTCGTGGGCAGATAAGAGCCGAGAAAGTAAACTACCGCTGTTTAATTTCCATATCGTTTGTTTTTTATTCTACTGATGCGACGACTGTTCGAGGAAACTGTAGATCGCAGGAAATGAACTCGCACCGCATATCGAAATAAATGATTACGCATTAGCAATTTTGCGATTGCGTTTTTTATCGAAATTTCAAACGAACAAAACAAAGGAATATTCTAAAATGTAAATCGTGCGTTGTTTATGAATAAAAAGTTCACGTTGAAATATGCTTCATGAAATACATTCATTGAAATACATTTTTCGCTTTCTCTATTTTTTTCGAAAAATGTACTCGACCTGCAATTCGAAATGAACGGCTCGTATAATGTATCGGAAGTACAGGAATTTAATAAAATAAGATGAAGGTAAGATACGGAAAATTACAGAGTTACAGAAAAATATGTTGCTATACTACGACCGAGGAACAATTGCGTTAGAGAAAATCGTGTATTTTGACAGATTAGGTCGAAAACAATTGTAAAAGGATTAATTCTAATTCCCCCACTATTGGTATAGTATTTTAATATGCTGCCTTCTTTCGAGCTTCTTTCTTATCTTTTTAATATCAAAAGGTATCTCAAGTTTGAACAAAACACGGAAGAAATGTCATTGATACGTTTGATTTGCCGTTTCAATTTTATGTTGAACATTTTCTTAAGGCATTGAAAATTTTCCTTATTTTCTACAAAAATATATATATCTTGCAATATAGATTAGAATATAAAAATTCGAGGATAGCAGAACGGTTAATAATAAGTATTAATTAATAATCGAAGCGTTTGAGGACATTTTATCGAGTAATAAAAATTAAAGGTACAACGATCGAATTGTTCGATCGTTCGTGGGAAGAGAATTTTTTTTTTCTTTAATTTTATAAATGGAACGTCGTTCGTAACTAATGAGAATCGAGTTGCTCGCCATTACTCTTGATTATTCAAATATTATTGGTAAAATACGTTGAGAAGTAATGTGTCGTAAACGCGATTCCACTCTCGGCTCACGTACGGTTTCATTCCCGGAGGGAAACGTCGGGATTTAATACCGAAAACGTTTCTGGCATCGAAAAGGGTTACAAATCAGCCCTCGACACGCAACTAACTTTTTCATCGACCGAGTCTCAGGAGCTCGTAAATCGATGACAGATATGATACTGAGAAATATGTGTAATTATCGGAATAATGTCATTGTTCATTTAGAAACCTTCCGGGGACTTTCTATTTTACATTTATGAACAAATATTATGATACATATATCGAAGATACAGAAACGAGAAGTTTCCAACTATATTTTGACGTATCAATGAAAATTGAATCTATAATATTTCATTCTCAAAATTTTACTGTACAAATATTTTGACTATAAAATGTATTTTTTATTTATGTATATACTAAATAATTAGCAATTAAATAAAGTGATGAAATAGTTCTAATAAACTATAATATATAATGTGGCTATTGAACGACTGAATTTCATCGGTTTTCTATATTTTTCAAATAGAAATTTAATCCCTATCAGAGAATTTAATTCTAAATTTGATTAAAACACTGGACAAATGAAAATAATTATTCTAATAGATAAATAACTTTTTATACTAATTCCACATATAAATATTCCCTTTTCCTTTCTTCTCCTTTTGGTATCTTATCGTCTTCATCATCTTCTTAGCCATCTCCATCGACTTCTTCTTCCTCCCCCACTTCCTCTTCTATCTCTTCTTCTTCTACCTCTCCGTCATTTTCTTCTCTCTTCTGTTTCTTCGTTTCGTCATTTTTCCCCTAAATGTAAAGCAACGATCATACGTTCGAGCTTTCGATGAATATTTCTATCTCGAGGTTCTCAGTCGAAACGACGTTAATTCAGCTTAATTTCACGTTCGTAGTCAGTCTTTACGAAATGTGCTAACGAATGACATACCTTTTCGTGTTGTTACAGGAGCAAGCCGAAAACCTTCGCGTTCGATCATTGTTTCTATTCCCTGGACCCGGCCGTGGAAAACTTTGCGAATCAAGATGTGGTGTTCGACGCCCTGGGTCGCGACATTTTGGACAATGCGTTCCAAGGTTACAACGCCTGCATTTTCGCCTACGGTCAAACCGGTGAGACAACATATCATCAATATACCGATTAACCATAGAACCAACGTAACAGAATATATTTTACGATACGAAGATCGAGTTGAGCTTTGCTAAATGAAACTCTACGTACGCACATAAATTGTCGTACCCTGTACCTGTCATTGGTGATTTGCGTTAGCGATATCTGACGGAATCTAGCGGATTCTCCTGCGAGGCGACATAGATTTAGTGAAGGGAATTGGGATTTATAGGTAGCATCAGATAGTGATAGATTTAACTGAACCTAACCCGAGGCAAACCTAACTTCTTGCTTCCTGATGTTATCTAGTACGATGTTTAGATAATCTGCTAGCTTTCCTGTAACGTAGGTTTGCTAAAAGGAATTCGAATCTGTGGCGAAGTTACACACGACGGTGTAACTAATTTTAAACTTAATTCGAACTTTACGTAGCAGCGTTCGAAATTTCTTTGGAGTTTCGAAATATTAGATCGTCGTAAGAGTTTCTCGTCTTGTAATAAGGAAATAATAGATGCAGCACATTTTCTCTTTTATATTAATTTATCGAATCACGTTGGATCCATTTTGCAGTAATAGAAGAAACGAGAGAAACTTTTGCAAGAATCTAACATGGATATTTTATATTGTTACGAGCCGTGTCTACGCGATTTTATTATTTAAATACCTGCTACGGTATAGCCACTCCTATTGGAACATTCATTTTCAAAATACCGAAGGTTTTCTTATCCGAAGATTAATATTAGCTTGTCCGAAACGTGTCTTTTGTTTCGCAAACAGCTGTTTCTTACAGCAATGCACCTTCGTAGAAACGTGAAACCGAGTCTGTGAAATTTTATCTCAACAGAACAAAATGGATAATAATATAAAACAAAAAACGTCGTGCGTCTATTATTTCCTCAAAAAACGAAAGAAACTTTTCAGACAACCTAATATTTCCCAGTTGCGGATTTTTCCCTTTCGGATATGGATATATTTCATTGACGTTCGCATATACAGTGTATTCTTCTCTTCGTTCGAATCGAAACAAATTTCGATTATATTGTAGATAATTTAGAAACTGGTAATAAATAACGTGATAGATTATACGGGTTTAACATTTCGACCTTGATTTCACGGTCCTTCAGACAGCCACACCCAACGTAACACGTAGCTGATTAAACTCCCTTCACGTGGAACGTTTCCACGTACTTACTTTGATCAGATTCTGGTTTCATTAACATTGCACAAGCGTGTCGCATTACGGATTTGTCGCCTCGCTGTGGTCTTTAAGTCTCTCCGTTCCGACGAGATCGTCATTAATCGGCAAGAATCTGATTATTTACCGTTCGTTGCATAGCGAATGCAGCATTGATGTTCGCGTGACTGCCAACGAGACTACGGACGTTCGTGCGATTTTATGTCCTCGCGAACGTAATTAGAGAAAAAAGTGTCTAAATAGAAATTTGTTCGAGTCTGCTAAATATCGCGACGAGTACGTTGCTCCGGATATTTTTTCCTAATTTTCCGTATCGCGTGCTGCCTGTAGATTTTTCCGCCACGACTTTCCTTCTTCGCCCTGACACGAACTTTTATTTCAAAATTCCCCGGTGAAAAGGACAAACAAAATAAAGCCAAGCGTCGATTGTGATCTCAATGATTCATAGATCTTGAAACGCGCAATGAATTTATTCGCTCGACGTGAATTTTGATTCTGAACGTTTTTAAGCGTCCTTTTTTCGCGAGAGACGAAAAGGCAGCTGGTTTTTATGCTGCGTTTAAATCCGGGAGAGAATAGCACGGAGAGAAGCAGCGTCGATTAGAGTCCGGCCATGCGCTTAAAAGCGCGCGGGTTGAGGATTAAGGAAATAATGCCGCCAATTGAAAGACAGAGGGAAATAATAGCGCGTGATAACAGAAATTTATGCACTGGCGTGAACTGTAGTTTGGTTATCACAGTTAATTGAAAGTTGGCTAAAAAGGTTCGCTGATTTTCAAAACGCAACGCAACGACGCAATATTCGAAGAACCCTGAAGACGACGAGGAAAGAGATAAAACTAATATAAGAAATAATCTAATGACAGGAAAGGTAACGATAATTACTGTACAATTGACACGAGTTATGAGGCACTGGTACTATTTATGACCAAACAATTTGTTTAATATTGTAAAAGTTTGTAAAAGTCTACTGTACAGGAGTCTGTAGTCGCTAGCAGCCTTCAGAGGAGGACGTGACTCTAAATAAGTAAAGATAAAAAAAGAAAGAAGGAATATTTCTAAACTTCGGTAGCGTAGAAAGCATAATGGAAAAATTCACGATAATAAAAATATACGTCGTCCATTATAAAGAGTACACCTTTAGAACTTAGCGTTTGCGGAAAACTTGACTCAATTTGTGTTTCACGGAGATTAGATAAAAAGCAAACAACCTTTTCAAATTATCGATGTATCTGAAGGTCTGAAGCGAAACTACACAACTTGTGAATGACAGTGTACATCGTGCAAACTTTTTTTTATTTAAAACGTCGTTTATCGGCATCTATGAACTATATACGCTGGAAACAGCGCTGTAAACGCTCAAACACGAGAAAAGAAGCGAAAAAGGTCAAAAGGAAGCAAAGCAGCGTGAAATGTACAGTGCAGAAGAAGAACAACGACCAGAAGCGAAAACGAGCAGAAAAAGGGGAAACAAAGGAAAAAGAAGAAAAGGAACGCGAGGAATAGAAATAGAAGGCAAAGATAAAGAACGAAAATGTGCAAGATAATGGAAGGAAAAACGTGATAGAAAATGGTCTAATCTCCGACCAAATGAGGCACCAAGCGAAAGAAACGCCTGTTACCGATTTTCTACGTCGTTCAACATCCACGTTCACCGTTTTCATCTAACGTTTTATTTCTGCCGATAAGGCGAGAACATGGTTCCACCCCGTGAACACGATCACCGTCATCCGCTTTTGCGCGACGAATAACACAATTAGAGGGGTCGACGCCGATAAAACGCGAACAGTATGAGCAAGGTTCACCTTACAGAGACATTGGCCCCTTTTCTCTTTTTCCTTCTGCTTTTAAAGCGAATTAACCAAATGGAATCGAAGTGGAAATGTCCTTTTTTTTTTATTTCGGTTATTTCTCTTTACAATTTGTTCGATTGGACATTCGAAGAATTCTTCCAGCTATGAATTACCACTTGGGTGACTATCCTCGGTAGGATTGCATTAGCAAGATGAAATCGTATCCCATGGGAGTTCCATAACAAGTCAGTAGGATGCTTCTTCTTTAACCTTCGTTCAGCCTGGCCTTTTTACGTTCCAGGGCTAGTCGATTAGAACGTTGCGCGCCTCTTTTATTACGTTTCTCTGAATTTCCCCTTGAATGGTTGGTATTTTTAGATCTTCCCTTGGATCTTCCTCCGTGATATATCACGATGAATTGACAACTGTTGCGAGTATAATTGATCGTAGCTATTCAAATCTAGCGACGTGGCTCGTTGCTGCTAATCCCTGTAGGACTGTTCCATAGGTTCGTATGAGTTTGATAATTGTTTCTGTTGAGATTATTCGATGTGTAAACAGAGAAAACTCGTGTGGATAAATATTCATCGATATGTGAAATGGTACTAGGTTGCTTGTATCGGGCACAGCCCGTGTGGGGCATAGCCCGTATTAGATGATCGGGCATATCAGAGTCTCTCTTTATTACAAGCACCCACTTACAGTCTATTCTGAACGTTTCTGTTCAAGGGCCTTTGCACAACGTCCCACACATCTTTACTTTTTAGATTGTCTAACTCCTTCGTTATTGCATCAGTCCACTTTTGAGCATCTGGCCCCCTCAGGGCTTCGTATACATTCACAGGTACACACATGCTTTGAGTTTTGCGAACGGTCGCAGTATGAGCGCAACTATCACATGTCTTTGGTTTATGTAATCTTGCCGACCTCCTGGGCACAATCGGTACACTCACTGGGCCTCCCCCGGATTATTCTCACTCGTTAAATTGTCCATGAAGTAGTCAGTCTCCCCTTCATCGTTTTCGCCATCACTTTGTGTTTCGACGTCAGTCCGCTCCCCTTCCAAGTTCAAAATCTTTACGTCCCATATCCATTCTGAGGACCTCCTTTTTATATTGCTCGTCTCCATCTTAACACTCTTGTAGGGAAACGTATTCTCCTCGAACCTGACATGACAAGATATTATTACTTTCTTGGTCTTTGGCAGGTAAATCCTATAGCCTTTGACCTGTCTGTCGTATCCTACAAATATCCCCTCATCTGCCCTAGTAACGTGTATAGCTTATACAGAATTGGTCCTAGAAGGTTTCTCTGAGGATTTTCCTTCTACTTTAACTCAATCGCCCTAATTTTCCAGTATGCGTCTTTGACTCTTGCCATAAATCTTTCCATCGCTCGCGTACGATTTAAGTAAGCGATAAATTTGCCTCGGACAATGATTTTTAATTACTCGCGGTAGCCTCTCGCGCCAGACCTTGTCGAATAAGTTTTAGCCCTCTCGATATCCAGGAAGAAAGTAGAAATTCGTTTCACCTTCTGAATATTATAATACGTAACGCTGTACTTTGCATACTTTGTGCCTATCATTTTTACGTATTGCGTGTATCTTTTACAATTTAATTTCCCTCTAGCGCATAATAAATCCACATTATCCGCTGCTTATAACAAATCGCTTCGCTTAGGATGTTCCGTATATTTTTCCATGTCACGCGTACTCTATCATTTTTCCATATTTAAATTTCCTATAAATGCAATAGATATTCGCATAGTCACGATAGCAATGCCTCCCCTCGAAAGGGAGAGGCATTGACCCTAGCGTGGGCGATGACGACGTCGACGACGACGACGAATGTTGAACTTCCCTCGACGTTCAATCACTGCCGCGATGTTAAAAAGGAGGGTGAACAAGAAAGAAAAAAAAAAAGAAAAAAGGAACAAGATTACGCACTTCTAAAGACTCTCGCGTCTTCTCGCACTTAGCTGCTCGCTTGTCATCGATCAATCGGATTGCACCTCTGCTCTGCTCATCGTCTCAAGGGATTATAGCAGGATAGAATGCTTGTACGTCTTATGAGAAGTTGTAGATGAGAATGCGAACTTAAACCTGTTAACGTTCGAGGAAACAATGGTGTCAATTGGGGGTTAAAAGCCTGTTGGAGGATGGTTCGCTGTTGATCGTCGCGGTCTTACAGGTTTCTTCGAGAGCCGAGGACTTAAAGGAAGATTTACAAGTTAATGATGGGGTGAAAAAGTATGTTTGCATTATGAGAATCGTCGAGAATATCGATTATGGTTTCTGTCCATGGAGGAATGGTCTGTCGGTGATCGGAACAGCGTCAGTTTCCTTGAAAGTGATTGGAATTAAAAGGAGACTTGGACGTTAACGATGGGCAGGAAAATGTGTTTGACGTGGAAATTTGAATACGCGTAATTGAAAATTAATTGAGTTCACCGAAGGGTGATCTGCCTTGGTTTGCGCGATCCATCGTCTTGCGATTTTTCGACAGGATTTGAATTGGAACACGTTTCGTCTATAAAACTTTATGAAATCGAGTTACAGTCTGAGTGGATCATAGTCGTAGTCCGACTAAAATATATTCTACTACTAACGTGCTTCGATTCGAACTCTGACCTTAGTCGCAACTTTATAGACCAGGAATTATTCAAATTTTGCTATGGTTCATCAGGTTCGTGTTCTACGTTTGAAACTGCCCATTAGTCCATCCTCCGCTCGGTCCTGATAACATCTAAACGCCAACCCTCGCTCGATTACTTCATTTACATAATTCGCCCTGTGGCTAAACATTTCCAAAGAAGAGAAGTCATAAAGCCTGGTAAAAATTACGGGATGTCTCTTATCTCATCAAGGTGTAGTCGTTTTATCGCCGAGATATAACTTCTCGCAAAGACAATCCTTTTAGCCCGTTTCATTAATTCTGAGTCTGTGTATAATAACGAGAAACAACAGGATTTTCAAGATCGATGTACGTGTCTCATACAAGTCACAAATTTCGGGAGAAAAGATTCAGCTTCGATTTCAATTTTTCAATTCCACTACTTTGGCAAATTCTCTCGTCGAACATCTGTCGAAATGAAAGGAATTAATCAATATTAATAAAAATAGAATTTTAATATTATTATAATAAACAATGAATAATATATTAAATTAAAATATGAATAAAAAATTTAACGAATTCTTCCACAGGTTTATACATTAGGTTGTCCAAAAAGTTTCTTTCGTTTCATAAGGCGATAATAGATGGACAAGAATTTCTGTTTTATACTATTTTATTGAATTAAGCGTATTTCATTTCGTTCTATTTCTATTATTATATTCGTGCACAATTCAATAAACAAGAAAATATTGTGCGTCTATTATTTCCTTATAAAACGAAAGAAACTTTTCGGGCAACCTAATAGATACGATCGATCCGATGGTCTGCATTTTTTTAACGATTGATCCAAATTAATAACAAAGCTAATTTTGTAAAAAGGGTCCGGGAAATCGTACACGATGATGGGAAGCGGCGAGAACAAAGGTATCATACCACGGCTGTGCGACAACCTCTTCGACATGATCGCGAAGCAACAGAGCTCGGAGCTTACTTACAAAGTCGAGGTTTCCTATATGGAGATCTACAACGAGAAGGTGCACGATCTGCTCGATCCAAAGCCGAACAAACAGTCGCTGAAAGTCAGGGAACACAATGTCCTGGGCCCGTACGTGGATGGACTTAGTCAGCTCGCCGTCACATCCTTTCAGGTAAGGGAAGATTTATCGATATTCGTCCCGTCCTTTTAATCATTCCTTTTGTGCGCGCATAAAGCATCGAAATATTAAGTTAGTAAGTGCCTGAAACTCCTGGTAAGTAAAGTAACTAGTAAGAAAGAAAGTAAAAAAGTAAGTAAAATTGAATAGAAAGTAAGAAAGTAAAATTGAGAATTTTCTACACTGCGAGTGTTGATGACTTTTGCGTTAAACGTTTTTCGCATTCTTTCATATTTGTTAAACCTATTATATCTATTTAAATATAAAATTACATCTCGTATAATTACATTGTCTCTCTCTCTCTCTCTCGTATTCTTTTCCTTTCAAACTTTCTTTCGTTCGACGCTGTACGCGTACGATTTACGAGCGACAATCGAATTATTAAAATTACATGAAAATTGTAAATATCGTTTTCTTCTTATCACACTCTTTGTATCGTTCAATATACTTAGATATTTGATATTGCTCGTTTTATTCGCGATATAGACGAGATACTCGCGTATAGAAATTACGTATAAATTATACTGTCGTATTCTTTCGTACCACACGTCTTGTTTATTCTAAATATTCTTTTCGATCGAGTTATTTATCGATAAACGAGGACTGGCAACACGCTTGTCCGGTTTTTCCACGATACGGCAAATCGCAGCGGTGTTATTTATCGCTTGTTTCGCGTGTAACTGGCATATTGCCAAAACTGAAACCGTTATGATCGATATCCGTCATTGCGGTGCTTCGACAATTTAATTCCCGCAATAATGTACTATCATCTGCAATTAAATCGCGAAATAGTGAACTTTATAGCTTTTGAAATTAATGATTTCGTGTTCTCGTGAAACGCAACCGAATATCATGGACAAAAGCGTGGTTTCGTTTTACCAAATTAATATGAATCTCTTTGATGTGCATTATGAAATTGGTATTCGTTTGCAAAGAACGTTGAAAATCGTACGGACGTCGGTTTATTTTCTAAGTTGATGAAGTTGATTGAACTGTCGCGATTACCACCGATCCGATGACTTTTACCGATCGCTCGACCGACGTACGAACATTAAACGAACGAAGGTGTATAACGATACACGATCCTTTCAGAAAGTAAAATCAGGTCGTTTTACATGTATGCGAAGCTAGTGGTTACCTCTTTTATGCAACAAACACGTTTCGTGCATACCAGTAACGCGTGATAAGTTTCAATTTGCTTCATCGACTGTGAACTACGATACTATCGTGTCACGTTTTTCGGCTTTCCTTTGTATCCTTTCGATGCGATCTCTTTTTCCATACAAACGGCGCGCACTGTCGTTCGATCCTGCAGTTTTTAAGGGAAAACTTAAGAAACGTTTACCTAGCAGTCTCTTCCTTCGTATTTCATCACGTTTCGTTTATATTTCGCGTCACCGTGTCTCGGTCAGTTCTCTGCGTTTCTACAAATTAACGGGAACTATTTGCCGTATTTGTCGGAATTACGCTGAAAGATTGGAATTTTCCAATCGATTTCTCTCCGATTTTCAAAATTACAAGACGATCTTGGAAAAGACAAGTACTGGACGCGTACTGGAAATCGTTAGAAAGTCCAAATATCTTTCTCTTTCTTTTATATTCACCTTTTCCATCTGAGGATAATCGTAAAAGGAAGACAGAGAAAGGCTTTTGGAATTTCAAAGAAACGATGGATACGTAACATTCGAGAAACGAGTGGAAATGGTCCCCTCGTAAAACTTGGGTCTCGATAGGCGAACACGAAAGTCGGAGAATGTCAAATCGGTTTTCCGGTTCTCGGAATACCCAAGAATCTGCTCGTTACGTCACGATCGCCAGCTACCGATTCGTTGCGATCGTTAAATCCAGCATTCCTGCCGAATCGACTGAATTTCCCAACAGAATCGCCTTAATTTCCCAACTTTTCCATGCCAGTCATCCGTTCGCCGGTAACCCGAGCCCAGAAATCACCTTTCACCAAGTCAGTCAAGTCACCCGAGTAATCTATCAACGACCGGATGATATGTTGGAAACCGCTCGAAGCTGTGTATCGCGTGTGCGATTCGAACGGTAACAAGAGAAAAGTCAAATTGGCCGTGAGGCGTCACGAGTTACCGCAATGATTTCGCAGGACATCGACAATCTGATGGCGGAGGGGAACAAGTCGAGGACGGTAGCTGCAACGAACATGAATTCCGAGAGTTCACGGTCGCACGCTGTATTCTCCGTGATCCTGACGCAAACGTTGACGGACTCGAAGAGCGGCGTCAGCGGTGAAAAGGTCTCGCGGATGAGCCTGGTGGACTTGGCAGGGAGCGAAAGGGCTGTGAAAACTGGAGCAGTGGGCGATAGGCTTAAAGAAGGAAGCAATATAAACAAGTAAAGTTTCCTTTTGTTGACGCTATACAGCTAATCGTCTAACGCGGTTAGAAAACGTTGCTTGTAATTAAATATTTACCATCCTCTAGCTTGTTAATAAGGCTAGAAGTGTTTGCGCCTGGACATATACGAGAGACGTGATAGATCGTGCGATATAAGAGAGACAAATGTTTGCAGATCCCTAACGACGTTGGGTCTAGTCATTTCGAAGCTGGCGGATCAAAATTCCGGAAGTAATAAGAATAAGGACAAGTTCGTGCCGTACAGGGACTCGGTTCTGACGTGGCTGTTGAAGGTATCGTTTGATATATTTGGAATGTTAGATGCGACCAGCTTGCTAATTGTTAGGTACACAATGGGAAAGATATGTCAGTACGGTAAAGAACGAATTAACACAAAATTACTAATATAAAGGGTGGTGAGGATGGTACTTTTTGACGCGATTTTATTTTTCTTTCTTTTTTTTTTTTTTTTTTTTTTTGGATTATAACTTTCAATATGAAGAGATTCGTTAATAATTACAAAGTAGGCTACGACTGTATCTAAAAAAAGAAATAAATAAATAAATTAAACTCCGTGGATGATAGATCGTAGTATGAAAAAATTGTAGAATTAAAATACAGTGAAATCATTAAGAAGACAAAGTTTTGCGATCACCGACGTTTAATTAATTTTAAAAGCAACTTCTTTCATTTATAACCATGCTGTACTTTTAATTATAGGATAACCTTGGCGGGAACAGTAAGACCGTAATGGTAGCCACTATATCTCCTGCCGCGGATAATTACGAGGAAACGCTTTCAACCCTGCGATACGCGGACAGAGCCAAGAGAATCGTTAATCACGCGGTGGTCAACGAGGATCCAAATGCAAGAATCATTCGGGAATTAAGGCAGGAAGTGGAGGCGTTGAAAGAGATGCTATTACATGCAACTGTAAGATGATTAAGTCTCGTTAACATCGTTGTATTAATTATGAGTTAGACCGGACAGACAAACATGGCCATTAGAGCTGGTCGATAAAAACTTGAAGAAGTTTCTTACAATTAGCCGTATTAAAAACTTGCCGTCGAAGTTTCGCATTTTGTGAAGAAAATTACAAGGAAAGCGTCAAAGAGAACGATCGAGATTAATTCCGTTAAATACGAATAATGTGATATTTCAACGAGAGACGAGATTCCAACGAAGTTATGAAACTCATCGAATCGAGCAGATTTATTTTTAAAAGAGGCGTAAATAACGTACAACATAGTTATAAACTATCGGAAATTTAATAAACTAGATAGAGGAAATAATCTTAAACCGATTCCTCGAACTTCGTACTTGGTAGCTCCATTAAAATTCATTCCGGATTTAACAAACAACTGCATTCGTAGAAGTTACTCGAGAAATAATTACTTCCGCGCTCTACTAAACTCAGGATTCTCTTTCTTCCGGAAATTCTAGGGACAAGGGTCGATAGTGGGCCAGCAACGCACAGACATAACGGAGAAGCTGTCGGAATCGGAACGATTAATGAAGGAAATGTCGCAAACGTGGGAGGAAAAACTGGTGAAAACCGAGAGGCTGCAACACGAAAGGCAGCAGGCCTTAGAAAAAATGGGAATCAGTGTTCAAGCCTCTGGTATCCAAGTGGAAAAGAACAAGTATTATCTCGTAAATCTAAACGACGACCCTAGCTTGAACGAGTTGCTAGTTTATTATCTGAAGGTACCTAAAAATTCTTAATTACTTCCGAACAATTAAGACACCCCCTCCCATTTTTAATAAGATATCGATTACGAAAATCGTTGATATATTAGTAGCGTATAATTTGATCATAAAAATATCATTTCTCAATATCTTTGTTATGTAATATGAATTTATCCCAGTAAATTGTACTAATCTTACAAAACTGGAGATATTCGTCGTTTCTCAAATTAAATAATTGCCAAATAATATTTTACACATAGAATCACTACGTTTGCCAATTGTATCATAATTACTAGAACATTCTGTATATGTAAGTAACATAATACATAAAAAAAATGTACAATATAAAGTATAAAACACATAATACAAAATATTGTGCTCGTTGTGTTAATAATTAGGAAAGGACTCTGGTTGGAGGACGTTCGGCAAAGACAGACCAAGACATTCAGCTGCACGGGCTTGGTATTCTGCCTGAACACTGTGTCATCACGATAGAGGAAACTGGCCTCTATATGACACCATTAAACGGTGCTAGGTGTTTCGTGAACGGCACTCAGGTAGTAGAGAAAACACCGTTGTTACACGGTGACAGGATCGTCTGGGGAAATCATCATTTCTTCCGGGTGAATTGTCCCAGAAGTGCAACAGGTAACGCTTAATGGATATCCCTGATTGAATTCTTTGAGATCGATGTGTGACACCCGATAGTCTGTACGTATATGTGTGTCCCTCTGTTTATAGCGATCAACAGTGAGCCTCAGACGCCGGCACAGAATATTGATTACACTTTTGCACGAGAAGAACTGATGCTTAACGAGTTGTCGAACGACCCTATTCAAAGAGCTATCGCTAGACTCGAGAAGCAGCACGAAGAAGATAAACAGGTATTCTTAGGGATTGATGATGTTTGGCGGAGATTCTCAAAGATATTGCTCATATCCAACAGGGAATATCGCATATTTATTTCAAAAGTGACACAAGTCCAACAATTTTTTCAAGAAAAGTGAAGAACTATTTGGAGATTTACAAAAAAATTTTCTATTTTAACTTCTTTAATCAGTTCTAAGCAACTATTTCAGAAGCCATATAATAGTAACCTAATTAACTGTATAGTCCTAAATTTCATATTCACTTGGGAAGGTTCAGAATCATATTTTGTTATATGAAATTCCTCGATGTTGGATGGAATTGTCACAGCTGACTGTTACTTCCCAGTTTTATCTTATCAAGTACCATCAATGTGTTCCTTTATTTAGGTCGCGTTAGAGAAACAGAGGCAAGAGTACGAAAGGCAGTTTCAGCAACTTCGCAACATTTTGTCTCCATCGACACCATATTCCCCTTACGTACCATACGATCCCCTGCGGGGCAGTCAAAGCAGTAAACTTCCTGCTTGCACGCCAACTACGCAAATGCGAGTAGAGAAGTGGGCCCAGGAAAGAGACGAGATGTTCAAAAGGAGTTTAGGCCAATTGAAAGCGGACATCTTAAAGGCGAACGCATTGGTGCAGGAGGCAAACTTCTTGGCGGAAGAGATGGGGAAGCAAACGAAATTTAGCGTCACTTTACAGATTCCGCCAAACAATTTAAGTCCAAATAGAAAGGTAACGCATGTGCTGGTTCTTATTGATTCTTATTACATCTTTGAAGTAATGGATCAAGGAATCTTCAGAGCTTGACTCTGGATTCTTAAAACTCGTGTTTACAACTTTTAAATAATTTGGAATCTAATGAAATTGCTTTTCCTGATCTTTTCAGATTATTAGAAGTGAAAACTAAGAAATTTATTCGAAATATATCAGTATGCTTATGTATCAACTTATCCATCAAATACTTCAGCATAAATATTTTGTTACTTTATTAATACTTCTTACTTTATATATTTTCTGAATTTTCTGTTCTTCACTCTCTTCCTTATCTTGTCTTACTTTGTGATATAATTTTGCAATTTCCCATCAATTATTATCTTTTTTTTTTATATATACACCCTCTTCGTTTTACTAATTTAATTTCCTTTTGAGTTGTATTTATTTATTTCCGTTCATTCTGCTTTCACACTCTTCGACATGCAGAGTGTATTTTTTCAGCGGGGCGCCTTCGT
This sequence comes from Bombus vosnesenskii, assembly GCF_011952255.1. Classification (NCBI taxonomy): domain Eukaryota; kingdom Metazoa; phylum Arthropoda; class Insecta; order Hymenoptera; family Apidae; genus Bombus; species Bombus vosnesenskii. The sequence goes on from NW_022882948.1 coordinate 998,011, forward strand.
CAGCGAGCCTGCGATTCTAGTGAAAAGGACAAACATGGGCAGCCAGGTGTGGTCCATGGAAAAATTAGAAAACAAATTAGTCGATATGCGGGATATGTACGAGGACAGAAAGGATCCCAACAATTGTCAACGATTACCTGCCATTAAGGTATACTACCTAGTTCATTCTAGTTTTTTAATACATTTTCGACTGGCTATTTTATCCAAAATGAGGATGAGGAAAATTGATGATATCAAAGCTAATCGGATACAATTAAAATACACACAATTTTACAAAACTTACGTGATTCTGTGCTTATGCAAACACGAGCATATTCATAGCCAGTCAGCAATGCATTAAACAGTAACTAGAAAAACTATGTAAATCTGAACGATTTCTAAATTAGGATGAAGTGCCCGGGAAGACTCAAGACCCGTTCTACGAGTCCCAGGAGAATCACAATCTCATTGGAGTAGCGAATATTTTCTTAGAGGTTCTGTTTCACGACGTTCGATTAGATTATCACACGCCAATTATCAGCCAACAAGGAGAAGTCGCTGGACGACTGCAGGTCGAAATTAGTCGCATATCTGGTCACTTTCCTCAGGACCGTATCTGCGAGGCAGCGTCAGAATCGTCGAATGACTCGACCTCGTCAGAACCTGAGGATTATTCCGGATCGAGCTTCATCACTTGTCGCGTGACCATCAAACAAGCAACTGGTTTGCCTCTGTCACTGAGCCATTTTGTATTTTGTCAATATATGTTCTGCGGACATCCAGACCCCATAGTGGTCCCAGCCATCGACAATTCCGAACAATTAACTTCGAATTGCCAGATAGGGCAGAGAGACTCTCTGGTGTTCAAGTTTAATCACACGAAAGATTTTACCGTGCCCATAACGGAGGAGTTTATCGAACACTGTAGCGGTGAGTGGTGAATCAAATTGTTTGATGTCTCAGTGACACGATAACTAATCCTATTAGGCTGCTTTCCAAGATACTTTTAGATACGTATGTAGATATGGAATTTTTAAATACATAGAAACACATTTTCATATACAGAAGGGGCCTTAAGCATAGAAGTTTGGGGACACCGAAGTGCCGGATTTTCGCGAAGTAAACCAGGTTGGGAAGTGGAGCAGCAGCTTGCTAAAGCTAGATCTCTGGCTGATCGATGGTCAGAGTTAACGCGGAAGATCGAATTGTGGGTCGAAATTCAGGAACTAAATGAGCAAGGGGAATATTCACCGGTGGATGTGGTTGTGAAACAAGATACATGGACAGGTACGTTGTATACTTGTCTTTTTTAAATATATTAAAATATCGTTACATTATAGCTCATTGCTTAGCATGTAATTCATATTTTTTTAGGAGGTATTTATCAGTTACGTCAAGGACAGCAACGACGAATACAAGTTCGTGTGAAACCAGTACAAAATTCAGGAACATTGCCCATAATTTGTCAGTCGATATTAAATATAGCAGTTGGTAGCGTGTCTGTAAGGAATCGTCTTCAGATTCCATTGGATAGTTATCAGGACGAAGACTTAAGTATACTAAGGGAAAAGTGGAGCGAAGCTTTAATGAGAAGGAGACAATACTTGGATCAACAGATACAGAAACTCATTAACAAACAAGGTATATTTTTCGTATAGAAAAAACTTCGACCTTCTATTGAAATCATTATATAATTAATATCATGTAATTAATTTCAATGTATAATTACAGATAAAACTGAACAAGATATTGAACGAGAACAAAGTCTCGTGGATCAGTGGGTCAGTCTCACAGAAGAAAGAAACGCAGTGTTAGTCCCTGCAGCAGGCTCAGGTATTCCTGGTGCACCTGCTGACTGGAACCCCCCTCCAGGAATGGAACCACATATACCTGTTCTCTTCCTTGATCTCAATGGTACGTCAAAAAGATTCTATATGTATTTTGTGGAAAATTATTCATCCTTTTGTGAACTGTCACAATTTGTCTAAAATCGTTTATATTTAGCAAAATAACATTTAATGATCTCTTAATAATCGAATATTCACAGCCGATGATCTTTCAACACATCAGTCGGGAGAAGAAGTCTCCGTAACCGGATTAAATTCCATCTTACCAAAGGAACATGGCAATAAATTCTACAATTTACCCATAATTCGTCGCATAGAGAAAGATGTGTGCGCTATCGCTGCTTGGGATTCCAGTATACACGACAATATACATCTGAACAAAGTCACAGATGGTAAGATATATAACAATAAAAATCTAATGTTCAAGAATTTATAATATTCGGAATCTTCAATTCTGTTTATGAATATATTTTAGCAAACGAGCGGGTTTTTTTAATTTTGAAAACAACGGTGCGCCTCTCACACCCGGCGCCAATGGACCTTGTGCTGCGTAAACGATTAGCCTTGAACATCTACAAACGGCAAAGTATCACAGACAGAATCTTCAAGAGAATCGTTCGTACCGACTGCTTAACTCAAACTGGAGTCACTTACGAAGTCGTGTCTAATATACCAAAGGCTAGCGAAGAATTGGAAGATCGCGAGAGTTTGGCACAAATAGCTGCAAGTGGCGAAGACAATAGCTTATGTGATGGCGAGACTTACATCGGTAAGTCAGCTTTGATAATACTTACGCAAAATCTTGTACACTCAAGACCAAACATACATAAAAATATAATTTAAACTCACATGTCTGATGTTTGCATAGAAAAATATACACGCGGTGTTTCTGCGGTGGAAAGTATCTTAACTTTAGACCGATTACGACAAAGCGTCGCGGTAAAAGAATTACTGCAAGCACAGGGTCAACCACTTATGCGCAAGACAGCAAGCGTACCCAACTTCTCGCAGGTACTACTGCCTCTCCGCCGTCTCGGACGCACTGTATGCTTTTGTTTAATTTGTTTTTCTTTTTTAATCTCTATAGTTGGTATTTTAATCTCTATTCTATAGTTGGTATTTTGTGTTCCACTTTTGAGTCCAAGTATTTTCTTATTCCAGTCCAAACCAGTAGTAGTTTTAGACATTGTAGTATCATTAGTTTCAAAATTTCATTGTATTCACTATCCTGTCACTTTTTCTAAATTATCACGGTTTGTCTAGAATCATTTGGCCATATAAACACCTCAGTACACTTAACGAAAATGATATTTGAAAGAAATGTTCTCATTAACTTTTTTAATTTTGTAAATGGTTGAAGAATGTAAAAGAGGGAGGGGTCACTTGTGATGTTGTTTATAATTGGGAAAAGGCCTTGAACGGCTGATTGATTTTGGACAGACTATAGTTAAATCATACAGTATCTCCTGAGATAGAGATAAGTAACGTGATACGCCGACTACTTGCAGATCATGAGATCCGATACCTCGATGGACTCTTTGAACGTTACGCGTTCTGAAAGCGTGACTGATCTCAACACAGAGTTGAACGGGCTGCTTCATTCGCGACGTGCATCCACGGGTCACACCAGAAACGATGAGAACTTCGTTTCCGCGCCGGCTAAACCATTCGGAATCGGTAAGCAAACTTTTCATTTTTATCCATTACATTTTTCCAACGAAACATTTCCAAACAACAAATTCAGGGATCATACGTTCTATGATTTCTTAATTGCACATCCAACTGAAAGTGTATGAAATAATTATATGTTTGATATTTAACATTGGTAACAATGAGCAATTTTGGAAGAATATATAATTTATGAAATCATAGAAGATAAATGAAATTTTGATTGATACTCAAGTTAGAAGCTAATATAAACGATAAACGAAGGATTCTTTTTTTTTATTATTATTCACACAAAATATTCACTCATACAATTCATTTTCTCATTCATTAGTTCACCGTTCATTTTGTAGTAATCCATTTTATTAATTCGATCGATTGCATATATCACTTAATTTTTCGATTGTGTAATGGCAATAGAATTAACATCTTACTATTGTTCATAATAACTTTTAACAATATCTCCAACGGTGCTACCATAAGCACGCCAACAAAGAGGTAATTCCCAAGATTTCTTGCAAGAGAGTTCTTTTGCTACGCAAGCGTTTTTGCCATGATGTTGATGAAGGCGTAGCTAATTTAGCAAAAGGAATATTATTTTGTTTCGTTATTAACGCTGCTCTATGATCGACGACAGAGCTTGCTACCTGGGCGCAGAATTTTACGCTAAATGGATTGCTACTTTACATTAAAAGTTCGAACGAATTTTAATTATCGACGTTTTAGTTCTTTTTCTCTCTCTCCTTTTTTTTCTTTTCCATTTACTTTTTTCTAATTTTGTTTGGATATCTTTATGACTTATAATCTTATGCGAATCCATCATTTGATTGACTGCAACATCTTAGTTTGCTTAAATCACAATTTGAATTATTAATAATATTTAAACGCTTTGATAAATTTTAATGGCACTGTGTTTTGAGGACCTTAGTCTTAGAATAATATATCGACATACGTTTTACGATCACTTCTCGTTGCCTTGATTTTTTGCTTTCTTGAATTATATTCGACGAAAAAAGTCTATTCATTCATTTCTGAAATGTGGCTTATGCAATGTTTCTTAATATATTATACATATATATATATATATTTATAAATATACCACCTTGCCATGATAGTCACTCTAAGATTTGCCCTAGTTTTTGATTGTCTTAAAATTCCACTGTTATGTCCTCCTTTGGTATTAGATATGTTGTTTCTGAATAATGGAAGATGTTCATTTCATACGTTTCCTTTTTCGTTCGTTTTTATTATTGAGATTTCATGTCATCCATCGTTAGCGTTTCCTTATATCGTGTCCACTGGAAATCAAATTTACTTCTATCTTTAAAATAAAAAGAGTTTTCTCTATATTCGTTTACAGAAGCGTTACGCGTGCTCTCAATTTTCAACCCTTTTGATAAATTTTGCGTTTAGAATAGATCAAAATATTGCAATATTTTAATGGAAATTTTCAGAAAATACTCGATAGCAAACCGTACTATTTGTTAATTCACCGATATTATTTCTAATATTAAATAATATTAATTAATATTTCTAATATAAAAAAAATGAGATTTCCAAGTAATAAAAATTCTATGAAATTCTACTGAATTCTATGTATGAAAAAGAAGAACACCATACAAGGAAATCGCTCAATCACTTAGAACAGACACGATCAAACAGATCGATCACTCTCCTTAACGATGTTTGGTAAAACCGATCTCCCTCTTAGCGAATTACCACTACACATTGGAACTTCGTATTTATTCTATTTACAGCTTCTATCATACTGTTATGTCACCACGCTATGTTCAACTTTTACGCACGATTTTTGCCACTATTTAGCAACGTTTATTAAAGCTTTCCTAGTAAAAAAAAATCACATGAACCGTGATATCATGCAAGAAAGGGGAGAGAGAGAGAGAGAGGGAGAGAGAGGGGCGGGCCTAAAGAGAGTTGAGCATGGTAAAAAGAAAAACGACCTACTGTTTTTTTCTTCAGATCCGCCTTTACTATAGCGTTTATTAGCAGCGATATTTACAAAAAAAAAAAAAGCTCCACCACTTGTTACAGAGCCTCTTTGATAACGTTAATTAACGAACCTTATTGATAATCAGCAGAATTTTGTAGCAAAATTAACACGAACGAGTCCAAGCGATTATATCAATAATACGCAACTTATATCTCTGTTCCTCTGTTTATAACACTACGTCTACTACTTCTACAACTATTTCGGCCCACGCAAGGCTCCATTCTGAACTCAGGTAAAATGGAGTCTTGATTGATATTTGATTGATGCCGTAACAGGCAGTGACGATTTAGTATATAAATATGTCTCGTGAGTGGTTGAGTCTGTCTGTTGTTTTAGTTCTTCCAGTGCGCCTTAAATATATATATGTGTGTATATAGTGTGTCGATGGTGCTGCACTTCTATTTTCTTTTTTTTTTTTTTTTTTTTTTTGTGATCCTAGCAATGTTCAGAACCAGAAGTGATTCATATCATCAAAGAAAATACAAGATTTTCATGATTTTCTACTTGTTCCAAGCTCTTATTATCATAGCATCAAAATCAAATTATGTGTATTGTAATACACATGGACTAGGGATAAAAACAAAAGAACATCTTAAACCTATCGATTAAATCTATCGATTGTATCTAGAACTATTTTCTAGTTACTATTTATTGTAACTAGCGCATCTGCATATAGATGGCGAGCGTGAACTCACGTTGTGATTTTCAATAAAAATCGTATTACGAATATTTCGCTTCAAATGATCTAAACTCTAGTTCTGAAAATTGCTGATGCCTTCTCTGTCTATGTGTCTATGTGTCGAACGCTGTTTCATTGCAACGAGAGCAAATGCTGTTTTAGTTTCACGATTTTACTGTTGCATGCCGAATGCGTTTCCTTGTGTGCCTCTAAGCAAGCATATATCGGCTCGTCTATGTTCATGCGGACTGTTTCTCTTTGGCTCACATCTTTTACACGATGATTTGTCTGCGTTGCTGATCATGATCGACGCTTAACGAAAGTCACGTCAACGCATTGCAAACGCAAGATGAAAGAACGATCTTCTCTCGTGTCTATCGCAGTATCTATCAGAGATCACCATGCGTAGAAATCATGTTCACTAGCACTGTATATCACGACTATGATTATCTATAATCTATACTATACTATATCACGAATCGCAGTCGAAAAGCATGGGTATTTGAACAATTCTTTCGCAAAAGTTTTTTACTAGAATAGAAACGATTTCTATAGTTCTGTTTTTCTTATCTTTTTCTTTTTTCTTACTTTTTTTTTTTTTTTTTTTTGAAATCTTTTTCTTCTTTTTATCGACGACTCGTTGAAGTTTGAGATAAGAAACAAAATTCGTAACGTTCGACGAGTTATCGATATTGGTATCTATGTTTTAAGACTGAATTTAAGAGTGAACCAGCGTGCATAAGATGTTTTTCTTTTTTCTATCACGATCGAATTATAGTCGAAGAGTAAAAAAAGAACAAATTGAGAAAGACGAATAAGATGGCTTGTAAAGTTGTTCTACTTTTACTGTCTCTACCTGTGAATGTGCTATTAAGCGATATTTTAGAAACAGACGTAGGGTAACTGTATCATATATGTGTACATATATATATATATAAATATTTATTGATTAATGATTTAGGTGGACGTGCTTCTGAAAAACAATTCAGGATCTTTCTTTTTTTTTTATTATGAATATTTCCTTAATTAAACGATATTGTTGGTCTTAATTAATTAAAGCAACTAAATTGTTTTTCATTGAAGCGAAGAAGAAGGAAGAAACTTACAAGTAACTAAGAAAATGGGAAGATATATCTCAAAGAAGGGAATAAATATTTATTCGTATTCGGAAGAAGAATTTAGCCAACTATTCTTTATGACGAAAGACCCATTTTCTTTATCCGCAGGAAGAATTAGTTTAAAGTCGAACGAAGCGAAGAAATACAAGCAGACAAGTTGAGAATGGTGTAGGGGGCAAAATTAAGAGTAATTTAGTACTGCATGAGATTATTGTTTCGGCCATAGTGAAGCATGCTTTGCGGGAGGATAGAGTCTACATATTTAATGCTATCGACTGTACAGTAAAAATCCAAGGAAGATACCGCATTGAGAAGAGCTCGAGATCAATACCACTTTTGACTTTAAACTAATAAAATGCTATCGTTAGCATACTTTATGACAAATCCACGATGCATATGAGATCATAAATTACGATCAGATCTCTTCGTTAATGATATTTCTACGTTAGTTTCCTCTGGATAAATTGAAATTTCTAATCGTACGAAATAACTTTGAATTTTAGAAGATTCCTAACAAATATTTTCTCGAATAAGATCAGGAAAAATATATTTCGAGTTTTAATCGACGTATCGGTGCATTTTGGATTGGTTAAAGAATGGCGAGTTAAATCGTTTCACGTGTACAAAGAATCTCAAAATGAGAAAGCAACGAAGAAACGATTTGAAATTGTACCTCTGCAATATTTTCTACTAAATTTTACAAATATTTGTACGCGGCTGTAATAACTGCTGTCGACACGAATATCTTCGATATGAGACGCAAAAGGTGTACATCGTACGCTGATCTGGTTTGCCTGATTGTATCAAGTGTCTTCTAGTCTACAGGCATGATCGATCACGCGTGACAAGCCTGCAAACAGAAAGAAAGAAAAATAAGAAAGGTTTTGTCGAAGGCTCGCCATTAAGAGGAGAACAAAAATGTAGTGTTTAGCGATCGACGAGAAAAACCGAGTGCCGTGTAATCAGTACGTCTATCTCCTTTCAGCGAGACCAACCTTCCTGAATTTGAACCTGAATCTCAACTCATTGACACGTCTGCAACAATCCACCTCTGCCAAGTGTAGGTGACACTCGCTGTTGATGGCTCTTTCGAACTGGCATTGCCACGGGAATTCATCGATTTTATTTCAAATTATTCGTGTAAATTCTCGCGGAAATTTCGTATCTTTCGTAAGAATGCGAGGATCTATGGATCCTCACCTCTGAAAGAATCGAAATGGTCCAGGGGTTCAACGCAGCTCGAAAATAAGTTGGCAGATATTTTAAGGAAAGAAATTTCCTCTATTCATTTTTCATGCAATTTAAACCTTTCTCCAATATTTTCTATCAAACGTCTTATCTTTATGCTTCGATAATAGAATAGTAACGTATATATATATATATATATATATATATATATCAGTGATAAGGTAGAATTTCATACTCTTAGCTTTCACATTCAGCAACGAAGCTAACAATAGTATCAGTAGATGGACACTGCTAAGTATTAGAATTTTTCTAGAAGCTAATTTACTGGAGAAAGGATTAAAAATTAATATTCGTTGAATTTAATGAACTTCTGAAAATCGTCGATTTTCTAAATCAATGTGGCGAGTTTGAAAGAGTCCATTCGATCATTCTCGTAGTGATTAGTAGATCGTTTCGTTTCCTTACTCCTTATTTCGATTATTACGTAGCACTACGATAACAGATATCGATAAGAATCACGATTCGTTTTCTTTTTCTTCTTTTCTTCCGTATTTATCATTTTTCTCCGTAGTTATTGTCCTTTATCGGAACTGCAGCCTCGCTGTGCCGCAGTGCATAGTCTCCGTATGTGTTCGATGTTTTATCGCTTTCGATTACCATACGGTACCTTTCTCACCCTCTGTTTTACGTTTCTTCCAGGCTGCCTTATATTCCACGTATTATGTGCTTGGATCTTCCAAATCTTTATAGTATCTTCATTTCGAGCACTTACTTCGATTCTCGAGTACAAAATTTGGCCTCACATGGATCATTCTGACACGTACAGAAATACACACGTTTTATCAGAAGTAGAACGAAGAAATATACTGTTAGGTGCAAGACGAGAAACAGTCGAACATTATCAATACACGAAATTAGCGTATAGGATGAGACACGTGACCGAAAACATTTTGATAATTACGCAAGTACTAATTACAGACTGTGGATTTTTATGGAAATTACGGGAAATTTGTAAATGCAAAAACGTACAGAACGCAATATCAACAAGACAATAGTACAAGGACACTTTGTGAATAAAGAATAAAAGATAAATGATAATTTAATTAGAAAAAGAAATCGTCGAATACGTGGAATATACCCGTTTATCCTTTTCATTCTTTTTTTTCTTTTTTCTTTAGGAACAGCATGGACCACATTCCTTTTGTTCGATATTATTGCAATCACTGATAAATGTGTATCAGAACCGACCTGGCACCTTTTAGTGTGATCATAAACCCGATTAAATGGATGTTTGATATGTTGGAACCCAAAAGAAGGAATAAATCTAAATAAACGAGCAATCACAAATCAATCGATTCTTCCCTTTTACTTTTAATCAATTTTTCTTTATTCACGGTGGCCAGATCGGCCCTGATATTCTTTACAATTTCTCACAGTCTTCGCAAGAGCGATATAATCACATGCGACTTTTATTGACTTGATAATGTTCGTTTTTAGCATCTCCGAATATGGTCGGTGGCAAATTGGGTCTACGAATGACCACTCTGCACGAGGAAACATCGAACACTGGCAACCAGTTGTCGACGCCCGTACACGACGAGGACGAAGAGAAGAGCGACGCTGATTACTCGGAATACGACTCGTACCAGGTAGTACGCGTTTTTAAATTTCGAAAATACATTGGAAATAGTTTATACTTGAATCGTTGTCTTTGTTACGTGATCGATATATTCGTATTCTATTAAAAAAAAAAAACACTTATATATAACAAATTACCATTTCGAGTCTTGAGTTTGAAGTTTCTACAGTTTTAGTTAAGCTTTGAAATTTTTGCTAGATTCGATCATCTTCGTAAAGAAATATCTTATTTATTATTCGTATATCGTATATCTTATCATTTATCTGAATAATTTCTATACAGTTTTAAAATTTGATGAATTTAAACTTAGAGGAACATAAACGTGAGGAGCATAAAAAGTGAAAACGGATCGTCTATGGTCAGACACGCTCTTGCAGTAAACGTAACAAAAATTGTGGTATTTCTATTTTCTTTTGAAAGAACGATACCACGAAGTTTGTATTCATATGTTGGCGAACGATTCTGATAATTAATTTTTTAAAAAGCAATTCTTAGAAAACTTAACCATTAGAATATCACAGACAGTGAAATTGTTAACTTTGTTTAGAGAAGAAACATTGTATCTGTATCTAGAGATCTGAATCCGTGAAAAGAAACGGTACAAAAATACAAATGCGATTAAATACTACTACAGGTATAAAAATGAACAAATCGTCGAGAAATATCAAGTACAATTGTTTCTCCTCTTTGTCTACGATTAGAAAAAAGTTATTAAGTCCCACGATATCATCTTTGTCACAATCAAATCACACGCGATTACGTTCAGGCACCGGCGAAACCAGTAAAACCGCTAACTTCTTCACGCACACTGGATTCTCTTGTCGAACTTCAATCGACGAAGATCAACACGCCAAGCATGAGCAGCAGCGGCTACGGTTCACAAGCGGTGTCTACGACCAATCTCACGTCCGAGGACTCCATCTCCGTTAAATCTATCAGCGTGGACGAGACACCAGACCTGGAATACAGAAATCTGTTGGATTATAAGAAACCAGAGAGAATGGACAGCTCACTGGTGGAGGAAACGCCGGAGGAATATATGGGTGAAGTGACTAACGCGTTGGGCAACTTAAACGTGATGGAGAACACTTGCGGCGAGGGTTAGTTGAATGGCTCTCGAAAGAGCAAATACTTAAAGTATACATTCTTGTTAAGATGAGCGTCGCGTGAAATAGTTACTGAGAGATTGTATCGTAAGGGAAGAATAAGGGAGGAAGAAATAGAATAGTCGAAGTTTAACAGTTTAATGAGAACAGAAGAGTTTAAAGGTTGTTGTTTGCTATTTCAGATTTACTTAAAATCCAGGGATTGATAGATCTTTATGCATTTATGAGAAATTTGAAATCCGTTTTTAGAAAACGTTCAGTATACAGTTTCTCTCCCCATTGATTTAATATTTTTTTTTTTAATTTTATAAACATACAAACATATATGTAAAATGGATCTTTTGTATATCGCAGAACATACTAGAAAGAACTTAGACGAGACAGGTGCCTACATGGACGCAGACATCGACAGTCCGGTTTCTTCGACGAAAAGCGATGGCGATGCAAATACCAATGTGTCGCGTACAAGTTCTACTCATCGTCAGAAGAAGGATATACCAAGTCAGGGTTTGAGCAACAGAAGGAAAAGCGACATGGAGATTAGTCAGGCATCGAATTCTGGAGAAGACAGCCCTCTGGAGGGTAGCTCGGTTGTACACACGAAGCTACCACCAGGAAAGGTAATGTTAATATTTAAGCTATTGAACGAACATATATATCGCGTACATTATTCGTGTCGAATTGACTAATATGTCAAATTAAATCGACTAATCTTATAATGTTAATCTGACGATTACAGGTCGTACGTCGAAGGAAAGCTTCTACTAGCACAGGAAGGCCTACGAGTTCTCAGCACAGGGCTTCATTCCCCATGGTCCGTCCACAAGTTTCAGAGAGCAAAGCAGCAGCACGACTCGAACAATCAATGCAACCTAACATTCCCTATGAGAACGGTGACAACAGCTCCTCTGAACGAATCGATGGTAAATAACTATTGATAGCAACAAAGTAACTAGCGTTTGTTAACGAATCTTTAATAAAATTTCGCCTCTGTTTCTATAAAAATTTAATAGACGACGTGAGCGACAAGAGTTCAGCTTTTGGATCGAGACACGACTTAAGTAGAGTCGAAACTCCGCTCCCGGATTGGGTTATAGTTGGTGAATCGGTGCTGGTTCGCCCATACAGCTATTCTGGTGTCATAGCGTACGTTGGCCCAACAGAGTTTGCATCCGGGACGTGGATAGGAGTTGAACTCGATGCCCCGACAGGTAACGTTCGCTTTTATTATCTTCACGTTTCTATTAAATAAAAAAAAACGTTTTTAATAGATAAAAAAAAGAAAAGTAATTGAGGAAATTAATTTTATTGTTACAGGTAAAAACGATGGTGCTGTGAATGGCCATAGGTACTTCACGTGTCGACCGAAATGCGGTATCTTCGTTAAAGTGGACAAACTAATTCAGGACAAACGTGGCCGAGCACTTAGAAACTATGTCTCTGTCCCTCAACCTGCACCGATGCGTCGAAGCGTCAGCAGAGGTATGAAGAATATTTTATATAAAAAGCTATAACAGAATAACTTAATGTGCAATTATTACAAAATAATCAACTACTTTCTTTTAAATTCGAAGATAAACTCTGCAAACGGGAAGATAAATTTGCACAACGTAGCGAAATTAATACAAACCTGGCAAAAACTTAGAAATATTACGTCTTTCGAGTGCTTTGAAGTATTATAAATTTATGCCAATATATAATCGAATGCTCCAGGTGAGGGTTTACATTCCTTGCACCGAAGTCGAAGCCGAGGGGAGGGCCTTTCAACGACCGGCACGCGATCTTCTCCACGGGGCAAGTAAACGGATCACAACGCCGCTTCACCAGTAACTTCGTTCTACTAATAAGCCACTAAATATCCTAATTGCTACATGCCTATGATATGTGTAGCAGCAGTGTTTCAGTCCCTTAGACATTAGGGCAGTTATGGATTAATTAATACTTATAAATATTACTTGAAATATTAGGTCATTGTAATGTGTATCACACAAAGCATGGGACGTTCTGTCAAAGAAACTTTTTTTCTGGTGTTTTTTTTTTTTCTCGAACAGAACATGCTGTTCTGAAAGCATAGTATCTACAACTACTTCGCATCTTCAGTAGCATAGCGAGAGCGAGAGAGAGAGCGAGTATAGCGCGAAAGGGAGAGAGAGAAAGAGTGAGAGAGAATGAGTATTAAACAAAAAGCGCAAGAAACATCGATACGAAGAAAAGTTTCGTCTTTGCGTATCGAAAGTCAGCGAACGATGTTCAATCGAATATATATATAGTATATATATATATATATATATAATTTGTAAGCATTCCACAAAAAGCTTTTAATTTTAACGACTGGGATGATGAGCCATTTACTTTTTACATAAGACGAAGCATCATTTAGTTCGCGTATTAATTGTACATTTTTTAACACTAATTGAAGAAATAGGGAAAAAACAGAGTCAGTTATTTTGATCGTAATCTTCTACCATTGGTGGTAAATCAAGGCTCGTTTTAAACAATAATATTCCATAATTTCTAAGCACCGATTGCATTTAAAAGAAAAGAAAAAGAAACAGAATAAATATCGACACGAATATTAAATATATTACAATATGTACAATAATCATATGAATTAAAATAAAAAAAAAAGAAATAACAATTTGGCAATTTTATGGAAATTGCCAGTGAATATATATATAAATAGACAGAATATGAAAGACACTCTCCAAAATTGCCGGGCCGGTAATTTGAAACAATGGAGATGTAGCCAACAGAGGAATAAATCACACGGGACGGCCAAAAACTAAAATAAATGTGAAGATGATGATTCTTTTCATGAGACACGAATTTATCGCGTTGCGTAGATTATTTAAAGATTTTATATGTATACAATTGTTTCATATATATTGTATTTTTTTAGCGCAATCTGTTAAGTTCCTTTTTATTGTAACATACAATTATTGTCCTCTGTCCAGCATTACGTTGTTAACGCGAACATGACACGCAATTAATTTATACGGCGCAAAAGTGTATGGAAGAAACTGTGCGTGTTGCATGACGATATAAATTGAAGATGAAAAAAGAAATTCACATTGGCTATCGTCTCTGTCGTAAGTGATTGTCAGTGTTGGTCATCGATCGATTAAAATCTTAACAAATTAGACACAAGTTATTCTTGGGTAACAGCAACTAGTTTGTTGATAAAACAAGCGAAATTTTACAAATTACGAGTTATCTGTTTCTGTGTATTATAAAATCATAAAAAACAATATCGTACACTAATATTATTAATTGCTAAAATATCGTGCAAGAAGATCCACAGAGCAAGGATAATAAAAAAGTCAACGTTTCTTACAAATGTTCATAACAAAAGACGATTGAGAATGCAATATTACATTATAGTGTTCCAAGATTAAATAGCAATTTTAATCGTTAATTGTGATTACACTTAGTTGAATGAAATTTTCATCGTCAATGACAATTAATTGTAATCATTGATTATCAATTACGTAGTAATTATTGCCCGATGCTGGCATTGATTCACAACAATCGATTCGCTGGCTAATGTGAATCGTCTCTGAGTGCAACACGATCACATAGGGTCGCAATACTAGATTCGTAAGTTTTAGATAGTAGAGATCGAATTAAAGAAAATGAAAAAACACACGAGCTTGCTTGATCGTATCTTGAATTAGCGTCACGTCAAACTGCGTTGATTCGACGTTATTTCTTTCTTTCTCTGTTCTTTATCGTGGCGAATTGTCCACGATTCGTTGCACTTGACTCTTCTTGATTCTTGGCTGAATTTTCACCGCGAAACGACTCTAATATACATATATGTATATATATTTGATACATTTCAAACGTGATTTTTGCTCAGTACGACGATGACGATACTGATTTCTCGTTCGACAATGAATTAATTAAAAAAAAAAAAAAGAAGCGAAGAAGAAGAAGAAGAAGGAGATAAGTAAAGCACTGTGAAAAGATATAACGGCGATAGATGGTCAAAGGTGTCGCGTATAAGAGAAAAATCAAACGACGGTATCGCATATTTTTTTTAATTTATCGAATAGATCGTGTGGAGTACAAGAAAGATGCGAAAATAGAAAGAAAGGAGGGGGGAAAAAGGTTAAACGTGTAACGAAGAAATGAACGTCGAATGAAAGAAGCTAATTAATCATCATAAAGATTAAGATATAATCGTAAAGAAACGAAAGAAAAGAAAGAAAAAAGAAAGAAAGAAAATTCGCCCAAATTGTGAACATCAACCAAAAAAAAAAAAAAAAAAAAAAAGAAAAAATAACCATAACAAGAACAACAACTTCTGTCCAATTAGAACAATACTAAACGCTATCAATAATGAACATATATTACTGTATGTAATACTTATTGAATATAAATAATAAACTCTCGCCTGCGACGCGACGTTTCCTTGGTCATACGGCGATTAAAAGACGAGAGACTTGCGGTTGTTGCTTTCGTGTGCACGCGTGTTATCATAAACGAATAGAATAAACGAAGTAAAGATGGTAAAGATAAAAATACGAACGCGTATTTTACACGAAAGGGAAACGCCGCGGGCGAAGGTATCTCTGTCCATTTTTTGGTAATTCAAGAATATTAATGATGAAAGAAAATTAAGACTCACAAATGTCACAGTGATGCTACATGCCTACCTGGCATATAGGATTAATAGAGTCTCCTTTAAGTTTCAGACAACGCGTTACACTTTTCTGTTCTTTTTTTCTTTTTTCTTAGGTTCTTTTTCTCCGCTATCGTTACGATGAGAAATTATATACATACATAGAATTGAAACATAGTAAAATTTAATTTCTAATAATTGTAAAATGTTCGATCGTCTGCTTATAAATATTTTCTAATAATTAACTAATTTTATTGTAATAGCTAAAAATTGTACATATATGATTACTTTCGTTTTCTGTGTTTTCTTTTCTTTTTTATTAATTTTGTCCGTTTATTTCCAATTATATCTCGCAGTGGAGCATCTAGCATCGACGGAGCTTACACAGCCTATTCCATCCCACGATAAGACAATGTCCATTTTTATCGTTATTAATTATCTAATATGATAATCGTTCAACAACTATACTTTGTACCCTAACGGATCCTAGAATAATATTTTCGACCAATCGGTTTTACGAATGTCTCTGGAAGACTTCCGAGTTTAACATTATCCCTTTCATCTGAAAGC
This sequence comes from Bombus vosnesenskii, assembly GCF_011952255.1. Taxonomy (NCBI): domain Eukaryota; kingdom Metazoa; phylum Arthropoda; class Insecta; order Hymenoptera; family Apidae; genus Bombus; species Bombus vosnesenskii. The sequence goes on from NW_022882948.1 coordinate 1,014,437, forward strand.
AAAGCTGCTGCAGCCACAGACAAACACACACAACACACGGTCTAAGTTCCAAACGAAAATCAGTGAGAAAGAAACGAATAAAATGATGAAAGAAAGAGACGAAGACGCGAACAAGTGAAATAAATAAACAACGTTGAAACAAAGGGTCGCACGGGTCCATTTTTTTCAGAGTATTAAAGAAAAGAAAAAAAAAAAGTAACAAGACGTAAAATAAAACGCCCTGTAATCTAATCGATTCTCCTAACTATAAAAAGGCTGTGAGACTAATCTTTTGCTGTTTTACGCTGCTCCCTCGTTTTTCTACCCTCGCACTGCTGCCGATTGCATACGCGCGACATGTGCACGGTACCATTTTACGCGTCCATCAGGCTAGCCATTTTGGCTGGACTTCTCAGAAAGCTGGCATAAGCTCCAACTAAAGAAAACAAATCTTCTTCGTTATTTGTGGAAAGTTTCGCGAGACAATGGTGAACGTGTTATGCCGAAGAATTTTAAAAGCGTAAACCATTTTTGGGAGGTGTGAGTCGAGGAGGTATTTGAGTACTTTTAATTAATAAGTTAAATCTGTACTCTAAATTATACGTCTGTTTCATACTTCAAATTGTGAAATAGACTTGAGAATATTTTTATTTATGAATAATATGATCATGAAGACTATGTTGATAAAAATTGAAGGTAATTTGAAGTATGTGACGAAATTGGAATGTTTAACTTGCAGTAACTTGCTTACATATTTCTATATCTTTTACATTCTCTTTTATTTGTTTATCATCGTAATATGGTATTTTATTATCGCGTCATTAATTTGAAGATGTTCGTGTTACGATATAATCATCAGAGCATTGTTATACTTGTTGATAAACGATAATCAATCTGTGATTGATGAGTATTAACGAGTAATAAGTTAGAGAAAAAATTAATGTTTACAAATTCTAATAATAATCTGATTAACTCAACTCTGGTGCTTTGTTTTGTTAAATACTTTGATTACAAGTACTCCAATACACGATTGATGATTGGCTTAAAGTAAAATTATTCGCGTTTCCAAATTTCAGAGAACTGACGAACATCTGTCAACTAAATAGTCGAAATGCTAAAGGATAGCAGTAAAAAAGAAATTGGAAACTTTTGACTTCTTTTCTCCCAAGAAAGTTAGCAAGAATTTAACAGCACGTCTACCAGAAACTTATTTAAAATATCTTTACGGTGTATTAAATATTGTGTAGTAACGTACAAAGTATTTATCAACTATATTGCTTTCATTGGGAGAACATAAAACATGCCTTTTTTTCATCAGGCAACAGTTTATCAATTAAAATTCATTTAATTCTTAATGGTCCATGTGCTAAATTATCGAAATCAAGGATGAAAAATAAGTAAAATAAATAATTTGATACAGCGAAGGAACATACGAAATTTGTATTCATGGGTGATAACCACCAAAATAGCGTTTCTAAAATTGAAAAAGAGATATGCCGAAATATTACAATAAAAGATTGCCACTCTATTATACATTAATATAATCCAAGTAAAAAGTATTTTATATTTAATCGATAAAAATATAATAAAACAATGCAAGATGATCTCTAAACTAATATAAGGAAATCAATTATACTGCTACATAATATTTAATTGCACTTAATCGCCCAGAAACTTTCCTACAGAATCCTAATTGCTATACCCGCGGAGCCTGCATTTTCCAGTGTCGTCAATTAAACGCGAAGTGCGAGCATGTTAATATTGAATTCGGAACTCTTCTAAAAACGCTTGACGGTGAGAGACTGTTCGAACGATCATCGCTAAATACATTAAACGAAACAAAAGAAAAAAAAAAATAATAAGAACTCACATATGTACATGTATAATGTAAGCGAGTCGAGATTGGTGTTATATTTTAATATAATGTGTAAAAAAAAAAAAGAGCAAATAACAAAAGACAAAGGAGGTATGTGCGCAAATGAAAAAAAGATGCCATCAGACACACACACACCGGTATTTAGACGTTTATCGACACAGTATTGTAAGAAAATTGTAGCTACGATGTGCACCAGCTTCACGATAACTCCAGACACCCTCCACCTCCATATTTCCTCACCATCATCCCTTTGATTGTTGTTATTGTATTAGCGATACCGAGACCGACACTCTGTACATTGCAAATCGAATCAATCTGTACGTCGAACATGGTGCGACCAAATAGAATTGTCGACCGTACAATTTTCGTTCATTGTACCTTCTCGAATCCTCGATCTTCGGAAACACGTGTGTATTCTGTTCTAATTTACTTCATAGGGAACAATTGTACGGTAAATTGTCTCCTATCGAGTAAATTATTGTCTCAATTACTATTGAAAATTATTGTTTCAATGAGACGTTTGAATCGACGACTTTATACAAATTTAATACTAGTATACTTGGATATCTCTGTTGATCGCGTTGATGTATTTGAATACCGGTACTTAACGCAATGAATTAGGCGCATTGGTGATATATGATATTACTGCCTCTGAAATATTAAACAATTGATGTTTAAAATTACTCAAATATTTGGTATTCAACATTTTGTGGTACCCGAATATTGGTATTTAATAATCCAAGCACTCGAATACCGGTAATATCAGTAACTTTTGGTATTTCAGTAATATCATTATCCTGTATTCTAGTGGGGTCGAATACCGATACTTGGTATTTTTAAATACATGAATATCAGTATTCGGTATTTTTGGGTGTTCGAGTACAAGTATTTCGAATATCAGAAATCTGAAGTAATTTAATATTGGTACTCTGTATTCTGAGGTATACTAGAATATGAAGGTTAAATATTCTTGAATACTTGAATATCAGTATACTGAGTCATTCGAATATTAAATACTAGTTACATCACTGAGATGTATAATCGGAAATTATAAACATTTCAGTTACAAAGAACAAATTTAATTACATAATTACAAAGTAACTTTTGTTTGAATAAATCATAGCATAATTAGTATTGTCCCATTCAAATTGATCGCCAGCGATCAAAATATTCACACGAAAAGAAAAGAACATGGAATACATGTACGTTTATTCCGATTGATCGAGGATTCACCCTGTAATAACGTAGAACTCCTCTTCGGACGAGTAGGACGAGAAAAGTTAATAAGAAAAAAAAAAACGATTGATACTAGATTGTAAGGATTTTGGGAATTCTCTGTAGATCCGTAGATCGCTGTATCACTCGCTCCGGTACTAGATAACCGGAAATAGGAAAGCCTATTTTTGCATTGCGTGATTAAAGGCAGAAAACGCGTTTAGAGTCAGTTCCCATTCAACTGATATCTATTCGGACGATGTCTTATGTAAGGCTATGGGACGATGCAAGGACGATTCGCGGGATGTTCTGCCATTTTGCCATTACCATGTTCGCGTGATCGAATTATCTGAATGTTTTCACTTTAATCGCAGTGATCCGCTGTATCATTCTTTTTTCTACTCTTCCACGATTCATTTATCCTTAGATTCATGAGCCGAGAACAAAATGGGAACGTTTCTGTCAATATTCTATGTACAGTTGTAGAAATTTATCTCTGTGTAATATAAATGGATTGATAAAATACATGGATTGAATCAAAATATGCAGATGAATATAAATAATAGTCTGTGTGTGAATAAACTTACCGCTGTCTATAGAGTTTCATTGTACATCCTTTAAATTAATCTTGCATTCGATATTTTCGTAAAAAGCAGGCGTAACATCAATACGAATGCATGTTTGCTTATATAAGGTTAGTAGATTGATATAAAGTTGGTTGATAGGTTGTGTTTTAACAAATGTGTTCAGCAATTAAAAGCAATTCATTTCACCAGTTTTATACTTGGAGGTTAAAAGATATTTAAATGAGAAGGATGTACTGCACATTATGAACAAAGAAAAATCAAAAATTAAAAGGAATGAAAAGATGAAAAATCAAAGGAATAAGGTACCTTGAATATGTGTTAAATGCTATTCTAATAAACATATTAATATTAATTCACACAATACAGTTTCCTGAAAGTGTAGAAAAAAGTACTCAATCAAATACGATCAATACAAAATAACCAGCTCTATAATAAATTCTTCAGAAATTTAAATAATAATTATTACCTGATAATGGTAGAAATCAGATGCAAAATAGCAAAGAACATCAAGCAATCGAACTTAGATCGCCTTGATATTGTAACGATATGTTGCTTCGACTACGTTTGCGAGAACACACTAATATACGATCAGTAACTAAAACTTAACACGAACTTACAAAAACTTTCCAAATCAATTTTCATGAAAAAATAAAGAACTTTAAAAGAAAACGACGCGACGCGATAGTCCATTGCGATTAAGCGGAACAGTCGATAAAGATCGACTCGAATAACGATTATCGAAGTACAGCATCGATCGATCAAGCGTCAAAATTCTAACCTCAATCAGTCATAATAGAAGAATTACCAATGAAGAGGACCAGTTATGGAAAAATATGCGAATAATGTGATCGACTTTCAAGGAATTGATGTAAGTGCTTGCGAATGCGGTCGAAGTAAAGATCGAAGCCGGGAGTGTAAAATAAAAAGTAAGATAAATCAGAGGCGCTTAGGCGACTTTTATTTCGTGTTACGCATACATATAGTAAACAATTAACACGTCGTCATGACGAAAGATTCAAATTCCATTACTTAGATTATAGTTAGCGATCGAATTAGCATCGTACCTTTTTCGCGCGCACTGGTGCTACAGTGGCCGTTGTACGAAGAACGCTTTCAGAAAGCATCGTGTGATCATTTCTCACACTTGCTCACCCGTGGACATGAACACAACACAACATGACCGAGCACGATTAAAAGAGCCGAGAAAAAGGAAACAAGATCGCGTTACATCGACGAACGTGCTTGTATGGAAGTTAAGTTTAGTCGTGGCTCGATGCAAACTCGCGTTATTGCCATCAATATTGCAGTCTCCTTAGCATTAATCTGACTTAAACCTTACACAAGATATATCAACTAAATTCTCGCCTCATATTTTCAGCACCTATCTTCACGTGTTAGCCTACACGCTTAACCATGAATGGACCCATTTTTATTACTATAGCCTTTATTACGAAGCGAAGGTTTCCTTTCGATTTCGCGACAATCTCGAGCAGCACCTCTTAACCTTTATTACTCACACAGCAATCACATACGTATTACACACGCACACACACATCCGATCGCAGGCGTACGCACTAGTGGCACGACGTGCTTAGCGGTGAAGACAGATAAGTAAGAAAAACAAAAAAATATATGATACATTAACGAAAAAAAAAATAAATAAAAGTATAGGTAGGAGATATATTCCATGTAATTTCTTCGAAAAAAAGGAAAAAAAGCTAATCATTCTTTGTTTGATTCAGTAGCGGACTCGTAGCGGAATCGCGCGGTATCCCTCATTTATTGCCAGAGACAGAGTATCGTATACTACTTTTTTCGATCTCGTAGGGCCATGTGAAGGCTGAAGCGAATAAATAAGTTTAATGGAGTCACACCGGAACTGTGTCGTAAACCGAGAGATGACTTATTGTGTAATAGTATTATTTTATAAGCAGTCAATAATATTAATAATTATCGGAAGTAAGCTACAAAATACCGTATCACCCCAAGGAAATAACAAAATAAAAAATTTCATGTATTCTTTTCGTAAACTCGTCTCGTCTCGAGAGTACCTATACCTCTATTGTTAAATATTATACATACTGCGATACTTGCATAGAAGCTAATACGAGTATGAACTTAAACAATAAGGTGTGTACATTTTAATTTTTATGAATATAATAAAAGTATAATTTAATGTTCTGCCTGTGTGTACTGTTGTTGGATATATATACATATTTCTCTTTTATCTCACTCCGTTTTTCTATATTTTTATATTATATAATCATGTATTCTAATTAAACTAAGCTAGTCGTACAAAACTTTAATTAATTAATTGCAAAAGAATCGATTATAGAATTTTTCACCCCCCTTTAGGTAAATACTTCATTATTACGCACCATATGTTTGGTATTCAATCATTGTTTCCTTCAAGGCTCGCCATTTAATACAAGAATTGAACAATCGACTATAAATTACAGATCTTTTGAGGGTGAAGTATCAAAATATAATAAGCATAAAAAATACGTATTCTGGAAAACATACGTACAAATTTGTCAATGAAGAGCAAATATCCCTTTAGACCTCTTCGAACAATACAACGTTTATCCAAACAAATTTTTACTAAAGTCATTGTCAACAAAATTATCGAAGAAGTTCTACTTCCTATTTCGTCTATCAACAATTTCGACTAATTCGCACCCCAAAAAAGGTGGCCCAGCAATCAGACGCTCCTCCCGAGGTCCAACAAAAATTCAGTTAGTTGATTATACGCTGCTTAGCATAAATATTAACGCAGACAGCGTCACGACGAGCGTTCCGCACTTCCGGCGATCATGGATCGCTCGATGACAAATGAAAGTGCATCCTTTGTCGACTCCGTGCTCCGAAGGAAAAAAGAAAGAAAGAAAATCGAAGAAGATTCACATAGGTGGGCTTGCCGGTGGCTCTGACCTGCGGTGTACACTACCATTCATAAGTATTTTAAATTCTGACATTTCTGAATTGTTGCAAGCATTTATATAAGAAAATTAGAAGAGGAGAGATTAGAATTTTATTTCATATAGAACTCTTTTTCTCAAATAAAACTATTAATCTAAATTTGGCCTCTGATAGCAGCATGTTATCATCAATTAGTGGACATTGATGATAACAAGTAGTCAATATTAAATAAAAAAGAACATAATATTCTTTAAATGTTCCAGAACGCAAATAAAAGAGCAATCACGAAGACGGATGAAAATTGATCCTACTATGAGTTAAGTGACTTCAAGTGTGTCTGTTCAATGTTAAGGGTCTTGAAGCAATTGAAATATGTTTTTCCAACCGCATTCTAAAAGTTTGTATGGACTTCGTGAAGTATCAGCCATTCATCACAGACAAACATGGAACTACCCTTGCAGATACAACACACCCTTCTTTAGTTAAGATTTTTACAGAGTATATTTCATTCCAGTTCTGATACGAGGTGAAGAATTAACGACAGAGAAACGTTGTTTGATCGTAAATTTCGAAAATATAACAAACATATCAACCTTTCTGATCGAATTGCACCAGGTGTCCAAATACTTATGGACGGTAGTGTATACGCTCACGTGTTCGCATATGTGCTCGCGTGTACGAGCAATCCTCGCATATGGGCGTGAGGCACGCTCGCCCAATTTAAATATAATAGGATGACTCCTGTGGGAATGTCGGTGACACCAAGCCACAGGATTCCAAGGTCCTTTTTGTTCCGGTGCAAGAAGAACCGTGCGTCTTACACGAGAAAACCGAGACGCGACAAAGATCTCTCGTCGGACAGAGTGCAAACAGCCAGTGCACTCGAGCAACTTTTTTTCATCGTCGATAGAGCGACACGATGAGATGTCTGCAATTAATATGCCACTTGTACAGTTGCCTCTTAGCCGTTGTTTGCTCGATGGTAAAGCGCAAAATTCCCGTACAATCATCGTCGTCGAGCTTTACCTTGGTCGGCGTAAATAGTTGTCGACATGCTGTTGCTCATGAAAGTATTTGAATACTCATAGAAACTTTTTGTAAATATATATTGCACCAATTAACCGATAACGAGATGCGACTCTCATGATTATATTGATAAAACTGCGCTACAGTACAAGATAAGGAACGTGGCCTATCGTGTTTCTCATCTGCGCAATCTTCAATTGCAAAATATTTCGTATAATTCATATAATACGATCGTACAAATTTTCTATGACAAATGTCAAGTGAATCACTGTAAATACATGAGTTTTGTTAGTCACTGTAAATATAGGCTAGTAGGATCTAGAGCACGTGCACGCTGATTGAGTTTATGGCAGAGACGCGTATGAGCAGCGACAGGAGCGCTGTTTCGCGGAAAACATCTTGCTTAATTGCCAGGGATATTAATTGCCAGTGTTCCATAATCAGACTTAATTACCGGTTGCGCGTTTTTTGTCTCCTTTGTCTCGTTGAAAATACACGGCAGACGTGTTGAAACGTTCGTTCGCTTGCTTAGACGATAGAGGTGTTTGGCTGGAGAAAGGAAAATGGATGGAAAAGTTTAATAATTGAACTGGAGATCGATGGTTATTCCAATGTATAAAGAGAGTATCGTTAGAGCGAGGGAAATTGTTTATGGGGAAGTAGGATGATTGTAGAACAAAGATATAGAATATGCGACTGTTTATGTTGTTAATAGAGAAGATAACGAGAAATTGTTTTATAAAATTAATAGATGGAAGATTGAAATGCATTAAGAAAGTAAAGCTTATGAACATGTAAATGCACGTATGTATAGAGACCTCTGATTTTCATAATTAAGTTAAAGTTATACTGGGAGTAATCTACAAGTCACTAAAATGAAAAACGAGAAAGACGCAAAAGTAGCATAATTCAACATTTTTAATGTTCCAATGACAATGAAGTAAAGGTAATGTATTTTTGTCCAAGTAATACTATTACGTTCATTGTCATAAGAGCATTTTATATCGTTTCCTTTCTGACAATGAGGAAATATTTTAAATATCCTGTCCTCTAAGAAGCTTATAATTTTTGAATTATATCTCCACGTATATAAATTTAATTCCAAATTAACGTTAGCATGGTCAGAGCCTGAATAAGCTTAAGGACGCGTAGCCATTACAAAAACAAGAGTACCTTTTGATAGACGTAAGCGGCAGACATTGAACAGTTAGGCGATATAAAAGGGACTTGTATCATGGAAGCTGCGTAATATCGCGTGCCAATTTATAACGAACTTATCGTTCATCTGTAAAAACCAATATTTTCTGATATACTAGTTATTACGTATAAGTATTCATACTAATACTTACCAAACTACGAAGTTTTATGCGAATCTATATTTTTATAAAAACACTCTCTAACACTGTAATTAACAAACCTATGAGAATGACAGATTTCAGATTTCATAGACATCTTTTTACATCTACTTCGAGGGCGCCAAACAACCAGAAAGACCTGTAAGAGGCCAACATAAAAAGTACCCTACGAACAAACAACTGATCAGCTCAGGCACCCTACAAAATTTATCCAACCACTTTCGCTAGTTGAAGGCCGTATTTCCGACGGCTCACCGTGAGAAAGACCATCAAACACCACCATGCTCCGAATTACCTCTAAACTCCGCTCCCCGCCATGAATCTCAACTTCGCACAGACCCAAACAACGAATTCGAAACGAAAGACACAAGCGAAAATAAAAGCTCGAGAAATTCGTCTCGAATCCTTTCTGCAGGAGCAACTTTTTTGCCCAACGACGAGGAAGGTGAACGATCGCGGCTCAAGAGTTTCGTTATCGGGCTGACCAGGCTGGGGATCATCGATTTTTCGCCGGAATTCCAAGAAGCGCCCTAAGCATTGACATTCAGCAACCGAGGGGAACGTAGCGCTCGGATGTAACGCACGCCTTCTCTTTGCTTTCACGTCATGGCCGTGTTCACGGTGTAAGAGCGAGTTCGAGTCACTCTTCTCTCCTTTGCCTTTTATTTCTTCTTTCTCTCTCACTCTCTCTCTTCCTCTCTCGACAAGAGCGTGGCCACGAACGAACCGTGTGTATATTGTATCCAGCGTGTCTCTGCGTGGCACGTTTCGAACGCGACACACCGGGATCAGTGAACTTGCCCATGGCCAGCAGGGCAATCATCGTCCTCCGCTTCTTCCCTTCGCCAATGATACACCGACTACTCTATCGTTCATAATTGGACTACGGATTTTGTATGCATTTATGGGAAATTTAGCGAGGTGCTTGTAATATTCAGTTAGCGAGATAGATCTTTCGTGTAGATTCCTTCGCCTAGTTTCGTTAACGATAGTATGAAATTCCGTTAAGAATCCGTAGTATTACTCGTAGCTGGGCACTGATAGATTTTTTGTAGTACAGCCCCCATCCTGATCATTGAATTTGTATCGCTCAAAATGTTCTACGTTTTTTAATTTTTATTTTTGCAAGAGAAATATATCTTTGCGTAGATTCTTTCCCTTAATTACGTTAACAAGAATATGAAATTGCGTAAGAATCTATAACTACTACTCATAAATATCTGGACACTGGTAGATCTTCGTTAATACAGCTGATCATTGAATTACCACCACTCAAAACATCAACATTTTTTTTATTTTCGAGGCGTGAGCAAATCCAAATAGCAAAATTTATTAATTGCACACCGAGGCCCTTTTCATTCGTTATAACTCACATCCATAATATATGTACATACTTAGGAAAGTGAGATCCTGTAAGCTGTATTTTACGAAAGATACAGAAATGAAGTATAAATATTCGTATTTTTCAAAAATCCATACAGGATTTTACGAGGAAAGTCTGCGGTCTGTTTCACTATCTTTGTTCCTCACTGTATATGGCTAGCCATTGTACGAACACGTGAAACAACCATTACCGATACCCTAACATCGTTCGTGTAGTGGTGTCGGTTGGGACCGGTCGTAAAACAAAATGCAAAGGGAAGAAGTTTGCTCCTTGCCACCATACCGATTAAGCGACGTGTCCGCAGGATGCATAAATCAACGACGATGAGACTTCGATTGATGGTAAAACGATGGTTCGAAATGGTTACTTAATCGGTTGGTGGTTGTTTGGCTGCATTGAGAGAGCTTGTTGAATGAGTTGCGGATTATTTTGATAGCGCTTGTAAAAATCGAATGGCAATTGTGTTAGAATGGGGATACGTGTACTGAAAGTTATACAGACTGTTTGTGAATGATAGCGAAATCTATTATTTGAGACGCGATGGTATTTGTTGATCACGTTAGCGAATATGTCAGCCTGTTTTGCCAATATTAATTCTCAAGTTGTGTTCAACGAGTTGTGCTCGTTACCTGTTAAAACTACACCGCGAGAATTTTTCTTAATCTCAGCACCTTCTTATCAATATGCTCGTATCAGTATCTAATCTATCCATCTATCTTGGATAATTTTCAACTTGGACGGGAAGAATTTCCTTTCGCGTCATAGATCGTAATTTCTAGAAATAGTTGGCTTAAGAGTAGAAACACCTGCGATCATTCGCAAGAGCAAACCTTTTAATCTTCTCGTGATACGTGTGTGGTCAAAGGACAGCACATTGTTAGGGAACGTTGATTTCCGTTTGTAATCGCCGGGTGAATAAGTACGTGAGTTGTCAAATTATGACATATGCGAACACCCCCGAGAGTTTTCCATCGCCGTGATAGAAATGTTGTTGATACCTTATAATCAATTCACAAAATATGTATACTACAAAGATGAAATTTTGTTTATTTATTTTGTACTTTACAATTTGTCCAGCTGGACATTTGGTAAATTTTTCCAATTTAATTGCTAAATAACACGTGGATACTATCTTCGAGTTTGACTATCTTATTTCTTTAGTGAGGTCAGTGGGGTGTTTTCTTTTTGGTCTTCTTTCTATGAGAGTTTCCCTTGTATTTTTCGATGAAATTTATAAGACTAGAAACGAAAAAATGCTTGTATATCGAGTAAACGTACGTGCCAATCTATATCTAGCCATCGTATATCGTGTACCTTGCATCGAAGATCTCGCTGTTTGATGAAAGTTTACACGAAGAAATCTCCGGTATGAACTGAACGATCGAACACCATCGACTCCAGAAACCCTTCAATCTTTTGTCCTACATCCTGCCAAAAGGACTCTACACGGTGATACAGACCGTAAACCGTGCACCCGCGTCATATCCACACGGAGACTATTACAAAACAGGAATTATCAATTCTGTCGACTACGAGTCAGAAGCCGCGTGGTTCCTCGAATTTTCGTTGCGTTTCTACGTAACGACTGCGGGCCAGATGAAAGAAAAATGGCCATGAGCGTGCCGCATTCCGATATATCGCGCACCATCTCTCGTCGAGGCGTGCCACGTCCGAATGCATTTATGCGGGAATGCGTGTTCTCCAGTCGTTTTATTTTTCTCAATGCGCACACCTATTCCTCGGCCACGCGCGTGTAAAACATGAATCTTCTCGCGGTTGTTTCCCTCGGCGATCGTTACTCCGTTCAACAACGCGTTAAATACAAATCTCACAAGCGATCCGCGAGCTCGACACACGATTCGAACGTGCTTGAAAAGGGACAGGATTATGCGAACGACCCCTCTCGTTTGTGTTTCAACGAACGTAGCGCGTTCACATGATCGACACACGTGTACCATGTGGTAGGTTGCTTAACCCAGGTTCGGTGGCGAGATCACTTTTGTTCGACAGTGGGTTAAATTGTCCTTTGTTACGACGTTTCATATTTCCCGATCGTAAGAATAGCATAAATAAGGAGTAAAAATTGATTTACGCTGAGGCTCGGTTTACAGGTTTAGACATAGGAGTTTGCATAAAACGAGAACTATGGAGGAAATGTGTTCCAGGAAAATTAAAACAGAGGAATTTTCGTTCGATTCGGAAATAGCTTTTGCGTGGGGTTGTATGTTCAGTATCGTTGCAACGTTGAACAAATCTACAGCCACGAGCAGCTTCTATGTACGTAGGTGTTCGATCGTTACAGCGTCTCCATAGATGAATGTCACGAGAAATTTTAACGCGTTATTAATCTATATACCGACAGGTAGATGAATTACGCAAACGCTCAAACTATACGCTTGCACGTCTCTACAAACTAATTAATCGTATGAAATTGTAGAAATTTTCGTAGAAAGCGGATGGATAGATAAATCGATAGTAAATATGAAGGATATAGCTAAAGCTGCAGTAACAATAAAATGTCAGAAACATACAGAAGAATCTTCTTTCTGGTTAAATATTTCGTTTCGCTTTAGCACGAAATCTTGCCCAAGGAACGATCCTATTATATCGTTAGATCCAACCTTTTAATGGAACGGCGTAGCTTTGATATTTCGATCACGGTAAAGACAATAAGATAGGAAACGTTGGCCGACTCATCTCGAACGCGAAAGCTAAGAGAGCCTCCGCGTAACCTAGCGTTTGTATATAAAAAATTAGATATGCCATAGACGATTTCTGAATGGAACGTTGAATTATTCAGACGATTTCCCGGCCAGCAAGGTCGATCGTGTTATTGGAATCCCTTCGTGTGCTTTTCGAAATGCCGCCAGCACACTCGCAAACCTTCGTTCTCGACCGATCATCAGCTCCTCATATTAGTGTACCTCGTCGATCGTTCGATCGTTTGCCAATCGCATGCAGAATAAAGTGACAAAGTCGTTGCATATATCTTTCATTATGCAGAGCACTCCAGCGACGTTCGTTATTTTTAAGGATGCGAGGAAACGCTTGAGAAATGCATCGTTTGGTCCATCGAATGGACCAATCGAGATTATGTTTCGATATTCGGTGGCTTACGAACGAGATTGTACGATATTGAGACGATGGAAAGTAGAATTTTAGAAAGTCGCCAACCGTGACTTCCTATTCGTCCTACTGCGAAGAATTTGAAATTCGACTTGTTTAATTGCGTGTGATCGTGATCGTTGCGTCAGTAAATAAGAAGCGAACCGTAAAATTAGAAATTCTGAATGGAGAAAGACATGGCCGGTGAGAAATTGCGTCAACATCGATCTGAGAAAGCGTGATCTCGTTGCAATTGCTTTACACCTGATCGCCTTGTAAACGTCGATCTACACGAACAGGGAATACCAAATAAATGTGCGATAAAGTTGCATTTATTCAACTTGGCGGAATTTTAATAAATCGCTGTAGTAACTTCTCCCGTTATATTGAATAACAATCGATGATTTAATCGTTACATCGACGATTCCTTCCTTTTATCCATCAATGGCATTTAGCTTCGAATTCGATCATCTGCTTTGCAAATTACAGAAACGTATTTACTTCGTATGTTGGAATAAAAATTTCATTGGTGATTTGAAAAGTGAAGTTAATTTTGCACAATATCGCGAGTACCGATCTATTTTCCTCCAACGATTATGTTCTTCGCCTTCTATAACTCTATTCTACCGTCCTACGAGCTTTTGTATTAAAAATGAAACTTCAATCGACCATATCATAGAAATAATTAACAACACGCGAGTTACTTGTAAAGCTAAATTAACCCAACTGATCTGAACGTTGTATTTCGTTCCATTCCCTGTCCTTTTAACACGGAATACACTTTCTTCACGGAATATACATTTTCTTCATATCGAAACTTGACTTTACGCAAATATATTAACGTGTACGATAACTAGAAACAAATTTCTACGCTTCATTTCCCGTTCGAGTAATTGAAAAAAGACGAGACATGAAAGAAACAGCGAAAGGATCGCATCAAGATCGTTCTACTCTTCCGCAAGCTACGATGCAATTACCAACAGAAATTTTCCAGACACAACTGGTTTCATTATCACGAATACATCTATCGACCTTGGAGAATCGAAGCACGTAGTACACGGAGGCCTCAGAGTTCTGAGATCTCCGAAATTTCGAATCTAATTGCCAGATCGATTCGCCTTCAGGGTGAGGTGGTCGTTAATTCATCTGGACGACGTGCACGTTGAATTCCGAGTAGATACGACTACATTGAGAGCGTCTGCATGATCGAGGCGAGTCGAACGACTTCCTCCAGTCGTATCTTCTACTCTTGGTGTTCCAGCCACTTCCGTCATCCCGTTCGCCGTATAAATTCACGAAGCCAGCGGAGTACAGGCACGTGCCTGCACGATCGTCTTTATCGAACGGTCGTCCATGCCTCGAAACCGTGTTTCCACCTGTCTTTTTCCCACTCACACCCGATATTTGTTTTCCATTAGCAAATTGGTAGTTGAGTTCACGCATGTCGTGCGCGTGTTGTCGCCGATTGATCCAGTCGCGCGATGTTAAATTCGTTTGATCGAAGGAGTTTTGCTTCCAAGGTAGGTATCGAGGTTACGTTTAACGTAGTTTTCGAGAGAATTGCTTTACAAATTGGATCGTTCGTTTTTCTTCAACTTTCCACCAATCGATAATTACTTTCTTTTCTTGTCATCCTGATCGAGGAAGAAGAAAGGTACGATAGGTTTGTTTTTTATTGAAAGTTTAACGTTAACGTTACTTGGTTATTCGAAGCGGGTATTTTAATGCGACAGATGTTATAATTCTATGTGATAATTGCTGTCGTAGTTTTAATTATAAAGATAGTTCGTGTAATACGAATTCGATGAACAGAGTATTGGATTTAAAAATTTTCCCCTGTCCTCTTCAAGTGGATGGAATGTTCTAAGAGTTGAAATCACTTAATTGTTTCATCAGGGAAAAAAACCTGATCATTAGATCGGTTCAGATAGTACAACGACAAATGAATTGATGTAGATAATCGTAAATCATGCGTTTATGTGTGAAATTTCTTAGAAAACGACCAGTTAAGGTTCCAGCGAGTGACTCGTACTAGAAGCAAGATAATCGTATCGTTAGGGATAACACTTGGCTTTTGGAAAAAATACCGGCTACTATAGGCTTAACGAAACATTACAAGTGGTTATACTTCGTTGCGATATTTTGAAAAAATTGTATCCTGGAAAGATTTCATCAATTTGCAGACAATCTTCTCCCACTTTACGTCCACTTTTCCTATTACGTCTTCAATCATTCATTCACCCTTGTTCTTTCATCTCATTTCTCTATTTATCCATTTCTCCGCTTATTTATACATCAATTTCTCCCTTGTCCCCTGTCCATTTTTCTCATTTCCTATTCCTTTTAGAAACGAGTTGAGAGATACAGTTGGAAGAATCAATGCGTGGTATCGTCCGAGTACATACAAAATTGTCCATAATAATTTTGCACTCGTTATCTTTTTCAAACTGTTACAAGGAAGCTGTGAATTTTGCAATTGCCACGGAGAAAATATGAGGATTATTCGGAGAGATGTCGAGTTTTTTCTTTTGCGCAATACGTGTGGTTTTAAAAGAATTATTTATGGCAATTAACGTGTCTGAGAAGTCGATTTGAAACGGTTAAATGCGTGAATCACCGACAATTCGCTATATTTACCGGAAGAAAAATTTCCTGAAACAAAGAGACGACAAGCGGGATCACACTTTGATGAATTTGACGTCTACACCGATACTTCTCTACTAATGACGATAATTCGTTACCTTACGATTACAGAAACAAATACGACAATGTTCATACTGTGTGTAATTTTCTCACATTCACGCATAGGCATAAAACTACTTCGCTATATCACGTTCCCGAAGAACACGTCTCTATGCATTTAAAATGCGCAGCATTTGCATAATGCAGAAAAACGTACAAAAATATCCAAGATAAAACAGTCGTCACTGTATTTAAAGAACGAAATAAATCTCTGTCAGAGTTCCTCCATTTTCTTTGCTAATGGAAAGCCATGGAACCGATGCTGTAAGATAGCAATTCAGAATTATCAGAAGCCTCCGTATCTCCGTACGGATGCCGATTCGTGTTTAACCAGTGATCGGTAAGGATCGATGCAACGTGATTTCGGTCTGAGTCAGTGATCGATCATATCGTCGCAGCAGAATCGATCGTTCATCCCTTTGCCATTTTAGATTCTTCGGCGATCGACCCATCCAGATTCGACGAGTTCTCTGGATGTATCGTCGATTCAGCAAAAATAAAATCTTCCACGATGGAAAAGGAAAGAAATGGATACAGGAAAGAGCTTAAAAAAAGGAAAAATAGAGAAAAGAAAAGGACGGAAAGAAAAAGACGAGGAAGAGGAAAGAGAAGGAACGAAACTTATTGGCGTTGTGAGTCACTGGGTTGTAGTCGTGGAAGACGATGCTAAAAGCTGACGCATTTTCGCCGATGCTATTCGACGATGCAACGCGACAAGTTGCATTCTTATCGTAGAAATTCGCCATTGTAGGCCGGCGTAGATCTCGTCAACTGGATATGTTGGCCTTTGCGGATCATCCATCGCGATGCATTTCAATCGAAATGGTAATACGATGCATCCTGCAAACCTTGCGCATAATTACGCGGTCGATCCTTGCATAGGAATCATTTATTGTTGGTCTGGACGAAATGTCACGATCAGGAAGGACGGAGATGACGATGATAATGAAGAGACGTTTAAATGAAGAAAGGCAAAGAAGAATAGAAAGTGGAAGAGATGAGGAATTTTCATAAATTTTGATTGCAGAGGAGGATGAAGCTGATGCAGCTCTTTTTGTCAGAGGTTACCATCGAAGGTTTTATGGTTCTGAGGAACACAGGGGAAAACATAAGTCATATTTTCTATTACTAAGCGATCTTCATCCTCGATCGTGGTTGTGGGTCCTAGTGACACCAACTATCTTGAAAAGAAATATCTTTAAGATTATTTTATTCCTGTGCATTTATCGCGCAGGGACCGATTGAAATTATTACATTTCTTTATACCTAAATCTACGTATATAATTGAAATGAATGATTTTTGTATCTGTGTGTACGAATAAATTGATTTTTTCATATAATCACATCGTCATTCGAAAACTGCTCTTCTTCGATGTACTGCGTCTTAAGAACATCGTTTTACATTTTTAACAGGAAATGTCAAAACGCTGGAGATTTATAGTATTCTGTCATAAAAACGTTCCTTTTTCCAAACTTACAACTAAAAAGAATTTTTTTCAAAATGATGTCATTCCATTTGTTGATCCGTTTTTATCAAAACATATTCTATAATAGGATGTTCACAAAGTGTTCCCAGATATTTACAACGCAATATCGCTGCTAGTTTTTGAACAGAAGCTACGATATGAAAATTGAACAGTGTAACAGCCGATGAAACTTTCTTTTTGTATAATTTCGACACGTATGAACGAAAGTTCTATAATTTTGACGAACGGAGGGGAAAAGGCGACAAACTGTATCTTCTATTTTTTATCAAAAAGCAATTTTCTATCGATCAATCGTCCCATAGATATTATCAAAACTCTTCTTCCTTTTTATGCTTGATTTCTGTCGGATAAATTGTAAGACTCTCTAATATTTGTAGATAAATAAAAATCTAATTTAAATCGCTTCATATATTTCCGTCTTAAATTTTTCCTTCTATTTCTTTCTTCTTTCTGTTTCTACGTATTTTTCAATCTTCCATTTTACACCGCAGTCGTCACTGCGTAGAATCTCGCTGAAATTGCCTCGCAATTCTTCGAAAAACATAACAATTTCTAGCAACAATACCTCGACAGAAAACAAATAATTCATATCGTTCTTCGTCATCTTTCGCAGTCCGTACCAAACAATCCTACAGATGCAGGGCGATTCCACTTCACGTAACGAATGTAATCAGCGCGTTTTAATCGTCATCGGGCAGAATTACGTGCAACGTACACGTAACATCGGACGCAACGACTCCATTTTTTCTTTTTTTACCGTAACGCGGAAGCAACGTGGAAATTAGACATCAAAACGAGTAAATTGATTTTTCCTTGTCGACATCAGGAGATGTGTGGCGAAAAAAGGAATCTTCCATCGAACAATACCGTACAACGTTCGAGACTATCAATGAGATCAGAATATCGTTTCGCCTGTTTGTATTCGCGTCGAAAGGAGAAAATTCCAATTAATTACAATTTCTCGATTCGCGACATTTTTATCGAAACTTGAGTTATAAACAAATCGCTTGATCTTGACATAACGACATGTTAATAACATGCTACAATATTTTCATGACACACGAGTAAGACATAAGAATGTAAAAAATATATCCATGCAACTTGCAAGTTACACGATTACAATGCGGATACGCATGCAAACGCGAATTTTCCAAGAACTTTTGCTTTTCTTACTGAATATTATAACGAATACTATACTTTGGATATTTTCTATGTTCTCGCCTATAATACGTATATTTACACTGAAAGTTTTAGCTCGCAGTCTGACAACCACTGTCACAGAGGGTCAACTTAAGCGCTGACTTAGGAATTTCCATAGAACAAAGTGAACTGTACAGTGTCCGTCGCCTGACCAATTATTTAATTGTAACAGATTTCCTGCTTTAACAGTCGCGACTGCAGACTAGATTTCTCGTTGCGATAGACGCGTGTTTGTGCGTCTGGCAGTTTCCCGATGATGCCGATGGGAAATATCTTGAGTGTGATTTTCTTGAAATAAATTTTTCTGCTTGGTGCGGTTCCTACTAGGAAAACAAGATGCTAATGTTGGAGGAAAATTTCGAGAGATGTGTAAGATTTTGTTGCACTACTGCGCACACACGATAATTATTTTCCATCGATAACTTTTGATCCATATTTCACCGTGACTTAAAACACGCTACTTTAGCTTCCCACGAATGAAAAATAGTAACGGAAGACGTGATAAATCGCGTCTCTTCTGTGTTACGACGTTACGAAAGAAGGAGCTAAGTATAATAATTTCCGAGGGAGATTGTTTTTTTTTTAAATAAAGAACAAATGACACGGAGAAGGATAGTAATTGGAGAAAAAAGTGTGAAACGAGTCTATCTCGTAACTTTGAATGGTTGTAAACATTTTACTCGTATTCTAGTCTACTGCAATAGCGTGCAGTCTTGAAAAAAAGTTAATAAGGCTAAGTAGAGACTATCAAGCTCGTAGCGATATTGCGTTAGATTTACGTCAGCTTCGACTAAAATCGACTGAACTCTGAGTGACGATCGCTCGATCACAACCTGCATGTATCTGCACGTGTGTGCTTTTAATTGATGCGCGTCTGTTTGAAAATGACTGATATATCGAAAGAAAAAGAGGATAGTTGGTCGAATAGGACGTTGGACGAAGCTATGGATCGTCGTCACACGATTCGAGAAAAAGTCGAATACTAACGGCGAGTCGGTCTATCTTTAATAAGAATCGTTTGAATATCCGATCGAATCTATTTGCCTTAAAGAGGACCGTTTTCTGGGAAATATCGAGGTCCATTTCGAAGGGAATAGTCGACAGGAATCTAACAGTAGATTCGTCGCATCGACCTAGTCTACGCTGAACGACTCGCCTTTGTGGCAAATTAACGAGTTATGGAAATCAGTCAGCGAGAAATGATGAATTATAATAAGTACTATCTCCTGACTATTTACCGTAAGGGAATATATTCCTGCAGGTCACGGTCAATTCGTCGATTAGTTTCAGCTATTTAACTTTCTACATAGAAAGATGAGCAGTAGAATCTTCTCTCTTTACGTTCGTTCGTCTTTGCAATAGGAACAGTCTCGGAGAACCTGTCGAATTAATTAAATTCGACGAATCTTCAGAAGATAATAAGAAGCAAGAAGAATAGAAAAGAATTTCTGATTTATATTTCAATGCTGGAAATATATACAATTGATATATTCTGGCAAATGAAAATAAAACAACTGACTTAGCTTCGATTTTATATTTAATTAATTTCATATTTAATTCTACGCTTGAGATCGTGTCGACTTCGACATTTCCGCGTTTATCTAATCTCGCTTTTATCGTTTTAAATTTCCACCGATCACGATTCACGGAAATTATCGAATTCTTTGGCGAAAATCGGTGACCCAGAACTCGGCGAATCCATCCTGACTCGTTCGCGCGATAAATTTCGTTCAATTGGCCAGCTTATGAGTTACAAACCGACCTTCGTGTCCGATGCATAATCAAATCGTGTTACTTGTTGCACGGTAGAAAAAAAAAGGAAGAAACGAACGAGGGAAGCTTCCACTCGTCGATGATGGATGAATCAGCGGCTCATCCATCAACGATTATGGCATCGATTCTTCCGGTTTCGCGCGCGACTCACGAAAGGAAACTCTCCGCGCTTTCGTTTCCCCTCTCTTTCTACGAAATTCCACCGCAACCGAAACCGCGAACGAATAGTCTCATCTGTCGCGTGAAGAATAACAATTTCTTTTTTTTTTATTCAGTAGAAATAGAGAGGAAAATTCATGTTCGACTTGAAACCGTAGTATTCATAGGATTCGAATAGTATTCAAGACGATTCCTTTTTTTTGTCATTGTACTTGAATCCTGTTCGATCATGATTTAGTTCCTTTAAACGTAATTTAGAGTACTTGAGAGTTTCTTCAGAGTGCAATCGGATACCAGTACAGACGTAAAGCAATATAACATGTACGAAACAATTGGAAAGCAAGTGCAAATAAATTCGCATGTAGATTAATAGGAAGCCACCGCATTGATTGCTCAATGGTCGCACTATGAATCACAAAAGCGATACCACAAAGGTGGTAGACTGACCGATACGTCGTATCGATTGAAACCGCGAGCAAATTGTTCGCAGAGTTTGCTACAAGGAAGGATGTTGACTCATTAAAAAGACAGACAGTCCGGTCACAGACGTTCCGTGTAAACACAATGAATCAAAAAAGTTGGGCTAGCCAAATAGCATTGCCACGTACAAAATGTTCTTCTTCACGATCACTGTGACTTTTTCAATATTATGTCGGCGTATATGAAGAGTCATTTTTCCAAAATTCCACTTAAATCCACTATATCGTCGTAAAAAGTTGGAATATATTCGCGCGATTTTTCCACGCCAGTTTAAATTGTGAAAAATCACCGTCAACGAACGTATAGATTTACCATTGAAAGAGAGGCTCGAAGATACGATTTACTTCATCCGGATAATTTTTCTAAAGCACGATCCAATGCGATCGAATAGAATTCAAATCGCGCGATCCTTATAGTCGACGCTAAAGATTCCTTTACAGACTACTCTACTCTTTCGCGACGTTGTCGTAGACGAAGCTGGCTTTAAGCTGATCTATCATCTACATATGTATATCTTCGTTCTTTCTTAATGGGACCAGTTGCAACATTTTTCATCCTTAAAAGGAATCTACCACCTTCGTTTCATCGAGTTTGGCTTGTCACGCGATAACCTTGACCAAGACGTAAAAAAAGCAGAAAGGAAGCGACAAAGGAGGGCTGAGTCGACAGCATCGATAGACGATTAGAATTAGACGGTGACAATGGAATGAGAAAGCAAACAGTCGGTTGACCAGATGATTTTTTAGGCGCGGCCAACTGACTCCTTTCACGGGCCACTTTGATGATCGAGATGCTCTTTTATTTCTCACGAATTCCTCGCAGTTAGAGTGAGAAAGAAAGAATATTTTCCATGCAAGTGTTCTATGCAATTGGGAATTTTCCTGCGCGAATGTTCTTCGAGTGTTTTTAGTTCGCCTGCGAACATTTGCAAATATTTTCTAAATTATTTATATCATAGCGATCGTATTCGAGATTTTTCGAATAAATGTTATACATGTCCCGTGGAAAATTCAATACAATACGTACTTTGCTTGGTAATAACCTACTGATTGTTATTTACAGGGTAAAATTACGAAAACCAAGGTAAAAATTGCTTCGAAAGAAAATATCTTGTTCGCCGTAAAGTGACGAAATAATAACAAGCATATTGCAATGATCGCTCGACACGATCAAACGAGAAGAAAACGAACCGTTTCACCGTGCATTTCTTCGCAAGAGCAAACTAACGAGCGTAGATTTCATCTAGAAGTAACGATAAAACCAGTCGTTCTCACATCTTTTACCCGGCAAAGCATTTACGATACAACGAGGTGAATTGCAACCGCTTCATGCTCGAATTCAATTTTTCATCTGCGAACGCAGTTAACGATAGATACGCGAGATAATTATCAAGAAAAATGTTCTCGGAAATTCACAATCTAAATGAATTGATCGCTCAAAGTTCGGAACTTGGTAATCTTTCATTTTCTTCTTCTTCTTCTTTTTTTTTTTTTTTTTTTCTTTATCACAGCCACGCGTGACTTCTCCGAATACTGGCCGGACAAAAAGAGATTCACAGCAGTCCCGTGCAAGGAACGAGTAAGAGAAGAGGTGGAAAAAGTAAAGTGATTTCACGAGAAACGTATTCAAAATCTACGAAAGTATCTGAGACTCGACGAAGAAATGAAGAATCGTGGCGCCTGGGCACGTGCCGGCGCATCGGCAACACGATAAAACCACCATAATAAATTCCTTCGTGCAACTTATCGCTTCTTTAGAAACCCACTGATTTCTCGCTACGGTGTGAATCAAACTGAATAATCGAACGAAACAAAGGATCGTGAACATTATTCGTAATGTTATCGCTAAATCGTCGAGTGAATTTCAAGCGGATTGTTGATTGATTTTTTAATTAAGTTAATTGGGCAATTGCATTTGCGATTTATTTGACGTACAGTCGCTGCGAACGATTATAAGCTCGAACCAATTCTCGCCATTATTTCTTTGATATCTCCAAGCAACTTCTGACGAAATCCACCGATCGTAGCTGGATGCGTTAAGGGAAATTGTCTTTATAAATTGAGATTGAACATTGCAGAATATCGGAAGACGTTACATAGCGAACTATTGCCTTTCGTAACCGAAAGAAGGTGGAGGGCGAAAAGACAATTTTTCAACGCTATTGTGCTAATGAATTATTACGATGAACTAGCTGCGTGAAATTCTAGCGAGAAAAATTTACGATCAGGAGAGGCCACCTATAGAAAAAGTCGATGAATTTGAAGAAATAGTAAAATCTACGTGGGCGGATATTCAAAACGAAACTATAAATCAATTAGTGGATAGTGTAACAAATTAACAGAAGTAATCAAGAATACAGAAAAATCACTAAATATTGAATGAAAACGTAAGAGAATTAACATTGAATTTATTTTTTTTTTCGCAGAAAAAAAAAACAGAATTTTAAGAGAAAATTTAGTTTCACCCGGACTTCAACAGAAGAAAATATTATATTGTAATATCATAAATTATGTAGAAGATTTTGTCAATTTTTATCGTAATGTTGTAAGAAATGAGCTGTTGAGCTTATAATTTATTCACGCCACTGTATATTTATCAAAGGGAACGATCGTTTGCATCTCGTTATATATTAGAACTTTCGTTATACGTTATTTTTAATAAACCGTGATCGTTAATAATTCAATTATTATTTGAATTTTACGTATTACACGTATGTTACTGGGTTCCCTTTAAAAGCAAATCTTAGAGTTCGCAGAAATCGATTCACCCCCTAATTTCCATGGCCTGGTTGGGTCTTTGTGCGTGGAACTTTTTTCTGCAAAACGTTCCAGATAGGATTACAAACTCGATTCTGCTGCATTTAAATAGGCTTAGGACCGAATTAATGCAAATGCATTCCAAACTGGCGATGCTATCTTCGGGTCAGCCACAGGGTCAGGAAAAAAGAGGCTCACGTCTTTTTCCTCTTTCGGTCGAAATAAAACCGAGAGGAACCATCATCTTTAGCCATCGTCTTTGTTTCTCTTTCCAACCTCCGATCGCTCCCCTATTTTCATTCAAAATAGCCCTCTTCTTTCGGCTTTCGTTAATTCGTATTTGACTCACGTATATCTCGAATGGAAAGACTTTCATTCATCGTCGAGCAAAAAACGGTCCGACCTGGTTTTGTTTTCCAAAAATCGAACATCAAGAGACGGGGAGCTGTGGGCAATTTTGTTTCGATAAAGCGTGCATTGGTAACTTTATTATTGAAATATGAGATTCGCGTGTTTCACGCGCGTGTGTTTTCTTTATCTTTCATTTGCGCGAACGAAACATCGATCTTTTAATTTACTATTTTCTAACCACTTCTAATATCTATAAATAATTAATTGCACCAAAGTAAAAGATTGATTTTGAGAATCTTTTCCGACGTACATAGCCTAAGATACGACCGAATCTATTATTTAAATATACATATAAAATAAATAGAATTAATAGGAATTAAAACATTTTAACGTTAACGAGTAAGTAATTTTTATCGCAGTACGATAATTATAAAAATGTTATCTTTTACGATTCGTCGTATTGTACACTTCTGCAATTCCTCTTATAATTTGTTTAAAAAAATATAGAACGGAAAACGGTTCGATAACTCGTTATATCGGTATTATCGTTATGAGAAGAGTCATCTCGCTTGTCTCGGATACATTCCATCGTGTTTCCAGAAAGAAAGGAAAAAAAGACAACATTTTTCTTATATCGAACAGTTCCATGAAATTATCTTTAGAAAAGAAAACAGCACGTATAATAAATATACTGATAAGTCACAGCAGGTATGGTAATCAATTTTACGCGAATAACAGCCTTCTCAAAATTAATTTAGTCGATAGATAATCGACAATAATTCGCAATTTTATCACGTGTGAAATATATACAGAAAAATTCTTTCCTTTCGTACCAATCTCCAAATCATTATCTTCGAGTGGCGAATATTTCCTATGATATTCTTTTATTATATTATGGAAAGTTTTTTGTTAATATGAATTTTATCTAGTCAAAGTCGAACGTCATTACGTTCATTATCATAATGTTCCGAGATGAGTCATCGAATGACTAAACATAACTTTTAACCAACAAGACGAATAGGTTACTTTGATCAGTTCACATAAAATTTATATCTATCGCAATTATTTCATTATTGCTTTACATCTTTTCCACTGGATTACTTCTAACACCATAATCGTTTATTATAATCCTTTTCTTCCTAATTGACACGCTTGTGGACACAATTTAAGGCATAATTTTTAACTTGACTACAAATAACAATTTAACGAATTAAATTATCTTTCCAAAAATCAAAAGCAAAATGGTATCTAGTTTAACAATTTTCTTCGTTGAAGTTCGACATTTTTCACTCGAACTGAACGACTCTTTCCCCCCGACGTCGCTTTCCCTCGGAATAATTTTAATAAATTGGAATATTCTTAATTTATGATATACCAATTCCGAATATAAAACGCCGCTGGTCGTTGCTACTAATCGTCCATTAATTTATATAATCTGGAAAAAATTAACGTACCATTGCTACGAATCGACTGATATTTGAATTAAATCGAATTCGTCTAGCGATTAGTCACTTTGGCTCATTTGCATTCGAAAATCGTGCAAGAAACCCGACTCAGAATCGAGTCTTGCGGTCGTCGGCTCGACAGAAGAAATTCTTGGGAATAGAAAGAGTCTCGAAATCCTGAGTGATTCACAGACTCAACCTGGGTGAGTGTATCGCGTGACCCCATAGGGTGGACACTTCCTCGATCAGACGCAGCAATGAAATTCGCGCAGGATTCATCGGCGTCCATTGTTCGTATCTTCGAATAATGAAATTCGATTGCTCTTTGTTTCGCTCTGCGTACGATTATTATGCACTCTTCAAAGTACAAGGTCTCTTAAGTGTTTGATTGAGAATGGAATATGTTCTCTCTTTCATCGTGCGATCGTCGATGAAAATTAAAAGTATCGTCAGACGATTCGATGCAAACAGCGCAGATAAAAAGAAGGAAGAAGTAGAACGAAGGTACCTGACCGTTTTATCTATACCTGACCACAGCTGTGTATTAATATATTAATATATCCTCTTTGTCCTATCGATATTAAATTTTCAAGAAGAAGTTAATTTCAAGCGAAGGGTAATATTAATCGAATGTTAAACACATATTCTTTGCTACGCTGTCACAATGTTGCATTAATCTATCAAGTTTCAGGAACTAATACGAGTTACAAATTATCAACGCGCTATTCGTTTCTCTAACGTTATTAACTAAGAACTTGCACAAATTTCTATTCAAATTCAAGCAATATACGTTGGAATAACGTTTGGAACACTGTTAAAATTAGAAATTGCGATAAACGAATCGTTGACTTTTATCGTTTTCCTATTTGCGTGTTATGATTTTGTATTTGTTGAAGATTTCGACGTTCTGTCAATTAAAGAGAAATTATATTCGTCGTTCTCACATGTAAACTTACTTCACCAATTAACATGAAACGTGCGTGTTTTTGTAACAGAGACAACACTGTCCTTTAAGTCTCGTGCTATTAACAATAACAATAACACTAAACACTAAACACCAAACAAACACCAAACACCAAACACCAAACACCAAACACCAAACACCAAACACCAAACACCAAACACCAAACACCAAACACCAAACACCAAACACTAAACACTAAACACTAAACACTAACACTAACAATAACAATAACAATCTTGTTGTTGTTGTTCTTATTATTTATAGTATTTCACGTATGTTTATGTCCAACATAATATGAACAAAAGAAAGTATGTAATTTCATTTACTGTTATCCCTGTTTCATAACAATCGATCTAACGCGCGTTTACTCGTTAAGTTTTCTCTTTTATACTCGGACGTACTTGAACGTTAAAACTTCTAAAGTTCTCCGTTACACCGTGATAACTGAAATGAAAATTCAAATTTCAATTACAATCGAATGGCCTCTACTATGTCTATTTTTGAAGGGTTAAAAGTATTTTGACTATCTGATCGGGTTATTTCGTATTTGTAAAATTAAATTTCCCTTTATGGAAGTGGTTTGTGATTACGCGTAATTGCAATTGAAATGATTAAATGTCAATTCTCTTCTTTCCTGAAATTCATTTATCTTAAATCAATCGACAACGTAAATATCAGAAACCATTGTTATAAACATCTATAAAACGTCGATGTAATGTAACGAGTGACGGATATATAGAAATTTATTTCCCTGTTGTTCCTAGTTTTTCGAAACCACTGATAATAGCGACAGCGTGTAACGGTAATAAATAAAAAAGCAGGCTATTGTATTTCGTTGTGAATTAAAAAAAAAAAAAAAAGAAAGGATCAATGCAGCGGAAAATATCGTTGAATTATTAATAAGTTGAAACGTTAATTTAACACACGCATTGAATTTAAGCTTGGCTCAAGTACGTTGTTGATTGGATTTTTAATTTGGTCCTTTATGGAACTAGGCTAATTAACCTGCTCAGTTTTTATTATTTCTGACCAATTATCATTTCTGATTACATTATTAACAGATTAGCTCTCACGATTTATGAAAGTTGTTCGTGTACTAAAATTAAAACGTTGAACGAAAATATAAAATATGCGGAAGGCGGCGAAGCTGTAGGAAGCAAACAAGCGATGCTCTTTAATATTGATAATCGTTAGATTCTACTCTAATGGTTAACCGATCACTTGAACGAAAGTGAATATAATACCTTTACTTTCGTTGCATTCATTATTACGTTTATATATAAAATTTGTTGCTATTAAATTCATTATGATAGTCAAAAAATAATGTCACGTGTGGCTGCAATATATTAATAACAATAATACACGCTGCGCACCTATATTCCTCGGCAGCTTAAGCCTACGAGGAATTGTTCGAAGAACGGTTGATCGTCGCGATCGAAAAGTCGTGGACATCGATATTGAAATCGGCGTAAACGGCATCGAGGTTCTAAAAAAACAGGTTTTCGAAAGTATGCTCGCCGGGAAGAAGGAATGTTTTGCGTGGAAGATTACGCGACGAAGCAAAATCGTGGTCGTTCGACTGGAATTACAACAACTCCGCGTTTCACAAGGTCCGTGCAAATTGTATTTGTGGTCTTCGATCTTGTACGAAAGAAACGTGTAAGCAGAGTAAATAGAAAAACGAGGAAGAAAAGGAGCGAGATTCGGAAGATCTCGTAAGTCTGAGGAAACTGAATCGAGGGGGAAAAATGAAAAGCGAACGCGCGTGTCAGTACTGTAAATCACATTGTTTTCTTGGCAAATTATTTTCAGAAACGTTTCGGCTATTTCGGCATCGTCGGATCATTTATTCATGACCACGATGTGCGTAACGCACGTGTGGCATTGCTAGATGCACTTACGGAAGAGACGACGTAAGTTTTTAAGGAAATTGTAGGGCTATCCTCTTCGAATCGCCATATTATTTCGCGAGTGTGGTTGTTTCCGAACTTTCGAATTTATATCGAACTTATTATTACGAGAATATCAGCAGAGAAATAATCGACGAACCGTAGCAGCAACGCTAATAACAATGTCAAAGATGCGTAATATCGTAACATTGTGTAAAATTGTCAAAATATTGGAAAATTGAATCTCACTGACGCGATACGAACGATCGTAGATCAGATCCCTCTCGAAGATTTGTATCTCGAGAGAGGAGTAACGTGTTTATGGTTAAATTTCATTTCTTGGAAATATTTGTAGATACTAACGAAGTGACTTGTTTCTAAAAATATATTTCTAGCAAAGAAACAGCATAAACGATTGTGAAACTTGAAGCAAATTAAAAACATAACTTAAGAAGCTTAAAAATTAACTTAACGAGACGAACCTAAATATTCAAGTAAAACAGACACACACGTAACAGCAATAATAAAACCGGTATAAACTGACAAACTGTTGAGAGATTTACGTGATCAAAGGATTATATCAGAGACTACACGGTAGTTACAGAGTAAAGGAGGAACAAAGGATAATCGAGTAACGCGATTGCGGGTGGAAAATCGTTTTTCTTTCGTGTCGTGACAAAAATCAGGAGACAATGGTGTGTGCCTTGTGCTATTGTGGAATACGGAAATACGTATCGCCGAGGAAACTGCGATCGATGAAAAAATAAAAATCGAGATAAAATAGATAAAGTAAAACCTATACAAACTAGAAACTACTCGAAGCTATATGCTGATGCGTGTATTTATTGCAATAAAATGTTGGCTAATTGTTTGTATCAATTACTGGTATTATATAAATTATCGCAAAAATTGAAATGTTTAATAAGATCTGAATCAACGTGTGAAACTTGCCGGATTTTCCCCTTTAACGAACACGGGTGAATCAGACGTTTCGCGTACGCTTTTATTTTGAAGGCATTTCCGGTCAGAAGAATGCAACTGCATGCCTCTCAAGATATTTCTATTCGCATATGAGAAGAATTAGTGGCGTTTGAATAGCTAATGTCGTTTCGTTTAACAATTTCTCGAATAAGGTACAAAGCAAAAGTAAAACGTTTCTATTATTGGTAACGTAGAGGAATCATTGTAATTCCTAGATTGCAAATTTTTATGTATTTACAGAAAATCTAAGCTCGTTATAATTCCTAATGGATAGAGTTAATTTCTATTCATAAATTATTCCATTTTTCTTTTTTTTAGTTCGCAAAAATATGACATTGTGCAAATGTCCACAGTATAGTAATTGGGAAATCAGTAATTTGACATCTGGCTGTGTCCATTCTAGATCAATTTGATTATATTTATGGATTCTAATTCGAACATATAACATATAACAAAACATATAATACTATACATAGTACACAATAAACATAACATTAATTGGAATTATTATATAAAAATTAGAAGGTACCAATTTTATAATTTTTGAAATACTAATGGTAAATTATCGTATATTGCGATATTTAGTAATAATTCTTGGAAATGACCGCTTTTTCTAGCAAAACACATAATTGTGATATCGATAAAAATTTAATGAAAACTGGTAATCGATTCAAGCACTCAAACCATCGTCAATTCCACGCGTGTAAAATCCCACGTTGAACCCAACGTAAACTCGTCATCGCGGTTTGATTTCAATCAGTTTCGATCGTAGGATATTTCCTAGCCACTCCTCTATTCCTGTAAACGCCGATCATGCGTGCCCATTACACAGATGTTTCCAACCATACTACAACACCTATCGTTTCTCCTATCATCCAGTAAACCTATCCTTTTATCTACCCTTTTTTTCTCCCTATCTCGCCATTACTATATCGCCACAAGGAATGTGCTAAAAATCAAACTAATGCGAGCGAATCAGCGAAAGAAAGAACAATACGTGGAATGCCAACGCGAAATATGTATATTGAAAACCAAGCCAAACCAATGCACAGTTCAATGCAAGACAAAACAAGAACGATACGTGGATTGATAGCGAATCAGGAGGTAAATATATACAGCTACAAAAGGCTACAAAGAGTATTTGAGCACGCGCATATATTACAACGATGCGTTCTTTCTCAAATTTGATATGCATCGAATCTTGTACTTGTACGAAAATTCCCACTAAAAATGATACGAGATCTATAATATGCATAAATCTGTAATATAGAAATCTGTAATAAATACGATAACATTCGAATATTTCTTGCAGCGTACTAAAAAGCAATCGACGAAAGAAACGAAGCACGATACGTCGAATAAACCGAGAGCCAAATATATTCAAAATCAAAGCAAAGCTGCTGAATCTACGACAGAAAGAGCGCGATACGTCGATCGACGATGAACGAAGACTGAACTGTACCGAAAATCAGGCGAATCCGATGCACAACTGAAATGCACGACAGAAGGAGCGCGATACGTCGATTGACAGTGAACCAAGAGGCAAAGCACACTCGCGTAGCATTGTACGCTGCCGCTGGCGTTGATGGTGGTAGTCACGAGTCGCGTGGTGGGAGGCCTCAATAAAAGTCAGTGGCAGACTGATTGTAATTCAGAGTGGCGGTAGACTTCGGTACCAGTTCCCCGTACGGCCGCGTCCTTTCTCCGTGCCTCTTTTTCTCTTTTCGTTCTTCTTCGTTTTTGCGTGCGGTCCTTGGTGATTTTTCAAAAAGATTTTCTCCTCTTCCTCGATATCAATCTCGTCACCGATACGCGTACAAGAAGAAGTACAGCTCGAACGAGAACTTGGAGTCGATCGTCGATGTTCATAGGTCCCAGATCAACGCGACAGACGCGAGAAACCGAGGAGACGTTGCTCGACCACGTTCGACGAGGTGCGTGCCTCTACGAAAACTCGCGAGACTTCGTAAAGATTATCC
This sequence comes from Bombus vosnesenskii, assembly GCF_011952255.1. NCBI lineage: Eukaryota > Metazoa > Arthropoda > Insecta > Hymenoptera > Apidae > Bombus > Bombus vosnesenskii. Next base: position 1,046,089 of record NW_022882948.1, read on the forward strand.
GGCGAGCTACCTGCTTGGGAAACACACGAGATCGATAGTGTCGTGGCAACGACGTTTTAGACTGACCCTGCTAGCGAGTTGTTCCAACCTGGAATAACTCGATCCTGCACGTTTTCCCGCCAGGACAATCCATTTTCGATAAGATTCATGCTCGACACGGGCAACCGAGTGGCAATCGAGCGAAGCTGGAATTGTTTTTGGGAAGAAGAACGATAGTTCGAAGAGGAAGATCGGAGATTTTGAAGGATCGAAAAGACACGTGGATCATTGGTCGCGTCATCTTGCGATCAGCTGAGGCATAAACGACCAACGAACGCGTGCGTGTAGTCAGTGACACCGGGGTGAAGGGACATTTATCTTGGACTTTGTGACATTCACGGTGATCGCCTGGCGCCTGAAGAGATTTTGACAGAGGAATTTTCAAAGTTTTCAAGTTACTGGACGAAGCAGCAGAATGGCCAGGTGGAATCGTATGTTCGCATGGGAAAGGTGTGTCGGAAGTGTCCTTTTGGCTACTCTATTCGCCGTTTCGCACGTTAAATCCGAGGAACAGAAGTCGACTGTATCGCAGACTGCAGCTATGGTAAGCGTTCGAGCAAAATCTTTTTGAATTTCGATCATTGGAAAATACCTTGTAGAGAAACCTGACAAATGTATTTTGTCGATCGCAATGTCAATTTCATTTTGTAGTCGCAATATCCGTTTATCCCTATGCTAAGTAGGCTAATTACGATTCCGATAACACCGACTTTTTCGAAAAGATACTGTCAAGTACGACAGAAGTCAGAAAGAATGATAGACATATTTGAGTATCAATAATTAGTGAAGCACACCTGGTATTCTGTCAGAACGCTAGTAGTCGATCAAAAAACGTTGTTCCATCAAGATATACCTATGAATCTTAAAAAACATTAGCAACCATCCGAAAAAAAGTTAATCACCCGAAACGTAGTATTATTCGATAAAAAAAAGTAGCACAGTGGAATAGTAGGATTTTCATTTCTCATTCGAATCGATCAATTTTCAAAATAGTCAATTTTATTTCTAGAAATTCTGTAATAATTGAACAGAAATCTGTCAGTGTAGAGTGTCGTAAATAATGTAGCGTTATAATAATGTACACCAAAATCTAGCATTTACGCGAGTATCGTGAAAAGCTCCAACGAATTGAATGGAAACGGACAACAATGGACATCGATGAGTAAAATTACGTTGTGCAATCATTCGCTTCTCGTGTGGTGTGCACTGTGCGGTCGGAAGTATTTTCATGGTTCTTCCTGGAAAATGAAACGTTTCGAACGAACGCAACAAGTTCCAACGGTCGGAGACTTTACAGAGGGAAATACCTGCATAGAAACGGTTAATCGTACGGGAAAATTGATTCGCGCGAATCTGTCGCACGCATGCTACATGTGTGTGTCATACGTGAATGAGTAATGGTCGCGTACACGGTTTCTTTTGACAACGCGAATAACATTCCAGAGGAAACGTTTATCTCTATGACACTGATATACGGATTACGATGAACACCAGGCATATCGCGAGTATGACACCAGCTCGATCTATAAAACGATCTTTCCTACATTTTACTAGTAATTAGAATCGAAGGACAGTACTTTGTTGCTGATTTGCTATCTTTCTTACGACGTTTCTTTCCATCAGATGGATTGTACATTATCGTTATTATTAGTGTTTAACTTCGTTTTGAAAATAATTTATCTAACGATATTAATATCGAATTTTATTTCGTTTGTATCGTCGGTATTAACTTCATATTAGTTGTTGGTAAAAATTAACGTTTGAATATTATAAGTTAATGTTAAATTTTATTCCAATTTCATATTATTCGTGTTATTAGTATTGACTTTCGTTTTATTGTATCATGCTAATACCGTTCATATTAATTTTATCTTATTCGTGCCACTAGTAACAAATCTCGCTTAAACCTTTCTTATTATCGTCAAATACTGCATCAACTTTGCGTTATTGCTGTTACTGATTATTCATTTCGATTTTACTTCATCGTATTATATTACCTTATCGACGTTATTAGTAAAAGAAAAACTTCTCTTAAATATTTATTATTAGAAATAAACTCTATTCCAATATTACTTGCGATATTACTATCGACCTTTACCTTCCTTTATCTGTCACTGATATCATCGATACGAATATCTTCTCCAAAAATGATCAACAATTATTCTCTTATTTTTAATAATGCTCGCTTAAACTCTTGCACAAAGGTTCGTTCTATTGAGATCGAATCCCGGCGATAACAATTACCAATCGCGCGAATTTATTGACGATAACTGCGAAGATAGAACTTCATCAGATAGAGGACAATGGTAGTATAAAACGATAGGAATGTCGCATAAGTAATTTCGTCTATTCCTGGTATTCTGAAAGGTATGCAGCGTATAAAGCAAGAAAAAAAAAATTCAGACCGGTTTGCGAACATAATGACATAAGGTCGGACAGTGTGACGTCACTTAGCTACCTTCGCTGACAAAGTTCAGCTACGCGCGATGACTCGCTCCTGACCTTCGATTCATTGAACAGCATCGGCTACAAGCTTACGGTAGTATTATACGCGTTTCAATGGGAAATTTCACAATTCCTAACAATGCCGATCGTCCAGTTTCCTAACGAACGTTTCTTCTTATTTAACTTCGCGTTTCGGGCCATAATTGAACCGAATAACAGAGATCGCCTCGGATAAGTCTGATAATAGCACCTTGGTCGAACGACGGTCATTGAAATCGCGGCTGTAAAGAGGTAATTTTGCGCGAGCCTCTTAAGCAATCTCGGTACGCGATAACGACGTAATTATCTGTCCCGGTAAATACAAACGATGGGCCGCTTTATCTTCAAGGTTCGCGACACGTGAGCAGACCGATCTCACACCCTTGATTGCGATTACGTTCCATCGACTCTTTGTTCGGCGTTAATCGACGCGTGTATCCGTAAACCAGAAGGGGATTTCGTTTTGACAAGTGTCTCGATACCTGTTTGCAAATAAAACTCGATAATTATTAGAGGAATATTTATTTGTTCTGTTTCACAATGTTAGTATAACGTTATTGAACGTCGATACAGTTAAATTCTGTCCTCTATTTTTATTGTCATACGTTGGTAAAGAAACATTTCTACGTGAGGTATATAGGTGAAAAATTAAATAAATATTAAATAGGTGTTACTGCTTATTAACTGCAATCGCGTGTAAATAAATTTTATGTTCTTTACGATCGATAGAAAAGAACGCTATCGCGTGACTTTATTATGTACATCGGTTTTACGATTGTTGATTCGATTCCGTCAAAAAACGAATAGGAGTAAAGCTTTGTAGATGTCTCGATCGAAACGATAATGTCAAATACCAAGTTCTGCTTGCACTCGAGTAACAGCGTCGCGAGTGAAAACTAGGCTAAACGGTTGTTGCAAGTAGTAAGAATCAGGAACGTAGGCAGTAGAATCGTACTTACTTCGATCAGACATATCGCAGCGTACTTATACTTATTCCTTAGCTTCTCTTATGTCCTTATTCAGATATATTTACGCGATTGCAGAAAATTTATCGAGGGGATTTTTTTTTGTCTAAATTAATTCCTAAAGGAAGATCATTTCAATGAATCTTTCCAATTGAACTATCGGAATTATTTGGCATATTTTTTAACGGTTCGAAAGATATTCAACATTTATCCCTCTTTTCTAAGTTCTTTTCTATTTTAGTATTTAACGTACTTTCAAAGAAGGAGAACAGTGGATATTTTCAAGTACATTTGGTATTATTTGATCGTTTTTCAATTTATCAAAGAAATATCAAACGCTTATTCATTTTCCATAATTTCATGTGCACGCTTCATGTAGGTTTAAAGGACACAGCTGATTTTAATTATTCATAGTATTCAATCGTTCAATACGATATAAGAATCATAAAATCGTCTCGATTAAAAGAACAAGTTTCCTGCCGCGTGTTCAAGCCGTACAGACACGATAAACATGATCGATTGTCCAGGAAGAAATGCTATTGCCCTACGCTAATTTATTCGATAATTATTATAGCTGTCTAGTAGAACGATGTAGTCGTGATACATCACTCGACACATGGGATATAATACTTTGCACTACGATCTTGCCTATAATTGACACGAATTTATGTTCCTGGCAATGAGCCAAGTCAAACAAGCACCAGCATGACAAAGCACCGTTTCACTCTAAACGCCCATGTGTTATAGCAGAGAATTTTAGAGACGAGGTACGCCCTTACACGCGTTTCAAACGCGGCATCGTAATCCGTAATGACTTAATTATCGAGAGGAAAAATAGTCGTTTATCATTCTCCATGATGAAGCAAATGGTGGTCATTAATTTCCTTTTCTGAAGAATTATGAGGCTGGGTGAATGAGGCCGTAATAGGATTTGTGTAACAATTATGAAATTATTATCACGAATTATGAGATGGTAAAAGGTGGAATAATTTAAATACTCTGCTAATGAGTTTCTTTAAGTATTGTAATATTAATATTTCAATGGAAATTTCACGCATTCACGTACCCTAAATTTTATATTATTTCGTTTAATTGATAATATTTCATTTTATACGGGCGTCATTTTCGTAATATTTAATCAAGTTAACATCTCATGCAACTTTTCTCTGTACAAATCAATAATATTGTTAGGCATAAAAGATTAACGCAATACACAAACCGCGATCATTGGTAAATCCTGGAGCAAACAAAGTCGCTCTGTACCAAGATAATGATCTATGTATGACTTGGCAAGATTCCCGTGCCAAGTCAACAATTGAAAAAGACAAAGGCGCAATTCGATTCCGGTCATCCAATATTAGATACAACAAAACATTTTAACTACGCGAAAGATCTCTGCATCAAAAACTAGTGATATTTGTGATTAATGGCATATACGACTTTGTTTCAAGCGACTTTATGCGAGTTTATGAATTCATACACGCGATGCAAAATATACATTAATTATGCGAAACATCTTAAAAAAAAAATACGTTTCAAGCGTATAAAGTAAGAATCTCTAGATCTTTAGATATACTACGTGAAAAGAGGGGTCGTACAAAATTGCCTTAGATTCCTCATACTTTCGATTGAAGAAAAATCGTTCGTGATTTAACGCGTATAAAAATTCAACTAATTAATTTTATATTATTTATTACTTTGCTTGAGATGAAAAGATATTGTAACGAATGAGATTCTAGAACCAGTTAGTTACGCTATTATAGCACATATTCAAGCATATTTCAATTATCTTCCTGAAAACGCAACAATCCTTCCGAAGGAACATAAACCGTGTGAAACAAGGGTCTTTGTCTTTTCTTTTTTCTTCCGAAAGGGATGATGGTCAAGGGAAAAAAACTTGGTTTGGTACTTGGCAAGGTGCCAAGTGATCGGTTCTCTCTCGGGTCTCTTTCTCTCGCTGACGGATCATACTAGGAAATGGTAAATAATGTATGTGCCTCGACACGGAAATACACGCGACTTAGGATAGCGAATCGTTGGCCTTCGTTGTGGCCGATCCGCAGTCGAGGCACGATCAGTCCGTCATCAGAATATTAATCATCGTCGTATAGATATTCTCATCGTCGCTCGATCCAGCGATCGTTCGCTCTTTTACGTATCTTTACCGTCTGGTGCATATGGCATCCAACTCTCTCTTTTCATCTGTCTTTCGAATGAGACGCGTGTTCTTCCTCAGGATGAGATTTAATCGAATCGATTAGCTCAATTAGCGACGCCTTTAAAAATATTCGTGAATGGAAATTTAGATGAACGGTTTGACTACTCGTCTAGTCACAGGCGGCTGTACAGTCGTCCTTTCGTTAAACTCCTTCGCTTTACGATACGTGATCAAAGATCAAATTACGCGAAAGTGGAAAGGAGTTCCGATCGGAGCAAATGAAATCGATTTAAATTTATTTTATACTTTGGCGAGGGAAGAACTCGACGCGAAGCTGATTCTCACGATGGAAGACGACAATTTTGTGAAAACGGAGCGTATGGAACTCGGAGAAGATTTTATATTGGGGAAAATTGATTAAGTAGATCTATTCTCAGGGAGATCTTCAAAATTCTGCGATATTTCTAACGTGGATGTAAATCGATTATAAAAATGCTCCTCCAACTTTAGAAGTTAAGCGCTTTTGTTTGAATGCACTCCGATAGGAAGAGGAAAGAGCTTAATTCAAAATTTGCCTCCTGAATCCTAATCATATTCTTCTAATACATCCACGCATATCAATTAACGTCTCATCAGGATTCTACTTCCATTGGTAAAATTGAACAGTCCAGAGATAGATTGTTCAGAAAGTCGAAGGAAGATGTATCTCCATGAGTAATCAAAGTGATACCGTTTTATCGCGTCGATAAAAAGAAATAGAAATGTATATTGCAATTACGAATTCATCGCTCGTCCGATCTTGAATACCGTTTAACGCACGAGGTGATACCGTGAGTAAAACAAAGGATGATTTATGAGATGATTTGAATAATAGAAGTAGCATTACAAATTGAAAATAGATTATTTCTTCATCGTGAATACGATCGTCGCATTATATTCTTTAAATTCAACGAAGCCCCAAGGTCTTCTGTAAAAGGTTTTAATGATAGCAAGATTCACCGAAATAATTGAAACGATTTATACGAAACTATTTGTTTCGTTCGAAGGAAGGAAATTCGAGAGCGAAACTTTATTTCTCGCAAGAAGAAACAATTTGTCTGCGGACGAGGTAATTATTGCGTTGGCAACTGAGTGATTGCGGATTTTGCCATTAGGTGGTATTGACAAAATCCAAGGCAATCATTTAGTTGCCAACCCAATACAAGGAAATATGAATCGATGAAAATCGACATTGACGTTAACAAAATTAATCGATTGGAGTTGTTGAATGTCAAGAAACGCATCGACTGACTAAATCGGCGACGCGAGGCTGACTGTCGCTGGTTCGAAAGTGCCTTCCGTGTCTTATCAAGCTTTGCGGAAGATGATTGCCGATGCAATGCAAAGATAGCACCGCTCCTGACAACGGTTTATTACAATTACTAATCGCGCTTGATCATTACCCGACGTGCCTCGAACGACTAATTAGATACAGAACTGTAATCGCATCGTTGCGCAAAACTGTCTCACAGAGAAATGTCCAATGCGGCTATTGCACCGAACAACGCGAGCAAACACGAGCAAACGTGAATTCGACGGAGATGCGTTAAGACTTAAGATATTTCGTTTATGCGAAGAAGGAAAAGAACATAGTTAGAAACGCATACAGTGGCTACAAAAGGTATCGACACGCCATTGTATTTATTATAGGGTTTCAATATTATTTGATATTTTTATTGTAAATTATATCTTTTAAACTTCCTAGTACTTGCGTACGATTGCAAAAGTTTGAAGCTTATTCGAACGAAATATATATGGAATCTGACAAAAAAAAGCTCTTCATTGGAAAATAAGTGTCGAAGTATTTGATAAATCAGCCAACTATAAAAGAAAAATGTTATCAATTGCGTGCTTTATTGACTCTTGACTGACGGCATTCCTCAACTTGCCACCAATTTCTCTAGTTATCTTATTTACAGCCACTGTACACACTCTGTACGCGCTTAAAAATATGCGCACCTATGCTCGTGCTCCGTACAACTCTAAACTACGAATCCACGTGACAAAGCCGAGTATCCGATTTCTGAATGGAGCTACCTCAGCGATTTTCACACAGATGCGTGTAACCTTTCGCAACGTGACACGTGAGACGTGTGTTACGCAATTGACCACCATAGCGAACTTGAAAAATACATACAGCATCGATTACTCTAATTATAGATCTCACAAGACTTAATTACTTACATCATCTTTCCTCCAAGCCTCTCTTATATGCATAAATCATAAACGTAGAATAAATTAACTTCTCTTTACAAGATCACGCTATTTACATAAGAAAATCATCTAGCTGCTCTAAATGTAACTATAACTTCCGCAAAAGCAAAACATTCCCATTTAATCGCAACACGGAACAAAGAACGCATCTGATCGATGCAAAAGCATTCTCCATTAGAGGAAGGACTTTGCTTTGACAAACGTTTGATTATCCCTTGTTCCTTATGTTGATCCGATTTCACCTGATACATCTTCGATGATTTCACCTGATATATCATCGATGATGTCACCGACTCATCCTCGATAACCCACATTTACATCTCTTGACATTGGTGTACGTCGATACGCGTGCAATTCACGAAACAAGAAGAAAATAAAGGTTCGATACGCGTTTGGATCGGTTTCCTTTGTGATACGAGCAACCGACACTTCCGGAGTGGTTGAATCAGCGATTTTTTGTAAACCGACACCGGTGACTCACGTTGCTTTATCGGATCTCTATCTTTTTCCTTTTTTTTTTTTTTTCTCACTGGACGAAGAACACCGATTGCTACACTTCATTCGTATCGTAACGCGGTTCATAGGTCAGCAACCTCCACGCTTTTCAAATACAAACAATATTGACCGAGAAAAGAGGAAGAAATGTCGCGGTATCTGCGCGTTCAATTGCAACCGCAGAGTTATGCATGCAATGTCTGAAGAAAGCGCTCGAACGCTTATCACAAAACACGTTTATTGTGTGTGAAGAAATTCACGTAAGAAGCATTTCGAAATCTTACATTATCATCGTAACGAGACACGACTGTCCCGATTGCGTTCCATTGCTTGTTTCTTGGCTCTCGATCGACGATAAAATTGAAAAATTACTGGAAACGGATATTTCAAGTTGAAACGTTCCGAACGATCACGACTTACTACGATACTATGGAATACAGAATTTTCTATCACGTCGTTTAGAAAGGGAGAACAAATTAACGATCCTAAATGAAACCTCATCGTTGGAATGGGTTAAGCTAACAATCAAACGCGATTATCTTTCTCGCAAATACTTGCAAACTAGATTCCTTGGAAATCTAAATTCTACAAAATATAGATCCACTAATGTCGACATCTTTTGGATCTCAGTATCGTCTAATTTAAGAAATTACACTCGCCTAATTGCCAGTCGCGTCATAATTTTTCAAGAACACACGAAAATGTAATATTCGCGTTAAAATTCCGAGTATCGTATCTCGCAAGATAGTAACGGTTAACAGTAGTCATACTTTGCGGAACGGGACGAACCGAAAACTTCCACTACCGTTCAGAATAACTAATTTCGGCGAAGCGCGCGTTTTTATCGCGCCAACGATTCTGAATTCTAATAAGAAAACGCGCAAAATGACCTCGTAAAATCACACGGTGGCCGTTGTTCGATTCTTAACAATCTTTCATGCGATACATTTCAATTGTGTACGGCGGCGAATTAAGAAAAACGAACGTCAGGTTGCCTCGAGGTTATTCCTAAATCTGTTATCTCGAAACTATTCCACGAACAGGTGCACGCAAGATTTTAAATTGACCTCTTACCTGACTCGCCACCTGGCTGGGTCGAGTAAGGTCAGTTAGGGTCAAACACCTGTGCACTGTGCATGTTCGATGATTTCAGCGATTTTTATCGAAAAAGAAAGAAAGTACAGAAATTTGTGAGAAGGCAATGTCGAAGAAGGACTCGATGTCCTTTCGATTCCAATCTCTTTGATACAAACACACCAAGCCACATCTTCGCTGTTATAATTTTGTTTGCCACGCCTTGTCGAACTCAATATTGGCGAAGATTCTTGTACGTACGAAGTATCGCTTAAATTTAAGTTTCAGTTAACTTCGGAGTATCCTAACTCTACATAAATTATTCAACTAGTAACAGCAACCTATATAGTAATATAACCTGCGCTAACTGAATCCAAATTATTATAAATTACCTGACGATTTCAGTCGAGAGTTGAGCTAAATCATTCGTACTAACAGTTGTGTTAAAAAAAAATATGACGAACAAGTAAAATGAAATGAATAAAGATATATATCGTATAAAAATACATTTACGCGCTGCAGTACAATGCGATCGTTCGAATCAGCCTTTTTCTCACATTGGTAACGTGACGATGTTTACAATAACGCGACATACCATCTGACGATGATACGTCATAATTCGATGGAAAATCTTAGTTTCGTATCGCTGATAAAAGAATGCTCTTTAAATACAATCCGAGCGTAGATCAACGAATCCTTAAACGGTTGATTATATCGGAAGATTAAACTTTATGACTGATAAAGTTGCAATTTTATAAAGAAATTCGGAAGCCAATCTTTCGTTAAGCTCGACCCACTTCTACTCTTCTTCTACCTTCATCCCGAACAATACTAGCCGATTCTAATGAGAATCGAGTATACTGAATTAAAGTAGACGTCTGAAACACGAATCGTACGAATCACTGGGCGGAATTACATGGCGTAAAAGATCCATCGATTGTTGATGTCGCGATAAAGGAAAAAAACGTTAGTACAAAGGCAATCGCGAGAGTACTAACACGAAAATATATTGCTCTGTAGTATAAAGATCCACGTTTGGACGATCGAAGATCGGTTTTGTATTCAAGGAACGGCTAGCAGAAGATGCGAAGGCGTTGAATACTGATGCCGTTTGCGTTGACAAAGACCTCTTCAAGGTCGGGGTCGCTATTCGATACCTCTTGTGCACTTCTTCGTCTTTTCTCGAGTAACAGATCCTTCGTGAGCCTTCGCTGCACCGTTAAACGCGACGTTGTTCTCGGAAAAGGACTCGAAAAAGACAGAGAAAGAGGGAATTTCGTATGTCACGACAGATATGTGGAATTCAACGAATCGTTGAATGTTTTTGGCTAAATACGGTTGCCCGACCAACTACTCTGTATATTTTATGTAAAATTATGTGTAGCTATAAAGAAGAAAATAACTCGAGATCTATTTTTGTTTCTGTTGTTGTCAGATTTACGAATTTATTTTCCATTTACATATTATTGCACTCTACGGTGATGATTTCGTAGCTCGAAAACGAAGCAGATCGCTCGGTAGGAAATCATTTAAGAACTTTGTTCACACTTCTTTTCGGGAATCGACGACAAACGTTGAAATGTGGTATATTCTACGTAGAAATACGTAGAAGCTGAAGATCTATTTTGCTCTTGTTATTGCGAAATTTCCAAAATTTATATTCTACGATTCTACTCTTCAGAGATGATTTGATAGTTTGAAGATACAGCGAATCGTTGATACAGTTTTGCTCAAAAATTGACGGAAAAATAGGTAAAAAGCAATTCGATTATTTCGTGATCGATAACAGAGCGACATAGTTTTGCAGGTGTTGCGTACACCTCCGAATGTTTCGATTTTCATACTATCGATCGCGCGCCGACTGAAAATCAGGGTAAGTCCCGTATCTGTTCTTTCCCGTGTACAGGCGTTAATCAGCAACAATGTCATTAACCGAGCCATTCGTCTAAGGGAAATGAAAAAGTAACGAGCACGTCGATAAATCAATCTAATAATGAACACGCACTATAAATAATACGTATCAATCTTTATAAGTCACATAACTGGGAATATTTCAAGCGATATAAAGAACGATATATATAGAAGGAGAGAGAAAGAGAAACTGTATATTTCGTTATAAAGTTAGAGAAATAATCGAAGCTCATGTACGTTGAACTTTTTAGCGACGAAATCACATTGTACACGATAGAATATTGCTACGACAAGTTCAAACAAACCGATGTCCTAGTTACCTTCAGTTACGTATCTTGCTCTTAACGCGATATACGATCACTACTTTTACATTATTTGTTCTTACTAAACAAGGATAAAGTTCGACGAAACTAATTTTCTTCTTGCAAATCGAAAGAATGTTTCTTTAAAGAAAAAAAAAGAAAGACGATTCTAGATTATTCTCAGAATCATTTTACTCTACTTTTCTGTCTTTTGCCCTACTTTACCCTATCCAAGAGAAAGAAATTGAATCGTTAGATCATAGGCATCGGTACGTCTTTTATACCAACAGGTACTAAAAACACGTGTTCCTTTTCAACATAAAGTACATCCTTTTAATCGCAAGATAATAAACCTTCTCCACATAATCTTTATATAATGCATTTACGTAACAACTTAACGAGAAGATTCAGAAAATCGAAAAAAAAACATTCAAATGCGTTCAAAAAATACGTAAAGATACGTAAAAGGAAGATTTTTTTTTGCATTTAAAACGTAGAACGCTCGTAAAGATTATAATACGTCCACGAAGCATCTAATAAATCTCAACAAATTGCACGTAACTGTGGTACGAGATTTTGAAAAATCATGCATCCGGCGCTCTTTAAAATCGTGAATCATATTCTGTATGAAACGCTACACATAATCGTCACGGGACAAATATGTATACAACACCTGCAAAATCACGAAAAGTGTCTCCATCGTTCGCTCTGGCCGACTCTTTCTCGCTCTTTTTCATCGTGGCACGCATTACGTTACTTTTCACTGGAAACACACACACACACACACACACCTTACGAAACTTGTTATCAGCGATAAGAAGCGACGATAGGGTGCCGCGTGTAGACAAACGTAACTATCAAGAGGCATTTCACTGCCTCGTGGCCTCGATTCTGCAAAAGATCGCGCTAGAAGCGAAATTACGTCGGCAATTGAGCGTGCATTTCTGTCATCGTAAATCACCGAATCATCTGCTAGTTTAACGTCGAAGTAAAACTTTCGTTAAAATAGAATTTTTACCAATATCCTTAACCACCCCCAAAACTTTTTTCAAATATATAGCTTCTTGGTAATTTTCATTCTTCGTAATTTTAAGCTTATAGCGTAATAATATAGAAAAGCACGCCGATTAAAAAGATTACTAAACGTGACTAGAAAAATATTAAACACGTTCTTGGACTTCTCTTTCGTAATCACAGTGCGAATTAGTCGAATGTTCGCGGCAATATGTACTTCCTTCCTTAAGCGGCATCGTGTAAAAACACAGACCTTTATCAGTCTACTTTAACGCCTAACACAAAATTCCCTTGATCAGTTTGAAAAGCGCGTATCTAAAATGTATCGCAAAAAGTAAGCGATGACGAGTATACTCGTCCAAAACAGCTAGCTGGTTAATTATCTTGATACGATGATACGATGACGTCTTCTACTAAAATGAAATCTTCGATGAATCTATCCAACCGTTAAGCGCCCAAAGGAAAGACAGCTAAAAAGAATGGGAAGGATATAAAAGATAAAATCACTATCCACGGCAATATCTGCGCCTTTCTGCTTGGATTACTATCCGTTTCGTGAAGGATTTTAGGGGAGATGCTTAAAAGTCAGGGTTTTTCACGATCAAGAATCACGGATTTACATTCACGTTTGGCCTTTCAGACGCTTGTCTACTGTCTATCTTCTGATCCGAAAGGTCGGCGTGGTTGATACATCGGTCGACCCAGTTACCCAGTTCGTTCCTAGGCAGCCCCGTCGTTAAATTTATCAAGCGAGTTGCCTACGCAGGAATTCCGCTTTAAAAATCGATCTCTCCCATCCGGCAACAAATTTCAACCGAATGTGTCCAGCCTGGTAAAATCGATCGTCCTACCTGTTTCCTTATCGCCATTTTGCGCGACGTTATTACCATGCGTTACGTCCGCGACACGTGCATAACGACGATGTTAAAGGTAGATAGACGGGATAGATATGGAATCATTACGAAAGAGAAAACAGCGATTGTTACACGAGTCGTGTGGAGGCACGAAATCCACGCTAGTTTGAAATTGGGTCATGGAAACGGGGCACACGTCACACCTGATAACTTTACCAATCAAAATGTCAACTTTTTGACAGGTGAACGCGATACGACGATCATCTTGTGTGTTTGGGTTTATGTGGAGCAAACGTTGGACTTGTTCCTTTTATCTTGTTTTGGGAGTAGGTGGGACTGAGTCGAGAAAATTTGTTTACTCGAATTGAGAATTAAGTTAAGAACCGAGAGGCGAAACGAACGTATAAAAGATACGTAAAGGATATTATTTTCAATAGAACGAATTTCCATGGGAATGTTGTATACCAGACAGGGTTACGCACCTGTAGAATGTTAAACGAAGTAATAACAACTATCTTTAGCAATAGTAACACACATATACGACATTATAATTCTCGTTTTGTACAATTTTCATAGAACAATGGCTCTCTTTTATTTCACACAATATATACAATATAGACATATAGTTTTTACGCTGCTATTATCACATATTGAATTTACGAGAAAGTATTGAAAGAACAAGAAGCTAAAAGCAGCGAAATCGACGACGTCAAAAATTGCCAAGGCTGTTCGTTAAACTAAGAACAGCGTGGTCTGTAATTTGAAATTGTATTATCGTGTTTTCTGCGCGTTTCTCAAGGTAGCTGGGGCATAAAACGTCTCGTGCTTCGACCGAATAGCCGGCCACAGGTAATTACGTCAACGGCGACGATTATTGATTTGCAGATTTGCAAGGATCGCCTATCAACACAGAGGAAAATGTCACGATTACGTTCCACGTGGCTTATAATCGGCAATTGTCGAAGCTTTCTTCGAGCAAAAAATTGTCAAATAGAAATATATTCCAAAAGGAAATATCGCAGTTTTACGATTCACGTTATTTCAAATCATTGCTTACTTTATATAACTTGTATGATAAGGACCGGCAAGTTCGTTTTTAAAGACATATTATGCAATTCGTATCGTTTATAAGTTCGAAGAAGCATGAAATTAACTTCTGTAAAATTAAGTTCAATCCTTAACTACTACGGTGAAAATACGGTGCAAATAGGTCGAAGTAATTACAAGTACTGTAACTACCTTGAAGTAATTACAAGTAAACTATCATGGATTGATAATTCATATTTTATCAAAATACTAAATGACGTGTCGTCTATAAGAAATTGTTGGAAATTAAATTTAATTTCACACCTGAGAATTGATCACCACAGTGACCTTCTTATTAATGATTTTTCTAGTCTTAACTACTTTCAGTTTCCTTCCGTTCCAGTGAAAACTTTTAAAAGCATTGAAGATTGATAATAGTGTTTCTTATAAAACCCTATTTTCTTCTCTCTCTCTCTCTCTCTCTCTCTTCTTTGCACTTTCAATCTTAAAGAAGGAGAAGAATATTTCGTCAAAATTAGCGCGTTGATGAAATTCTACGAAGCTTTATTTGTCGATGAGACCCCACAGCCTTGACAAATAGACATCGATCGCACTTCTACAGTTGCTGAAAAGTATGAAAACTTCTTCTGTCCCGATCTTTGCTCGCACTTAAAGCATTCCACCCTATCGACACCAAGAGGAAGCAAATGACTCTAATAGTAAAAAGAGATTCTTAGAAACGAGCTACGTGAGACGGAAAAAATGTTCTCGGGCAACTGGACGACGTTTAATCTCCCTCGTCTTCCTCGTTTCGACCATGAAGATCGCGCAATCGCGTTCTTTTCCTTCGATTTTGCTTCACGTGGACATGATCGCACGTGACATGTAATTGCAATGCTGTCATCGTGATTTACGCCACAATGTCTTCGGTATATCTTTTTCTTTTTTTTTTTTTCGTTAATCTACGATCTTCTTCGCAACTAATTCGTGTCTTTTCGTCGCCGGAGGTGCGAGCGATAAGCCGCGGCACGTTTATTTACGAGTTGTTTCAGTGTTGTAAATTAAATGATGTTATGCTTTGTGAAAGGAACAGGACATTGTTATGAAAAAATTGTTAATTGTAATACGCTATTTTCTGTGTGTGTGTGTGTGTGTGTGTGTTCTTGAAAGACATAAAAATGTAGTATTTTTAGTACGATTTTTAAAGTTGCTAATTTACGTATGAGTTAAAGTTAATGTTAAGTTGTACGTAAGAGATATTGAAGAATTATGGCGATACAATAGAATGCTTGAGTACTAATGCGATTAAACACACCCACGATTCGTCACGTCGCCTTGAAGAATTTGTTCGTCATAAAACAGAAAGGGACATTGTGGTCAATTTATCTTTATCTTGTGCAAAATTATTATTATTATATAGGATGTTTCATCGATAATAAATATCTATATTATCTGTGATGTCGAATGTAACAAACAGTGATTAATTGCTCTTGAGTAACTCAACTTAAAACTCGAAATATACATTTTTTTCCTTTTTGGTATCTCTGCCTACTTGTGATGTTGGAGAAAACAATTACTAATTTAACAAGCTTCGAACTCAAACTCTAATAGCAACAAACACCAATAGGAGAATGCAGAATTATATTACAAACCCGTAAAAATCTGTAGAATATCATTTTCTTACACAAAACATTCTGCTGTTCGTTGAGGTAGATTTTCAACCTGAAAAACAGGTGTACGCCTAGTTGTAATTTACTCGATCATGGTTATAATTTTCTCTGCTGGAATATGTAATTCAATATATACGATCATTCTACTTACAAGTTGCTTCACAAAAAGTCAATTATATTCCAGTTAATTACGAAAATCGTTTTCAATCTAAGTACGTCAGACGTACGTTAATGAATGGATAAAATGACGAATCTCCATCATTAAGAAAACCAATGTTCCAGCATGAGACACGATGTTAAACTTCCGCGAGATCAATTAGATCACATTAAATCGTACACGTGTCTGGGTTCGCGATCATTCGCCAGACCGATCGTCTTTATCACCGCCCACGCAATATTACTTGCCGCTTCAATGACGATACGAATCCTTGAATTCCACCGACGATTTTACCTGGTGTTCGAGTCACGATCAAAATCCGCGAAGAAAAAAGAAGAGGAAAAGAGAGACGTGAATGATTCAGAATTGGTAGCTTCTCGGCACGTACACGCGTCTACAACAGGAACACTACCGTTCAAAGATATTCAGATACTCGCAGAAAGATATTCAAATGTCAATAAGTACAATTCTTGCTCGTTAGTTTATCTTCAGCGTGATCTTTCGCGTACTTAACGTGCTACCGCCAATCATTGAAACTAAGAGAGGATTTGTCGTGAAGAAGCTCGATATCTCCATATATAAATATTCCAACTTTAATTTAAACGTTTTTCAAAATTGAAAACCGACCGACCTTCTGTATGTTTTATAAAAGAATGTACGTGTTTTTCTAAAACATTTATTTAATTTCCCTCGTCGAATCGAACGTCTTGTTATTTTACGTTAAACATTTCCTCGCGTCTTTAACTTTGCAACATCGATATTTGCATAAATAATATCGCGTGTACGTTTTGAAGGCAAAAATCATGTACAGTACGTAGATAGTTGTGTTCGAATACTTCTGAGCAGAAGTGTCTATACTATACGATTGTGTTACGAGGGCGTCGGAAGGAGTGGCCCATTCACGCGTGACACACACGCTCTCGCAACTACGCTTACTCCGCTTACGTTCATTCATAAAAATCACACCGTTCCTGGAACCAGCTCGCGTCGAGTTTATTACGAGATTCGTAAGACGCGGAAGCGTGATCCAGGTTTGAATCATTGACACTGAATGGAAACGAGCGATGGTAATCTTTATAGGCATGGAATTTACCTCGTCGTCATGGGTTTTCGTTATGAGAAAACAAGTTTATCCTGTGGAAGAATTTCGATCGTTACCGAGATACAATTTTTGGTGACTAGTGTTGCGTCTTTGCCCATGGGCGTCTCCTGCCTCTTGGATGTGCAAACTGTAACAATGGAGATTATCGAGTGAGTTTCCTTGTTTGTCTTGTGAGTCAATGGATTTATTGATCGATCATCCTGATATTTCGTGTTGATATAATGAATTATAGGATATAATAACATCATTGATCTGGTAGAAGAGCGATTATATATAAGACATACGTTTTTCTCTATGCAAATCGCCATGTTTATTTTCGTCGATCTCACGTACGTAAGTTATATCGAGCCTAAATCCATACGAGCAGAATTGATTAACATAAGCATCCTCTGGAGCTCGAGATACACTTGAAGCGCGTGTCTCGCGGAATCCTGCTCGAATCCTACGTATTTAGGGTGGAATGCATTAGGTTAAAAATAATACTCGAAGGATGGAATAATCCAGCCTTATAATACAATTTTTACATTAAGTTAATATCCTAACTACGATACACAGATACGAGTCATAGATGAACGAATCGTTCGAATCCGATATTTTGGTACAATATTCCAATGCAATATTATCCAGTTGTAGTTCTTACTTATTAAACGAATTTACAAAAAGCGAGAAAACCACACACGTATATACAGCTAAACGAAATTAATTAAAATTAATTAATTAATTGATAAAAATTAATTAAAAAAGGTTTGAAAAATATTAGTTCACTTCCAAAATTACTTCTCGAAATTATGGCCGCCTATTAAAGATTTCTAATTAAGGATTAATAACGAAATTCTCGAGTTGGAATTTAAAAAAGACGAACAGGTTATTTCGTTTAGACGATGAATCATCGCCTTTTATGCAAACTGTACATATTCTGAATCCTCAACAGAGGTTCGAGTGCAGCAAGAATTCTCTCTGGATCAGAGTGTGCACATCGATTATTCGAATGAATATCTCTTTTATCCGTTACCGTATTGTGAGTCACGGCATAACTTTGCGTTTACGAGGAGCCAGCCGAGGCTACGGTTACGATTTAATGCTCGTTTCACGATTTATTGGCGTGTCATTTCGCTAACAATGAAAAGGACCATAGAGCGGTTCTAAAAACCACTTCAACCGATACCACATTTATCACGTAATTGTACTATTAAAGTGTTTCAGACATTAGAATGTTACATGTAATGATTGTCACTTAACGATTTATTGTTCTGTGATGAGCTAAATGATACGATAGTGATTCTAATATACTATACTTCTCGGTAAGACGTGTATTTTAATGAAAAAGTAAAATAGTATGTACCTAATAAATAAATTAGATACCGATGTTGTAGAGAGAGACTTATTTACAATGAATTTCTCGATAATTTATGTCAGGCGAATAAAGTTTCTTCTTAACGATACGGTAGCTTGCAATTTCTTGAATCATTGTAGTTTTTGCTTATTAAAAGATAATTATTACGTGGTAGAGACGTTTATCCGCTAACGTGGATTATATTTCTTACTACTTCTTACAAATCGAATTACAGGTTTGTTCCTTTTATCGCTGTCTTACTACAATATATCAAAGTACAAAATATATGTACTTTTGGACCATTCTTTTAATACTTTTAGGACATTCCTAAAGGTATTTCTCTGATTTGTCGATCACGAAAGAGACTGGAAACAAATTACAGAGAATTATAAAACGTTCGAACAATATCTTTCAAGAGACATTCCAAAAAATAAAATACTAAATAACAGCCAATGGTAGTAACTATCCATTTTTGTTTCTCAATCCTTTACTCGATGTACGATAAATGTTACAGAATCTTATTCTCAATTTCTTAGTCAACGAACCCATTCGTTGTGAGAACCAACGAGCAACTTCATCGTCGATGAAATCATAAGATAACAGATCTTATGCATCAATGATTGATGAAAATTTGCTGCGATTCAGTCAAGAATAAGAGACAATTTTACGTCCAGAAAATTTGCGATGATTCAGTCAGGAATAGGAGATAAGGAAAACGGAAACGCGTACTTACACGCGCGGCGTTTTATTCGCCGGAATATTAATTCCTTTTATTCATCGTGACTAGATAACTGTATCATGCCGCAATGGAATCATCAGCCAGGTCAATCCCCTCGACATCACCATCTGTCCCATTTATATTTTTTCAACGTGCAAAATATAGCGGTCCGGCCATCAAACGAGATAATAAGAATCGCCTTATTATTTTTACTCTATTAAAAAGCTACGTATGAAGTACCAATTTCAGCATAATCGTAGAAATATCAAATTATCCTTGAATTTTTGAAACTTATATTTTCTCAGATGTGAATTAATTTAGGTGTGAATTTCAGAATGTGAATTAACAGTAATATAAATCGAAAATTACAATTTCATGTATCAATGAAACGAATGTGTGTCTGTGTGTGTTTTAAATCGTTATTTAAGAAAACCTATTGAATGGAATCTATTTACCTGTTGCAGAACTACCTGTCTCAATTTGGCTACTTACAACCTATCAATCCAACAAGTGGTGGAATTATATCTCAGGATACACTCTCGAAAGCGATCTCGGAATTTCAAGCTTTTGCTGGATTAAATATTACAGGTGAGTCTTGTATTCCGATTGTTTATAAGGTATTTATTTACGTAGTAACAAAATATCAAGGAAAGATAGATACCTTTACTCTTAGAAAAAAGTCTCAATAAGAATTACTGGTACGTACAGTCAAAATTTACGAAAGACATCAGATCGTCGTATAATAACGAGGAAGCTATTTAAAAATAATAGTGCGATAATAATGCGAATAATAGGAAACTAATGTAAGACTACAGCGGACTAATAGTCTAAAAATAATTCAATGGAAGAACAGAAAAGTATAAGAATAGTCAAATAGAATGAGCCAAGGATACTTCGATGGAATAGAAGGAATATAATGAAAGAATTCTACGGTAAACTATTCTAAAAATAATTCAATGAAACTGCAGAAAGAAATAATACAAGAATAATCGAATAAATATCCCGACAGAATGTTAAAGAACGAATGCAAAAATATTCCGACAGAAAAGTTCAAGAATAATTCAAAATTAATGCAACAAAACAATCCAAAAATAATTCGATACAGCTGTACGGAAATAATGGAGACGAGAATACTCCGATTGAATAATCCAAGAAAAATTCCAATGGAATAAAAGAAGAAAATAATGCAAAACTATTCCAAGTGAAGAGTCTACAAATAATTCGAGATAAATTCAGAGTATCCCAAAATTCTGACAAAACTCCACTAAGCGCTTCTTTCCTCTATCCAAACACCTCGAATGATCTACTCTGATCGTACGAATGCAGCAGTCTTAGTCTTATCAATTAATTTTTACAAACGTCCTTGCGATCGTACTATATTAAAACCGTAATTGAGTTTAATAGTTGTCGCGAATGAATGAATCATACCGGTGGATGGTATCTGTTCGGTGTCCCTCTGACATTACTATGCTGTTTGCTCTGACTCAGAGAAAACCTCGCAGCAAACCGTAAATTGGCTAGATAGAAGCAATGAAATAGATGCGAATGATGTGTGCCTCGCCACGCATTATTTCACAGTTCGATCCAAAAAGTAGTTTCCTATACGTCAAAAGACACGCGCGTCATACTTGTTCGCACGAATAATTATTATTCTACCGCGAGCTGAATAGTAAAAAATACTTTCAATTATCAGCCGTGGAGTAATTAAGGCCGTAGATAAGAAGCGACGTCACAAGAAAGTGACATGGCTTCGTACAGATAATAAAATGCAGGTGCGTGTGACTGTATTAATGTTTGCAGTATTCAGGTAACAGACGTGTATTAAAAATTAGTAAAAATCGCATATTTTCTACGTTTCATATCATAATTTTTTTGTATATTATAATCGTGGTTTAACTTTGAAAGAAATCTAACTGATCTTATGAGACAGAAGCGAAACTGAAAGAAAGCAAACAAAAAGTATAACTGACTAGCTATGATTGTCGATTAGTATTATTTGTCCAACCGCAGTCACATTTCTAATCGATCTAATTGTAAATACGTTACCGTATCTTAAAAATTATACTTATTATGTTTTCTATTATAAAGAGTCAAAAAATAATATAAATACAATGTACTTGCAAGTACATATTACAGCCACGAAGTTACGTATCTTAAAGAGGTGACAGACTGCTTTAAAATACACAAAAGCATGTATATTAGCTACGTACAGCAATCTACAGCTAGCATTGAAATTATGATAATTTCGTAAGACGATAATACGTCAATTTACCCACATATTAGCCTACATACACTCAGAATTGGAACACAAAGTATTTTCAAATGGTACCCACATAGTACAGAGAATTTTGCAAATACAATATCATAACAATTTAAATCTAAAATGTTTTTATATATTTAATTCTATAATTCGCCATTTGATTTAATTCTATTATCAAACTTTATCATTCTACGTGAACGCGTCAAAAATACAGAAATACAATCTTTCTACAATCGCTAAAAACATAAAGGTGTTTTCAACGAAATTAATGTCAATTTTCATCAAACCTCGCGTGATACATTATTCGAAAGCACTTAATCTTCTCTAATAAAGCGCTGCTCTATCTTCCATTATCTTTAAATTATGGTTTAGCCTAGTGGTAAAAAACATCCTGTTATTCTAAGAATCGTCCCGATTCATTCTCGGTTCGCAACAAGCGGACAAAATGTACGCTTACATCTCCACGTACTTGTTCGACCGGCTCCGAATAAAGAGCGGATTTTTCAGCGTTTCTAGACCTTGAAAGACCAGACGCCACTTTGGCCGATCCGTCTTCTCTGAAAACACGCGATTCGAACCTGCGGACAAAAATCGATGTTGGTAAAAGAGTGAAAAAATAAAAAAAAAAAAGAAGAAACCGCGCCTATAGCAGAAATTATAGAAAAATGAACGAATAAACATCAGACAATATGCGTGGACGATGAGAATCATTCAACGGGCACCGGCTATTAAAACGAACGAATTCGAACCAATCACTGTCAAGGCTCGAGCCTTAACAGAACGTTGGTCGGCAAATAACGCGACGACGAGGAAAACAAATTACTGCTTCCGGTAAAATTTCAATGGCTGGCCTGGGTAAACGCGAGAAAAGCGAGAGTGCGTCGCTGATAAATCGTTATCTGAGATAGATGATTTCTAGAGACTGATAGGACAAGAATTTTGTGATAGCTGATTATTGCGACTAGGATAAATATTCGACTGACAAGGAAGTTACATTGTACAGAGCGATTTTAATAATTGCGACAGGACATGTGTATATTCCAAAAAAAAAAATTATGGAAAAATTGAAGAGGAAAATTTTCCATTATTTATACAAACTTCATTGATGGTATAATTTTGATAAGTACATCGATCGACTATACGCGCAATAAATGTAAAAATATATCTTTTACGCGAGTGTTGGAACGTTTAAAATTTTATAAAAGCTCGTATAGGAATCGGAAGTAAGTAGTTTGCGTTGTAAAGTCACGGGATGATTCCTTGTGGATAATCGATGATGATGCTGAACGGTGTGACTCAGAGTTCGGAGAAATGCAACAGATTCATTTAATGGCGCTTAAAAAGTGACTCACATGATGTGACTGCGACCATGTCATCCGGCCTTTTTCTGATATTAATTACGATTAGAAGTCAATAATCGCGATTTTAATTCTTCGACATTAGACTCCGTTCTCTGATTTGAATCGATTTTTGTTGGATCAAATTTAATGATTTTAATACATAATATCTGGTACGATATTATACCGAATCAAATTACTATTTGATAACAATATCTGTTTCTCGATCATTAAAAAAGTAGTATCTCTCCTATCAAATCTATCGTATATCGATATATATTTTCTAACAAAATTGAGTTACTTCTCGATCGAATAAAATTCAAAGCAACGTCCTATGTATATCCTGCTATATTTACCACGTTGTATAAAAGACAATTTATCGATTTGCATAAAAATCAGCTGCGCTTACGGTCGTTACAATTACAATTGACTTAAAAACATTCTTCTGATTAACACCTCTTACAAATACGTGCATGCTTTTCAGACACCAGTCATCTTTTCGTTTTTTACGACTAACACGCACTTAAACCGATTACATTTTGAAGTAGCCTATAATATTAACCATTACATGATGTGTTGTTAAACATCATTAAAATTCTTGAATCAAGTGCAATTAAAATAATGAATGCAATTAAAACGGACACAGAACAATCAGACACTAAAGATAAAAGCAGAGTGCTGTGAAATATTTGAAGTTGCAGCCAATTTAACATTATATCGCAATAACAAAAGATTTTATAATCACGATCGCAATGTAAATACGTTTTTCAAATGATTTCCTGCGACAGAGAAGACGGAAAACGCTTCTTTCGACGAATTGCCCAAGCAAGGATTGCTAAAGTTTTTATCAGATAATGGAATCTCTGACCAGAACGAGCAATTTGTGACGCAAAAGTGACCGAATTCATCGATTATTACGAAAACCAGGTAAAAGTCACGTCATATTTCACAGAGAAAGGATTTCACTTAGCTCAAGTACCCGTGATATTGCATCGATTCGATTTAAAACGAATCGTATGAATTAGATTGGACAATAAGAACGACAGAAGTTTCTATTGTGAAACAGGAACAAGAAAAAGCAAGATTTAAAAAGAAATCGTATATGTAACTAGAAAATCGTGATTTTATAACGTCAACATCGATGAACTAATCATTGACGTTTACATAAAGAAACACGTCAAGAGATAATAAAAATAGCGCAGGTAAAATATCAATGAGCTGTCGATAATAAATCGAAATGAAATTCAATCAAATGAAAAAAAGAGAAAGAACAAAATACGTACTAATTAATTTTCACTACCTTTTATTGTATTTTCTTCGCTTTTGCAATTACGCGTACGATTTGATTCTTAATAGGAAATTAAATCGAATAAAACACTAAAATGAATTTTTTTCTCATTAAAGGAGAATGTCTTGGAAAATAGGAAAGAATGAAATGGTCGCTTTTAACCAAGCCAAGCATTGGAAATATCCATTCGATGGATACAAAGTAAAACACGAAGGTGAACGGAAGAATGATCTAACTGTTAAATTGTACGCTACCAATGGGAGTATTATGCGGGATGAAACAGTGTTTATTGACAGCAATCTTCTGGCACGCGTTCAACGAATCCAGAACTTCCTACTTGCTAAATATTCGCTGGATATTGCCAACCTTGTCCCTTTATTAGTCGCGGCAAATTAAATCCTGCACACGTAACAAATACGCTAGAAAAAGGAAGAAGCGAGTGCTAAATACATTTCGTAAGAAGTCGTCCAATAGAAGCGAGAAAATTCGCGTGAAATCGATTTGCGTTCGACGTAATCGCGTGTTTTCGTGTTCTTACACGACTCAGGAAAGAAACGTACTCTCCATTAACGATTAGACCGAAACGTCGTGAAGAAAAGAGAAAATTTTAGAAACGCCAGTTTTCTTGCTTGTTGATAATTGGAGATGTGTTTGACGAAAGCAATTTGTCTTGTTTAATCGATCTTTCTTTCGTCGTCGGTTATCTCAATCAATGTTTTAAGATTAATGGGACGATATATTTGGAAATAAATTTTAGATTGTTGTAATTTTTGTTGACATCATATAAATCATATATATGTGTTCTATTCTATCTTCTTCAAATCTGAATGAATTATTTGTACTAGTTCTATTATTATTCTAATGAATGATAATGGCATTGATAAAGCGTGGAACGAATTAGAAAATTTACAGAGAAATTGCAATATATTTATTGCAAAAATCTTATCGTAAATATTTTGATAATTTTCTAATGGAGCGAACAAAGTAATCCAATCTTAAATCATCAGAAGCAGGACTCCAAATTGAGAAGAAAACAAAATGAAGAGTATATTGGATAAAATAAGAAGAATGTTCCAATGATACATCTTCGATCTTCCTTCGACACGTTTACACCAAAATAAACAACTCGATCGTTCGTAACTGTATTCACATCGATTTGCACGATCTTCCAGTTAATACACCACGATTTCCACGCAGAGAAGTATTAATAAACGTACATACAACCTGCAGTCGCGTGCCCAATGCAAAGTAGAGACTTGTTTGCACGTGACACGAGATAGCTAAAGCTCGTTGCACACTTGATCGAATCGCGTTTTCAAACCTGATTAAACAAGTAATCTGTTAAGCATGATTAGAGTCAGGAATATTAACTATTCGAATTTGATATAGTCCCTGTTGCTATGTATTAAATTCCGCCGTATAAAATGTTTGATTTTTGATGATTCGTGCTTCGCTAAATTCTAAAAAAACTGATACGTTTATAGAGATATTAGGGTTGTAACATGTTCTTCACTTATGTGACAAATATAATAATGGAACGAATTTATATTGCGATATTAAATATTACGTTATAATAATTACAATATTTATATTACAAAATTAAGATTATGTACAAACAAAAATAAAATAAAAAATGTTCAGTTTTATTTATTTATGTCCAGTTTACATATATCATAGCTATGGAAAAATAGAGATATTAACAAATAGATTGATAGAATGAAATCAGATATTCCATATATTACAATAATTAATAATGTAATTGATTAATCGATTCGATCGAACAGCATGATCCGATTAAGGTTTATTTCGGATTTGCTCGGAACGTACGAGTAGCTTAACGTCCTCGCATGCTCTCTGTACTATGCATATATGCGTTTACGTCACGTTGATGCATATGCACCATGATACAAGAAAACACATACATACGAACGAATGATCGTAAATAGGTAGCACGGAACGTGCATGGTCGGGCGATCGATATATGTAGCTACGAATCCTACGATCTGTACTGAACCTACATTCGACGCAGCCTTGATGCGAAACAAATAATGGAAGTGTGTTTGATATATGGCAAAATGTCGTTTTCCTTGAAAATATCGAGATCTGAGAGAATTTCGAAGATCGAAACTGATTTCTAAGTAGAATTAAATTAAATATTATAACCATATAATAAAGTTATGGTTTCAGATGGAAGAGTATCTGATTATCGCAGTGAAATTAGTACTTATATCTGTCTCAAAAGTGGAAAAATTTAAGTAATCGTAAGAAGATACTTGATATTTCGTACGACAGAAGAGTAACTAATTCCTCTTTTATCGAACTTGCAATTATTAATAAAAAAAAAATCGGTTTTTTTCAGGTGACTTCGACGATGAAACATTTAAGCTAATGGCATTACCGAGGTGTGGCGTTAAAGACAAAGTTGGTCCTGGCTTTGGAAGATCGAAGCGATACGCTCTTCAAGGTAAATAAAGTTAAAAATAGCACTCTAATTTTAAGATAAAACAAGTATTGTCACACTGTAAACTCTTATCATCCATTTAATTAGTACTTTCACTGTTATAAGAAGAAAACAAGTACAAAACATTCAGTGTAAATAATTAATTTTAATTTGATGAAAAAAGAAAGTGGAACATAAACACGTGTTTCTCTTTCACGAAAATCACTCTGTTTAATCAAAATCAAAGTCCACTAGAATATTTTCAACAGAGTTTGTGACATAACGTTGGATTGATTTCTTGATTATCTAATCAATTGATGTTGTAACAAAATTACATAGCACTTATCATGTTGTATCTGATATCGTTAAAATAAAATACCATCAATATTTTAATAGTAAAATTAGTATCAAAATTGAATAACAGTAATTGTTGGATCTAATTTATCAAGAACATCTTTCAAAGTTAAATGTCAAAATTTAGAACAATTCAAAATACATTAAACATTCAAAACAGAACATTATATTCTTGTGGAATATGTTTATTAATATTTATATATTATTGCACTTTTTTACATTTAAAATTTATTACAGAAAAAATAATACTGAAATTCTGAGAATGATTTAAGCAATTAATTTCTATGGGAAAAAGATTATAAAGAAATACTAAAATGCTGCATATACTGAAAGTTGACAGAAATTTGAACGATTATTCAAGTGACGGAATCTGTTCGTGATTTGGTCTTACTTTTAACTTCCTGCCTCATTATCCTCAATGTAAAATCACTCACCCTAAACAGGTTATACGCGCCTGTGTAGTAGCTATTTGTTGAGCGCTCCAAATGCATTTTTTAAACACCAAAATTGTTCCAGATGCATTTCCGAGGAGGCTATACGTCCGAGAGTTTACTATTAAAAACGAGGTCACTATAATCAGAAATTGCATCAGAAAGATGTCATTCAATCTTTTAAGAGAAAATTCTTATAATCGTTTTCATATCTAGTATTATGTTTACATCTTACCTTCTTTCTTTTACCAATTATTCGCATATTATTTAGTTAATCTCCTCAAAATGAAATACAATAGCTAGACAAAATTTCAGTAAGATAAATAAATTAAGATAGGCAACCTCGTCGAGTTTTCAAGGAAAACCAAATCACTGGCCAAAGTATTATAATATCCTGTGAATTCTCCGATAATTAGAACAATTTTAATGTCCAATTTAAAAAAAAAAAAAACCCTCCACAAGGAAAATAGTAATGAAGATGAATTCTGAAAATTCAAAACGTTATTATGCATGTGATGCTGGAATGATTAAATTACCACACAATAGAATTGCATATTATTATAAGATTACTATTCTGTACCCTCGTTCCATTCTAAAATAGCGAGTTAAAATAACACAATTTTCACACAAGGAAACACACACACAGCCTTGGGCTTTGCAGCTAAACGACGGATTTTTATATAAATTCATATTTTTATTAGGAAGTGATTACGTAATACCATAAGGAGTCTTCTACTTTGGAAATTTTATATATCGCTGCGTGTTACGCGTTTTCTATGCACTTTCGCACTTTTAAATCCCCCACGGACGCATAAAAATCCGCAGTCTATTAAGTCTATTTATCACCAAGTCATGCTAATTGTCCTTTGACCACGAGTCACGCTAACTACCACTGATCACAGACTTTGCGTGAACCTTCCCATAAACCATGACTCCAGCTACATATCTAATTAACTGCAACCCATAAGGCATTCCGTTGCCTTTTCATTGACCGATTCTTCTCGGAAGAAAGTGACCGGCGCTTGATTCACCGTTTCGCTCGTCCAATCATACCGACACATCACCTGTAGAAGTATAATTCGCTTGGGAAATCATTGAGACTCGATCGATTCTAACCGTGACTTTGAACCTCGCGCGAACGTTTCTCGTTTCAGTGAACTCACGGGCGACAAGATCACCGATGCGTGCATCCTATGGAATTCAATCGCATAACAGGTTCCCTAGTTTTGACCCACTAGCTGTGATCGCGATCGATATGGATCAACAATTCTATTCGACCCGAATACTCGAGTACAGTGGAACCTCGACTATACTTGCGCTGTGTTTATACAAATTAATGTTCAGTTTCAGATGTACGAAAATATTTGAAAATCAATCTTTTGAAGAAAACTTTTATGTCCTCTGTCGTAGACGTTGTACAACCCATTCTCAAACTTCATCAACACTATAATGAAATACCCACAGTGATGATTATATATGTGTATCGATATTTGAAATCAATTTAATCACAGGAAAAAAACATAAGTACATTTTTGTTGATTTTTGTTTTACTCTGTAGAATCTTAGCCAGAAATATAACTGTTGAGATAAACAACTTTTGAACATTCTGGTGGAAGCAATGATATTTCTGGTATGTTAAGAGAGTAGAAAAATGTACTCTGTAACGGTAGAATTTTTATAACAATCCTAAATTTTAAAACTGCTATGAGCAGTTATTCACTCGTAGCCTTCGTATGTGATCATCAGTTTGTACTGAAAATGAATTCTGTGCGTTAAACAAGGTCCGATTAAACGTAACATGGAAACAACCGTTCGACTTTATTTTTACAAACGTCAGTTGCTATTATCCGAATGAATAAAAAGAATTGGAAGCTAGCAAACTTCTGTTATCGAAACTACTCATTGCCATGCCAGTCTGTTTAAATTTATTTTGTCCCTCGGTCTGGCTGAATACACGAGATTCTACTGTACTTCAAAATGGGAATATTTATGAACGTTATTATCAGAGAAACTCGTTTCGGTGAACGAACAGATTATAAAAGAAAGAAAAAAAATATAAATGACGAAGGATGTAAGCTTCGATGAGTTTTGCTCTTTAATCACGGAGATGTCGCTATTTGACCTTGGTCCATAAAACCTTGATGTTGGATCCGTCGTTTGTAGAAAATAACAGATTGGTAGTGCGATGACGAGGCGATCTGTTCGATAATAAGCTTCTCTTAATAATCGCGAGTGCATTAGTTATTCTCGCAACGAGTATATTTCTGACTCTGGAAATAGAGTAAGTAAGTACAAAGTTCCTCTCCTTTGGTGAATGTTTTGGTTTTTGAGACACATTACGATGATTAAGGGGTGAATCAGCTTACTTGGTAGGAAAAATGCTGGATTACTAACGAATGGACTGTGAAACGACGTTTTGATGATTCGCACAGTAGATTAGATATGCCGAAAACGAATAAAAACGCGGAAGCTTTTCGGGAATTCAGTATCATCGTGCTAAAACCCTATGCGTTCGTGGCGGATGCTTATGTTTAAAAATAAATCGTTGCACAAGGAATAAATAAGACGGTAGTACAATGATTGCCACACATAGAAGCAATCGTTACATAAAAAGAAGTTATAGACTTGCCAAGATGATGCTCGAAAATTAAAATGATCGAAGGTCATCATAAATCCGCTGATGGAATGTCTCATGTGTTTCATAGCAAGTCGATTTTCAAAAAATCTCGAGACATCTCTAAACATTATAAAACTAAGTCTACGATTTTAACCGAATCGCTAACAATTTTCTCACTGTAACGACTGATACGACTATAAAAAGTCAATTAAAAAGGATAATAATCCGATATCGAAGCACTTTTGCATAATAATTTACCAACTAACAATGTTAGTGAATAGTAGAAATCTTTTCTTCTACAATTTTACAATTCTAGGTCAAATAGAGAATTTGTTAACATTAATAACGTATAACTTAACAGTTTGATTGTGATAATTCAAAAAATACAGATGACAAGAGTTCGAAAAAGAAAAGCAGAAAAATGTAAGGATTAAGAAAAAGGTAGAAGGATGCTATTGAATTGCACATTGATAACAAGACAAATATTTTTCGAATTCCTTAATGCATCGTCACTATTGCTTCCTTTGTTACAGGCTCAAGATGGCGTGTGAAGAAACTGACGTACAAGATCAGCAAGTATCCGCGAAATTTGCCACAGCACAAAGTCGACGACGAGCTGAACAAGGCGTTCAAAGTATGGTCTGAATATACAGATCTCGTTTTCATCCAAAAAAAGTCGGGCCAGGTGAGTCGAATAATATTTACAAAGGTTCCTCACGATCGTGAGTAAGGGAAACAAGAAGGAACAAAGAATAGCGCTTTGGTATATTTTTAACTGAGTTGCTTGTTTTTCATGGAGTCATCTGTGATTTCACTCGTAGCATTTCAACGTCACTGCAACTTGGCCAACGCCATAAAATATAACCATACGTTAAAATATAATGGTATAACATCTGCCATTAAAGATACGCTTAAATTAAATTGAGGATTAATTTGAAATTATCTTTTGCTTATACATCTCAGCTTTCATATTTCTAACAACGTTAATCTACTCCAATAAGCTCCAATCCACTTACGTTTCTACTCTAGAAGAACTCATGACCAAACCAGTTTCGTTTCTAATGAAACTAATTTTGTTTCTAAACTGAAATTAGAACTCATCAAGAAAGATCAAAATAGTCCATTTACTATAAACATTCTATCTATGTAGGTCCACATTGAGATTAGATTTGAGAAAGGTGAACACGGAGATGGAGATCCTTTCGACGGACCTGGTGGCACTTTGGCTCACGCTTATTTCCCCGTATACGGTGGTGATGCCCATTTTGATGATGCAGAGCAATGGACCATCGACAGTTTCCGTGGCACGAATCTCTTCCAAGTAGCCGCTCACGAGTTTGGTCATTCCCTCGGATTGAGCCATAGCGACGTTAAGGCTGCTCTAATGGCACCCTTCTATCGCGGCTACCAACCTTATTTCCAGTTAGATGACGATGATATTCAGGGTATCCAGGTAAATATCATAACAGTCGATTGAGTCAAAGACTAATTTTTATGAATTTCGCTGCGAGGAAATGGTTAACTGTATT
Source organism: Bombus vosnesenskii (assembly GCF_011952255.1). Classification (NCBI taxonomy): domain Eukaryota; kingdom Metazoa; phylum Arthropoda; class Insecta; order Hymenoptera; family Apidae; genus Bombus; species Bombus vosnesenskii. The sequence goes on from NW_022882948.1 coordinate 1,077,900, forward strand.
ATGAAAAGTTTTATTTCTATTTTTTCCAGTAATATAATATCCTGTATTGTTGTCTATAACATAGAATTTAAAAGCACATCTCGTGTACTTTAAAACACTATAAATATAAAATGACTTTCAAATTCCAAATTCCTATTTAGAGTAATGATTACAAGCTAAATTAAACTGAATTTGGTATAAAGGTTTCCTCTATTTCTGCGCTCGCCATTGTAAAAAAAACTCGATGAAGAAAATTTTGAAACCAGAAATGAATGATAGTGGTGTTTATGACTTTGCTTTAGGCTTTGTATGGAAAAAAATCGGCAAATAGTGGCGGCGTTCCAACTGGACCGAGATATGGAACCACTACTGCGTCACCACCCAGCGAAGAAGACTCCGAGCTCTGCACGGATCCAAAAGTCGACACTATGTTCAATTCTGCAGAGGGGCATATGTATGCGTTCAAGGGTACGTATTCATTCGAATTATTGCTAAAAAAAAAGGATAACTATACAAAGGAGGACAAAAGAACGATGACGATATATCATGTCTCATTTTTAGAAACAATCTTAAAGACTTAGAAAAACATAAGTAAATTAGAAATTGTTTCAAAGAGAAGGAATATAAAAAAACGAAAGAGAAAGAGAGAGAGAGACAGATCTATATAGCAATAAGACTAATTTTTAAGTTCCAGTTTTTGATGCTTTGTCATTCTAAATAATAATCTGAATTACAGGTGATCGTTACTGGAGATTAACCGCGGATGGTGTAGCAGTCGGCTATCCTAAGCTCATTTCACACTCATGGAAAGGACTACCAGGAAACATAGACGCTGCATTTACATACAAAAATGGAAAAACTTATTTCTTCAAGGTACAAGAAGCGTCTAACCATCTAAATTATACATACAGTGATACAGATATGTTTCAAGATTACATCAGGATAAAAATAAAATAAGAATATAAATGAATAAATATGGAAGGAATAATCCATAAATGAATCGTAGGGATAAAAATAAATTATGTTGGTGCAGGGCTCGAAATATTGGAGATACGTAGGCAAGAGAATGGACGGAGATTACCCGAAGGAAATCAGCGAAGGTTTTACAGGAATTCCAGATAATATCGACACTGTGACTGTTTGGACCGGAAACGGCAAGATTTACTTCTACAAGGGCGCCAAATTCTGGAGATTTGACCCTGCTCAAAAACCACCCGTGAAGAACACCTATCCAAAATTGATCTCAAACTGGGAAGGTATCCCAAATAATCTTGATGCCTCGATCGTTTATCGTGGTTACACGTATTTCTTCAAGGGAGATGCTTATTATCGATTCAATGACAGAACCTTCTCCGTAAGTACTTAAAAACAGCATACTAATTTTTGTACAATTTTTACGGAACATCAATATCAAAGACTGCATGATTTCTTTATTGAAATCTTTAGTTTCGAACCATGAAAATTAATTCAAGTCGCCAATAGATTGTGAATGTACAATAGTCTTCGACTTAGTGTTCTGAAATCATAGAAATCATATTTCCATAACTTTATATTCAAATATTTCCTCTCTATTCAGAAACTTCTCACGTGATCTACGTTGCAGAAAATATTCCATATAAATAAAATAAGTAATTGAAAACGAAAGAAGTACAATACCTTTGATTAAGCTATGCTAAACGTTGTGTAGGTGGATGTTGCTGATCCAGCATTCCCTAGAGCGACGGCGTATTGGTGGTTCGGGTGCAGATCAGCCAACAAGGGAACGTTAGGTAATGTCCAATGGCTTCACGAAAATCCCGAAGATATATTTCCGCATGCTGGCATCCTCACGCCCGATGATGGTGACCATGATAGTGACGACGATGAGGTCGGAGACATCATTTTAGATGCAGGTACTAAAGCTTCATTCGAGTCAAACCAGATTCTTACCTCGTCACAGAGAAGTTTCACAGTATCCACTTCATTATAATCAGGGTACTATTTTATGTGAAAATGTATATACGTAGAAATTTAAACATTATAATAAACTCTTATTTATTTGTAGAAAGAAAATTTTGAACAATAGATCAGATTGGTACATTTAAATTTTACTATTATTATATCTAATATATTACTTAATTATTATTAAATTATCGCTATATTTTTTATGTTATCTCTTTATTTAAAGTTTCTTTCCAAATTAAAATTCAGATTATAGTTATTTGAAAAAAGTTTCAAATATTATTATACATATTCTCAATAGATTAAAATGTAAATATATTTCGTTTGTTGTATCCAATTTACAGTTATCATAGTTTGATATTTTTCCAAAATTATTTATATTTAATTATAAATAGTTGATGATATGAATAGATTTATGATGTGGATAGTTGAAACTTCGAACTTATATCACTGCCATATATGGACTTAAAGCTGTGATAATTAAACTGTGAATACATAAAAGCAGAAAAGACGAGGATACAGCGTTTGGTGTCTCGAACACCTGGCTATTACATACTTAGGGCTTCTAATCATCGAAGAAATTTGTGCATACAATAAAGTATAACGAACACAGTTTCACAATTCAAAATGAAAAAATATTTTATCGAAAGTATAACATAAATCATTATTCAACAGCTGAGTTTTTATAGAGGTCTTCCACCATTCAAGAGATCAAAATATAATATAACATACCATAGAATATTTCGCAACTTATGTTTCAATTCATAGCCTTACAATTTAAAGTCACACTCGTTACTTATTCTTTCATTTTATTCGCAAATTATAATTCAAATACACAGATCTTATCCATAAATATTACGACAATTGGTTAAAATGTAAATTATAAGCGATAGATACATAGATAAAAGCGAACACGAATATTTCGACGTTCATAAATTTGCACAAACTTCTTCGATGAATATAATATTTAAGAATATGGTGGTCATTTTAATTTGGGTATTTCATGGTGGTAGTACTAACATTAAAATCGAGTAATAATCCAAGTTGGTATAACCAAATATCATTGGATCTGCGACATCATGGTACATACAACATATGATTAATCTGCTAACAAATAAAAGTAAGATCGCTTTAATACATCGTAAATTATTCATTTTTACTAACTTTTCATTAAATCATATTTACACACTGATAGAAATACTAGCATTTTTTAGTTATTGTTTTAACAATAACGAAATATATACATTGCTACTTTAAGATTTTTATAAATATTAATGCAACAGTAATTTCATTAAAAAGTAATTATAAAACACAAATCTAATAAAATTTATTTCCAAAATGTAATAAAATACTGTAGATCCTAAATTTAAAAAAAAAATCAGTTTTTGTTATGACAAACATCTTTTTATTATCAGGAAGTTCAATTTTTATTGTCAAAAATTAAATTATTTTATTTCTATCACTGTGCAAAATTATCATTTAGTTTCACTCCTTTAAACTTAGGATGACTTCTATAAACTGTGGGTTAACCCTACAATTGACAGTTATTTAAATTCCCGCGAGATTCAATTACATTTTATTAAATCTGATAAAATTTACATTAAACATCAGAGTAAAACAACAACATTGATTAAATATTACTTCCTCTAAATAAACAACAAACAAATAAAAATGTAATTCAATAATTAATAAACTTCATTAAGATACCGGAAGTCATCCTAAAGTTTTATCCACGCACGAATACATTTCCTATAGTCCCAAACTTTAAACAAATTGTTATATAAGAAAATCATTTCGTGAATTATATCCGCGTGCTTTCCGAAGCCCAGAGTATTTACTAGCCAGGCGGATAAAAATGAGGTTTTATATACCCGTTAAAAACATCAAATAAAAGAAATAGAGAAAATAGTACCTTTATGCCGGAAAAGGAGTAAATATCGTGAAATATCGTCTGTCACCGTCACCGGGCCCAGTTTGCTGGAAACAGTAAATATTACAATATTAAGCTTTCCCTACTTGTCACATTTCTCTTTCTCCTATTACTATTTTGTTGCTTATTCACGTCAGTGCATTTGTCCGCATATTAATTCTACTTTACTTATTTAGTCAAGTACCTTCTTTCTTTATATGTCTTCTTCTTTTACCTATTTTATATCTCGTACATTCTTATTCCAATTCAAACTTGAATCAATTGGTGTATCATATTACCTAACACTCACACCATTCTCTTTTTCATTGAATATTTTGTCTCCGCACATCTTTTGTTTCACTAACATTTTTAGCAGTTTTACTATTTGAAACAGAAGTAACGCCGTTTTCAATTGCTTCTAGACACATGAAAAGCTATGCAAAACGATTTATTAATGTTGCTTTCAACAGCTTTAAACAATTTTACGGATAAAATAGTACTCACCGAACTCTTAAATCAGGCCTGTCAACATCAACTCTAGGCGCCAAAACACTCTTTCTGTTTTATTTCTGTTACTATAATGATGGCTGTCATGAAATGTATACGCGCGAAATTTTAAACGCAAAGTAAGAGAAAGTGTGAAGAGCTCCATCTGTAGACAGGCCTGTGAAATTAAGTCACTTTGTCGCATGATAATACAATCATAATAATGCACGAATTTTTCGCGAAGGATGTATCACAGCACGAACACATAAGAATATACGTGTGTTAATACGCACGCATAATAAAAGCACGAATCTCTGCGTAAGCGTATAAAACAAACAAGTGCATGATAAAACTATACGGAGGATGGTTACGTTGTTTGGAACTTAATCTATCGTAGGACAGTATCTCCTCCTTTCCCTCTCTGTAACTAAGAAATGAATCTACCCTCCAACCAAAGAATCCTTATTTCCATTTCCTATACTTTTTTCTTTTTTCCTTTGAAATTGTTTCCGTATTTCTACACACAGATACACACCACACATGCACGTTCTTTTGTTGATCTCTTATACACGTACACAAGTATCTGCACGAGTATTGTGCTTTTAGTTCTAATAATTTTGTTTTACACGAAATCATTTGGTATAGGGCATGTTGTATTCTCGTTTCCTTTTGCACCAACCTTATTTTTTATTTTCGGGTTGATTTCTTTTGGTAAAGTCTATGTGGAAGTTGCTATATTTAACGCTCTGCATTCTATAATGTTTATTCTTATAGTATACTTTTTTCTAAAAGATAAGATTAAGAATAAGAAATGTAAGATTTCCTTATCTTCTTTTAATGAAATTTGAAGGATTAAAATTCTATATAAAAAGTAGATTATTGAAACAAAGAAGATATATATATGTTAGAAGTAAATATTAATTTAAAATTAATTTATCTTAATTCGCAAAGATTTTTGTGCATGAAAGGATAGAGTCGTTCACTTTTTATAAATATTACTATATTTATAAATATCCTGTAACGTAAAATAAATTTATACTGTTATAACATCAGTAATTTTAATGAACTTTTTTGGATAAATTTATATTTGCCTTTTTTGGAAATTGCATAACTACTTCATATAAGTAAAAATAAATATTACAAAATTTATAATTAGCAGAGTGAGTAGCTTTCCATTACAAGATTTGTTTTCAATTAAGTTATATTTATTACAGCTATCAGAGTTTCTTCATTTTAAATAATTTCTCCAACACCTTCGATTTTTGTTAAAGCACAGTTTTTGTTTAACACAAAAAGTGCAAATTACAATTTATTCCCTCAATGTTAATCCTGAATGATAGTATACCACAATTTTCAAATACAAATTTTTAAAAGGATAAATTTCCAAAAGCACAAAAATCTTGAGACTTAATGAACGATCTCATGTATGGATAACTTATTAAATAGAAAATGCACTGTCGAAATTGGCTATTCGACAGCATATGATGCTGAAAAATTTCGAGGCGAACGAATACGGGGATTGCGTTTTACGCACGGTGACGAGCAGTCACAGTCCCATTAACCCGAGAAAAACTCGCTTTTCCAGAAGACAACAATCTGCACTCCGAATCGCGCGGGTTCGGAAAAAAGTGAACGGACGAGAATGAAAACTTGTTCGTTCGAGGAATCTCTCGTTGAGTCATAAACTCGGGTTAGAAGGCAACAAAATGGGACAACAAATTTTCAAGGGAAAAATATCGTAAAATCGGGATTGCGAGACAGGCGCAGGGACAGCCGTTCCGAAAATTGCCGATTGCCGCCTTATATTATAAGTTCCAAACAACAACAGCCTGCAATTACGTAGCCTACGTTCGACTTCTGTTGTTTCGAATAAAAAAAGCTGCGCAAAACGTGTTCGATGCGGTGAACCATCCGATCAGCGATGATTCTCTTAGCTTGCATTAGATCCTCTTCTACGATTTTTATAAAATTCGACAGGCGAAACGGACGAGCAGCTAGTCACGTCTTCCAATCAGGATGCGGACTCTGCGGCGGGAAACGTTTCCACGGCAACGTCGATATCGTGGTATCTTCCGTTCAGTTTGATGACTATGATCTTCGCTAAAATTGTTGCCACTACGTAAAAGATAGGGACGATTTATTTGTTGAAGATCATATAAAGCAATGGGATCATCAACGATGGGAAGTCCAGTATAGTTAATTAATCACACGGACCATTAAAATGGGGAAAGTGAGACTCAAAGTGTGTCGTACACGAAAAATGGAAACTGTGCCAAAAAAATGGCATTGTGCTAATCGGCGCTCATGAATCGTGGGTGATAATCATTTTAGGTCAACGAACGTGTTGAAGCGAGATTCCGTTCGTTACTATGTATTTTAATCTCTCATGGAACAATCATTCCAATTGAAGCAACGTTGCGCATCTACAATAGTTGTTTAAAAAAAGTTTGCTTCACTCTAGATAATAAGTATTCTGCGCAGCATGTTTTATAAGATGTGATAAGATTTTACACTTTGTTAATCGATCGTTTCGACGCATCTTACAAGACATGCTATATATATGTAAAATACACAAAACAACATGTAACATATGTTTATACATAATATTTTAAGTCACATGCAATATTATGTCATCAAACCTTTTACACTGCCTATTTATTCTTTATTCGTACATCGTGATTTGTATAAACATTAATGTTGAAGGCACTTATTTTGCGCGTCCATGCAGTACATATAGGTTTAAAAAAGAACTGAGATATGCTGTAACATGACAAATAGCAAATAAAGATAGCAGTCGATTGGTTTCTTCAATGACAGTATTATGAGTATTATAGAGTTTTCATTATTTCCTATAAGAATGTAAATATATACTTCTCAGAATGTAAGGAAACAACACAAAGAATTCTGAAAACATCTAAAAACCTTAAAATAATGACTTTGTAACTTGCTGTATTAATAAGTGTAATAAGAAAGCTATGAAAACATCTATAGTACTCATGTTAAATGACTGTATCAAAAAAATATTTATCTTCCGTACAAGTGCCTTAAAATGTTCTGAAAATATTATAGTAAATTGCATCTTTCTTTTATAAGTTTCTATTAATTTGTTGTTACTATTGTTGATTAATTAACAGCAATCCCTATAATTTTCTTTTTTTTCACTTATGTAACAGATTTTCTCTAAACAACTTTCTGTATTTTGTTTTATTATGTAATAGGACTATAATAAATAATGTTGATGATAGTTACATATTAATTCCAGATGATAATGTTATGAATATGAGATTTAATGCAATATCTTGAAAACAACAATTTTTATTATTTTGAAAAGAATAATCATTTGTATTGTGCTTCAAAACCAAAATGATATGAAAGGCAATTATGTATAATGTGTGTATATGCACTTTATAAAATACATGTACGTTATGTATTGTAAATACCTTTTAACACATAACTATTCTGTGTATATTAGTTAAATATTTAGCTTAAAATTTAGAAAAAATTAGTTTAAAAGATATTAAATATCGCAATAAAAATATAAACAGTATTTACAAATCATAGTGTACGTGTATCTTTATAGTAATTAATGACATTACCATGTTTCTTTACATTCTAAGAAAGGTTTTCATAATTTTGTTACGAATAAATAATTAAGTACTTAAGAATGACCTAGCATTTAAGGAGAAATAAAGCACAAAACGCCTTGTACAGTTTTTTAATACTTGTTAAATAAATTGCTTTTTCAAAGAAATACGTATAAAAATTTCATATTATGATTGTATTTGAAACATTTAAATATTTAATATATTTACACAAATGAAACGTACATTTGATGCAATATAATGTACAAGGCCTTTGTTCGTATTGGATGTTTTGTCAGGGCACCGAAATGATTCATATTGAAACTTGCCACATTGTGCTATGTCCTGACATTGTACAGTATCAATAAAGAAAACATACGTTTGTTTTAACTAACGCTTATTTTAAAAAGTTAATAAAATATCTGATCATTACCAAATTATTTTTATTAGTTAATACTTTACATCAAAGAATAGAAATTTTAATAAAAAAATATATAAAGTAATATATATCAAACAAAATTTTATTAAGACCTTTCCTTCCCCTCCACTTTAATTAAACTTTTATCTAAAGTAGTTTTATATGTTAAAAGTTTTGAATATTTCTTAAGAAGGTTTTTCCAAGATTGTGTGACATCAGATAATTTTAAATTATTCCATATAAAATCTCTTCCGCGATCTGCAATCTTTTTTGACGTTTCGTCATTATCTATTGCAAACTGTATTAATTCTCTGTAAATGCAGATAAAAATATTAATATTATATAAAAGACGTTACTGTTAGCAATGAAAAGTAGACAGCAACATACCCTAATACTGTTTGATTAGCATCCTTGGAAACAGGAATATAGTGTATCCAAGGTATCATTGCATTATAATAAAATTCAGTCCACTCATCTCCAACATGAAATACTAAGGACCGACACAAAAATAAATGTTTATGTCTAAATGATGCTGCAACACCTCGATAATTGAATAAGTACTTGTATTTACAATGAGCTTCCAGAGAAACTTCAGAAGCAGGAGCTGCATATAATGTATCCTACAATGACATACAAAATTATTTTATTCATATAATTATATAAAGATAGAAGTTAAAAATTATTACTTCATTAGATTTCCATGCTTGATTTTTTGTATATTGAGCATCTACTAAGTTTGGTTTCTTGCGACTTAATAATATTAAATTATCACGTTCTGAACTTGTTCTGGAACCCCGAAAGAATGCTTTATTTTCTTTTTCCTCCCACAATGTGTTTTTACTAGCTTTATCTAAAGATACACGGTGTTCATCCCATCTTCCAAGACCACGAGGATACAAAGAAATTGCAGGTCCACCTTCCCAAAATGCCCATGCTGGATATGTAATATCATAGTATTCTGGAGTCTAGAAATATATTTCACAACACTCAAAATTTTTCATTAATAAAATATAAAAGTTCTAAATAGATTTAAAAAATAAATTTTGTTTACCTTACTAAACGAAAAAATAGGTAATGGACCTCCAAAATGTTTACTTGATTGAGGATAATCTCTTACATTTATAACTAAATCCATATCTGTTAATCCAGGAGCAAGTTTTAAAAGAAAATGTTCTATTCCAGAACATCTTGAAGGAAACATACAATCCTTTTGCCTATATAATTTTCCTTGTATTATTTGATAAACAGTTCCTCTATAAAAAATATAAACTTTATTTTAGAAAATATTTATTATGTAATGTACAGTTATCATACCTACCTGGTTTTTGCAATATTTATTAAATCCTTACTTATACCTTTCTTCTTGAAAGGTTTTAAATCATTTATAATAATATCTTTATAACAGCCATTGTTTGTATTATTACAAATTTTGTAATTCTTTTGTGCTTCTTCAATTGCATTATAATACTTAATATATTGCTTATTTAAATCTATTAAAAGAAGAAATTGATGAAAAAGGTATTAAACAAAATTCATCAAACATTCTATACATAAATACCTTTCTTATAAATATTATCCTCTTTTTTTTCAATACAATCTTCCGCATTATCAATAGGACAATATTGCTCTTCACAGTAAACTACCCAAAAAATGGTTATTAAAAAAATATAACTTAATACTAACGTGTTCATTATAAGAAAGCGGCATGACAATTTTTGAATAAAATATAAATGATGCTTACAAGCATCTGGTTGAGACTAGTGACATCTACAAGAATCAGAACTTACATACTATTGCATGACATCCACGTATTAATAAAATTCTTAATCCAAATTTTAAAAGTTTAATATTAGCTTTAATAACATCAATTTTCAATCATAATGGAAATTAAAGGGCAGGGAAATGAAAATAGACAAATACAATATATGTTTTTATTAAAATTTTATTAAATAAAAATATATTTATGGTTGTTCACCAGTAGGCATAGATTTTATAATATCAGAATTTCCAGGGTCAGTAATAGAAAGAGTACATACACGGAAGTATTTTCCACATGCAGTACCTAATTCTATATTATTTCCTATATAGTGATGCACACCTGTCTTCGCCAACATAGCATAGTACTCTATCTCTGATTTCCTGTTAAACAAACAAAATAAACACTTATAATTTTTAAATTAAAATAGATATAGGATGTCTCTGCACTTACAAGCAGAGATGTGAGACTACTCCGTAGGACTCCCACTATCAGCATATAAATCAATATTGCTCCGTAATTATTGAAGGAGTACTACATCTCAGTCTCACCTTAGAGGTGCAGCATTATTCGCTATGATGACCAATTTTGCTTTCCCTTGCCGAAGGGACTTCAAGGTCTGCTTGTAACCCAAGACATATTTCCCTGATTTCATAACCAGTGCCAATCTGGAGTTGATACCCTCCTGGGACTTTTTCTGTTAAGAAATAGGGACAAATATATATTTAATAGAATCATAACCTCTATAAAACATCAATACTATTAAAAAATTGCTTGCCTATATTAAAGAAGAATTCATTGGATCAAAATGATATAAAAGCAAACTAGTAAATTTACTTTTTATACCTATGCGTTATTATATTATATTTTAATTATACTAATATTTTGAAATAAAAAATAATTTTAACATGTGCTTCGAAAATTGAATAGTACACGTGTGCTATTGAGAAAATATTTACCTGTTTTTTTTGTGCCACCATATTTACTATTTAATGAAAGCTAATGCTGAAACAAATATTTAAATACATTTAGTGAAATTTTGCTGTATATTTTTTATGTATTATTATAAAATATTAAAATATTTTTGCAGTACCTTCCCAGCACGCTTAATGCCACAGAACACGGTATACGTGAAAGAGGTGGAGGTTGAAAATTTTACAGCGCACTTGAATCAGATTACCAACTATCACGAAATATAAATTATATAGAGTGGTGTTTCCATTGCACAATATTTTGTTGCCTTATGTTCATTTCCATGTATAATATTAAATCTGGTAATATGTATAATTAATATATGTTTTGCAGTAAAAGATTAAAAAAGTACATAATATAAGTATAGGTACATAATATAATTATAGGAAAAATATCAGAAAAATATAATAGAAATATAGCGAATTAGACTAGATAAATTTTAATCTGCAAAACCATAGAATTATTTATTATTATTATGATTAACAATTGCTAACTCGATTCACACTTTCTTTGTTTTATTTTATTAAATTAGTTATTTGTGAACATTATAACAGCCTTACAAATGCACTCTCTATAGTTATGAACTTTCGTATCTTTATTTAAAATGTAATGAATAATCATAAACAGTTTAATTTATTTTATTAATAAATTAATTATATAATTATATTAATAAACTAACTACAACTTTAAAAATCTGAAAGAAAATATATTTCAATAGAAAATATTTTACTTTAAGAGAACAATGTAATCAATACAGACATAACGTAACAAAAAGAAAATTGCAATGAGTATTTTTCAGTAAATATGATAACAGAGAAACGCAAATGAAATATTGCAGGTATTATCAAATATCAAATGTTATCGCGAGTGGGATTCCTCATATGACTTGAATCTTCTCTATAAATAAATATACATACGAGTTAATACTATTACATTTTGTATACACTTATAATAGAGGGGCAAATCCCGCGGTTTTTTCTTTTATAAATTTTGCACTCATATGCAATTTTTTAATAATAATTTTATCTGTTTATCATAAGCTATTTTTAATCATATATACATCTTATTAGACTATTTCTAATGAATCTTTCTATATGTCTATTATAAAAGTAATCGTTTATATCTTTAATTTTGCAGTTTAAACATAAAATTTGCGGAAGATTCGTACTGGACATGCAAGATTAGCGTCTCGGTTCCCCTGACGACCAGGGCAGAGTGGGAAAAGCTCGTTCTGCTCGCGATTAAAGTGTGAACAACACTTATCAAAAGAAGTGGTAATATTGTATTTACGTGTCACCTTTTTTATCAGGCTTAGTTTGTACAGATGGTGTCAAATAATTGACGTTTTGACGTTGTCCGCGCTCTATTGTTTCTATGTAATGCTACGTGGAGTTATAAACATATGTTTTCGTCTAAAATACAATATTATTACATATTTTAACAGAAAAAATATGTAATAATATTATTAAAGAAACATAAATTGGAAAAAGAAAAAGAATTTTTACTTGACAATATTTTTTATTAATGTACTATGTGTAACAAATTTAATATAATGTGAAGGATGTATGAAAGTGTTTTTGTAAAAGCTATAGACAATGAATTTCTGTTTTATGTTTCAGAAATATCTTTGGAATGGAGCTTAAATGTAAAGTACAAACTTACGACTGGGGAAGATATGGTATTGACAGTATTGTTGCAACCTTAACAAAATCTTCTAATTCAGATTTTGTACTGGATGAAAAGAGACCATATGCTGAACTGTGGATAGGTACTCATCCCAATGGTCCTTCATATATGAAAGATTTGAATATATCTTTGGAAGAATACATAAAACAGAATACTAATGTGTTAGGAAATGATGCTCAAAAAGTATTTGGACATCATTTGCCATTTCTTTTTAAAGTGTTATCTGTGAATAAAGCATTATCTATCCAAGCACATCCAGATAAGGTATATATATGTACATATACATGTACATATATAAGTATTATTATACTAGTATATACTATATAAGTACATATACAATTACTCAATGTTAAATATCATATTTCAATACAGGAAAAAGCAAGAAAACTGAATCAACAACATCCCACTATTTACAAAGATGCAAATCATAAACCAGAACTTGCAATAGCATTAACGCCTTTTGAGGCTCTTTGTGGCTTCCGTCCAATCAGAGAGATACAAGAGTTTTTAAAAATTTTACCCGAATTACGTGCTGTAATAGGAGAAGATAAAGTACTTAAATTTATGACAACAGGTGAAACAGACAATACAGAATCTTTGAAAACATGTTTTCATAGTCTCATGACCTGTGATCCTGGATTAATTGCATTGCAACTTAGAAAATTACTTGACAGACTATCCAATTTGGGTAATTTTTGTTATTTAAAATATTTATAATTACTTATTCATAAATAAAAATGGTGATTTCCTTTAGATGAATCATTAAGACAAACTTTACATGCTAGTTTACTGGAAAGACTGTATTCAGATTATCCAGGAGATGTAGGATGTTTTGGCATTTATTTTTTTAATTTTATAACTATGCAGCCTGGTGAGGCTATATATCTTGGACCAAATGAACCACATGCATATCTTTCTGGTGGTCAGCATTCTACATTATGTTTTATATTATGTTATCTTTAAAATTTAAGATGATTTGCATAAACATAATTTGAAACCATATTTATAGATTGTGTGGAATGTATGGCATGCTCTGATAATGTGGTGCGTGCAGGATTGACTCCTAAACTAAAAGATGTGCCAACATTAGTTGAAATGTTAAGATATATTTGTGAACCAATTTCTGCAAAAAGATTTCAACCTTCTCGAGAGGACGAATGTACCGAAGTATTTCGTCCACCTGTAGTAGATTTTGCTGTTGCTAAAATAACAGTAAGTCCCTCTATACAAGATTATCCATTAATTATTAAATGTATAAAAAGTATTATTTTTTTAGATTCCTCCTAGAAGAGCTTCGTATAATATAATTCCAAGAAGTACAGCGAGCGTTTTAATAGTCATAAATGGAAAGGGTGAAATTTCACCGTCGAAGATTCTTTATCGGGGTTCAGTTGTATTTATTCCAGCGGATGAAAAAATTGGAATTAAAGTTTTATGTGGATGTCATCCAATGTTGATGTTTCAAGCCTTCGTTAATGTTTAAAGAATTATCGGATACTTAGAAAGAAATGTGATGAAAGGAAATGATAAATTTGCACGCACAAAGTATTAATGCACTTTTGGATGCTTCTTAGTTGAAAACTAAAACTGTTGATCTTCAAATTTTATCGATAGTTATGAGCAGTTGAAAGATTTAAAAAATTATTGAACATTGTTCTCAATATCATTCTTCTTAATAGAAATGTGTTTTTCAGAGTAAAGCATTTCATAGTTTATATTAAATGCTAGAAAATAGAGTTAATGTCTGAATATGATGCTTTCATTACTATACTATGAGTGCATAAAACTAGGGACATCTTTATTGGAAGCATTTATTATTTATAATTCCTGCCATGATATGTATTATAATGCATTTTAACTATTAAGTGATATTTTTCGTATTAAGTACTATTTTTATAGATAAAGAAAATTGTTACCTCACTTTTTTCGAATTGAAGAAAGGTATACCAATTTATACAGTAACGTAACTAAATATTATTTTTTTATTTTAAAGCACATATTTTATAATTGCATTATTTACGACAATGTAGTAAATATAACTATACTATCCATTCCGATAACAGAAGGCTATGTGCAATCAACTCTAGTCAGTTTATGTCAACTAGTATTTTCTTATTCTTATTACATACATAAGTTTGTTTTGCTTGTATACTATGTAAAATACACACATTTAAACAACTAAACCATCAGTGAAATCAACATTTAATAATTATCATTGTATAATGCCTTATTTATGGAAAAAAATATTTGTTTGTACTTATCATAAATGAAGTGATAATAATTAACTATATTATTTTTTAAGTATTTTAATGTTCGTATACAATATGTTGTCTTTTATGTACAATTTTAGAAATATTTATAAATCTTGTAACAATTACCTATTTAAATAATGTAATGCATTCTTCTTGTATAAAGTATAAATATACACTCTATAAATTTACAATTTTCTCCTATTGTAATAAAAAAATTGTAATATTTATTAAAACATGGTTCATTCAATTTTCGACCACTTACATTAAAAAAATAAACGAACAATTAATTTTATATATAGTCTCAAATATGTATATATTGATACAATGGAATAAAGACAGTGTAAATATACATCTAAAAAAATGTGTTCAAACATTGTTAATTTCGCACAGCCTCAGATGTCAAGTAGTGTAAAATACTTTATTTTAAATTTTATTCTAATACTTTAAATACTTTTAACTTCAATCGTCATCTGATTCATCAGCTTTTTTGTGACTGCCTTCGAATTTCTCTTCCTCTTTATAATGCCGGTATTCTGGTTTTAATTCCCACATATTTCTGTGAGGGTTCTTTAGATTATAATTACAAACTTCATTCAATATTTCCTTTAAATACACCTAATAAAATAAAATAAATGAATAAATAATTAATATTGATATTGTTATCCATAAATATATATTAATATATTCATGTAATATTATTAAAAAAATATTTACAATTGGTTGCCTTGTAATCTTTACAAGATCTCTTATATTATAATATTGATGTTTTTCAAATGCAGCAAACAACATGTCCAATACTGCATCTTTATCATCTCTCATCTTTTTACCTTCTGCCTTCTTCTTCTCTGCATATTCAATCTATAAAATGATTAATAACAAAGATTATTTACATAATACATATACAAATACACTTTAAATGCTTCATTAAAGTACTTACGTTGTGCTTGTGATCAGAAACAGGTTTGAAATTCTGGACTACCCTATCTAATTGCTGAACTTGTCTTTGTGGTACAGAAGCTCTTTTAATACTTTGTAATTTTAATTTCATGTAACAATTATCAGCTAAAAATAATACGCACAAATGTGTAAATTATACAGAGCTTAAAGTATTTGAAATATTTTAAGATGTTTTTACCATATGGACGACATTCTAATTTTTGTACAATCCTTCCTTCCATATAGAGTTTTTCAGTTTCAGGAACTATAGAATCTGAACTACTTGAAGCTGTAAAAAATATGAATTTATCAACCACATTGATATACAATTCTCAAATCTCAAATAATTCTTTGCAATAACTTACGTGTAACATGAGAGAATACACCTAACATTTGTTTCGTTACTGTTGTAACATCTAATCTATGCTGTTTTGGAATTTCTTCTTCTCCAGGTTCTTTTAAAGCTAACACTGCTTCTGACAATCTAAGTGATACTTCTGCTTTCTGACCAGGATTTCTAATAAGACATACAAGATTTAACATATTTTGAAAGTGAGATTTTGAAATACTATTACTGGAAACATACTTAGTTATCTTTAATTTGCCAACTTCTATATTGCCAGGTGCTTTCTCCCATTTATTTGCTATGTATTTAGGTACTTTGACAAGCCACACGCCTCTTCCAGCATTACTTAAATCTAATTCTTTTTCTGTATGTGACATATTTGTAGACATGATTTCTTTTTTGATGGAATTGTTATATCAAGAATTAAGTACTGTATTGTGAAATAAATAAAATTGTATTTACACAATACGTTTATATTTCGTAAATTTTACAAAAATATTATATTTATAAAATGTACAGTAACAAGTTTCAATTACTCTAATTCCTCAATAAACTGAAGAACTAAATGATTATTCAATTTAGGAATACAATGATTGTTACTCCTCTTGACTTCGTCCGTACACGACTAGATTGTTACAAGATACAAATGCACATGAACAAATGTTACACGGCAGCTCCATCTATCGGACTGGATTTGTGCTGTGTACGTGACTCAACATCAGGTATTCATTGTCCGAAGGAACCATTGGCATGTTTTACTGCCAGATACCTCTATGGGTATTTCCTTTAATGAGGGTCATACTATTGCTCCATACCTTTGTTAGATGAAGCGCCCGTCCCGTTGACCGCGGCTACGTTCGGCGGCTGATGGTCGCCTTGAGCCCAACAAGTACAATTGGGCAGAATGACGGCAAATTGTTTAGTTATAACTGTAAGCTTTAATTACAATCTTACGGATTTTCCCGAAGTTCCAGAGGGGAAGCTCCGGTGTCCTTTCATCTCCGACATATTTATTTCATCCAGGACCTGCTAAAGGACTGATCAGTAAGGTATCAGTGCACAGGCACGTTTCTCTTACCAAGTGCAGGAGAAAAAACTGTGCGTATAGTTCGGCGGTAATTTGTGGAGCGTATTTTTGGCTGAATTTCTCCTATGTTCATTTTACCATCTCCCTTTTCATTTCTGTCGTGAATCGTAGTCATGGATGGCTGATATCTTTACCACGGGTCACGCATGTCATATAAAACACAAAGTATCAATTGACGCACGCTCGAGTTTGCACATTCTCGAGGACTTTTGTATAGGCTATCCTATACCTTCTTTGTACTTTTATAGGAAAATTTAGTTCCATTGGTTCCAATTAAAATCACTATTGTACCAAATCAATAACGTCTATACCTCGTCAGTGGTGATATGACCTATCTATGCACATGTGTTGACACACATATGTATGATGCACCTGTCCAATTTACACAGAGTATCCGTTCCACCTAGGATTTGTGTTACACGAATAAAAATTGCGTAAATAAAGTCAGTACAAAAGAAAAGATATTGAATCATACATAAAATCTAGAGACGAGATGTAAAACCGAAAGCTCGTCCAAAGCCGAAAGGCACAGACCAAGCAATAATAAATAAATAAAGTAATAAAATCTACCGCATAAAAAAGAGACTCGCATATAAAAGTGCCGCGTAAATTGAGGGACAGGTATAAGTCAGTATGCCATCATGCACTGTGTCACACATGTGCGAAATGCTTCCTACATCTGTCGCCATGTTGATCCTTTTTGGCTTCACTTGGCAAACGTTTTCCTCTAGTGAATATCCGAGCCTGTATATATGATCGCGGGTTAAACAGTGACGATATCATTGTATCTAATAAAATTGAACAATGTTATAAATATTTGTTTGCTATGTAATTATATGTAACTATACAACAACTGTACTGTATGTAACTATACAAGTGAATTTTTTTTAATAATTTAATACCGAACGATTACATCTATCATTTACAGTAATGCAATTTGTATTTTCGCTCTCATCTAGATAACATTTTTTTAACAATAAATTTGTAAATTGAACATAGGTACATGAAATACCAACCTTAAAGTACGAAACATATAGTGTGATGTGTGTTTGCATTTTGTTGTAATGGTTGTCAAATTTCTTGTATATGCTAAATTGAGAAATAAAAAAGATATTATCAAGAAATAACACCTCAAAAGGTTAACAAAGCTACTTTAAAATTACAGTTGAGACCATTAAATATTGTTGTTATTACTATTTAATAAAATTTAAGTTAGAAAGACATACAGAGGAGATTAACAATACAGCATGACATTACCCGGGATTGGAGTCTTTGGTACAGGAAGTATTGTTAGAGTAATTATTCCCTTTCTAAGAGAGAAAGGCTTTAGAATTGAAGCTATATGGGGACGTACACTGGCAGAAGTGTCAGAAGTTGCAACAGATCTTGAAATACCATTTCATACTAGTCGAATTGACGATGTACTCCTCAGGAAGGATGTTGATTTAATTTTTATCATGTGCTCTCCTAGCTTACATGCACAAATTGCGGTAAAGGCATTAGGGATAGGAAAACATGTCGTGTGTGATAAACCTGCAGGTTTAAGTCAAAGCGAATCATTAAAAATGGTGCGAGCTGCACAATATTATCCTTCTTTAATAAGTATTGTTAATCATAGTTTAAGATTTTTACCAGCATTTGTTCACATGAAGAAAGCTTTAGAAGAAGGATATTTAAATGGTCCTGTAAATGTAATAGAAGTTAGAGTACATATGGGCAGTTTATTACACAATGGTTAGAATATTATATTTTGTACATCAAATTATTAAAATATTTGTCAAATACAGTTTTCTTTCTAATTATAGGATACGATTGGTTGTGTGATGATACAATGGGAGGAGGAATTTTAGCCTTAGTTGGAAGTCATGTAATCGATCTAATTTTTCATTTAATTGGTCAACGTGCTTCAAGAGTACATGCTGTAGTCCGGACTTTCACGCAAACTACAAAACATATAAATGGAATTAGACACGTTACATCACCAGATTTCTGCAGTTTCCAAATGGAATTAAGTGGTGGCACATTGGTAACAGCAACATTGAGTAATCATTTACAAGGGCAGCTTTCTCAAGAAGTATTAATATGTGGAGGTGGTAATCATCTTCTTGCACGTGGTGGAGATTTGCATGGTTGTCGTAATGGACAAGAAGAAATATTATATCATGATACAGATGATTTACAAGATATATCATTTCCCATTGCTGACTCTATTCCAAGACCATATATCAAAGGATTAAGAAAAATGATCACTGCACTAAGAGAAGCTTTCCAATCTGTTGAAGATAAAAAGGGTTGGATAAAAGAACCAGTATTTTCTGCATCATCTTTTGAAGATGGTTTATATGTACAAGCAGTTATTGATGCATTGAGACAGAGTAATAAACGAAGAGAATGGGTAAAAGTTAATATTTTAACAGAAGAACCAGACCCAAATCCTCTATTAAGTGCAGCTGTTAGAGCTACAGCTATATCAATATAAAGTGGACATTATCTAAAAGTTCTAAAATTAAGTAAAGACTTTTGACACTCAAAAAATCATAAGTTTACTCATGAGTTAACTTATAACTTTATAAATGTATAGTATTACTATTTACAAGGCAGCTCGAAAAATAATGTAAACCAAATTACTGGACTATAAATTTTAATTAAACATCTTATTTAGTACAAAAATTCAAAATATATTTTATAGTGTAAATATGTGCATGACTATGTACAGTATATTTTGAAAATGTTATAGTATTGTTTGTACTTCAGTAGAGATATCTAACTTATGAATAATATTTATTAAGAACTATGTGTAAATCATAACAATATTTATTTATATATTAACGAAAATATTTATATTTGCATAATTAAGCAATATAGAGAAATAAATTTTATTGTAAATAACAGTTTCTAATTTTTAGTAATTTATTGTATTTTTTCATTGCTTATTTTATATTTTATACAATGTGATACATTATAAATGATTAAATTATAAATATATGTAATTTGTAATACAATTATGACTTTTACAAATTTCAATCATTACCTTCTATATATTTGTAATATTTACAATATACATATAATTTATATGCAAATTATATGTATATATATGTAAGATAAAAGCAAGGTAGATCGCTTAAAACCGTCGGTTACACAATTATGTATTAACAAATGCAATTTTTAAATAATTTTGAATTAGCTCACTCTACATACGTTTGTATAGAAGTAAAATAGTTATATATATACATATATTTATTTGTAGATTTAATATGAAGAAGTAACTAAATAATTCTATTTATTATTTTTATTACTCAATAGAATATAAATTTAATCACTCACTAAATTCAGCTTGTTTTTCTTTAATAGAATACGCTCAATTTTGTGAGTAATTAAATGTAAAATTATGCACGTGTATCTGCTAATTATATGCTAATTCAAATAATAACTTTAAACTTCGTATATATTTCAAATCTCTTCAAATGTAAATTTAATTTATGTATATAAAAACGAATCTTTCATAGACCAGTTATTTAATTTCATTTAATTTCACACACGTACATTTATTATTTATATTTGATAAATTATTGTGACTAATAAAAATAAAAAATATATGTATATTAGCAATAATAATACATATATACAACATATGCTGTTAGCAAAGCTATTATTATCCTATTCTTTGTTATTAATACAATGACAGCTTAATAACATTAATGGAATACATATATATATGTTTATGTAAACTCATTTAAAAATTTCATCACATACAATCAAAAATAAAATTAATATCTATATCAATAATAAAATTAATATCTATAAAAAATAAAATAATATCTATTTGTAAATTTTTAATCTTAAAATTGGTGCAATTCCCTAAGAAATACATGAAAATTAATCAATTAATTTTATTTCCTCTAATTATAATTACATCAATTTCTTATTTTTTAATTAAAATTACAATTTATAATTGCTATAAAATTTATAAGTGTATTTAATGTAAATATATTTTCTATTTTTATAAGCCATATGTATATTTTCACATATTATTTGATTCACGTATTGTGCAAATAAAACGTGTAATTGATAACCTCATTTAATGAATAGAACATATTTTTATTTAATTCAAAATACAATAACTCCACACGTCAAACAGAGACTTAAAGGTAAATAACAACTTTTTAAAATAATACAATTAGTATTTATATAAAGAATAAATTGTTTTCTACGTTTTCATAAATTATTATAAAATATATGTGTTTATCTGATCTTATCCGTTGTAAAGGCAATTATTTACGTGTATAAATACGTTGGTGTTTTAAAATAATGTAAGTTTATAGAAATGAATTTAAAACTTAATAATATAAAAATGTTGTAAATCCTATAATAATCTAGTCGAATAGTTTATTTGATGTTACTATTTTTATATTTACTCTAATTGATTTTCTCGGATAACGATAGTAATATTTTGGTTTACTGGAATTTTGTATTGTGAAAGAATTATTTCTATAAAGCATTGTATTATTATGTTTATTCATGCCTTATTTAAAAAATCAAAATGTTTATATTCTTACTATACATATAGCATAGGTCAAAAACATATGCTATTATAAATAATTATGATAGTAGGAATATATATAGCAAAATATTTATACATTTTAATAGTTGTCATTAGTAGTTGTATTCGATATTTGGATATATTGATACTTTATTTATATTGCTCTATATTTTTGGAGTATATAAGATAAAGATTGAAACAAATAGGGTAATTAGAAATTCTTTATAGGGCATCATAATATTGGGAGATTATTTATAATCATATAAATGATTAAACATCAGTATTTAGCTACATTAGTCAAACAATACAGTTGGATACAATATTGTTTTTATACCAAAATGTCTTCTTTGCTGGTTCCTCCGGAATCAGTACGAGGAATGAAATGTTTGGACCGTACTGCATTTACAACCACTGTGGAATTACCATTTTTGAAAACTCGTGGTGTAGCACTATCAAAAATAATACCTATTGTAAAAAAATATCTGTTTAAAGCAAGACACTTTAAACCAGTTCAAAGTGCAGATAATGAAACTATTATATATTTGAATCCCAAGTTAATAAAAACAATTGAAGAGTTTGTAGAAAGTGAAAAGAATCAGTTATTAGGAATGTATGAACAGTTTGGAACAACAAAAATAACTTTAAAATATGATAACTGGCAATCCTATCAGATATTAAGGGGTATTTTACCTGAGGAAATTGAGGTTCCAACTTCATATAGCAGAGTTGGCCACATCTTGCATTTAAATCTGCGTGATGCACATTTACCATATAAAGCTATTATTGGCCAAGTTTATCTTGATATGATCTCAAATGTTCGAACTGTTTTAAACAAAATAGATATCATTGATACAACTTTTAGAAATTTTACTATGGAAATTCTTGCAGGCGATAAAAATACTATTACAACAGTAAAAGAGAATGGCCATAC
Organism: Bombus vosnesenskii; assembly: GCF_011952255.1. Classification (NCBI taxonomy): domain Eukaryota; kingdom Metazoa; phylum Arthropoda; class Insecta; order Hymenoptera; family Apidae; genus Bombus; species Bombus vosnesenskii. The sequence continues at coordinate 1,100,720 of NW_022882948.1, forward strand.
GTATGAATTAGATTTTTCTAAGGTTTATTGGAATCCTCGATTAAGTACAGAACATCAAAATGTAGTTAAATATATGAAACCTAATGATGTTTTATATGATGTATTTGCTGGAGTTGGACCATTTGCTATTCCTGCTGCTCGTAAAGGAATTAAAGTATTTGCGAATGATTTAAATCCAGAATCATATAAATGGCTACAGAAAAATATCATCATTAATAAAGTTAAAAAAAATATACAATCTTTTAATATGGATGGTAGAGATTTTTTGAAAACCATTTTTAAGGCTGATATTTTAAACAGGCGAGCTACTAATAAAGCTGGTATGGAACATATAGTAATGAATTTACCAGCACTTGCTGTTGAATTCTTGGATGTATTTTTTGATTCATTTAGTGAAAATGAGATTAAGCAAATGTGTTGTTGGCCACCAACTGTTCACTTATATTGTTTTGTAAGAACAAATAAAGGAGAAGATGCTTGTAAACTGGGACAATTGTTTGTAGAACAGAAACTTGGTTGTACATTGAGTCCTGATTCTTTAATTGATTTACATTTTGTCAGAAATGTATCTTTAAACAAAGATATGATACGTGTATCATTTTTATTAACTGAAAATGTATTAAAAGGCGAGGCGCCAGCAATGAAGAAATTAAAGATGGAAAATAATTTTGATGTACTTGCAAGTGATAATATTACAGAGAATAATGGGAAAGAACAAAGGATTCCAAAAAAAGCAAATGAAGAAAAATGTGTTTAAAGTAGCAACAGTTCGTGGTAATAGACTGAAGGTGAAAGCACAAAAAGTGTTAACTAATTTAAAACAGGTAAGTGAATTCTTAGAAAAAATATAAACATAATATATTTAAATATTGATAATAAACTACATATATATATACTTTATGGACAAATATATATATATATATAAATATATATATAATAATATACAGTTTATTATATGAGTTTTCTTCATTTTAATAGTTGGATCTGAAAAAAAATAAAGCAAGTAAAGGAAATAAGGATAAAACAGCACAAATTGATAAACAACTTGAAGAATTACGTAAGGAAGTATATCAGTCCAAACCAAAAATGAAAGTAACTAATGCAAAGCAAGGAGGAAGGAAGAAAATGCAGAATGCAGCACCAATACAAACAGATGCAACAACTTCCTTGGTGGAGAAAATGCAAATTTGATAAACATACAACTGAGTTGAACATACATATTTAGAACATTCATGTAATATAATGTACTTCATTAATAAAACTGCTCAATAATTGTTTGTTTTGTACATTGTAGAAAAATTATTGTACATAATATATTATGTAAGGTTTTATTGAATAATTTTGCATCAAATAAAAATAATTGAAAATACAAACGTAGTAGTCTAATAGCTTATTTCTTATCACCCAATTTTTATCTTACTTATCACAGCATAAATATGCGAAGGAGTATTATAGCATACTGAAATTTTGTTTATTTAATGATAACTTAATTTTTGTCTTAATACTAAAAGAAGAACTTTTAAAATCTAGTCAATATTCTTCACAGTTACTTATGTGAATGTATTTTAATGTGCACAGGAAACTATTCATGATGGAGAGTGTCTGTACTGCTGGTTTGATTATAATAGGAGATGAAATTCTACGTGGCCAAATTATAGATACAAATACATCATATCTGGCAAAAAGATTACGTGCTTGTGGTATTAAACTTCAAAAAATAACAGTGATTCCTGATGTTGTGTGTATTACTTTACTAGAATCTTTGTATTAAATTTTAGCTACAGTTTTTTTAGTTAGTTAATTATTTATTATATTTAATTGTCACTTTAAAAATGTTAAAGCATTATGGTTCAATATATTTTGTTTATTCTATTTTCAACTATAATAAAATTAGAAAAGTAATGAATTTTTTCTATTAAAATATTGAATGTATATTAGTAATAAAATAATAAAATATAGATAATAATTTAATTAGTAATAAATTTTTGTAAATGTGTATTGTGTACATATATCTATATTTTTATTAAAATCTAAATTCTCACTACGTATAATGTAGCCTTTTGTCTTAGGTAGATGAAATTGCAAAGACCGTACTTGAAGCTTCAAAAGAATATTCTGTTGTATTTACATCTGGTGGTGTTGGACCTACACATGATGACGTAACATACGAAGCAGTAGCCAAAGGTTTAGGATTGAAATTTGAACAAAATGGGGAATTAGTTGATATTTGTTTAAATCTATTTCCTAACAATAATGATAAAGAAACTCAACACCTTACTATTGTACCAACACCCTGTGAGCTTATTCATATTTATTCACCAAGTGAGTAAATTCTGTTTAACGTAAAAAAATTCTTATGTTATCATCCAAAATAGTAATTAATAAAAAATAATGTTTTTAAATCATTGCAAATATCAAAAAAATTACATTGATCATACGTTAATATACCACATTGTGCTGATTTGTACTATGGTTTATGTATTATGCTTGCATTATGCTTTATTTATATATAAATAAAATAACATAATGTGATTGATAAAATTAATTATATAAAATCATTTTCAGAAAAATATGCTATCATAAAAGCAAAGAATGTATACATGCTGCCAGGTTCTCCAACATATTTTGAGGCAGCTGTTAATGTAATCATACCTCAATTAAAAGGAGATACTTCTTTACACTTTGAAGAAATAGATATTAATTTAAACGAATTATCATTAGTAAGAATTTTGGATGAACATGCAGAATATTGGAAAGATAAAGTTAATATTGGTAGTTATCCACAAAGAACACCTGAATGTTTTACAAGAATTACATTAGAGGGGAGAAAAGAAGACGTTCTGGAAGCAAAAGGAAAACTTTTATACTCGTTACCAATACAAAAAATTAGAAATCTAAAAAATGGATTTAGTTATTATCATGCAAAAACTGTACTTGAAGATACTGAAAATGAAGTACATATAAAATATGCTGTGGATATTTTAGAACAGTGTTACAAAACGTGAGTATTATAGACTAAGTACTCAATAATGTGATGTACATTGAAAAAAGTGTCTATAAGTAAAAGTAAATTTAACAAATTTTTATCTCATACATATACATTTTTAAGATATAAGCCAGAAGAAGTTTTTGTAAGCTTTAATGGAGGGAAGGATTGCACAGTAGTTTTACATCTAGCTGCCTGTGTTGCAAAGTTACGAAATATCTCGTCATTATTATGTTTATATGTAACAGCAGAACCATTTCCAGAAGTAAGTTTAAATTAGAAATTACTAAATATGATCCTAACTTATTTAAGAATAAAATCATATTATTGAAAGTAAAAATCTAGATTTCCACAAGATTCAAATTAGATTCTAATTCAGTCATAAATAGAAGCAAAAGATATTAAATTCTTTTATCCTACAAGCCATCGCTTTCAAGAAAATCGAGTATGGAATTTCGTCAAGTACGCGATTTTCTCGAAAACGAAGCGTTGTATATCTTATTATTTCTTTTAAAATTATATAGGTTCCTAAAAAATGATTTTGTAATCATAAATCTATAGAAAATATGTTAAATAGCACAATTACATATTCTTATATACCTTTAGTATACATATATATTTTGCAATAATCTAAAACATGTTTAAATATTTTAAGGTGGATTCGTTTGTAGAAAGAGCGTCTCAATACTACGGTTTAGAGCTAATAAAGAAGAAATGTCCTTTGCGAGATGCATTATGTTCATTATTAAACGAAAAAACAAATCTAAAAGCAAGCCTTATGGGAATGAGGAGAGGTGATCCTGGCACACAAAATCTAGAGGTCTTTAAGCCAACTGACACAACCTGGCCAAATCTAATTCGCGTAAATCCGATCTTGAAGTGGTCGTATGATCAAGTGTGGAAATTTTTGTTGAAATACAATGTACCTTATTGTCCATTATATGATGAAGGATATACAAGTTTAGGTACAAAATCAACAACAATACCAAATCCACGATTAAAAGATCCTGATAATCCATCATCGTATCTTCCAGCATATACTTTAACTGACGAGTCTGCAGAAAGACAAGGCAGAGTATAGCTATAAAACACGTACAAAAGCGTACACAATTTTACAGTATTTTTGTAAACTTTATGCAGCTTGAAAGGTTATTGTAACTTATTTTAAAAAGACAAACTATATTTATATGTCGCATAATATGAAGTATTTTAATCTATTAGGATTTTCTATTACATGATTTTAATGTTTTTAATTGTGATCTTTTAATTGCGACACCGCGTAATATTTGTATGAAAGTATTAAAATGAATAAATATGTAATTAAGTTAATTTAAGACCATTTAACTATAATCGTTATATGCTTGATAAAAATGTATTAGTACACACACGCATAAATTTAGGGAATACAGTGGTTTTAAGGAATAAATTTTAAATTACAAAGAACTGATCTTATTATTTCTAATTAAATCTCCCCCCTAAATCAAGACAAAGAAATTCATCTTCTTAGACTTTCGTTTATTCGTTTAAATGGGATAGTAATTTATGGTACACTATGAAATAAGGAAAACATTTTTTGATTTACTAAATCCCTTATTAAGATAATATAACACCAACAAGTGCGCTAAAAGACCGATGAAAGTCATCTCAAGCCATCTGAAATAATAAAGAGATTTTCAAAGAGCGTGTACGAGAGTGATACGAAACGGAGGAGACAGTAAGCTCATAATTCGCTAAAGAAAAAGAAAAGGGAGGAAAGGCACGATATAAAACGAATAACGTGTTAAAGTTCAAAGGAGCATCCACCTATGATAAAATCGAAATTTCGATTGACGATTAGTATGACTAACTTCTATGACGTCGACACACATTCCTGCTGACCCAGAGCAACTAGGGGATAATCCCCGGCTGATCCTCATACGAAGCCAGCAAAGCCAACGGGTTAAGGTTTCGTCGATTCGAGGGGGTAGAAGAAATGGTATAAAACTGCTGCCTGATCAGCGGTATCAAGGAGAGGGGCTGGCAGACGGAGTGACCAACATGTCCAACGACACTATTCATTGGGAGGCAAGATACCTACCAGCAGGACCACCACGTTTGCTGGGATGGAATGTTCCTGCCGAAGAATTAGTCCATATACCGGAACATTGGCTGGTCCATCCCGAGCCGAACCCCTCCCTTCATTATCTATTAGCCCTCTTGTATATCCTTTTTACTTTCCTTGCTTTACTTGGCAATGGCTTGGTAATATGGATATTTTGCGCGTAAGTTATTTTCTTTGTCAATAAGACTGATCGCCTCATCATTATCGTTCTTTTATCATATAACATTTCTTGCCATCGTCACGGTAAAAATATCTAATTATCTAAATATCTAATTATAAAAGTCTTATAATATCGCACGTGTATTTCATAAGTAGATTACGGATTTTTATACAATTTCATATTTTTATTAACGATAATTAGAGAGATGATAATTGTTTATTTCTCTCGTCGAGTGTTATAACAAGTACTCCACCTTGAGGATACTTTTTATGTTCATTTTGTATATTTCTGTATCCTCCATCCATAATTTATTTAGAAGTGTCGTGGTTGAAAATAAGTCAATGTTACGTTAGAAGAGCATGAAAAGTGTCAAGCCAAAGGGAAATTTCAAGGATTGAAAATAAAAGAAGTTACGAAAATCATTTTTATCCTTTGACCATTGTCTCCCAGAGTTTAATCTTTTTAGCAACATTGTAAATGATACATAGTTTTGTAAGCTTTCAAATAGTTTTTCGTCTCTCTTGAAAAGCTTGTTCGAGCTGTGTGGCTTCTGAAATACACGCGCGATATTATTTATACCACTGTGATGTGTGAAAATGCGTAAATTAAATCGAGTCTCGTTTTTTCAAGTGCCAAATCATTAAGGACGCCTTCGAACATGTTCGTTGTGAATCTAGCGATTTGCGATTTCTTTATGATGATCAAGACGCCTATCTTCATATACAATTCTTTTAACACCGGTTTTGCTCTGGGACATTTAGGATGTCAAATATTCGCGGTCATCGGCTCCCTAAGCGGAATTGGGGCCGCGATAACGAATGCAGCTATAGCATACGACAGATATAGGTATGATTCTTCATTTACCTTTAGACGAACAAAATTTGACTGATAAACTTGCTAATGTACATTAGTCCTATACTGTATACAACTTCATAAGAGAACAAAGAAGTTAGTTAGAAGTTAACTAAGTTAACTAGGCTTTGGACGCTTCTAAAAAATTTCATATAAGAGAAAAAAAGGAAACTTAGGTGGTGAATTGTTTTGTCTACTAAATGCTATAACAAATATTATACTTTGAATATTTTATAAACTTTTGCATATTACGTGCGTTTATTTCTATTACATAAATAATATATATTTATATCATTTAGCGACCAGTTTTTAGGATGCCCATGACGCTAATAGGAAATATTACAATCTATAAAATTACAATAGAACCTACAGCAAAAGAGACCTAAGAATAAAAAAGGTTATTAAGGTTTTACAGTAATTGCATAGAAAAGTAATTATTTACAGCCTTGATCAACGTACGTTTTATAAATTATTGTATGCTATATGACTTCTGCAGCGACCCATAACTGCATAAAAATCTACGCTTCGATTATTTCATACGTTCGTACGAGAATAGTCTGTATTTTCACGACAATCTTATTTTCCATCTCCACCGTTGTACGTTAAGTTCCCAGTATTTGGCACAAATTAGTTAGTTAGAAAATGTTACACGTTTGAAAAGAACGATTTCGAGCGTCCTTTTATTCCATTCTGAAGTAAATAAATAAACAAATTTCTTTCTAGTACAATTGCAAGACCGTTGGATGGCAAGCTATCTCGTGGACAAGTGATTTTGTTTATCGTCTTAATTTGGACGTACACCATACCATGGGCGTTGATGCCTGTAATGGGAGTATGGGGACGTTTTGTACCGGAAGGCTTTCTTACCAGTTGCAGTTTCGACTATCTGACCGACACTAATGAAATACGGACATTTGTTGCTGTCATATTTACTTTCTCCTATTGCATTCCAATGCTGCTTATAATCTACTACTATTCTCAGATTGTTAGCCACGTCGTAAATCACGAGAAAGCGCTTCGAGAACAGGCAAAGAAGATGAACGTGGACAGTTTACGGAGTAACGCGAACACAAATTCCCAAAGCGCTGAGATACGTATAGCAAAGGTATTTAAATAAAGGCATCACTTTGTTTCTCTTTTCATTAACACTTTAACTGCCACGCGAATTTTATATATTTTGCCCGGAGAGTTCACGTTATATTTTTCAATTTTTGCAAAATATTATTATCGTATTTGCACGATTTCTACTCACAACGTTATCTAAATTATTCACGTGGTTGACGAGCTTTTACTCCGTGAAGTCTATCTTGCTTTAATTATTCTAAAAAGTTTAGTTACGTGGCTGACACCGATGACCATCGTGGCAGTCAACGTGTCGAACGATATTACTACAATGTTTATACTCTCTGCCAATTTCTTTTGTCAGATATGACATTTTTTAAATAACTTTCTTCGATGCTTTTAACAATTTCAGTTCAGTTCTTTCAACAATTTCGTTGTGACTAGTATTAATCGATCATGGTTGCTGTTAGGTTCCATCAAAATAGTTAAATGTTATATGACCATATTACGTATCATAATTGGTTTATAATATAATCGATAGATTCGACGAGACGTGAAAGGTAGAAAAAGGAAAAGAGAATTATATTATCACGTGAGGTTTGACTGTATCAATGAAAAATAACAGCTAGTGGAGAATATAAGCGAACTTCTATCATATGAATTCTGATTAATCTAAACTGTTTGTCCCCTGGCAAGCTCAGGGGAATTTTATTGTTTCCATTCGAAAAAATCCTGCAAACAAAATTTCTTCTTTCCTTAATTGAATAGCTCGAACGTGCATATGTATGTAATATGATACACGACGAAAGAAACAATAGAGAAAAGCGAAGACAAGAAAGAAGAAAGGGGATTAGGAAGAGCGAACGTGGTTTTGTTTCATCAATTTTGCAAATCGATAGCGAACATCCTATTATATACCGATGATTGATATTGATCATATTTAAGAACAAATTCAGAGGAGAAATCTTCGTGTTTGAACTATAGAGAATTATTTTATAAATATACAATCGCTTTGACGAAATAACAGTTATTTTCTGTTTGTTTAGCTGTGTTGTAGACGTTAGAGGGTCGTAACTATCGTTATTTTAATTTTGTACTAACTATACTCGCTTAACGTTTAGTGTAACCGGTTAATTTATGTGTTTGTCCGAAGGCTGCCATTACGATTTGCTTTCTGTTCGTCCTCTCGTGGACTCCGTATGGCGTGATGGCAATGATCGGTGCGTTTGGCAATAAAGCACTGTTAACACCTGGTGTCACGATGATACCTGCGTGCACATGTAAAGGTGTTGCTTGTTTGGATCCATACGTATACGCTATAAGCCATCCGAGATACAGGTAAATTTTGTTAAGAAACTACGAAAATAAATATTTCAGATCTAGATATTAACTATAATATAAATTATAATTCATCGATGCTATAATTCTTTTTATACATTTTAAATAAAATAATAATTTCAGTAGCTCTTTTAGCAAATCATAGTTTTCATATATCTTTCTGTTTACAAATTCTTTTCATTTTCTAATCTTCTCCTCGGTCATTTATTATATTATATTATGTTTCGATCTTAGCTGCACGTACAGGAAAGAATCTGTGAAATGTACGAGCAGGATGGAATAAAATATATTCGTTACTGTTTGAATAGATTGGAACTGCAAAAACGACTACCGTGGCTGGAGTTACAAGAGAAGCCGATATCCGACTCGCAAAGCACCACAACCGAGACAGTAAATCCACCAGCGGCCTCGAGTTAAGTTTCCATCGCAACTTCTCTTCTTCGAGAACAAAAGATAGCAATGTATTCGGCCCTTGCTCGATACTTTGTTCCCACCCTGTTCAACATACGCGGTTCTTCTATAGCGAAAGCAATAAAGTAATTTCCTTGCATAAGTAATAATCGTCCTCAATGTAATTTACATATACGAATGTACATACATGTTATATTATATACGCATACATATGCATATATATGTATATATATTTCTTTTTTCGCAAAAGAAAATGAAAAAAAAAAGATATAAACTGAGATGGTTTAAAAATGAACAATAAGACGAATAAATAAATTGAAGTAAGGATAGGGATTACGGATTTCTTCTTACGATCGGAATTTTCATGTTGGTGTTGGTATATGATTAATAAAAAAATACACCTAAGTAAGGAACAAAAACTGGCAAATTACAACTTTATTCATTTTGTTACATACTACTCGCCTTATAGCTACGCGACTCTAGGCCTTAGAGATTCGAAAATAAAAGAATGTACGTGACCAATCGACTAAATCCGATTAACTTTGCGCTCGTCGATGTTTAGGTCGATATTATGATAAAGGATTTTTCATATAACTGCATTGTATAATTGAGAATTGACTGTTATGTGCTGTACAATTGGTATCGTTAGCTGTTTCATGGATCGAATAGACAGACACCTTAATCTGTCGATATTGTGGCTTGAGGCGTAGACGAAAAATTGTTTATCGATTTAGGAAACGTCTGAAATTTCGGTATTATCCTCTTGTAAATATATATTAATCGAACCTTTATAATTCCTCGATTATTCGATAAAAAAGTGGATAAAAAGTTATCTTGCATTGTTTACGTTTTACGATATCTTATATCAATTTGCGAAAGCGTTACGCCTCGGTCGTCAGACTTATTCCATTAAATTAAGCCTTAATACGAAGTATTACAAATTTCGAAACGTGAAACGAAAAATGAGAAACGGAGAAAAGAAAAATGTCTTTTTCTCGCCGTACTGCTCTCGTATATCGCTCAAGATCTACGCAACTGTGCAGCCGTTTCAAGTCTCTTTCATACTATCTTTTTTTTTTTCTTTTTCTCTTTTTTGTAATCTGGTCAACTTGTCTCGTTGCCACGCGTGTCTATGGTGTGGCCTTCCCTTTTGTACTATGTCGATGCTAATTCTTCTAAGATATAATTACAACAATAAATAATAAATCCACGTTCTGTACACCTTTCCTAGGAACTTTCTACTTCCAGCTATGTTAATTCACAGAAGACATTGATTTACTCAGAAACTCCAAGCGATTACAAGGTATCGAGATCCAACTTCGAATAACAAGTACATAAAACAAGTTTGTTTGCAATTCTTAGAAAAAACGAGAAATCTCTTAAAGTCGGATACAATGATCATATCTTTCTCTCTCTCTCTCTCTCTCATAAATAAATATATCGCGGTAACAATGTGGAACGGTAAATGTATTACGTATTACACGTACAACGATCATCGCGTAATACAAGTTATTATCGCTAAGGATCACGGTTCGAATAGCTTACGTTATTTCTTAACGAAGACGAAAGTTTCACGTGAGAAAATGTGAAATCAGATGGATCTATTCGGATGCTTTGAAATGCTTCTTTCATGAGAAGCATCTTCATATACGTATTCGAAAACAATTACAAATATATTAAAAAATAGTCGAGGCGTGAACTTCGGACCATCGGCATAACAAAGATCCCCAAATAGACGCGTCTATGGGGAATATTAACCATTCTTTTCTTTTTTCCTTTTCCTCCTCGTTAATTTGCAACTGTACAATTACTTTGTTTCCCTACATCTACGATAACAATGAATAGAAATGCCATTACAGAGATATGTATTTTTACTGACGGCTCGTCTAAAAATCTAAGAGAGAACGTCTTTCTTTCTTTGACCAAATTACAGCGAGATTCGAACGGGAGATTTCTTACTTGTCTCGCTTCTCCCGATTAAAATTAAAGGAAGCATAAACGAAAAAAAAAAAGAAAATAAAGATCGGAACGATTGCTAATTATAGCGAAACAGAGGCGTCCGAATTTTTTTTTTTTTTTTTTTTTGGAGGCGAGAACGCGTCTTTGTTACTTTGACTAAATTACAGCGAGATACGAACGGAAGATTTCTTACTTATTTCGCTTCTCCTTGTTAGAACGAAAGGCAACAAAAAAGAGAACGATCACCGTTAGTAGGAAAAAAGAGGCGATCGAACTTTTTGAGCACGCGTCGTAATTACACTCGTACATAATGCGCGTTGCAATGTTACATGATGTTCTTCATTTTTCGGCGAAGACAATCGATTTAAAATTTCTTTTCGTCGCGTTCGATGACGATGGTGTAAAAGTTTCTTGGAAAACTTTGATTGTTACCGCGGCTAGACATCGGTACCTGGATATAACACAGACGATACTTGCGCTCTGGCTATTCTCTACATGAGCATGTTAACACGTTTCATCATTTTTATTTCTTTTTTTCATTTTTGATTTAACATCTATAACATACGCGAAAAGTACACTTTTTCTTCAACTCTTAAAAACGACCGAACTGAACTCATGGTCGTGCACGTAAGCGCTTCTGGTTCCACTGCGATATTTGCGTTATATAAAGTATATACTTATATATATGTGTATGCGTGTGTGTGTGTGTGTGTGTTCTACGTGGAAAACGTGGTCAGGTAGATACAACTCTTTGGAAGTGAAGTTCCGTGTCATTTAAACGAGAATGAACATAGGAAAACTTCGGTTGAACCTCGATGCAAGTGGATTTATTTTCAAATGTATCGCAGGATGTTCCAGTAACTTCGGGTTACATGTTATCTTCTAATTATACTATTACTCGAAACTGTACGTTCTTTAAACGAGTATTCTCCTTTTTCAATTTCATTGAATAAGGAGGTCTTGGTGTATACTCTACGCAGTAGAAACGAGAACTCAAGGGAGAAGTAGGTAGAAAGCAGGATTAGAATTGATGGTTTACTGCATAAATATCGTTTGTTCATTTTTAGCGTATTCGAGAAAACCAATTTTAAAAATTCAATGGCACTTTGTCATTAAATAAGTACTCCTTGCATCGTAATTATCTTTATCGATGCTATTGCAAGATCGATTGCAAATTGGGCATTGATCATTTTTAGGAACATAAAATGACAGGGGTGCATCTTGAACATATCTCTACATACACTAAATACAATAAACAAAATATTATTTTTGGACATACAGTATTTATACAGCGAGCCATCGAAGTTTTAAATACATCAGTGAGCAAATTTTCATCACGTTTTCAAGTTTGTATACTAACAATATTTTTAATAATAATGCATATTTCAAAAACTACAAAGAGTTGAGCTTTCTCCGATAATTTCATTCATATCAGAAGTGAAATTCGTTATAAGATACACATAAAGTTGAGTTTAATATTAATTCAAGCTCAACAATTTCATACTGCACTGTCTTACAGAGGAACAAAGTTCTTTTTATTATTATATCGATAAACAGTTTAGTTCAGAAGTTAATAGAAATTATTTTAGATGTTACTTTGGATGCCGAAGAAAATAATATTACAATTAGTATACAATAACTTCTTTACTTAAACTACCATTATTCTCTGTGACTTTTAAAGTACCTGTTATTATTAAGTATCATATTTCGAGTAAAACATGGTGGCTCTACTTCAAAATTTGTACCCTTTCCACTACATAATGGATTAGAAGTCTCATATATCACAATCTACAGGAGTCTTTAACGTCGTGAAATTTAAAAATAAATTCACATCTATATCCACAATAATTTTCTAAAAAAAATACCACACGATAAAATTAATAGAACACCCTGCAGATATTTTTAACTAATATACATACAAATATACACATACACACACGTGAATTGATTTATGTAAACTACTATCACAAAGTACTTAAAATACAAATAACAATAATATTCTCTTTAAAAAGATATCATAAGAAAACTTTCAAGAATCGATTCAATAGAAAAGAAACGCGAAAATCGGAACTTTAAAAAGGGCAGTTATTAACGAGTTTTCCGACGATCTACGTTCCCACGTTTTTCCTACTATATCGTGTTTTGATTTCAACGAGGCATATATCACATCGTGTATCTAATGCCTCCTATATATTACAACCATATATTATTATCTAATTGTGCATAAGACACTCAGCAGATGAACGAACACTCGTGTCATTTCGAACAACACTGAGAGACTTTAGCGGAGTTTAGTCGAGAACGACTCGTTTCTCAAAAAAAAAAAAAAAAAAAAAAAAGAAAAAGAAAAAAAAGGACGACGAATCTCCCGACTATCATTATTTGTAATTCGGTTGCGTGTTTTCTCATTGCTATATGTCATCGAATGCATATACTGTTCGCGCGACACGCAAAGCTGCCCCAATTTAACCATATTAGGCGAAAGGAGGAAATAACAGGGTCGTGTGACTATGTAGATTACATGTCTCGTTAAATTCTCGTTTTTCTTCAGCGAACAGGGAAAAGCATATGGCCTAAAGATTTGTTATTTGCTATCGTTATTACTATTACCGTTATTATTACTATTATCATTAGAATTATCATCATTGTTTTTGTATCTCTTGTTTTCAGCGTATCATTTAATAAGCTTTGATTAACATCTTCTCGCTTGCTTCTTTTTTTAATTCTATGCAAACTGGCATCTTATCTTCTTCGATATTTTATTTTTATTTTAATCGTTTTTTCCCTTTTTTTTTTATCATTTGAATACCATCCTCGGCGCAATTATATCCCTTCACGCGTATATATATACTTTTCAAAATTGTGTATTCTCTCCCCCTCTTTCCTTCCTTTTTTCTTTCTTTTTTCTCGAAAATATGTATTTCTTCGTGTTATACATTATCTATGTTAGTCTCTATTTTTCATATTATCGAACGTATATCACTCTCTTAAGATTATTATGCGTTTTCCCTAGACGTATTTACACGACAGGCCAAGTCGATATCGTCGACGATACGACGTCGACGTCGTCGTCGTCGTCGTATTCGAAACGCAGATGCACGACCGTGCGAATGTTATTACAGAAGTTAATGGCGTTACTAAAAGAGAAACATTGATGTGATCGCAGAGTGATTCAGTTTCGTATCTACATATGTATACGCGACACAGAACGGAGGATGCTACACAAAGGAGAATTACGCTACGACGAGAAACGATGTTCTTGAGGAAGACAATTCGTGTCGGTGCCTTTGCAACTGTGACTGGCCGTTTTGGCCTTTCGTTTTTCCTCTATGCTTAACTTCTTCGTTTTATGCGATCGTAATGAGCATATCAACATCGTCTGGCTGTCCTTCGACGGCTCCTCTATCCTCGTTCTCGATTTCTTTCGCTCCTCTTTGTTCTTATTCTCTGTCATTGCCTCGTCCTGCGTGCACTTCTCTTCTGAAAATTTGTTAAATGACAATTATTACGATTACGGTAGATTGCGGATAGTTAAACGCGTTATAGTCTTTGTCGGCGATTTTGAGCGTTTGGGTGCGAAGCGAAATCTCGAAAATAAAAAATCTGATTACGTGTAACGCACAGTAGCAAAGTCTTCGACAAGCATTGTAGAATTTCTTTCGATTTTCTTGGAAGCTTAGAATAGGAAAAAGAAGTATTAGGCGTGGACATAAATGACTCAGAATTATTTATAAACAATTAAATGCAGTGGCTCGCGAAAGTATTCGATTATACTTGTCGACACCTTCTATGAACATATTACGTGTGTTACACGAAACACTTTCCGATTTCGTCAGCTAATGCTGATTAATGACATAATTGTCGTCTTGCTATCATCATGATTATATCGGTAAAATTTTAAACAATTCTGAGCATGTATATTTGAGTTACGAGATATCCAGTACAAAGACACGTTATATATTTTGTGATATTAAATATTATACATAATCAAACTTGGAAAATATTTATAGACAGGCAATCATCTATAATATTAATAAGTCTCGTTGTTAGTATTCAGTGGGATCATCTTTAATACTTATTATGAGCTTGAGGTGATTGTTCACACTGTATATTAACTTTTCACTAGATACATAGTCAATAAATATCTTACAATTTCTATATACACAGCCATATTTTCTATTATGCGAACATTATCAAAACATGATAATAATTCATGATATCAAGATTTCAATACATATATTCTAACGTCATTCTATATCTAACGTCACGCGATATCTTATCGTTATGTCAATCGAGGATCAGTTTATGTGAGTTAATAATCGTGGAGAAGCGTGATATGCGGGAAACGTCATATGCGAAAAGTATTTACAATTCCGAGAACGCAATAATTGCCGATGGAGCGATCTAAAAATCTAATGACCAAACTCGCAATCAGTTAATTGCAATTTCCAATAGAATACGGTGGAATGTAATTATCCAAATATCGTTTGCTAGAGTTCATAGGTTTTTGTATTATTAGAATAATGTTTATTCTGGCAAATCGATAAATAATGTTTATTCGAAGCAAATCGATCGGTTTAAAGATGATGGAATCTTATAAACAGGCTGCTATTGTTTATGCATTTATAGGCATATAATTTAAATATGTAAAGACGGACAGAATAATATTAAGAGATGTAACAAAATATTCAAAGTATTGCGATACTGGTTATAAAATATTTAAAGAACAAAACAAATCTACGTTTAACTTCCATTTCTTTATCTGCATTCGTAAAAGTATGAATTTGCACGAACATCCGCAGTCTACTTACAAGCAACGAGTTTAATTAGTTGCATATCATATTGATGGAGCAAAGACAGTTGCCATTAACAACGAGAAGTTACTTTTCTTTTTTTTTTTTTTTTGGATATATATTAAACGTTAGCGATATTCTTGCGAATATTTAACAGCCAGAGTGTAGGGCGTTAAAGCCATTTGGCAGGCACAGAATATTCGGGATATCCGGGGTTATTGATTAAATAGGAAGAGGAGCAGTCACTTTTGAAACTTTCTATAGGGTGGACGTGTGGAAACCATTGTTTCGATGGTTCGATTGCGATTTCTTCTGGAAATATTTAAATCCTGGAAAATATGACTACGAAAAAAGAAAGTTTATTATTATTATTATTCAATATATCAAATTAAATTCGATGTTGAAGCGACACTAAAACCAGAAAAAGAAGTTTATTTCCTAAAGCATTTGCTCGCATTGTTAAAAGTAAGAGAGATATCGGTTTTCAAGAGAAATCGAGTTACCGAGGCAGCCTGTGCATTAAACACTCCTGTTACTTTAAGCGTAATTCACGTGGAAACAAATTTAGTTTGAATTTTATCTCTCTGGTACATACGTACATCTCTTTGGTCTACGTATATTAACATTTCATTTTTCATTCCATTATTACACGTACACTTTTAAGTGCATTCTGTATCCGTGCGAAGAAGATAGCAGATTCCATTAAAGAAAATTCGATTCGAAAATTTAGAGACCCACAGAGTCTATAAAAAGCTCGTTTCACGACTTCGATACGCTCTTCTGAATAAAATACACCTTTTTCGAGACATTCCGTTGCAAATTTAAAAACCACTCTTCTTTTAACCTGTTAGTTACAATGACATTTTTTATAACAGTCTCCGTTAATAGAACGAGCTATAAATATTTTCGTATCCGATTTTCAGTTACATGAAATCGTATGGGAACGAAACAACCGATTCGTCAATCGACATACCGATCTTTAAATATCACTGTTTCACTTAATCATCGTTTTGTTAGTTTAGAACAAGCCTTTGTTACAATCAGAAAATTTTATATTAATCATGAAATTCTTTCGGATATTAATATTTTATATAATCTTTTAAATTCTTTAAAATAATCGAATTAAATAATTTATATCTTACACTCTACGTATCTATATGTTAACATTGCTCTCACGTATCTAACAGCGTCATAGCATTCCGACAGAATTTATTCAATTATAAAGTCACGAAATTTTGCTCATTATCATTGTTTAAATATTAAATTAAATATTAGAATGTAACGTAATCTATACGCAAAATAAAACAGTGGCTGGATTGTGCCTGTACATTGTATATTGTTGTAAATTTTTCCCGTTATAAATTTCCAAGAAAAGAAACAAT
Source organism: Bombus vosnesenskii (assembly GCF_011952255.1). Taxonomy (NCBI): domain Eukaryota; kingdom Metazoa; phylum Arthropoda; class Insecta; order Hymenoptera; family Apidae; genus Bombus; species Bombus vosnesenskii. The sequence goes on from NW_022882948.1 coordinate 1,117,764, forward strand.
CTTCAAAAATCTGATGATCCAAAGTTAAAAAGGAACGTACGGTAAATAAAAGTTACACAACTTTTAGACGAGAAGGCGACCAACGAGCCACCCTGTACTTTCATTCATTGCTTGAAATAACGAAGATCTTTCAGCCGAAGAGGACGCTCTGTACAATCCGTTGAAAATAATCGAGTGTCAGGGATTTACGCTATCTCTGAGGGCTAGTGTAAAACTGGTGGTAGACAATCTCTCGTAATTGATCTGTTATTAGCTTGGCTGAATGGCGAGCTAGTGGCTAGAAAAAGGCAAACAAGTACCTTCGAGGACCTCGTCGAATATCGATCTGCTCATCTTGGAAACACAGTTCCTTTCTTCGCTTTGATCCACTTCGTTCTCCCTCTCGACGTTATTGTTCGTGCGGAAGATCGACTCGAGAACCTGTCTGGAAAGCAACGGCGAGCCAGGCTGTTTCAATCTCGTTCCATTCACATTGGCGAAAACGTCGCATGTGCTCGTCTCATTGTCGCACATGCTTATGGTCGACGCATTATCGGTGATAAGCTTCTCGGTGTCCGAGTCACCGGCGTTGCTGTAGTAATTATTGCTGCTCTCGGACTTCTTGAGTATCGACTTGGAGACCCGGTGCCTGTCTATGAAAGGCACGCCCTCGCTGTCTATCGAATCAGCGGACAGGGAAAGCTTGCTGTCGGTGTTCGTTCCTGAAATTTGCCTTCGATGACCTGCATATACAGTGCTTCCAAGTATTGCGCTGACCCAGAATATAAAGGAAATCAATAGAAGGGTGAATCGACAGGTAGACGCGACTCGAATAATCTTTAAAAGCCAGCGAACGTGAAACGAGCGTGATACGATACGTTCGATACACCCTCGTTTGCAAGTGTTGCGATAGTTGTGGGAACTTCGATAGATTCGAGAAATTATTAGGAAATTATCTTAAATTTAGCGATTATTATAATTTAACCGAGTCTATCCATTTTTTTTTTACATTTAACCAATTCGTTCGCGTTTCGTCAGAAAATAATGAAAATATATCTAAATTATGGTATACGTTCGAAGAACGACGAAGAAAAATTTTCTCGACACGGAGTCATGGCATTCGTGGAATAGAATTATTCGCGATAGCATTTAGATAAGAATAAGAAGTAAGTTCATACCACTTACCTGTGTAATGCCTGGGTCCAATGGCAGAGCCGAACAAATGATGATGTATAATTCTCGTAGCCGAGGCCAGGCTGCTGTTGGTCGTGGTAAATGGCTTGCCTCCTCGTAGTCCTCCATAGTAATTGTTCTCCATGGTTTCCTCTTTCGTGATGCTACGAGCCACAATGCTTTCCTGGTCGCTGATAAATTGCGCGCGTGGTCTTACGCTCTGCAATCAGCCGCGCCGGGTAACTAATATGCGACATTACTAGGCAACTAACTTCTTCGTTAGTAACACACACACATATAATACACAAATCTCGATCTTTCCATCAGTCAACTATTCGTTGAAGATTATCAACGATGAACAACCAATGAAATTCTACGATGATTAAAAAAAAGAAAAAAAAAAGAAGATACGTGCACCTGTGTGAAAAGTAATTGTACGTAAGTTCTTCCTCGACATTGAATCGAGGAATGGAGAAGCGACTGGGCGAAATCTGGACGGTGACAAATTTCCATTCTCGTATGTGGAAACTCGATGATTTAGGGAGTCAATATAACAGAAACATCACACGGTTAAACAGAAACTTCGATGTTACAAACGTTACGGTTTAACGTTTTCAGTCCATTGGAAGTATATCCATTAATTATTCCAATTATATCCATTGGAATCATAATATTGCTAACGATATCACAAAGTAAAAATCCTTTTCCCTTTCTTTTCGTCCTTTTTCTTTTCTTTTCTTTTCTCTTTTTTTCTATTCCACACTCGTCATCGTCTCTTTATCGCTTTAGACGACTCATCCCAAATTATAGCGAGGTAAAAGACCGATATATATATAGTACGTACGTTATGTGCAAGATTACCTAACTGCAAATTACAAAAGTCAATGACGCTGTCGTACGCTATACCCTTGAGCTTCAATGTACTGAAAACTGCGAACACGAGTCGTCTCTCGTTTTTAATGCCAGTTCGTCTACTCCTTACAGACAACTCCGATAGGTACCATTTCGATATTTCGAATGGTTATTCGTGGCAGTTAGTTAACGCTTAATAAGAACGACACGTGTAAGAAATCGTTAATAGACTCGAGTGCAAGAGGTGCGTTAATGAATGCAATTAATCGAGACAGGGTGAGAACGCAAGCAGGTTAATTGTCGGATGAAGGGGTTTTTTTTAGCGATTCGTGTGACAAAATAATACCGGGAATGTTTCCTCGACTGAAAGTGTACGGCAAGTCGGTTACGCTGCAACTGTGGCCTTTTGTAATCGAGATAAATCACGCCTCTGGGTAATCTGCCAGGCCAAACAATAATCTTTCTTTTTCTCACTCTCTTTCTCTCTCTCTCTCCCTCTCTCCCTTTCTCTCTCTCTCTCTTTCTTTCTTTCTTTCTTTCTTTCTTTCTTTCTTTCTCTGTGTCGTCTGTCTTTTCTTTCGGCACGGCTATTACGTGCAGTATCGTGTGTATTTGTGCAGACCCTTCTCAGACAAGCACCAGGGCACATTCGGTAATGTACGATCGCCCTCGGCTAGTCGTTCAACTGTGCTCCGTTTGCGATCTTGACGGTTCGTGAAACTGAAAAAAGCAGTGATGATACGCTGTCAGAGCTCGTGCAATAATAATCGCAGCCTTTTAATTATCGCGGTTAGTGCAGGGGCGAGGATCGTTTCGAAACGTGGCGGCGGACTTTTACGGTTTCGACTAACGAGAAATGGCAAGGGACGTAACGATCAACGATGGGACTAAGTCTAACACGTACATACAGTCCCGTGCACGAGTATCTGGCCTTGTGGCTTCCAAGTTACTGCAAATATGTAACATGTAGTTTGAAAAAAGTTCTAGCTTAGTCGAATCCTCGTTTGTGTACAGTCAGTTAGTGGATATCGATAGAAACAATAGTCGATGTTAATTAGTGTAAATAAGAAAGCTTCTAGGAGAACACCTAAGTTAAGTGACTTTAAGCGTATCTGTTCAACGTTGAGATGTTGGAATGATCGAAATACCTGCTTCCAGTCACGTTTCAAAATTGTTTATATAGATTCTATAGAGCGTCAGCTATTTATTTCAGATGAATATGAAATTTTTGATTGACGCGGGCGTATTCCTCGTTTCAGTTTCAATTTAGCTGACCATTTGATCCCAGTCACGGCAAGAGACAGGACAGTAATCAATAGTAGAGAAACGTTCTTCTATAATAATATTGAGAATATACTTAAAATATTAACGTTTTCGTTGGATTGCATCAAGTGTCCAGATACTTATGCAGAGTAGCGTAAACACAGTCGGAGATAAAAATAAGTGGATGGGCGATGGAAGTAAATATTACCGCGTCAGATAGCTAAATAGGTATGCATGGTAGTGTACATACATATTTATAATCCGAATGAAATCCAGTAATCGCTTTACAGGGTTGGAACACTACTCATAAACAGAATGCAGATTTTTACACTTTTCGTAGAAAATTTGAAAGCGCAAAATTGCACGAGATGCACGGTTACACGAAGAGACGTAACAGATTCTACAATATTTGATAGATAAATCAATTTCTTATCGAGATTCTACTGCGACGTTTAATTATATTCTAAAAGAATACGAATTTGCATAAAAATCCGCAATCTACTCGTAAGGTGTACTTGCTAAGTGCATTCGGTCTTCTCAAGTTGGTCTCGAACGTCGGAACAAGTACTCGTAAGTTTCGAAAATCTACTTGTAGCTTCGATATTTAAACGAATCGAACCCTCTTACAAGCAGCGATCGAATCGTGAGATCGAATTACTATTTTTATTATCTTTCGAACTAAATGTCGAAGTAGATTTATAAAGTTGAAGAATTTCTTATGAATTTTGAGAAACACGACTTTAAGAGAGAATCTCCGGCGAAGTGCTCGTAAAGTTTCCAACTTGTTCGACCAATGTTCGATTCTACTTGCGAGTATTTTTCCTTTTTTCATTTCTCGAAGTACTTTTCTATAGAGCTTTCGAATCTGTCGCGTTTAGGTTCGAAATATTTGATACTAGCGTTCCTTCTTGTCGAAATAGAATTATAGAGAGTTCGAATCTATTTGGTGAGTTGGTTCGAACCTACTTGCGACGTGTGTACATTAGTGTACGTACATACTTGAGCTCATCACTAATAACGATAAGCTTTTGAGAGGCGAGTAGAAAATTGATAAAGGGAAAGATTCTATCGGTATCTGATAATACGAAGCTTTGAGGGTTTAATTATTTCCTTCGAAAATGATCAAGTTTTTCATTTTCTTTTTTTCTTTTTTTGAATAAAATGAAGATGTTAACGATACGTAACTATGTGTATTTTGATAATGGTATTTTAACGTAAAAATATTATTAACGGTACAGTGGTGTATAGTAAGGTAACATAGCTTGGACGAATAAAATCAAAATGCTATAACGAACGCGGAAAAATATTATCGATTGCCTTGCGATACTATCAATTACTTGCTCCGCCTTTGTTGTCATGGTAAAGATCAAACATTGACGATGAATCTGTTAATCTTTTTTAAGAGCATTGAGCAATGTAAGAGGCTTCTACTTGTGACGAGAAGTACTGAATTGTTCATCGACATTTTCATTGTTGCTTGTAAAATTGATTATTGGTCGAGTTCGATTACTTGACTATTGATTATTTCTACGTAACAGCCAAAATATATTTCGTTTGATCATTTACAACTAATTTTACCCATGGTGAGAAAACTAAATAATTTTCTTACGAATACAATGTATGAAAATGTATACATTACGTTTGTGCTTATGTTTATATTATATAATACCTTTCATTTTACATTAAAATTTTCCCATCTACATATACGAGATAAATATATGTGTACACACATGTATTTCAATTTACATTAAAACGAACTGATGCTACAACGAGGAGACGTTTAGAAACAATTACTTCGTTTTAATATATCTCACTGTATATTGTTTATTTTCATTTATCATCTTAATTTTACGACGAACGAAGATCTGCACAAGTTCAGTGAATTTTAGACAAGTCTAGGTAAGTTTAGTATATTGGCGTGTAACAGCTTGCTAACAAGAAAATTATATCTTGAAGAGTCTGAATGAAACTTTTATGGAAGATGTCAAGTTTTTGCTAAGTCATTATGCTTTACATCAACTTTGAATATATTTGCACAGTTATCACAGCTGATTAATGACACAGTTAGCAGGCATAGAAATCTCCTGATGATTAAGTTCTAATATGAAATTCAAAGACGAGGAAATAATTAAACACATCGATTTTCCTACAGTAACCAAACGCGCAGCCGTGCAGGTAAACGAGGAAAATGTTGAAAATAATGCCAATCAAAAAGAAAGAGATGTAAAACCTACAGCAGACGAAATTATATAGACTATCTGTAGCATATACAAATTTAGTTATGCGATTTCAAGATTTTATAAGCAAATGATTTTTCTGTAGCAATTCATAATTAAAGGGCTAAATGACACACGAATGACGGTTGCTTACAACAATGTAATATACTTTTTTGTAAAATACTTAGAAAAAGAGTAGGATACATATTCATATTTTCAAATAGCAAGGAAAAATTCGTCAAATTTTAAAGCGCTATTTTATCCTCTATTTCTGTTCGGTAGTCTCATAAAAGTTTATCACGTGTATAACTTTATATCTTTGATCGTGATTTTATTATATAATGATGACTATAAATATCTAATATGTAAATAAATTAACTAATATACGGTATATAAATTATATAAATACATCGTATATATATAGTATTTATATAATTATACGTATAAATATGTTTAGATCGAAGCAAGCTAAAGCTATAAAGAAACTACATATTCGCCACACTGAACTGACTAAACTACGATATCAGAATGGATATAGCGATAGCAAAACTAAGTGGAAAACTAAGCGTGTGTATACGTATGTTTACGTATCGAGAAATTGTCTATCCTATAAAGGTCGTTAGCTTAAAAGAATCATAAAAAGGAAATAAAATAAAAAAGCTATAGAGAGATAATAAAATCAGAATATCTCGTGCGACCTATGATGTGACTGGAACTCATATAAAAATGACAAAAGGAATATTTCTAAAGAAAACTACCATTGAAACTATAATATAACGGAAATCATGCTGTTTCACAATCGATGGCTGTAAGTGTTCGTATCGAAAATCGTTTGATTATTATTATTATTAATACCGTACCGAAAACCTTACACTCGTCTCATTGGTCGAAAATAGAATTTGATGACGCACACAGTGACAGAGAAAGTAAACATTAAACGCAATATTCATCATGCACGATTAGTCAATGGTTAATTAAATTACGCTTAGAAATTTTGCTGAACGTACAACACAGATTTAGGTACACGCGATCGTTTCACTCTAGTAATTTATGAGAATAATTGCTCTTAAGAAATTTTCTTGAAAACTTTCCTTCGTACGAATCTTTACGTTTAAAGATAGCTTTGTTTGTTTCAATAATTTTTCTTACGAGCTCTTCTCAACACTTTCGACAATTAGCCACGTAACGCACAAGTCTTCGTACAAGTTAAAAAGGTATTCTACCCTGCAAGTTACAAAGATCCAAATCTTTTAGCTCCTCGTTTGAGTTGACGACCATGAGAACGTATTCTTAGGAGTATGAGAAGAAATTGACAGAATTTTCAGGCTTATGGATATTTAAGGATAAAGACAACTGATTCTAGTTCGGGCGATAGCCGCAACACTCACGATGAACTCTCAACTCTTCAATTCAATCGCTTCATTTGCATAACCACCTATAAGGAGTATCTGAATTTATAGATACTGTCGTTCGAATATAACCACCGGATGATTTATTCATAACTGAATAGTTAAAACGCGAAGAAATTCTGTTTAGGTATAAAGACCTCTTACACGAATCACTTGTTTCTCTCGCAGGTTTAAGCACGAAATATTAATTAGCCATTAAAGATTTTATGGATCGCTCGTTCTCCTCACAGCTTCGGACATAAAATTTTAATTAGCCATTACAAATTTATACAATCGAAACCTTCCAGATTTAGATATTAAATTTTAACTAACTGTCGTAAATCTAGGTATAAAATTTTAATTCTCAAACTTTTACAACACATTTAAATCTCCTCCAGGTTTAGTACACATTTTAGTTAGATATATTAGATTTATACGTAGGTATAATTCAAAGGTGAAACTTTCTGTCTAGTTTTAATTTCTTTGTGTCCTCTACGACCATAGAAAAATGAATTCGTACGAACATTTGCAATTGTTTCATCGCTACTAAGGACAAAAGAATCTTGAAAAAGATTGAATTTAGAAATCTGACATAACGTTCATTTGTTTGTGCTTCACCTTTCGAACGAACGATTATTATCAGAAAATGTGAGTCGACTATTTGTGCAATGTAGTATCAAATAAAAAATGCTTTCCAAGATTCAAAATTTAAATAGATAACATTAGCGTGTACAAGAGTTGAATTCCACCATTGTTCGTAATCTACCAAGACGCACGACCATGTCGTAATCTCCAGAATGATAATAGCTTGCACGAAACTCACCAATGTCTTCTCAAACAAAGACCCTTTAATCTGTGAAGAGGAGTACATCGTCATTCTCATCGCAGAAGGCACATCATAAATAGATAACAATTCATCATAAGAGCCGTCTTGAGAGACAATTTAAAGGACAATGGATCGACTGAAAACCTACTACGCTGCCTAAAACATACCAAACTGTACAATAAATGGTAAATGTTGCCCTTGTGTCGCTAATAATCCATACAAGTGATTTATTGTGACGTTAAATGATCGAAATAAACAAAAAAGAAAGAAGCTTTCATTTCATTGTCAGTTTAATAACAACATTTTAATAATTGTACTTATAACTATTATATTTTAATATTAGTACGTTCTTAACGACAATTGCAACGTTAATAATCACATCCTTGATAACTACGTTATTAATAATTATATCAAAGATCGAATGAAAAACTAGTTATTCGGACTAGAATACCTTTCTAAACTTGTTAGCTGCTAACACATCCACTTTTGGTTCTGCAGTTTTACCAAAATCCAGAGACTTTCTAAATTTTGGTACATAGGAGAAAGAAGCTATAAGGAGATGAAAATAATGAGATTGAGTGAAGAAGACACAACGATGGTTACGAAGGAACGACGTCGGATACGTGCGATTATATATAAGTAATTACGAGGATGAGTCAATAATTACATTCCTCTATGTTGTATTTTAAATTACATTGGATTAAATTTCAGATAGCATCTGCTTGCCCTATGTTTGTTGATATTTGGATTTTTGTTAATATATCATTAGCCCATGTACAATAAATCAGATCGATTGTCGAATGTTATCCTTGTTCGACCAGTATATCAAACGGAAAGCGAATTTGTTTTTGTTTCGCGTTTATAGTACAACCAGACTGTGGATTTATGGGAAATTTGACGGCACAAAAATACACAGAACGCACGTAACAGGCAAAAATATGTAAATAAACCCAAAACATGGTACTCGTTGTAATATTCAACAAATAAAACAATCTTGTACCTATGAAGATAATATAATTTTACAAGATGGACTTATATCTCATAAATAAATTATAATATAAACCATAGAATAGATCAGAATTACCAAAATGATAAAAAATTTTTAAGTAGAAAACTTACTAGAATCCATAGTCTATGTATTTAAATAAACTAGAAAAATAATTAAATTTGTATTATTTTAAATAAACCGCGCCCTATCTATATTAACGTTCCAATAAACTTCATATTTTTGATAATTATTCACTCAGCATCGTATAATTAGGATACAGCTCGTACGCGAAAGTGTTAAGAATTTTTCTCAAAATTCCTTACAGTTAAAGCGGTTTCACACTTTTCAGTGGATAAACAGCGTTTAACGGATGTTCCATAGATACGCGTGCAAAGATGGACAATTGGAAAGGGATCGATGAAAAAGCAAAATAACGAGCATACCTGCTGAATGCGAATTTTTCTATGCTTGGGCACTGTGTCGTTTAACGTAACCCTGCTACCATCGTTAAAGGGACGAACGTCCTTTAACGATTCAACACTCGGTGACGCGTCGCCAACGTTACGTCCGACTTCACCGGAAGCGGACTTTTTCACTCTATTTCCACACTTCTCCGCAGCTTCCAGTGGATTCACGTACAGATTACTGTCTGCTTCTTCGGTCAAATCGCCCTGTGAAACAGCGCAGTTGGCATAAGATTTTCTCTATAGATTTCTGTAAGATATTCTGTATCATTGACAGTGTCGGGCATTTAAAATTGGTATTTTGAAATATTCGTTAATTTATTAAAAATGTATTTCAAAATGAACAAATTTATTATGCGATAGGTTTAAAATTTATCCAATCGCTCTTTAATCTTTTTGTATGTTTTATTCATAGGAATATTATCGTTGATTTAACGTACGTCCAAAGGATGCGTATCAAATATAGAAAGCGTAATAGAATGCTCGCAAAGAGTATCGGTAAATATATAAACATGCCAATAAATATATATTTACTAAAGAAATTAATAATAAAATAACGAAACCAATGACATAATAATTCGGAATGTTGTTTCTTACATCTTCTTAAACAATAAAATACATTCGCAGAACAATTTTCTTCAACTGAATTTTATTGCAAATTTGTGTCGCCATTCCATTTTCAAAAGCTCACTCACATATTTCTCTAAAACTAGTCAAATTCTTCTCTAGATTGTAGGCATCTTAGGTTCAGGGAAATCCTAAACTACTCTTGCCTTCATTCGAAGCAAATTTTTAATTCTATCTTTCAAGCTACGTCTAGTAAATAAATTATTTACAATTTTATTCAAACGTGTTAAAACGTCTACCGTAAGGTAAAAAAAGAAAAGTATTCTAAATCGAAAGTTTCAGCATTGCCCGCACTACGATAAGAACTAGCTCGTTCGGCAATTTCTCGAGTTAAGTGATAGTTAGCGTTGTACCTTATTGTTATCCGCCGAATGACCAGCAGAAGAAACCTATGGTAATTAGTATTCGTTCTCGCCGATGAAACAGTCAGCAACGCAACAATATGCGCAACATGTTACAATAATTTTGCGCGTACTGTACGATAATTTACGGAGACGAAGAGGAGAGCAACGTTATACGTTAATTACGGTTAGAAATTCATGCAGAATCGTCTAATAAGAAAAGTATAAAAAAAAAGCAGCAGAAAAAAAAGAAAAAAAAGTAGGAAAAGTGCAAGCATTAATCAACATCTTATTACATACGGGAAAATAAACGAAGAATAAATAAAAAAAAAAAGGTAGAAATAACGTGACACACCGCGGATACGTACAGTTACTCGTATTTAATATTCTGACACAGCAGTATCTCTGTATTTGCTGCTTCGTTAATAAGAGCGGATTTAGATATCGCGTTGCTTATTTTGCGAAAATATGAATCACTTATCGTAGCTTGAAAATACGCAAACATTTTCTTCCTAACGACAACGTTTGCTCTTTATATTTCCCAACGATATCTGCTATGATCGATGCTAATATAATTGAGCAATTCAATCGCGGTTCAGTATACCATATGGAAGGAATATAAAGAATATACATTTTCTAAAATGATAAATATAACGGAAGAAGCAATTTATATAGCGGAAGAATAAAACGAAAGGAGGAAAGGGAAAGAGAAACGGATAAACCGAGGAGAAAAGCAGAAGTCACGGAAGTTTACGTGAATTCAGAGAATATAGGAAGATTTACGCTACTTTAAGAGAACAGTCACTTTCTTCTTATTTGATATTTTATACTACTTTTCTCTCCGATAAATTACGATAAAATACAGTAAGAAAAGGTTATTAGCAGAGTTATCCTTCGTGAAAAAAAGTATTCTTTTCTTTACGTGACACGTTAAATTTCTTGGTGTATTATAAAAGCATCCGCGTTAATTTCACTCGACGTTCATTATACAAGACAATTACGCAAAATAAATGCGGAACGCGCACAAGTATTAGCGTGACACGAACCTGGGTGTTCTGTTAAAATTGTTTGTCAAAGATCTAATTAAACGGTATCGTTAGGACGAAACTGTTTACGTGATTTCAAGCCATGATAAATTGTTGATATTCTCGTAGAGCGAGCTACGCTATGTTTGGATCATCCTCTCTATTATTAACGAACCAACAAATACGGAGACAGTAACGTGTCTGAATATTATTAGTACGAGCGACTGTATTTCAGTGAATTGAATTCACGAATTCAATTGGCCAGATTCTCGCGACCAATCGATTCCATACTATACCTGCGAATGAGACGGATGCGTTTGACAGCTGGCATACGTATCAGAGCTGTCTACGCTTCCTTGCTCGTTGTACGTTCTGCCAAAGCTGGGGACATCCACCGGTTGTGCCGGGGACGGTTTCGTTTCCACGGCGAAGATCTGCTGATGCGCGACCGGTTCCATCGACATGATTCCTCCGGATCGCATCGACTTCATCTCCTGGCAGATGGGATTACGAAAGTCGCTGGTCGCCAGTGGCATTATATCTTCCGCGTCTCTGAACTCTTTGTATTCCTAGAAACACGACCAAGGTGAAAAGTCTCGGTTTGTCGAAGACGAACCGCCGCATAGCCAAGCGTCGTCGCCTTCAACATCGCTGTGATCCTAAAAATTTAACATTAAACGGCGCGTCACTCGTCGATAAATGGTTGTAACGTGAATAGACTTGCAACTTCGTGCGATCGTTGATTTAACGTTGTTGCGTTCTTTGGATCATCCTCTATTTTCGATAAAAAAAAAAAATGTTCTTTTATTATTAAAGTGCGAGTTGATATTATAATTATTCGCGAAGCAGCTAATTATGGTATTAGCATCGTTATGTTAGTCAATAGACGATCGATAAGGCAAATATACAATGGTAGTACGCCTCTTTGTATAATTGTTGATTTAACCTTGCTGCGTTCTTTGCATAGTTTTTCATAAAAAAAAAATGTTTTCCTATCGTCAAAATGCGAGAATGACTTAATATTATAATTATTCGCGATGCAGCTAATTACAATATCGAAATTATTTATTACGTTAGTCGGTAAATAATTACAACAATATACAATGGTAAAATGTTTCTTTGTATGGTTGTTGCGTTCTTTAGATCATTTCCCATTAAAAAGAAAATGATTTTTTATTATTCAAATATGAGGGCGAGTATTTTACTTCAGAGAATTTTATTTCAACGAAAATAAGCAATTAAGACGAAGTGTTAAAGTGTATGCGTTTTCTGATGAACCAACATTCTGGCACATCTGGCACAATGTCAGAACAATCAAATATACAGAGAATGATCCATGACAAAAGAGGTAATTTTGACAACAGCACGAAATGTTGCGAACAAAATTGGTAATCAATGAAGAATCTATCGATGTAAAAAATTTCAAGCGTTATTCTTTTTTTAACAAAAACTAGAATCACTTTATAGTCTTTTAAATGATACTTTCTTTATCAGATTATCCTTAAACTCGAGAAAAAGGATAAATTCAACGATATGGTAACATTGTCGTTTCAATTATCCGATACCACAATAATATAATAATTTATTTCTAATCAACGGAATCAATAACCGACCTGATTACATCGATGTGACACATGTGATCGATATGAACATGTTCGTTTGTTGGGACCGTCAATATTATGTATCAACATTAAGATGGAATTCGCAAATGGTAATTCAGAAATAGATTAAATTATTATTAAATTATCGTAGCATCGGACAATTAAAATAAAACGTATCGTTGTTAAAATCTACATAAAAAAAAAGGAAAACAAATCCGTCTTTCCGTATACCTGAAAGATTTGTGCTATTTAAAATATACAAAATCGAAAGTAAACCGCAATAGAACGATATAAATATAATTTTTATAAATAAATATAACACTTTCGAATCTTTTTGTACCAATAAACTCTTCGTTTGATATCGGTCGTCTCGCCAGAAATCTTGACTCGCTGCGGTATCCTCTACGTTTGAGAGGAAACGTTCCATCGAATAGCACAATTTCTCGTCTCGCTTTTATGTAAAAATTCTTTCCGAGGCACTAAAAGCTCCTCTCGTTATTGAAACAGAGGAGCGAAATCTAGCTGCAAGAATCTAAAGGACTACAGCAGCGTTAAATCGACAACGTAGTCGACGAAAAGGTCTCTCTTTCGAAGGTCTTCGTAATAACGTTTGAAAGTAGCTCGAACAGCCCTTTGCACCGTTTCTCTCCGTCTTCATCAATCTATCGCTCTACCGGCTAAAAAACTAGTTTAAATTGATCAGAGTGTAAGAACGAGTGAAACGAATTGCTCCGGGCTCCAGGTTTAACGACGATAGCCGCGCTCGTTTAATTGAAAAAGTAGTCCCTTCGTGTGCTGTATGTATATACATGTATTAATAGTTAATGGAGAAAAAGGAAGAAAACTGGTATCGTGTGCTGGCTAAAATAATCGCTATCTCTATACGTATAACGTGACCTTTCTACTTTCCGTATTATATACTCGCCTGATGCGGTCCAGAATTTTCGCATTTGCACGATCATTAAGTAGATTAGAGGAAGACGGTACATATACAAGTACATATACATGTGGGCCTGTAATAAGGTGCGGAACTTAAGAAAAACAACGTTTGCAATTTAGTTAGTCGTATTCCCAAAGCTTGCCACAACTGTCCTAATGGATGCAACAAGTCGTAATAGTATAGTACATTCAGAGAATCATTGCAAAATCTGTATATGCTGTTATCGTGCTTTGTTAGTCTGAGTAGTTCTGTTTCTAAAAAAAGAAAGAAAGAAAGAAAGAAAAAAAAAAAAAAGAAAAAGAACAGCATGCTGAAAAGATGAAAAGTGAAACAAGCGTGTATTGCCGAACCCGTAACACGATATCTTCAAGCTTTCGTATTATACGAAATACTCTGTGTTTCTTCGATGTTTTCTTTCTGTTTTTCTTTCGCCTCGGTTTCTCTTTTTGTATTTTTTGACTGAGATCGTGTAGCGGATTCGAACGATCCATATTCAGATCGTTGTTCGTAGAAAGCGTACATTCCATGGTTCAAATTTTCTGTTTGGAAATGATTCACCCGGGTTTACCGCGAAAAGATTGAAAACTGGAAAAATGATCAACTAGAGAGAGAGAGAGAGAGAGATAGAGAGAGAGAGAGAAAGATGGAAAAACGTGGTCAATTTGAAGTGGAAACTGTACGCTCTGGAAATTGGAAAGTGACGATTGTATACGTGTAACAGTATCATTTATTGACGAAATTCGAGCATTGCCTTTTATTTGGCCACCAGCTCGCGCAAAAATGATCTCGTTTGAAATTAAAGCAATGTCAGAGTCTCGGACCATCGTTAATTAAATCGAAGCTATTGCGGAAATTCATACGCGATTTTCTGTCGCACGAACTTCGCTTGTTCAAATAAAACTTGGTCGCCGAGATTTTAATAGCATTACGTGACCAAGTGTAGCAGCTGCAGAATCGCATTCGTCGTTGTCACAGCTGTCGCATTTGTTTCACATGAGATTACCTTCTTTATTCGTGTAATTTCGAATCCTATTTTTCGTTAAATGACACAGAGAATGGGATGCAATCGTTTGAAACAGCGTTTCCCGATTGTTGCTCGATTGTAACGTCGTTGAGCGATTTGCAGTAGCTCGCGAAAGCATTCGAACGTTTATGGAGATTCTTTATAACTACAGTCAGTACGTACTTGCGCATATTCGCGAAAATGTTAGAACGTTTACTGTGGACAAATTTTACGAGTATGTCGCGTGTGTTAGCGCGAAATATCTTGAAATTTCACTGACGCTATAATGAGACAAGACCGTCGTAATTATAAGGTCGCAATTTCCTTAATACTTGAAATCAATCTGGAAACGCGTAGAAAAGTTACAAGAAATTAAAATATAAATATATGTATATTTAATAAAACTTATTTGGTAAAAAATTAGTATACGGTACGAACAGTTGTTTTATTTTTCTAACTGGTGCTAAACATGGTTCCATTAGATAACGAAGCTTATCGATAGACCGCTGATTTCTATACGTTTGTGCAGAATTTGAATACGTAGAAATGTACAGAAAGCATATAATAATATGCGTACAAAAATATAATAGAATACTCGTTATAATTTTTAACAAGTAAAACGAATCTCTGCTTAACTTCTATTTCTTTAATTATGTCTATAAAAATATAAATTCTCATAAAAATTGACAGTCCGTTTATTAATTGTACAGAACATTTTCTGTTCAAATAATCTCGCGATCTCTTTGAGGTGTGTGTTTAGCGAATAACAGCAAATATTTTATAACTTCAATATATATTCTCAATTCTTAGATTTTATATAAATATATTCTCCAATTTTTTATATATAATCATAGCCTTATCTCATTACAGTACTTGTAAAGCTTCAAGAAGTTTTATATATTCATATTGAATATTCACAAAATATTCATAAAAATGTTCTACAGTATACGTTTTAAATAATTTCATGTCTCATTCTACACGCTCCGCGTAAATTAATTTTCTTTATTCGATCGATTGTTGGTCGATGAACACTTAACAATATGTAGACATCAATCTCTTGCAAATTATATTCAACGATCTGTAATCGTTCAACGATTTAAAGATATATCGAAAAATACATATCTGTACAATCAATCAACCACGTACACCGTACGTATAGGAATACAATGTATTCAGCGATTGTATCTCATTTCATTGTCACTGTGTCGCGTTGTAAAGAAAAAAAAGGAAGCAACAGATTGTAAGTAACATCGTGCGATCCCTACAAGATATCGTGACTAATAATTAGCTAAATGAAAGTGCAACTCGTCGACAAACACGATCCTACGTGACGTTTGCTAATTAATCAGGTTGTATATACCATTTTAGTTGATCATGCCACGGCACGATGATGAGGTGAATGAAAGTCTATTGTATGCGTGTCTGTTGCTATCTGCAGCCAATGAGCTAATGAAAGGGATCAGTAAGTCAATCAATGTCGTTCGCTTAAGACATTCAGTCGTCGTGTGAGATAAACGTCATTGAAGCAATAATATCCTGCTTCCAGGAGGTGAACATTTCCAAGGAAGTTAGTTGGAATTTCGAACGAGAATGTAGAAACGAAATAGAGGACTCGTTCAGTTGATCGATACACGCTTCTGTTTAGAAGGACATCGGACAAGTTGAATTTATATAGTTAAACAAAAATATTACGAGTAAATAATGGAATAAAAATTTGAGATTCCATCCCAGGCGAAATCTACAGCAAAGCGAATGAATTTCGCCTGAAATTGATCGATCAATTGTTTGCTCAGTTATCGCGCACGCCAATTCAAAAAGTTATTAAACATTCGGCAGTTTGAAAAGCTAGTAAACGATAAGAATGAATTGAAGTAGAGAAAATTACATTTATACCTCGAGACTAGTTGTCCATCTCAGAAACGAACGTCTAGTCTCATGTGGCTAGTAATTAGCTTGAAACAAATTCACAAAAAATGACATGCTTTTATTTTTGTTACGCGAGGATCCTTCCTTAAAATAACAAGGACGTGAATGTTGAACGCGGATACAGCAACGTGGAAATAATTTATATACACGCTGCATACCGCGTTATTGGTCTCGTTGCGAAATCACCGGAAAATCGTGAATAGTACGAAATAATGTATCGTGTAAAGTTGGTACGTCGTAGCGAATATTCGTTACGGAAGCACTCGAAGTGAAATGTGTTCCAGTCGGAGCACGGCGTTTCGTGTCAAGACATTTGTCCGAATCGTTAACAGCCTGCAAGCAAATTGCTTGAACACGAGTAAATTCTCTTTCGTTCTAGCCTACTCGTACGATTGCCAGCGTGATTCATGCACGACACTAGCGTGCAAACTTTATGTTCGTTTGAAACTTGAAAGCAGGAAATTATCCATCGGAGAGAAAGAAAGAGAAAGTATAAATCGGTTTAAGTAAATACTATATAGTAGGCATGTGCGAATAATTCGAGGATGCAATTTGAAATGTTTTGCAATTATTCCAATTCTAACAAGAAAGTACAATTCACGATACGTTACGAAAAGATGAAGAAAACTCGTTGCGCTGTTAATTGGATAGAGCATATCATCGAAGAAGAAATAAAATGATTTTGGTAATCTTAGTAGGACATGTACATTAGAAATTAATTAAAATTTACATAAAAGGCTTGTTAGCAAGTTATTGTAATAACGATTCCAAGCGTTGTTAGAGAATAATCAAAGAATTGTTAAATTGTTGGAAGAAAATAATATTTGTACTTTTTTATAACGTTTCTCTTTAAGTTTGTTCTTTTTTTTATTTTTGAAACGGAGAAATATTAATTACTTCATAAGGATAATACAAAAAGAAACTTCAATTCGCAGATACCTAGTACTTATAATATGCCCAACGATTAGTATACCCAGTTTCACGGGCAAAAGTATGTACGTGTCGTACATGTATCTTAAAATGAGTTTCTGTATGAATCAAATCAAAGACAAATTTCAAACATCCATTTTTAACCCTTTGTAAACCTGAATATTGTTCAGGCTTCCACAATTTTAAATATATTTATCGTTCCCATTTATAGTAAAGGCTCATGATATGTATATAAGATTACACGGAGACGAATATTCGTTGAATCGAGCTTAAGAAGCTACCTACACTTAAAAAGTATATCTACATTTGACATTTCCTCTGGCAAACTAAAAGTAATTTTAAAATTAATTGTTTAACATACATGTACGATCTTAAGAGTCGCGTAAATTTCATTTAGAACCGTTGAAAAATAATTTTTATAATAGAGATAATTTTTATGGAACGTTCTTGGAGATAGGATTTTCCTATCTCCAATCATATAAATTTTCTATCCTTTTAATTTTCTATCGCTTAAGCTCTTCGACTCGAAGCGATCGCCTAGCATCGCTAAGCAAGCTGTTGCTCGTCGGATAAACTTGTTCGTAGGGCAGATTATAATATTTTCTATTTAGGATCAGGTGAAAGGAGTTGGTGTACGGCCAGAGCCAAAGGCATCGTGTTTCGTTCAGTGGCGTGATTTCGCTCCCGACGTGAAGCACGATGACGATGCCCGTGCCTTGACCTACAAAATTGCGAGTTTACACGCAAGTCAAATTAGTGCAGGAGCTACGGTTGCGTCTAAAGCTTTTGAATGAACTGGTATCGTGTCAATGGAAAAGTTGTGCTCTGTTGAAGGTGAAGGGGGGAGGCAGTGCATACACCCAGTGGACTATACATACGTACAAAACCGTGCATCGGCTGTAGTAGAACGTACAGTAGTAGCGGACAGATAAATAAGAAGCCAGGGGACAAACGTATACTACCACCACGCGCGATAGTATGTGTTCTCTATCGATCAGACATCGCTGGCGAAGGCACAAAGCAGCAAAGAGAGATCGTAACATAATACAGATTTCAAGACGAGACGAGAGAAAGAAAAGAAAAAAAAAAAAGAAAAAAAAATTATGAAGAGTGAAAGAAAGAATGTTAGTCCCCTTGGTCCCAATTCTCTCGACAGCCCATTGGTGTATGTAGTGCCGCCTAAGGAAGAACGTTAGTGATCGTAAATACCTTCGTAGTACAAAAGCAACACTCGAATTCGCTAGGTATTTCATCATTTTTCTCGAATTTTCTGCTGTCTTTTTTCTCTTCATCCTACAATGTCACACACACAATTTCCTATTTTACTTTCCGTAACACACGGGGCTCGCCCCGCTCGGACGCGATCGAATCATTTCGCTCTTGTTTCGCCTTGTCCACGGGCAAGAAAATTCCATTTACGGCGAATATTACGTCGGTGAAGTAACGTCGTTCTATCGCTTCGATATCCTTCATCTAGAAGCATATTCTTTTAAACAACTAGAAATTTTCGAATGGAAAATAGGATTAGCAAACTTTCAACAACGTTCTAACTAGAAATTTCATCTGAATTCGTCGTCATGTGAATTATCTGAATATCGTAATGTTTGAAATTATTAAAATTTATCGGAAAAGTCTTAAAGTAGTTTTTCATAACATTTGTCCTAATTAATATCTGTTTCCTTCTTTCCTTTTTGTTAAAAGACGTTTCGATACGAAATAATTCAAGCGCATCTCGAACGAGCGAACATGTAATTAATCCTTTGAAGCACGCATTCAAGAAAAAAAACTTCTGTGTGATATTAGTTACCTTGTTTCTAAGCGAACAACTGTATCACGAATAAAAGTTTTCGCAAGAAGCGTCGATCATTGAATACAGCCACCGCGCCGGTAACCTCTGTTCCTCGTTATAAACAAAGAGGTCCTTCAATTCTTTTCTTTTCCTTTTTTTTTATCTTATGGAGCACCCTTCGACAACGGTGCTTCAAAGGCTTAAACGAGAACAGGAAACGAGGCAACGTATGATCACGTGGAGCCAGAGAGAGAAATTTTTCGTAGCCGTGGGTGAAAAGGAAAATGTATCACGATTGTATGAATCTGTTAAAGAAAGGACGTTTTGTAATGCGTGAAATCAATTCATAAATCGTGGTATATACGACATTTTTTTCTTTTAGGTTTCTCTTCAATGAAAATGACAGTAAAAATGACTTTTTTTTTAAATCGAAGATATAATAATTCTAAACTTTGGTTAAGTTACATGACCTTGCGTCTAAAGCATTCTCTTCTTTGCACGTTATTATGAGAATAATAAATATGAAAAGAATCATAGAAACATCGATTGTCACAAGCCGTTAGTTTTATTTATTAGGTTTATTTCTAGTAGTTTTAGTTTAACGAGACTACATAAGAACCAAACAAAAACAAAGAGAAATAAAGAAGATGAAATAAATCTTGATATTGGGATAGGTATATACATATATACAATTTGAGAGTGATTTCTACTTATTAACTCTGTGAGAGACCGCAGCAGAAAACAGAAAGCAATACGATGTTTTTAAACACCCCCCTATAGACATAATATTTATTCTTTCATTCATAGAATGGTAGCGTTTGAAGTTCGGCAAATGTATTAGCTATTGTACGTTAAAGAACATATTGATCTAGTCGCTTATTTTCACTACTATCAAGACTTCAGCAAATATTCATTTCCATGTGTATATTTACTGCAGTAACATTAAAAAAGAATTAGTTCTATTAATAACATTTTCAAACGCAATGAACTAAACTTTCAACTCATAGATCTTGCTTTGTGTAAAGTGAATCCACAGATAAATATACAGAAAGTCTCCGGTTTTCTACCGGTAAATTGTTAGCGCATAATTTGCAAGTTAAAATAAGAAGGAAATACTATACAAAGGTTGAATGCGAAATTGTAGGAAAATGTTCAACACTACTTGAAATAAATACAATTGTGGAATGTGAAAGGTCAATAATCATATCTGAATTCACATTATATTCTCTATCTTGAAATAGATAGCGGATTACATAATATCCTTATCTTTCACGTTTCACGCTGAAAGCTACGTAGTTGACGTTGACGCACACCTTGCGTCCCTTTTAACTATAAAAGGACAAAAAGACAAAAGCCCGTCTGAGGATCTTTATGCATTTTGTGGGCAATTTGAAGGTGCAGGAATGCGCACAATACCAAAAAAATCATTTGGCTGAGTGATACAAATCTCTGCGTAGATTTCACTTCTTCAATTGTACTTCTAAAAATATGAACTTCAATAAATATCCACAGTCTAATTATAATAATTATTACCTTACGTTATATCTACATATGTTACCTACATATGACAGTACAGGCAACTGTGATTAATCTCTTTTCTCATAAGAAAATAGACCATTTTAGAGTATAATCTTCAATACCACTATTTATGAATCGATGGGCTTGTTTAATGATACATAAAGTGTAATGATGTGTTCATCGAGGTACGTATATACCGAGTGACAGTGAAACGCATCGTAGTGAAAGGAAATTAACATCGTGTGTGGACGGACGTCACAATTGCTTTTCGTTACTTACGCGAGATCAATTGATCGCAATTATAGTTTTAAAACGAACCGTCCCTCGAACCTGCTGTCCTGTATGTCTTTACGGAAAGAAGAGCGACATTTAACCCTTTCAGATTCACTGCGTTCGATCGTGTGCCTTGTTAATTGTTAATATACAGATCTGAAAGGGCTGACATGAAATTAATAAACTCCGTTCGTTATCTAGAATAACATAAAGACAAAACGTTATCGATACGTGGTAAATTAAACTGACATGTGAAAAGAACGAATATCACGAAACCTCGAAGTCGACGTAATGCAGTAATTTTTTCGAACAGCAATGTAAAACATTCTCCACGTTCTATTATTTTTAAAATTGTAATCGAGTTTATATTATTTCAATGAAAAAAAAAATATGTCTTCCATTCCATTACAATTTTCTCGAAGTCAATCGAAAATGTATTTCACCGATCGTCTCTAATCCGAATAATTAATTCACCGACCAACTTCGAGGTTTCATTCGATAACCAGACAATCGATCGAATTATAACCCTTTGAGATCAGATTTAAAGTTAATTTTATTCAGTTACAAGAAATTTTTTTATTTGATATAAGAATGGACGTGGAGTTGTGTCGTATTACAATGAAATACGAGCTGAAAGTTCGAATATGACAATGGAAATTACAACTGCCCGATAAGTTCAACGATTCTGTTACGTTCGATTATTTCATTCTTACAGCCAGTATTATCAATGTATATGTTATTGTTAATTATATGTACAGGCAGTGTTTGAAAGAACCGATTTTCATCAAATATCGAATCTTAATGTCTCATACCTACCGAAATTTTTTAATATATTCGTTATCATACGAGAATTCCTAATGTTCACCTATTTTTTCCAAGAATTATAAATATCAATCCTTTTTTTTTTATTCCTTTTTTCTTTTTCTTCTATTTCTTATATCACTTGTTAAACGTTAAATTGAGCGTCAATACAATTTTCCTGCGCGCTGTTCATCAACGATAGTAATTAAATACACGCTATTTACTTATATAGTCTATGGAGAGTCTATCACGGATAAACACGTTGTCTCCGTAAGACGTAGCGTTTCCTAATGAATTTCGCGTTATAGTTCTGCTTAAGAATATTTAGAACCTCGAGAAACCGCGTTCCAAGATACATTGCATAATCGATCGACGTACGCAACTTTATCAACGAGTGAATTATAATTGCCCACTTTCGACGATCGGAACTAAACGAGAACACGGGTGTCAGAAGAGTAATCGATGCTAAAAGGCGTGATGCGACATTGATGCTATTTAAAAGATCGAGCCAGAGCACGCGTTTCTCTTCGGCGTGTCTCGCTAAATGTATATTGCGTTACAAATTGAAATTAGTATCACCCAACAGATGGTAATAATAGAGCTGAGCAGAATGGCCGCATATGGGGGACGTATGCATATAACGTGCATTTAACTAAATTTCCAGGTGTATCGTGTTTCTAATCGAATAATAAAATACACGTCTATAATCATACAAAGTAATCGTACACGTGGTTAACAAGCACGACCGAGCAACGAAGCAGTCTAATCAGGGTATATACTCTAGTTACAGCTCGTACACCTCGAATGCACCATTGATCTGCAGCATGATTACAGTCGCTACTGCCAAAACAGAAACAAGAGAAAATCAATAAACTTTCCGATAACAATTGAAACAGACGAGAAAAAGAAGGAGAAGTAGAAAAGAAAGGGAGAGCCAAGTTAGTTATACGCTACCGTTCACAAGTATTTGGACGTTTGGTGCAACTCAATCCGAATGTTCAGATACTGTTACGTTTCCAAAGATATTTCGATTTTGTTCATAGATTTTGTTATATTTTCAAAGATACGATCGAAGAACGTTTCTCAATAGTTCGTTCTTTACCCGATCTCCTAACTGGGGTCATTTGACAGTGGTTATATAGAAGGCGGTTTAAATATGGACTGGCATTTTTATTTCAGGACTTATTGGCAAATCTGTTGGAGATTTTTAAGAGGTGACACTTCGATGTAATATATAAAACACGTTTGCTTTGTGACACGAAGTTAAAACAAGCTGAATGGACGTAATTCATTCATAATTTATAACTAATAGCACAAATACGTAATTCAGACTGTATAGTTGAAGTAATAGTAAAAACGTTGATTCTTAAAAGTTCAACTAGCCCATATTAATACTCGAGCCTGTGTATTCGGGTCACCTACTCTTATTCCGCTTTTAAACTAAAACAGAAAGTATATATCTGCATCGTTCTAGGGTTTCACGTTTGTTCGTGGTAGATGTTTAAGAGTTTAAAAATCGTATAAACTTCAAGAGTGCGATTAGAAACGTTTCACTCGCTCCGTGATTCCAAGATTTTCAACAGACACGGTCGAAGTCACTCAAACTCGGATGTCTGCGCGGGACAAAAATTCATTCACATTCAAAGATCGTGAAGCTTAACGTGTGACTTAAAAGAACTGAATATTCGTTTACAAAGTAAAAATTCGTACTCTTTACAACGGTAAGACACACTTTCATTCTTTAATTACGTTCTTTGGAAAAATCGAATCAGGATAGTTAAAAATTAAGACAACGAATTCTTGTTCTTTTATTTATACCGATTAATTGTTATTTTCATCTACTAACTTTGTACGATTGCCTGACATAAGATCAGAAGCCAAAGTTAGATTAAACGCTTTCTCTTGAAATACGTTTTACATATTTGCGAAAAGTGTCCAAATGAACTTATAGACGATAGCGTATCCGCATAATTCAAAATGCTGAAAAATGAAAAATCCTTCAACGAAGAAACGCGCGTAGGAGAACAGGGCATGAAGCGGCATGACACGATGAAAAATAGAAGAAACAGAACGGAGGGGCGATCGAGCGTTAGAAAGAAGACAGTAAAAACGTATCTCTGAAAAGTGCAATCACAAAAGCGTTCCGCGCTTTTCTCGGATCGAGCACGGCAAGGTCCGACGTCCAAGTACCGCGGCCTCACACCCCCGGATTATCGTCCATCGTCACGCATTTTCTTTCTCGTCTCTCGCACTTCATCGTTTTCATTCTGCCGTTGCCTTTCTCGTGGCTGCCAGTTGCTACGAAAACTTGCGGAGTTTCTATCTTGTCGGACGTTGCCAGGAAAGACCGTTTAGATTTCTCTTGAACGCGCAAAACTGTTTCCCGTGTACATCTTTCGAAAGCTTTAAATCCTTCGTTTCTATCTTTTTCTTTTCTTTTTTCTTTTTTTTTCTTTCTCTGCTTTTTTGTTAATCTCGTTTTTGCTCCTTTTTTTTCCCCGTAACTATTTTCATTCGTTAGTTGCTTTTACAGTTCTCTCTGAGAGGATCGAACCCGATTCAAAGATTCAAAGTTTCGTGGATTTTGCTCGATTCTTTTCGACTGAGCGACCGACACACACAATGCACATGCAGCGAAAGAGAACGAGATTCGGCAAGGTCCGACAGTAGCAGGTAATTCGTGTGTGTGACGAAAGTTTCGGCGGCTTTGTTCAACGATGGTGGTTCAATGCGCGCTGTCGGACATTGCCTGTAACATACCGACACGAAATCCGTCAGAAAGTTACCGCCAATGGTGAAAGAATGGATCTGAACTCATCATTGGCTCACGAATTGCGGCACGCTGCTGCCTGCAATAATCTTTCTTCCTACGCACACTGTGGGCCATAAGTATTTCAACGTTTCGTATTCTCCCGTGTTAACTTAAATCGGATACCTCCCGCTGCTTTTGTCTCTTTAGTTATTTTATTATAAATCTGTCAATTCATTCGTACGTTGCTAACAACGTGAAATATTCAAATTGCAAATAGTAAAATTTGCTGCAGCTTCTCGATAATTGCAACGAGTAGGAAGATCCTGATACTTATGGCCGGCACTGTGCTTTCTCAGTTTCCCAATTATATCATTTTCTTTCTACCTTTATCGGACTTTTTCTCGAGAATCGTTTAACCACCGTTCGTAAACCTTCTCTTTTTCGTTTTTTAAAAACAGTTGCCATTGATCGCGCAACCAACACTTGCATTCCGAAAGATACCCGCGAGCAATCGGCTTGAAAAGTGAAAATAGATCGTACTATTGCAGCCAACTGCGTAAAACGTAACGGGATTGCGTAATCCAGTGTGAGAAATTAATACTGCGAGTTTAATGAGTATAATAGTTTAGAGCGAAGTCGTTGCTGTCAGATAACGAATTTCCTATTAATAACGAATAACAACGAAGTAATCTTTACAAATATTCAAACGAAACAAACATTTATCCTTTGCAATTGGTATAGAAAAATTGCACGTTGCAAATCTATCGTCTTATAGATTCAGTAGTGTAACTACTCCCTTACGTGTAACTGATACGATCGATTGAATTATTTTGTAGTTGCACTGCTGAACGTACCGAGGAGAAGTTATCTGACCGCGTGATGCGTCAACGTTTCTCCAACGACTTGTCGAAATTACAGAACGTCGAGTGCGCAAGTTTTTGTGGATAAAAATTGGTAGAGCGTGCGGAGAACCTAAAAGGGACGTAGTTCGATTGAAATTAACATTTCCACGGCACGAACTGCGATGGCATTATTCGATTACGTGGTGTATTATTTCTGTGTTCCGCAGAGTTAGTTATCGACGGCCGTACGTGATAACGATCAACGAAAGAAAGAAATTCTCAGACCAACTGATAAGAAACTGAAGGAACATCGAAAGGTCTATTGGCATACCTAGAATCTATGTGAACAGAAAAAAGTGAAACAAGTTAGTATCTAATTGAGAGAAACACATCGACGACTACGTTTTAACAGTTTATCCTGCTTTGGTGTGCTTTGAAAACGTGATCGCTGGTGCACTGTATACACGTGACGCACACACGAATCGTGATCGAGAACCTCCATTTACAGAAATTCGTATCGCTGCCTAAGTTTCGGTGCCCTGCGTGTTCTCTGTGTTCTAAAAGAAAAGCACATTCATTCATTCGTTATTGATAAGCGAGCATTCCAGGACCGCAGTGATGTGCGAAAGGAGCACTGCCAGTCGAAGGATAAGATCCGATTCGACGATGCAATCGTTAGACCGGCGCGTTTCCCGACGAAAAAGCACTTGGACGACACGTTATTGCATTCGATGGAGCCAATTTTTCACTCTACGCGGTCTTATATTATCTTTTTCTTTGATCGATGTCTTCACTGTCCTTTAATCTTCGTGATATCCTCAATCCTCTCATTTATCAACACTCGTCTCTCATTTCAGCTCGTAATTACTTATCTATAGCAAGCTCTATCTTTTTATTCATTTTTTTTTTTTACTCGACGATTGATGTGTAATTCACTGGATGGAATTCATTTGCAAAGTTCTTATCGATCTTTCTTTTTGTTAAACAACGTTAGAAAGGATAGAAGCCAATATAACGTAAAAAGATCGTGTTATGATGAGAGGATTAGTGTTCTCAATGACTCTATCGTCTTCGGCTCATCGAACTTCCAATGTTTGTACACTGCTATTTACAAATTACCACGATTACTTACAAATGTGTGTTGCAATCAATTACACACACGTGTTACATCGTACGTAGCAACGAACGTTCGACGATAGCTTTCAGAAGAATCGTTAATTCGCGGAGAAATAAAAATCCGAAGAGTTACAAGTTCGATGAATCGAGGATACGCAATTGTTAAAGGATTATTGAATTCGAATAGCGTGGACGAGTAAAGGGGAAAGCGAACATCAAGGGAAGTTAATGTCGTTTCTTTCGGGCTCCGCAGATCGTCGGTTCACTCGCGAACTAAATGAAGGAAAAAAAAAAAAGAAAAAAAAATCAATCGCGTAGATTTTATCTGCCGAGAGGCGGTATGAACGGTAAAACTCTCGGAAAGAATTTGTCGGGAAAACACGCGACCAAGTAGAGTTAAAGTCGAAAGTTGCGCAAACCTTTATTCGGAACCTCTATACCTCACAGTATCAAATTATTCTTCTATATCACGATATTTCTCTTATGTTTCGTTATCTTACTATATTTTGCACGTAACTAGAAGACATTTAAAAAAAGAACAATATTCAAAATATTTTATATAAACTGTATACATATGTATATATATGTTTATTGGTCTACATGAAGTAACAGATTGCAAAATCGTGCACTTTTTATCTGAAGATTTTTACGGTAACTTTATCAGCACTGGTAGGTATAGATGCGTTTGTATAAAGAAGAACTCTGTATTGTAGTAGCATTTCTGTTAATTTTGTATGTATCGTACCGAGCAAGGTTGACCATTCTTTCCGTGAACGTACATGTTTCGTACAATTTTGTATTAAAAATATGTAAGCGGAGAAACCGTTTTTACGGAGAAAGTTAAGAACGAAGAAAATAAATGGTGACCAAGCTCCGTATTCTAACATACGCGGTATTGTTTCAATGTGTTGTCACCGAGTAAATATTATAATTTCCGCAAACGAGGCTATTCGAAACATTGGCGAGAAAGATTCGTAAAGGAATGAAATATCCCATCGAAATTTAAGCCACATACAAAACTGTTGAGGGGAATATTTACTCGTTTTGTGTTCGTGCCAGACCTGATTTCGAGATTCTAGCAGCAATTTCGCTGACACGGATAAGAAGGTAGACACAACTCTACGGGATACCGGATCAATTTGTCACCGGTATCCCGTAAAAAAGAAAAGAAGAAGGAAAAATCAAGCAGGCACACATAGATAAAAAGCTGCACATCGAGCGGATTTGGTCTCTTTTCTTTTCTTTCCTTTCAGCGCTCGACGTGCTTTCTTTTCTCACGAAAGACCAAATAGAAAAAAGAAAAAAAAAATAAAAAGAAAAGGAAAAATGGAAAAATTGTTTCACACTAGGCGTGCTTGGGTACATCGTGTCATTCTGCCATTGTAGACGTATCGTTGCAAATTTATTACTTCACTAGGGCACGGCGGTGTGAAGAGACAAACTTGTGCCGTGGCTATTCGACACCAACGAGATTACATCGATTCCAAACAAGAACGATATCATTGGATGCACATTCGTTCAAATAGATATTACATCGAGGAAAAAGCAGCGGTTATACTTGATGCATACATGTATGGTAGATAGTAAATGAATAGAAAAAAAAAGATAAAAAATAAGTCTTGAGATAAAAGGAACGGTGAGTGTGCTCGATATAAATATACAACACCTTTGTTTTTTTTTTTTTTTAATGCTTTCACACACACACACGGGTAACTTTTATATTTGGAGAATATGCGTCAGTCTTGTACAACGCTTTGTATGTTAACACAATGGCAGTTGTTTTTGCGAAAACGATACTTTACACTAACATTAACTTACGGTATTGGTTTATGTTTTATAACTTATTTACATACACATATATGCATATACACATACAGGGTTTCCTTTTTAACACGTTACATATTATCTGTATTGAGTGAATAACATATAGTGATAATAAATATTTGGAAAATATTTTTTCCATAGTGAATTCCTAAATGACTACTAAAATGTTTCAAATGGAATTATATATTTGATTTTTGTCATTATATTGTTGAACATATTAAAATGAATTTCGTAAATATAAAATGTACGTATTTTTATTTAAAATTAACAAAGTTGATAAACATAGAACGTTGCTTGAAAATAATTACTAGAGCAGTAGTTCATGAAAATCAATTAAACTAAAGCTATTAATTGGATTCTGCAAAAGAACGAAATATTGCTTGAACATGTATTAAAAAAAAATATAGTCTTTCAAGTTTAGCATATATAAATTATACTATCGTATATTAATGTGTTTAATCCTCATTGATTTTATTAGACCGGGAATAAAGTGAGAAATGTTTTCAACGTGCTGTGTTTGTACGTATATACACTGTTCAAAAATAAACTGAGCGAAAAAGACAAGTATTATTACTTCCAGTATCATAAACTAGATTACTTTGCGAATAGAAGTATCATTTTCAGTTTGATGAAAAGAAAGTATACAATTTCATTAAAAAAAAAAAAAAAAAAAACAAAGCTACGTTAGCTTCGTAACGCGATGGAAAATGATATTTTCAAAATGTTCATTATCGTCAAACATTGTCCAATCGACACAGATAAATTTCAATTTGTAACTTCTTTCTGTTACATTGATTTCTTGCAAAAGGTTGGAAAAAAATCGTTCGAAATATTAGTATGAACACTCTGTAGGTATACATACATATATTATTTGTTATATGTAAAACAGTATCTTTTTTATTGAAATTGACTGACAAAGTATCTGTGAAAAGACTCTTCGTAACAGTAAACAGAACAGCGAATGGGACGATATATGTCTTGAAAGTATAAGATATACATATCATCCTTGGGTCTGATTAAAATCAGACTCTACTACTAGTTTGCATCCAATGTGACCGCACTGACGTTTTGATAGTCGTGCCTTTAGTAGCCATGTGCGGATACTAAAAATTTACGAACGATTCTATCCTTACAGACGGGCTCGAATTTCCTTTTTATCGGATTTAACGTAGGTGTTAAGGCTATATATTTAACTTTTTTCTACGTTAGATACATTGTTTAATTAATGGAATAATTAAATATTATTTAACAACGAGTACAGACGCATATCATAACGAAAGCGTCATAAACAAACTTTTACGTAGCAATCGATCAACTTCAATTTATAGCAAACAATTAATTTGTATTTGTCAATTTATATCGAGATATAAATTTAGAATTTGAAAATTATTAAAAAGCAAAAATTATACGAATAGGTATACAATCTGATTGTATAAGATTTACCATTTGCTTCTAAACAAACTATCAATTTTGATTACCTTTATATTCGAGACACATTAGAAAATATATTGGAAAATGTAGGAAATACAAGTATGAAATTCTAAAATCATCAAAGAAGAAGAATTTTCTAAACAGATGTGTACAATGATTTTATTGCCTTTTTTACGTTTTTTACTTACTCTATCAGCTGCTTATTTTTGAAAGAAATGTTATTACGATTATATCACACTCGGCGACGCTATGGTTTCAGTAAACTACGAAACTCATTTCAAACGCAAATTGCTATCAGAGAGCGATAGGAAGCGAAGAGATTGTGCAAATAAACAGAAACTCATATCCGTTGAGAATAATAGTTAAACACGAAACACATTGTAGATATCTCGAAATGATCATTTGGATTAGGTATATTACGTTCATATGGTTAAGTTTATCTTATTATTTTTGAATTAATATATCGCATATTTATGCAGGGTGTCGCGTTATGTTATCATTCCGACGCAAGTGATAAAATCTTTAATTCGAGAAAACTGTCGCGAAAAACTTGTGGAGTATTTAAAGGCGCAAAAGTGCGCACAGAGTTCGTAATACACAAAAATATAAAAATAGAATATGTAAATAAACTACTTAAAATTTGATTTAAAAACAGAGATAAACTACTTAAATTTCATTTCTTTAGAAATTTTCATAGTAAAATCCTCTACATAAATACAATTTGCTTGTTCAATTCGAAGTGAAGAACGAAATAATACAAGTGCTACATGTTCTGAAACATTTCTTCGAACAAAATGTAATTCCACAGATAATTGCAAAAGACTTGTGGGAAGATTTATAATGGAGCACGCTGTATTTTCTCCGCGTGAAACGCAACTCGCGAATAAGATTAAAAATTACAAATTCTAAATAAAGAATAATCAAAGAATTCCCCGCTCCACTCAAAACAGGAAACTAGACAAAATCGGTTGAAAGCTGTCATAAAATTACACGTCTAAAGTATTTCGAACATTTTCCCAATACAAAATATATTCGAGGGATAATTACGCTGGAAATCTATAGACAGCCTTGGCTCCTCCAGATTAACGTAGGGATCAAATTCCATCAAAAAAAATTATCCCCAACCTTACTTACTCCGTTCAAAACGTAACACCAACGATTCACAAAGAACATGACTGTCAACGAACATGCGTGACACCGTTTTGCTAAGATCCAACGAAAATCGAGCCCAGTCCGATCGCGGTAACATGAAACGCCCGTGCAAGCCTAGTCTTCAGGCGCGCGCGCGCACACACACACACACACGCACAAAATAAAAGGAAACACATAGGAAAATCATACATCATAACGAGGACTGTATAAAAGGTGTGACGACGTGACTTACGCTAGGTGTGGTATTGCCTTGGTTCACGTGCTGGGCTGGTACATCGTCGTGAAAGTAATCGTCGTTCTGAGTTCCGGGTACGCTCTGAGCAAAGTCCAGGAGACGACGGTTCGGGCTGTCCGGTGTGGTCGGCAGATCGTTAGGCAAATTTGGGAAGCAGGACGAGGCGCTGCGCCGATGTCGCGAGAGACTGTAATGCTCATAGTTACGATAACAGCCTGGCCCGGTCTGGGCAGGACCGCGTCCGCACGCGGATTCTCCCTCGGTGCTGTTACCATCCACGCCGGACATATTGTGACCTGGAAACAGGTTCCGCGTCCGTTCTGTCTTTCACAATGCCGTAATCGGTAATCAACCTTGACGCAAGAATAGGCGAGGATTCGCTCCAACTTTTGCACTCGTCCTCGACAACGTACTCCAATAGAGAAAAAGAGAGAAAGAAAGAGAAAAGAAGGGAGAGAAGAGGACAGATAGACAGATAGATATGTATAGAAGGTGTGGAAGAAAAGAGGCATGCAGCGATATTTTTTCGATGAACGACGCTTTTTTTGCTTTAACAAGTAGGCTTGGCTCGATTGTATACGAATAATGGGAATTAAATGTTTCGGCTTGGTCCGGCGTGGTAGGCTGGTCGTTAGGTGGATCAGGAGCATAGCAGGACAAGTATATGGCAAATCATAGATACCAGCGTATTAGCGAGCTTTGCGTAGCACGATTACGAAGAGAATTTTGTCCCAGTTGCAATTTATGTACAGCATATTTTCTCTGATTGACGTGATCCCTTACGCCGAACGTTTAGGTATTCGTTGATGAGATATGCATTTGACGCGACTTTGAAAGCAAAAGTAAGACGATTCTTGGCGTGATCTTGTACTTTGATACTCTTTTGTGATCGGTACGTCTTGTTTATACGTTGATTTCAATAGAATGAATTTTGAAAGCAAATGTAAGACGATCGTTGGATACTTTTCGATACTCAATTATCAAAATTCGAGTTTCTGTTCTTTCGGGGAAAGTATTACAACGTCTTGATCGATTATTGTGATTAGCTTTCACGATCGAATGACACATTCATACTACATGTGACGTGTGGTAATTTCTTTTTTGCTTATTACAAGTAATGAACTAGAACGTGAGCAGCTTTTCATTTTCATTCACTTTAATTTCAGTTTTGTTCGTTATATTAGCTATAGTGCTTATACGTTTCGTTCAGAAGGATATGATTCTCATCTGAAAAACTGAATTCTGATAATTGGTGAAAATGATCGGTCACTTCGAATAATTTACAAAATTTTCATATTATACCATATGTATAATTTACGAACAAAAGATTGATCTTCGTCTTAATCGATTCCTCACCCGAGATCTCTTTCTAAAAATCATCTTAATTTTGATTCAAAGATTTAACTGCAATTTAAAAAGATCTTTACTTTAAATGTTCAAATGTACCATTTTGAGAATATTTTGTACATAAATGTGTTCCATGGTATTATCAGTGTTCTGATGTATTTATTCCCAATCGTATCTAAGATCAATATTATTTCATGAATATAAACCAATTTTAATTACAGAAAGAACAAATAATTAAATAAATATATATATATATACACTTGTATTTTTTGTTGATATCAAACAAACATACTTGCTAAAAATAAAATTCTTATCAACGTTCGAAATATAAATCATCGACAAAGGTAATATCGATATAAACGATATCAATAAATTTTAATAGTGTTTGCTCACCATCCACGCCGGACATCTAACGATTTGGCAAGAGGCTCGATGTCCAGTTCGTGCGTTTTCTCGCACCTTGATAAGTTTATCAATTATGGCGCAGGTGCGATAACAAAAAAAGATGACTGATCGTGCTTAGTGTGTCAGGTGTTAGTTATCACTAGAACTCCGAGTACGGTCATTTTAATACCTATTTTCATACTTTTTTTTTTGCCACGGAATATTGATGTTCAATAGGTTTGTTAAAATATTGCAGATACAAAGATTTTGTAACTGCACTTCTTAGGAAATTCTGCAAGATAATATGATAAAAATAATAAAAAATAATATTATGTAATTGTAAGATGTAATTGTGCAAAAGAAATGATATATATTTTTGAAATTCTGAGTTTGCATGAAATACGATAATATAAAAATAAATTATTTCCTTTACGTAGGGTGTCCCAGGCTTTTTCCACGAAACTGTGCCAATATATTTTATGAATATAAATAAGTTCATATACAAAGGCTGCGAAAAATATTGCTACACCGGTCTATTTATCACAGCATATACGTACTAGTTAATTATGTCCAAGTATATTAAATTTCGCATCGTTTGGTGGTACCTTCGCACGACTGTAGAAGTTTTATGCTGCGAAAATGAAATATATACAATCTCATAAAAAAATCGTTTTCGATAGCGAATACATTTTGTAGCCACCGTAAATACTCCAATAAAAAGTTATAACAAAAATACGAGATATAACTTCTCATTCGATGGAATATCAATGAACAGATCGATGTTGTACACATTTCCATTAACTCCATTTTAAAAGATTTTCCGTTCTCATAAATACAGGGTTGAGATCTGCGAGAAATTGAATATACTATATTATAAATTTCTCGTTAATTTCCTAGGCTCGTATAAATGTTTCATTAGAGACTTATATAAAAAATATAGGTAACGAGAAATTTATTTCGTATTCGATATAACGGTTCAACGAAGATTAACCTTCGACCCTCAAGATCGCTCGAGATCTCATCACATCATCCCATCGGACCTTCACTCCTGGAGAAGAAAGTTCTCTCAACAAGAATTGATACTTATCAGAAATTACAACAAGGCAGAGGTTTTTAATCTTTTCATAAATGCATACCATCAGCAATAAAATTTCAGTATCACCAAGAAAAGAATATCTCGCATGATTACCTTCGATGACGATGAAATTTGTATACTGTACGTTGTACAAATACAGTGGAGTCTCGGTTATTCGAGTCCCGTTTAACCAAAGTTCCGTATTATCCGAGGTGCTTTGAAACTTTACAGTAACTTCGTCTTTTTCGAAATTTTAACACGAAGAGCTTTTAAGAGCACGAATTTAATATTTCTTAATTAATTAATCCTAGATACATGTACAACATAACGCTATGAAAATGTTTTCTATGTATCTTATCATACGAGCTGCGAACACTAATAGACTTTTTCGTATTATCCGAGTTTTCGATTACCCGAGGTAGACCCTGTCCACGTCACATCGGATAATCGAGATTCTATAATTCACGTAACCCTCTCACGTACTACCAGCGGTACGTGTACCATTCATCGAAATTAAAGAGAAGCTGTGGGAAATTTTTAATGTAATAAATTCAATTTCTAATAGACGTGAATCCTGTATTTAAGTCTGGTAAATATTTTAAAATAGAACTGTCGAAAAATCAATATTCTCTACTTCGTTATACATTTTAAATTTAAAGATACGAAAATCTACGTGAGATGCAAAAATATATAGAATATAGTGTATTCGTTACAATATTCAGTGGATAAAACTAATTTCCGCTTAAATTCCATCTGTTTAATAGCGTTGATAAAAATATTAATTTGTATAAGTATCGACAATCAAGCATTTCTGATCTTATATTTAGAGGATATTTTTTTCTCTTATTTCTACTCACAGAATATCCTCGCACCAGTCTTATGAAAAAACTTGTGATCACCCTATATATTCGATCAATTCAATGATAGATCATAAGATCACCCTTCATCGTGATTCGATATTCGTTCGCAAAGTATAGAATTTTAAATAAAATACACGCGTCGATCGTATCAATCGGAAATATTCCGTGTAAAACGACTGATTGTTCGTTCCTTGTAATTTCATAATACAGTTCGATATTTCGATACGAGATAATTAATCGCTTATACAAGGGATAAAACCAATTAACACGAGCTCAATTCAACGAAACAGTATTTATTTCGTTGAAATTATGAAAACACCGTGTTTGATGAAAACGATCGCCGTCGGTGTTCTACGTGGATAGGATGATATCTCTCAGGGTTTTAGTGTTAATATAATTGATTAACCTTTCTGGGTGAAGAAGAAGCGAAGTCCTGATTCAGTCCGGCGTGGTAGGCTGCTTTCTTATCTATACGTAGGCCGTATATCGAGAAAGTAGCGGAAGCGAAACCAAAAATATATCGATAAAATAGCTCGTTACCATCCACGTCGGACATGTCGTGAGCTTAGGTAGGTGCAATTAGTTTGTCGGCATCGACCTTGGCATAGAGTCGGTGATGTTCGAATCTCGGGCAAGTGTGCCGGATAGTCGTTCCAAATGCGAGTGAGAGATCATTAGTTTGGAAGTTAAGTTTCGGTCTGTCCGGCGTGGTAGGTTGATCGTTAGGTTGACTGAGGAAGCAGCAGGAAAACGAGGCACCGCAACGACGCCACGAGGGACCGTAATGCTCATAGCTAGGATAACAGCCTGACCTGGTCTGGGCAGGGCTGCGTCCGTACACGGATTCCCCCTCCTTGCTGTTACCATCCACGCCGGACATATCGTGACCTGAAAACAGCCTCGGTATCCATTATGTTTTTCATTATGCCATCAATTCATCAACCTTGACGCAGGATTAGTGGGCTCATTTTCCAACATCTGTATGAGAATCGAGATTACACGAAACGCTAGTAGTCGAGATATGTGAATCGGATGGAATACGATTTAAGATGATTGTGTTTGCCATGTCGGCGTTCTTAGGAATCTACCAAGCAAAATCGATAGAGCAAAGGATTCCCAACCTGTAGGTCGCGACCTCCAACGAGTCGTTAAGTTTCCTTCGTGGATCGCTACGGTTATTTTCACTTGCAACTATTTTTCTGCAAAAATTTATTTATTTATGATTCGCGGTGTTTTCTTTATTTTAACGGGGTGTTTTATCAGTGATCATAACGCTACTTCTTAAAATCGATGGGAAGAAGAGACTTAAGGTCTTCATGCGGATATTCGGAACATGTTAAGGGAGTATTCTACTGCATATTTTCGCTTAGAGAATCGATCTTTTTGTGTTCCTAAACGTAAAGTAGTCTTGACTTAAGTTACGCGCAAAGGAAAAAGTAGACCAACGTGTATACGGGACTTTGTATGTGGAATTTTGTATATCTAGTGAAAGTTGAAAATGTTGAGATTTTTTTAATTACTGACTTTTTTGCTACTAGCTTCGATATAGACAAACTCATGTCGATCAAGAATTTTTTTGGTTTTTTTAATGTACAGGGATCAGCATAATGACCAGAATCATGAAGCTATGAAAAGATCGTTTTTTAAACGAATACGTTTGAGGATATACAGTGCTGTTAATTTTGATTATTTCTCTTTAAAAATGTTTTCAAATGTCGCTGAAACATGGACAAGTATATGTACAAGGTAATTATATCGGTAAGACTATTTAATGATTTTTTCTAAAAATACTAAAGAAAGTCTGTAAACCGTGTCTTACAGTAGAATATCTCCTTAAAGGTCCGCCCTATTATACGCATAATCTACTGCTCAGAAGTACGTGAACACTTGCTCATTTCTGACCTACATTACTATGATCGTGAGTTAAAGTGTCAAACATTATGAGACAATTTCGTTATATAAAAAGTTCACTATTCTCAATTTGTCTCGCCGTCAAGTTACAAATACGATAAAGTACAGGCTACATACATAGAGAAACTATCGTGATCAATTCCAGTAATAATATTAAAGATCAATTAACATTTCGACAAATCGCGTACTTAATTTTAATATACCGTTAATGAGGTTTTAAATAAACAATTTAAATTTCATGTAATACATTGCAACATTTGAGCATTTCTGGATAATTCTTTTAGGATATTCGCTGTTGTTAATTCGCAACCTGGTGCCTTCTTTACTAATAAACTCCATGAGAGTCTGTCCTAATTACAAATAAATTAATTAAAATGAAATATGATATACACATGTTGATTTCACAAGTACATAATAAGTATACTATCGATCGTTAGTTTGTCGTTAATTCATATATTTTAGTAGCATTGGTATACCGTTAATAAAAATCGATCAAAGTGTCCACATATTTAAGACCAGAAGGTTCATCAAACACTCTGTGTTATTCTAATTCTACGCTATGGCAAGACCATAATTTCTTTTTTTTTTTTTCAATTTCGACCACGGTAGACCTTGACTCGCTCCCTGAAAATAACATTATTAACAGTATAAATACATTGATTCTAATGAGAAGGGGTCGCGACTCGCAAGAGGTTGGGAAACACTGCGATAGAGAATGAAAATAACACGATCGATGAATGACAATAGTTTTGTTCTGTGTCCTCCCATGATTCATGAATATTTATGAATATGGTGCAGTTTACATTTAATGAGAAAGTCAATAAAAAGGGTGGTCAGTGTTTCTCTAGCAGTGTGGTCTCTCTTTACCTTGCTCCTGCGCCAGAACTGATAAATTCATCATTCTTGCGTCAGGGTTGATAAATTGTTAACGTTTCGCTACGATAAAACTTGCGATTTTCCATTTTTCGGGTGTCGCACACGTGCGTTAGTATTAGTATATTTATGATCGGAGTAAAACGAATGAGAAGAACACCGTTAATGGGCGTAGAGAGTGATAAGGTCCCGCTCAGTATCACTCTGGAGTACGATCGCGCCTTGTTAACTGGAATAATGTTGACATCGCTATTTTCCATTCTAAACGGCACTGAACTGTTTCTAATTGGTTTCCTTTTCGTTAAATCCCTGGACATATTTGAGATTCGTCGCAATAAAAGTTAGCGAAAGATACAAGGAATTCCAGTTAAGCAGGTGAAACTTTTGAGATCTACGTGTGCGCAACGAAGGTATGCGACGACGTACAAAGAATATTAGGGAACAACGAAAAAAAAAAGAACGAAAACCTTCAGTAGCACGAGAGAAAACGATCCGGTTAGGCCGTTAATTGGCAAACAGCAAGCCGTAGTCGTAGCCAAGTTTTCCCGACTATAGCGCGAAAACGTTGATCTCGTGATGGTGAAGCACATATACTCGAGATATGATACGTTTCAACGATATACCAATCTTCAATGTTTCAATCTGTCGACCTTCCGGTAAAAGATTATATCTTATATACTTATTGTATTATATTGTATATATTGTATATATCTTATCTTATACATTAATAATTTGTATCATTATATAAGGTTTGATGCACTGAAAGCACAACCGGAAGAGAATGATTTCGTATGAAAAAGAGGTCGAAAAAATAGAACAAAATTTGTCTACACGACATTTCGTTCTCGAGAAATAATTAAGTATAAATATTTGTCTAGTACGTTTGCACTCAACTATCTACCTTTTCATATGTGTTTTCTTGAACCCAATCATTTCAGGCCTTAATTAGTAAATTCTGATAATTGTTTGTAGAAAAAACAAAGTTGTCTGAGGGAAAAACCATCCTTCTTTCGTTAATATTATTTTTAAAAGCTATGGCTAATGAAAGAGGATTTTCCTATTATTTAATTGGCGATTCATCGAAATACATTCAACTACAGTACCTAGAAAAGTAGTAGATAAATTCATAAAGGCAGAAAGATAAAACTAACAAATTAACTAACATGCTATACTAAAAAACCTCATCAAAAGTATGGAAGTGCATATAAAATTACCAATAAACATAGTGGAAACATCGGAAACGTAGTAGTAGAAATTTCTTAGCAATGAAAATATTTCGACTTCCATTTCAGGTTGTTATATTTATTAGACATAACTAAAATTGTATTTTTGCGATAATATTTATCATCCCCATTAAATCACCATAATGTTGTATGTCCAAAAGCTTACTTGTACACCACAAATACGCTGCATAAGGTACGTTTATGCTAAAATTCTTCGCCTTAAGTTTATACGAGTATCGTTTCAATCGAGTACCGAGCACCAATATAAAACATTAATAAAATACCATTTTCGCAATCGATCATCGTCAACTACTCCTATAAAGTAAATTTATTCTAGTGTTCTTTGCCTTAAAATATATACGAGTACCATATCGAGCGAGTACATATATTTATAAAACGTCAACAGAGTAGCATTTCTGCAATCAATCATCCTCATTCGTATCATCTTATTCTGATTTATTATTAAATATATTATACCTATTCCCTGCAATTTACTTGTGCACCAACTATTACTATCAAGAAAATTTACTCTAGTTATTCTAATTTTCTTTATTCCGATATTCTTTACCGTTAGATCGTATCATTCGATTCTCAGAAGATCGGTGTATTTTCAGAGCGTATCATATAACCCGAGTAGTAAGTGTGTATATCCTCCTCGTGGTCCGTCGCTTACCAGTATCGACGATGACATCGATGAGATCCATGCTTTTGGCGAAGGCATCCCTCAGGTTGATGTGATGGAACGAAACGATGCTGCCCTCCCTCTTTGCCCTTTCAAGAGCCTCTCGCCTCTTGAGGGCTTTCTCCCGTCTCATCTGGTTCTTGTAGAACTCGGCGAAATTGTTAACGATAATGGGAATGGGCAACGCGATTACCAGGACACCACATATACAACACACACTGCCGATCACCTTGCCGAGCGGGGTCGTGGGGTAGATGTCGCCGTATCCGACGGTGGTCATCGTGATGCCCGCCCACCAAAAGGTTTCTGGAATGCTTATGAATTTGGTCCCGGGCTCCTCCTTCTCAGCGAAGTAGGCAAGACTCGAGAATATAAGGACGCCCATCGCCAGGAAGAGCATCAGCAGGCCCAGCTCCTTGTACGAGTTACGCAAGGTGAAGCCAAGGCTCTGCAGCCCGGTCGAGTGGCGGGCCAGCTTCAGGATCCTCAGGATCCGCATTATACGAAAGATTTGCACTACCCTGCGCACGTCCTGGAACTGGTCGGTCGCGTTCTTGTTCGTCTCGACCAGGAACAGAGATACGTAGTACGGCAGTATTGCCAACAGGTCGATCACATTTAGACCACCCTTGAAGAACTTCCACTTGTCCGGCGAGGCACTGAACCTAAGCATGTACTCGAGGGTAAACCATGTGATGCACACAGCCTCCACCATGGCGAGCTGCGGATTGTCTTGAAAGTTCCCCTTCTCATCATTCACTTGCATACTAGGAATGGTGTTGAGAGTTAGTGCGATCGTCGAAAGCACAATAAAGAGTATTGATATCACAGCTATCACCTGGAAAACCGACGGATCAACCGGTCAAATACCGACATCGTCAGATCGCTTCATCTCCTACTATTCTTGCTGCGATTAAACTAAAATTACCGCACCTTTTCTAGAACTTTCCGTCGACTGGCTATC
The DNA here is from genome assembly GCF_011952255.1 of Bombus vosnesenskii. NCBI lineage: Eukaryota > Metazoa > Arthropoda > Insecta > Hymenoptera > Apidae > Bombus > Bombus vosnesenskii. The sequence continues at coordinate 1,158,358 of NW_022882948.1, forward strand.
GTATATATTTCTTTCTTTTCTTTTTTTCTACAATTGAACGTTTCTGTTTCGTGTGATTTATTATATTTTCCATGTGTAATTTGAACGCAACGTAGTGGAATGACAAAATTGAAAATAGTAACAGTTCCTATATCGTTATCGTAACAGGAAATAGCCAATGAAGCAGACTTCGGTAGACGAACGTGAAGAACGGAAGAAGAAAAACTCCGTGTAGTCCGTGATTGCGTTACCGTGTTTACCATATTTATGATACTTTTTCTTTTTTCTTATTATCGCACGAAAGTCGACAAAAAGCTGGATCAGAAATAAGAATTCCAACCGTCAACCGGAAATACGTATCTCTTCACAACGTCCAGACTCGGATATAACATGGAAATACTTCTCAACATGTGAGTTATCGGTGAAATACGAAGAAAAATATAATAGTTTTATTTATAGCCTGCTTTTTTTTATAAGCAACAACAACTACCAAAAAACAGAGAAAATACCAAAAGCTCTCACTGCACGAAAGCGTTCAAAAATATGTACCAAATTATACACCAAATACAATAACAACATATTCGATCACTGACAAAATAGAAGGAAAGCGTAAGTAGTCTGTTTACATGTACGAAAAAATGTACAATACGAAGCAAGCAACAATTTGCGTACGTAAAGAAGCTTATTTTTCCAAATACAATGTTACCCTCGTATAGAACAACGACCGACGTGCCGTTACGATAAGAAGCGGGTTTTTATCGTTCGAATCTTCGATTCAACGCCACCGTTACTTCAATAACGAGATTTTTAAAAGAGACAGTAGTGCAAAAAGGGCCCCATTGTAGACGACTGTACGACCAAGGATAAAAAAGAATACGCTCGAAACGTTTGTCGTGGATCCTCCAAACGACTTCGAAACGATGCGTCGAGAAAATAAGGAAAAAAAGGATGGGGGAGGATGTAATGTGGACTGCTATAACGTTCTAAAGCATTTCCTGCGAAACTGAGGACTCGAATGAACCCAGTGAACAGAATCGCCGAAAACTGCCATAGAAACGTATAGATACCCAGATGTTTGCACCAAGGAGTATCTTCGTCGTTTGAAGGCAGTCTGCCCGACGTCGCTCGACTTATACAAGTTATATTTTGTACATTGTTCGGCATGCGTATTTAACACATGTTTCATTTACTCCCTTCAAAACCCCGCTCCCTTTGGTCCACACCCTCAACCAAGCCTCGAAAACGAAAAAAAAAAAAAATAAAAATAAAAGAAGAAGAGGAAGAGTAGATAAAATAAATGCCCGACCAACCGAAGCTAGTTCTCTCGTGTCCTATAATAACCTGCCACGCTAGTGCAATCGCTACAAAGCGAAATCAATTCGTTGCTTCGGGGAAATGTAGCAAAAATTACCGCGAGTCTGTTTAACTGAAATAAATATAGGCGCTCGCTTCGCATATTTATACTACGGGTAACACAAACTCGTACACTCGGAAGTAAAGCTTTACCATCGCGTTGTAAAGGATCGAACTTTTAATCAATTAACCCCTTGCGATCTCTACTTTCGTTTGCTTTTAACGTATAAAATCTGCTGGATCACGAGGCTCGGTGGAAATATTTGAATCAAAAATATGAAAGTATAAACAGTCGAATCGCGAACAATCTTCAAAAGTAATTTACCGGGTATAAAGCAATTTTTGGAATAAATTATTCAACCTAACTCAGATCGCAAAAGATTAATCTTGTTATTGTTTTGTTATTACTTTATGAATATGTTACCTGGTATTATCTTGAAAATGGTAAAAAAAATAAATGTGAAACTACGTTAGCGTAATTTGAAGAATCTATCGTCGTTTCTGTTTAGTAAAATGTCCGAAGTTGTTTGGCTTCCGAGTGTGTAAGACTTTGGTGCTAGTCGATAAAGCGAAAGGTGAAGAAGAAAAGGAAGTTACGAAAGGGTTGTTGTCACATCCGCAGCTTCTCATGCAATCAGCTGCGATGCTTTCCGCGAATACATCGATGAACTTCTGTTAGTCGTGAAGGAATTGGCGTACTCGTGAGTTTAGTCAAAAAGGTACGTAAAGAAATGAAAATAATCGACGAAGCTTGCGTTGGTGCAAGCTTGTGCGGAACACTCCTTGTGCAAGATATCGAAACTCTTTGCAGAAAGCTGTGTTATGCGATCTTTTTACAATATCGTTAAATGGATTAAGTATAGGGAAAAAAGGAAGAAAGAGAAGACTCGTAAAGTTGGAAGAAAGAGAAAGCTTACGGCATACATTTGTTGCAAAACTAATGTAATCTTGTAAAGATTTAAGAGAACTGATGCGCGTAAAAAAGCGGTCGATAAGAGATAATAAGCAATCTTTATGTTCTTCTAAGACCAATTATAGGTGGATCGTTGCCGAATTACTCACAGCTTTTGCTTACTCTCGCAATCGTGCTACGAAAATAATTCGTTCGAGATGACTATTGAACGCATTGACAAGTTTATAAAAAGAAATATTTAAACCGTACGATAAAATACTTTTACACGGCCGTCTATAAATATTTGGACATCTTGTACAATTTAATTAAAAGATTATTTCGTTATAGTTGTTGAAGTTTCAGTGCAAAATCATCTCTTTGCTGATAACATTTTACTTTTTGACACAACATTTATTTTTTAATAAATTTAAACGAAAACAGCGTGTCTTCCTTTAAAACTTCATGTTTATATATAATAAATAATTGACACTTCTATGCGACTAGAAATGTATATTTCAATCACTCTAAAACATCTAATATTAAATAGTCACTTAAAGTCGTTAAATTCATGTGCCTACATAGGATCAATCTTCGTCTAAGTTCAGTTATTACTCTTTTATTTATACTAATTAACATTATCCAGTTTTTTCATTAATATCTATCAGCTGTATATGGTTGTTAAATATCATAGGCTAATACTGGATCAACGAATTTTTTTTAAAATATATTTTATAAATTTGTACAATATGAACGTGCCCAAATATTTGCAAACGGTACCCGGCTTTCAGTCAAACTTTGTCGATGTTTTACATATCTAATAAAATGAGAAAAATACTATAGTCAAACAAGTAACTATTAAACGTCGACTAATACGTAGCGTTAATATTTCATCGCTGTCATTTCTGCATTCACAGAAACAGTGAAACGACTACTTAACCACTGGTTATGTCGTGGATATATTCCAGTTTGATATTAGAATAACCATAAGTCTATTAGTTATTTAACAGAATTTAGTCCTAATCAGGATTCCTTTAATATTTTTACAGTATTTTAATGAAGATTCGTACGTTTATTAATTTTACGATTTTTCATTTATATACAAATTTTTCTTGCTTACACCAACAAAACATATAATGACAAAGTTTGAACTTCGAAATGAAAAATTTCAGCATAATCTTTTACAAATGTTTTAACATCTTTCTCCCTAGAGTATAGACGTTATCTCAAATTGTGAATACGCTAGATCGTAATCATCAACATTGGTATGTTGTGGAAATTATTATCATGCACGTGTTGCGGAGTATGTATTTTGTTTTCCAATTTTGGTAGACCCATACTGGTTAACATTTTAAAGCGCGCGTCATTTTCTAGAAGCAAAGCGGGGACAGATAGAAACTATCAATACTCGATGATACAATTTTTTCTTTTCTTCGAGTTGTACTTCGCTAAAAATACTTAAGCTCAAGTATATATATATAAATATATATATAAATGAAGCAATAAACTGTAGCGGTTCGGCGCAAACCATCGCTCGACATGTTATTTTCTTCGAAAAAATAAATAACTGACACTGCACAATTATGTTAAAACAGATGAACTTACGTTTCTTTGAGAAGAGACTGAAGTCTTTGATTGTTGTCTTTGATACTTAATATGCACTCGTGTTATATAAATTAAAGTAATCTTACGTTACGTTCAAACCTTATAAGCGAGGCTGTTTAAAAAATAGAAATCTGTTATTGTAAAAATTGGGTTCCACAGCTTATAATATTAGTCAGAATATTATTTAATTTGATAAATATTAAGTAATAATATTATTTATAACTGATTCTTATTTCGCCAGGAAGCACAACCTTAATGAAGTAATTACCGAGTAGTTATTCTTGAATGCTATTTGATTTTATCTGCCTTGCATGCAGAAAATGACCTTCGACTTTACGCGTTAACTAGTACGTGCCCTTTGGATGTTTGTAAAATCAGATCTATGCGAATCTTTTAAAATTCTGCTGAAACCTTTTACTCTTTCAATAATTCTATTTCAAATCTTTTAAGTTTCGTTTAAAAATATACAAGATTAAAATATATCAATATTGCAATTATCATTGGCGAAATTAAATACATAAATACAGGAAACATCCGTACCTATATCGACTGTCTAATGAATAATCAATAGAACTAAAATAGTAGATACGCCTTAATCGACGAAAATAATTATCAAACATCATACCAACATGTTTCACAAATGTATCAACTTAACAACTTTACTTACTCACACTGTGTTCTATTTTTTCAAATTTTCATTTATAATACATAAAGAGGAAAAAACAAAGTATACTTTAGTATATTTCCCATTAAGCGATAGAGGGTAAAAATTGCAAAGATTATAAAGTGAGATAAGGCATTAACCTGCCCCTGTCTCCTATTCAGATATAAAGTCATTTTGACTTATAAGTGTATCGATATATTACGAATAAATAAATAATGTTACTAAACAAATCTACGTAAATGAATTACGATTCAACGGAGCTAATAAAATTTCAAAATTCGCATAGACCCGAATACAATGAAATCTCCATATAATCATGTATTTCTTAGTCGATTCATAACACGACCGTTACATCGTAAATAAACGACTTCGACAGAACAGATGATCGCATCATCTCGTCCTCGAATAAATTTCTTCCGCGCGAGACTTGCCTTATACTCGTGTGATTACTCAGTCACGTACAACGTACGTAGGAACTTTTTGAATAGGGAGATTGCACTGTATTATTCAAACGCAAAGGATTCGATATGGACAAAGAAACTAAGAGTTGTGAGAAGACCCAATGTCTAACGTTGCCGATGACTATAACCATACACTTTCAGAAGTAGCTACAGTTATTGACCAACGGTCCCTTACGTGGTTTAAATATAGTGGAAAATCAATAGTTTCTGTAATATTGACGCATCGAGGAGAAATGTTTGGACGTACGGTAAGGAGTTCTCCAGGGAGTGACTCCTCCGCGGGACTTCTTCGACGAAGAGCGTTTCCGTTTCTTTCCATTAAAGCGGTTAACGTGACGTGCTGGGTACCGATAAGTCGGATAAAAGCAATGAAAATTATCATCGTGTCACATCGAACGTCCACATCTATGTAGCTACATGTGAATAGGATAACAGAGAGACACGAAAAATGATGTTACAGGATATAGGTATATATATATATACATATATGTATTATATATATGTACGGTACGTTCGTGTGAATAGAGAAAATCTTTGGTGACAATCTGGAGTCGGTGATAGGATAAAAGGTGCTATTTCAGTACCCCGCATAATACTGTTTCATCTTGGAGCAACAGTGTGTGCAATGTGTATTGTTTGTGGTGTATATGGCAAGTATTAATATGAGACAACATATTTGTAAAAAAAATTATGTCGCCTAAGTACCTCACAGATTCTCTTGCACAGTTGTTACACGTTATAGTTAGCTTGATAGTACTACGAATTCAACGTGTACACGAAAAGAAATATCTACACTATGGTCTACGTGGTAATCCGTTTGTGATCTATCTAAAGATTAATTCAGTGTGCGCGCTAGCATGTTATATACTCTTTTGCTAATCCTACATCGTCTATGTATAACGTACACGTGCTTTTGTAACGAACATTGGTATTAGTTCTAATTGATTCTCTTTCTACGGTTATGTACGAATATATTTCTTTTCGAGCAACGTCAGATTCGTTACGTTAATGCTGGTCCATTCCATTTACGCTGGATGATTATGCATTTACATTAGCGACAATTACGTTCTTTTTCTTTTTATGGTAAATATATAAATATATATACATATATTATATACGGTATATATATGTATATATATATATTTCAATAAGCACATATCGAATTGAATTCGCTGGTAGCGAAATTACTATTGACATCTCACAGGGAGCGGTGTCGAGAAAGAATCTACGTGATACCTGGTAATCGCGTATTATGCACTCCCATTATCATCGAAGGGTCAAAAATGATGATTCGTTTAAAAGTTTCATTTTAAAAGACGACAAATTTTTAGACTAAGAAGTAAAATATGCTAGATTATACAACAAATGAGATTAGTAATGATGCTGTTAACACCACCTAGAAATAAAATACACATTACATACATCGACACAACGACTGTTGAAAAAATTCGATTAATCTCCTCTATATTGGATATTAATTAAAACTCTGTTCTATTTTACATTTCAACCTTATATACGTATGTCTACGACTTATGTACGTATACATATGTGTGTATATACATTTCTATGTACATATGTATTATATATACACATATATACATACACATACACTTTACTGCAATCACATAAAACGTTATTAATATAGATAGCATAATTATAGTATATCGATATGGGAAGGTTCGTCTAATCGATACCTGGTAATTAATGAGTAATGATAATGCTCGATCAACGCACGTGATTTCGATCTGGCTTTGCTAGGGAAAAGCAAAATCGATTTTCCAATTTTTTATATTAGTATATTAGCAAGTGAAATCGATTAACTAATAGTTAGCGATAAAGATTTATCAGTAATCTGTAAATATATACAAGTGTACTGTGTACAGCTTGAAACGGCATGAAATTATTGTTAATAAAGAACACAACATGCAAAGATTTCTATTTCTATTAGCTGATGTTTATTGATAATTTTATAGAAGAGGAGAAATGATTTACAAAGTGATCATTAGTTGTTTTCATTCGTACTACGTTTAACGTATCGTCGAAAGGACTAAGAAGGAAAAGTCCGTAACTTCCAGTCGTCCATTTTTATACAACTTTTAGAATATGTATTAGGCATTTTCCTTTTTACAAGTCATGATATTCAAAAGTTTTCGTGTTATGCGTTTTTGAAGTTGTTTACGTAACTTAGAGGTAAGTCAATGTTGTTACAACATTGAGATTCCTATGGTTTGTAAAGTAAAAGCACACGTTTAAATATATCTGCTCCGTACATATTTTCTCGTTCATCTTACACAGCGATACAGTTACCGAGCATTAAATTCATTCACTGGTGTAAGACAGTTATGAAAAAAATAAGTAGATTAGTTAATTATTCGTTAACTCTATAATATTTCGAAGAAGTATTCTCTTCGTTTCTCGAGGTAATTGATAACGTTGTATTAAAAAGATGAAAATTACGATAGTGTTTTATATTCTGCAATTTACCTAAATTGCTTATAATATATCTCATATTATAAAATTAATTTTTTTATTTACTATTAGCACCAACCACAAAAAATTATATTTAGTTATAGTTTGCCTATCATAGAACGAACTATGATCGTTTTCATAATGCTACGACAACTACGAGAACTTTAAAAATAAATAAGTCAAAAACTTTTGAGTATCTGTCTCTATATGACGTGGAATAAGCTAACTACATATCTAAGAATTGCAAAAAATCGGTGACTCAAAATCGGGGCTCTGTTTCTGCAAGAAGTCAAACGGAACAACCATCGTCAGTCATTATATCATTATAGCTAGAGCCAGAATCCAAATCCGATCTTGTTGATTTACTATTTTAGTTGTAATTCTCTACAGCGATATCGGGTACAAAATCACATACGTCGCAAACGTTCTCACTACTCTTTCGTCTATATGAGAGCTACATCGAATCGATGCTCTACTATCAACTTAATAATACCTTTCTTCAAATTATGGCTCCAGCACAAACTGTAAACGTGGAGACAGTGTAAGTAAATTAGTGAACAAAATGTAAGACTATTCTCACATAATAACAAAGTATCATAACAAATTAATCGATTTTCCAATGTTAATCGAAATAAAAATCGATTTAATTGCTCAAACTGTTTGGCAATTTTTATTTTGCGCAAACAACTGAAAGGAATATAGTATCATTTTATTAGATATCTTGCAATTACGAAAAAAAAAGATCGATAAATCGTTTAAAACTATAACGATAATCGATAAACTGAAAAGAAGAAAATACCACTGAATCTGAATATTTGTTCAATTTAACATATCCCCGGTACACACGGTGAAAAATTGATCTAATTAACTCTTGCTGCGAGCTTCCAATGAAATGCAGAAAGAGAAGTGGAAAATTTTGAATGTCCTATTAAAATTAGATTCATAGAACGAACCCGTAAAAGAATCTAGGACAAGATTACAAAGGACCATCCTCGAATATGGCAGCCCATCAATGCTAAACGACACATTGTTATTACGACAAAAGTTTGGCTCAAGCTCAAGATTCTTCTTCTCAGAATTCGATCTTGGAATACCTTCCCAATTTTTCTCCGGCGATTCATTCCGGAAACTTCCTTAACCCGATACACGTACAATTATCGATCCGATTTATCATTTAATAACGGCAATAAGGCTCATACTAATGCACAAGAACACTTCTTTGACCATTGACAATATCACTCACCCTTGCAGCGATGGACGTGGTCGGTTTCTCCAATAGATCCCACAGCCACTTCTGATACTGCGCGCACTGTCCTTCACCGAATTCTTCCTCTTCCCTTTGCCTTAGCGACTCTGCCTCTTTCCTCATCTCCTCGTGCACGTGCTCCTTCCTCTGGTGGTACTTGTGCTGGCAACAACTCTCGAGATAGAGCTCGTCGACGCCCCAATACTCGAGATCGTCACTGAACGCCAACACGCACATCTCGTCGACGAGATGCAGCTTTCCGGTACGGTAGAAATTTAAGATGGAACTAAAGGACTTGGGATGACGATCGAAGAAATACTCGTTGTCGATAAGGGAATAATCATCGCAAAGTTCGGTAATCGCCTCGTGGGTGTTGCAATCCTTCAGCCGGCCTAGACGCGTGTGGGGCAGCCTCTCGAGGGTACGCCATAGCACCTCGTGTTTAACCCCACCGACGTTGATCGAGACCCGTCGGTTAAGGGCCTTCGACCTCATGATCATAAACGGCTCAGGCGGTAGGGACGTCATCGACCTCGAGTAGGCACGCTGCTGCTGCATCTGCAGCGGCAGGGGCGGCGGCGGTGGCGGCGGCGGCGGCGGCGGTGGCGGAGGCGGCGGTAGAGGCGGCGGTGGCAGGTTGACCGGCGCCACCGAACCGGTCGGTCCTACGGACGACGAAAACGGAGCATACCGAACCTCCTTGTTCATTCCACCACCTCCTCCTCCACCAGTTTTTCCTCCTCCGACAACAGCAATCCCTCCACCCGTCACTCCTCCGCCCATACTAACCCCTGACCCTACTACCACGTTTACTCCACCGCTTCCTACTGACCCAACGATACCGACTCCTCCAAGGGCTCCTCCTCCGCTACCGGTGCAGCTAGCGATCGACGCACCGGCTGCACCAGCCCGCTGCAACGTCGTCGTGCCGCCACCCTCGAACACGAAACCCTGGTCGGTGCCGATGTAGGGCACCGTGCACGACGACGACGACGATAGCACCGGGCCCGTGACCACGGCGCTCCCATTGCGTTCCCCGTCCGCCAGTGTTAAGACGTCTTCGAATCTCTTTTCACTTAGCATCAAATGTACCAGCCGATGATCACACCGACACGTCGGCTAAACGTAACGATCTCTCGCTTCTCTTTCCACGCGAACCTCTTCTTCTTCTTCCTCCTTTGTCCCGTTTGTATTCTTGCTGTTCCTGTTTCTCGTCGTCTTCGATTTCGTCTTCTTCCTCTCCTTCTCCTTCTTCGTCTTCTTCCTCCTCCTCCTCGTCCAGGTTACCCTTCTTGTGCTTCATCCGTACCTACGTCTGTGCCCTTCCGTTGGCTCGGTTAAACCGCGCCACGTCATAATCTGTACAGAAAAATTCGGAATTTTGAATTCATTTGGCGATGAACTATGATATGATTGGACTATGGATATCTATGCAAATTTATGTTTTTATGAACGATACTGGATAAATAGAACTCAAGTACGGTATTCAAAAAGAATTTCTGCAAGTGTTTGCTGTGCTTTATTTTACAATGCTGACAAAATTTCGAAAGCTTTCGTGTAATACGTATGAGCCGTTCACGGGCCAAGTTGGCCGGCCCCACTTTTTGAAATTTTTGAAATTTTAGTACCAACTTATTTCGCGTGTAATATTTATCTTGTACAATTTCTACAATTTTTTCCACTTTTTGCTTCACGACGTTAACCGATTCGGCAAATGAATAGCCTGTGTAATATATTTATAAAAATTTCCGAAGCGTTTAAATATTTTTATGAACCACTGTATGTTCCAAATGGAACGGATAAGAAGACAATGTAACTCATCCTAGTATTAGTACGTTTCAACTACAGTATTTCATAGTACATGCATAGTGTATATACATAGTATACAGTATAGGATGAATCACAACGATAAGAATAGTCACAATTCGTTTTAGATTCCTCTTACGACTGTATTTGCTTGACGAAAAATCCGTAATAAGTATGTCGCGTTAAAAAAATGATTTTTCAAGATATCAATGTTAATAAGATATCAATGACAATAAAAGTACAATATAAACATTGCATCTCTAAAATTATTTAAAAATCATACGTGTCGCTAATAGATATATAATTATCCTTATGTTTTATTTCTAATTTTGATATATAATTTGATATATTGTATTTCATTAATTTTTTTTTCTGTCTACTTTATACTATTTTGTTTCTGAGGTAAGCTTATTACAAGAATATTATCTAGTTATAGTTTATATTATAGTTATTTTACAAATGCGACGGATAGTCTGAATATGAAGAAAGATCGCGGTATGGTGTGATAAGTGACAGAGCATGTTAATGTAAAATTCTCGTATACGATTTACTTGATCCATTTTCCAAAATCACCTTCTATTTTGTGTAATTTTATACGATACACGGTATTGTGATCGGTATATGCTTATGTATAGATATTACGAAATGTAGCCGAATAATAGGAGCTATTTCCAACATTCCTCGAATCGCAGTTCCCCATCCCTTCTTAACGTTTCTGATACTCGGCTGCCTGCCTGTTCTCAGCTGACACGAAAATAAGTCATCCACGTTATTTTCTATCTTATTACAGTGTTTTGGTATCTTGTTCGACACCGTGTTTGGGACAAAATTTCATTGCCATACGAGAAGCACAATATACAAGTGCTGCTTAACCCACCAATAGTCAAGCAATAATGTAATACATATGCCCTGTATGTTTAAGTGTAGGAACATACGTAGCAATATACGTATTACATGTCTTACATTTATGTAGCATACGGTAGAGGACAAAGATAAATGGACAGATAGTACAAACAATTATCAGTAAAATTTTGTTAAGTACGACTTGTTCACACCAAAATATAAATATTAATTTCAATTGTTTACTAAATAATCTATGTAATTAGAGGATACGTAATAAATAAAATTTACGTATATAACACTAGTATTAATTCCATTAAATCTCAGTCTTTTCTCTGCTTTCATTAGCTGTTCACTTATTTTTGTTTCCGACTGTATTTGCTGTATTAAATGTATAAGTATTTCGATACTTGGTGTGACGAAAAATTGCACATAAAATATAATACCCTGTGTCTTTGAGAAATATCCATCTTGAAACTTTCCGTACGCTTGCTCCTTGTTCACAATACAATTCACGTTACATGCCATAAACTTGAACTGAAATATTTTAATCCGAAGCACAAACTACTACATCTCACGTCGAAGCAACAACTCCAAGCTGCAGATACACGGTTTAAACTTATTGCATATTAAACCTGACAAATGAAATCAATTTGATGATATAAATATGTATCACAAACAGTCCTGCGTATTTTCTTACATATAAATATGCAAGGCATTATGAAGAAAGTACAAAATGAAAAAACACTTCTATCATCTCTTGATAGAAATTTCTATCTACCTCTCGTTTCTTTTCTTGCAAAAAAAATGTGGTTATAAATTATAGAGAATCTATATATTCAATATTGCAGTAACGCCGTCAATTTGTTACAACAAAATCAACTTTTTCCCTGCTTATAAATACTTATACAGTGACTCGGAAACGTACTTGAACATTTCTCCTAAAAAAATTTGTTCGTAAAGTATCATGTGTGTTATGTGAAACTTTTTGAACACCGTTATTGATTTATACCGATAAAGCATGGAAGCAATCTAAACATGTATATAGAAGTTACAAGTTATTTACTGCATATAATATATACCGTGTACATTAAATATGCATTATCTATGCATTATAAAGACTCTGCTTAAGTGGAACGAAAGAAAGAAAAATTCGCGTTTGCGTGATCATTCACAGACTGATAATCGCAATATCAAGAAGCGAACTGAATTTACTAACACGAATTAGTCGAGAAACGATTACGAATGGAATGTTGCGTCGCAAAAGGTAGGATTGTCCCTTAATGAGTTAACACGCGTACAAACGATCGTTTCGGACGACAGAAACAAGTGCACATCGCCTCTAATGAGGCCAAATTTCAAATCTGATATCATCGTCTGCGTTACTATTTTCGTACGTGTGGCAGAACCTTTCTTTATTGCCGTGCGCGTTCGCAGCGAAACGTAGAAACCCGCCTGATCGGAAAAGAGGAACGAAGAGAAATGAGCAGAAAGACGAAAAATCAAAATACTAGAGGAAAGGTGGCTTTCGGAAAGAAACCTAAAAACTGCTTGCCCGAAACACCATGTACTGCTGGTAGTACTATTTATATACGAGGTTAATACACTCTGACCTAGATTCACGGCGAAAAGCACCTGTCTCGATAGTCCTGATTCAATCGTGCACGTGGTTTCGTGCGAAGTCTAGATCAGTATGTAACGAGAGCGATTATTTTGACGAAATGCTACGGAACCACAATAAACAGCTATTAACCATGCACGATAAGAAGGTAGGAACGCTTTGGATTTTCACGCAATGCTTTTGTTACAAGGCAATACCTCGTGTAGAGATGAAACAACGTCTATACATCGTGTGCAGTTTACGTAAGAGTTTTATACATACAGTATCGGTCAAAAGTATCCAGGCGCTTAGCTTATTTTTGACTGTGTAGGATTGTATTTCGATTATAAAATTGAAAATGAGACAGAGAAATGATCTTTGTATTTGCCTGTTTTTCACTGCGTGACAGAGTGTACTTCAGTTACAAAAGTATACATGAAAAGATCTTTGCGCGTGTTTCTTTTTGGCTATGTGAACATTTATTTCACTTACGAAGTTATATACACATATATGACAAAGTCTTTGCACTTCCTTATTTTCCATTGTATAAAAATCTATTTCAATTGTAAAATTATAGATAAAAACATGCGAAATTTCTTTATTCATTAAAATGACCAATAGATCTGTGAGATCTATGAAATAAAATATGTCAAAAATGATTATTATCATCTTACTTGACACATAGTTATTTTGAAATAATTATGCCTTGGTTTACTAGATTCTTTTTTATTAATTTTTTCATGTAAATAAAGTAATTTTTTATTTTATCTTTTGATTTGAATTAATGTTTCCTGAAATAATATTACTTGTCGTCAGATTGTTAATTCATATCATTAATTTGTACTCTGGTAATATACAAATAATGTTATTATAAATCAACCAAAACACCTTATCAACGATAAAGGAATCTTACGAAGGTCAATGTATCTACTACATTTACCTATGTATATATGTTGTTCAAACAAGGACAAACAACTCCAAACAACTGTGCGTTTGGTAACAGTCTCGCTCGCGCGAGTTTATTCAACTTCCAGTATTATCAAAAATATTTTTATTTCCAATCGAATCTTTCATTATTAACAAATTTAATGTGAAAGCATTATACAGATGCTTTTATAAACTGAAGCAATCAGTTGCGACAAGAATTCATCTATTCTAATATCGAGATAAGCTATTTATATAAACTCATCTTCAACTATTTTTACTGCATTTGAGAAGAGCAGTTTTGTTACAAAAAACTATTTCTAGTGTCTTTTCGCTAAAAGGAACGAGGCTAATTGTGATTAATGTTCGATGAACTCATTTCTTGAAAGGTATGCGATTAAATAATATATTATCTAACAATCTATTTAGCTGTAGCATCTGCATTTTTTTAATTATGTCTTCTCATTAAGAGCTACGTTTTATTAATCATCTCTCAGATACGTTATACAGTATTCATTTAACTGCAATATCATTTATCCAGAACATAGTTGAAAAAAGAGATATATCTTTCTGATATATTTTAGAAAATACATATTTTTGTGTATCCTAAAACCTTATTACCATTATTTGACCTTTTTAATTGTTTGAACTCAATTTACTTGGATAAGAAAATGATTTTCAAATGAAATAAATCTTTATTTCGTTCTATGCTTTAATAAATATTTTTCAAATAATTCTTTATTCCATTGTGTCAACTTCATCGGATGCACAAACTCTGTCATATACATAAGCCGATACGCATTGTTCAAATGTAACTGGACTGAGAATAATTCTGAAAACAAATAACGCTACGTCGTAAAATGATCTGGATTTACTATTTATAACTCGAACATTATGCAAAATACGGTATTTAATATTCTACGTTACATATTTATTCTTTTGTTTGAACGCGTTAATCACACAAAAATGATTTATTCGAACTTTATATAGAATATTTATTTTTAAAATGACAATAATATAATAGATTGAATGAATTGATTGCTTACTTTGATTTATTTTCTTTTTTATTTTTATCATAAATAGACTATGTTCGAGACTGGTTGGCACTTTCTTGTGCTGATTATAAAAAATTCCAATAAAGTTTCTTTGAAATAAAATTAAAGAAACGAAAAAACACGGACATTTAATTCTACAATAAAACTTCAGAAGTTTGCGTATCTAAGATAAAATAGTAGTATTAAAAAAAATCATATTGGATCTATGATAAGAAATGGCATTATATGTACGTTCTATGAAGCTGGTTCAGTCACGAAATAGTACGATCACATCGCATTTAACCTTGAATTATATTTCTAAAACAATAATATCTTACATAGTGGAAACATATTTTTCGTAGAAAATAGTGAAAATGATACTGTTCCAAAGTAAACAAAACAGACACTTTCAATTAAATACTCTAGCATACAAATTATTTTTATAGCAATTAATTATCTTACAAATGAGAAAAAATTTACAATTACAAATCAATAAGAATTTTACCCTAGATTCATTGAATTCATTACGTATTTAATTGTCATAATTGTTCTGTTCTATCGAATATTGTAACGCGTAGGTTACATCGATTGCAATCGTCGCATAAACAAAAATGTTTATGTAACGCAAATAAGAATTTTACTCGAAATTCATTAAAAATCTATTAATTGTTATAGGCACATCCTATTGTTTCATTGAACGCTAAATATATTAATTACCTTGGCAGCGTTCGTCATATGAACGGAAATTATTGTAACAGAAATATAGATCTCGTTCGTGACTAATTTACAATCCTACCAGAAATCACCTACTCGAATTTTCTCTCCTGTACACCTTAAGTCCATTGGTAGATGCGAAGTAAACATACGCAAAGTAAACACATCTGTATAACTCTCTGTCGAGAAATAAATGACTCCACTATACTCCTGTAAGCAAAGGAACAAGTAGCGAAGAAGGAAAGCAAGACAAGAGTGAAAAAGAGGAAAAGAAAGCAAATTGGTTCCTACTTCTACGATGATCCAACATCGTCACAAACACGCTTAACGCTAGAAGCTAGGAAATTTCCAACTATCTCGCGAGATCTCGTCACGATCATTAGCAATTATTTTAACTATACACCTATGATTTTTTTTAATGTTTTCTTTTCATACTTTAGATGAATATGATCGTGAAATATCGTTTCGGATGAATTATATTCGATGCTTTCTTTCTTCTTTTTGATTAATTGTTTATAATTGCGTCAACTGCCATAGTATTTACAAGTCAGTTCAAATCATAAGTTCAGTTTCATAATCTTCTGGAAACGATTAGTTCATTTTAAGAATTTTAACAGTCGAAATGTCTGATTAAATCTATGGAAATTATCTTTTTCAGAAAAGAGTTTGTTATACTCTTAATATTATATATAGATATGTTGTACTCTTAACAATATATACGAATAATATTAAAATATGATGTAGCAGCAGAAAATTTGTCACATTTTTTTAACGTATCGCATCACGGGATCATGTTATTTTCAAATAGAAAATTAATGCGTTGGGCGTACGTATTATAGAGGTATAAGTAATGAATTGTTCAAAATTCTATATACATTAAAGCCATACATCATTCGGAACAGTCTGATTCTACCTAATGAAATTCTTTTCTACGTTCTATCGTTTCAGGATTATAGCTTAGCCAGTTGCGTGTATCCTGAGTAGTAAACCAATATCAAATTACAAAGAAGTAATAATTTTAAATAATTACGAATTTGAAATCTAGCTTAGTTTTATCACATTGTACGCGAATTAGACTTTATATATATTCGCACTCTAAGTTTTTAAAAATATACAATGACTCACGAAAGTACTCGAACATTTAGCATAGAACATTTTTATGAATGTATTATGTGCGCTATACGGAACTTGTTGACCTTTCAGTTAGCACTATAATGAGACGCAACTATTGCGATTATAATAGTAAAATTTGGAAGCAATCCAAAAATCTATATAGAAGTTACACGACATTTATTGCAAACATATACGTTGTGAAAAATTAGCATACAATGTGAATAATTTTAAACATACAATTAATGCTAAAGACGGTCTCATTATATATTCTGACCTATTAATATAGTGAACAATTGACTGTTTGAATGTTTGACTCTTGGTGATGTTTGCGAAGTGTATGTTTCCAATAAATATATTGCAGCTTGTACATATACATTTTCAGATCCATCACAAATTTTAACAATATAATCATAACAGTCATGTTTTGTTAGTGTACTAACGCGATCTCAAAATATTTTCTACGGTATATGTGTAAAAAGCATAAAAAATTTGTATAAAGGTATATACGTATGAAAAGTTTCTAAGGGGTGTTCGAATAGTTTCGTGAGCCATGGTAAATACAATTTACGAAATTTTACTGAGCACGATGTTTCAACAAAAATACGAAAGACATTATACATCGATCAATACCTAGTATCAGAATAATGGAACGATAAATAGTGAATATTCAAAATGATCGCATGTAAAATTTTAGTGTCAGAAGTAATTACTAGACCGCGGATGTTTGTGCATTTATGGGAAATTTAAAGGTGCAAGAATCTACAAAACGCGCCAGATATGTAAAAATGTATAACATACTCAAAGTACAATACTTGATACATGATTTAACGGATGAAACAAATTCTTGCTTAGGTTCTGTTTCTTTAATTGTATTTATAAAAATATAAATTTGCGTAAACATCCGCAGTCTAATGATAAATCGTTGGTAACCCAATGTTAACAATCTAGAATTAAGATCAACCTAACGCTGATGATTTTGTTTCTTTAAAATCCACATTATTCAGATATACTAATGATTGCATTGCTTTAAAGTTGAGATGCATACAAAATGTTCAGTTGGTTTTGAAGTATCAAAATAATGAGATAGAAAAAAAGAAAGACAGTTCCAAAATTCTAAAGCACATAGAATATGTATCTATTGTGGAAAAATCTTAGACTATCTACCAAATAAAAATATTTTATTTTTATAAATATAAATAATATGAAAGGACTTGACACTTTTTAATTCAAATCTGTTGTAACTTCTTGAAAAGTATATAATTCAAGAATTGTTAGTATTTTGCTCAAAAGTATTAATTTAATTTAAAATACTAATTAATATTTTCTGATCTTTTTTTATTATCTCAATAACAAGATCTCATTCGAAGATTTTACCAGTTCTTAATAAGTCACATAATTTTCGAACAGGGCAATGAAAAAGACACAATTATGTTCTTTATAGAAGAATACAAAGAAAGCGCATGATTATTACTCACATTTTCCAATCTTTGCAGGAAGGCACTTTTAAAATTCGGTACATTGTTAACATGACATGTTACTGTTATTTGACTCTGCGGCTAAACATCTATTTCGCACCCTTTAAAAGTATCGTTTGCCGTAATATTAAAATAATGGAGATACTGAAATAAAATATCAAAATATTGTTTGCGTTAACAGTTTATACCTCTGCGTTTCGAAAACCTCATCAACCGTATCTTTGAACCTAACAGATTCTTTCCATTCTTAATTATCTTCTACTATAAAATATTTTTCTTTGGTCGTGGCGACAATTAAAATCAAAAATCTCAACAAGAATTTATAATGTTTTGTCCTGTGATCCTCGTATGTAACATTCTCAAGTTGGTTTCAGATTTTGCCGACATAATCGCAATAGTCGTATCTCAGTATAGCGTCAATGAAACATACCAAAAAGTTCTCTATAACACAGGTAAGATGATCGTAAAAAATTTCTGCGACAAGTGTTTACATACTTTTATGGATCACTGTATGAACAGCAGCGTATAATAGGATCTTTTGAAAAACTAAACGCACGGGTAAACAACATGCTGTTACAATTCCATGGCAATTGTTTGTTGGCTATACTCTAAAAGCTTTTTCGGAGTACACTCCAGTATCTACTTTACGCAGATCGATCCATGTGGGCGGAAACAACTGCGCGAAACGAAATACTCCGATCTCTGAACGATCGTCCGAACGTCTTTAAATCTCCTAGACTAGGACGTTCTGTTCTAATGCAAATTAAGTATCGATATACGTAGAACATCTAATTTAATACGGTTACAGCGTCACAGGTTATGTAGCGATTTTCAGGATAACTTCTCTTCTGTTCGAAGGGTACGAAGCGTTTCAAAATTTTGCTCTTCGCAGTTGTTTATTATCGCAACGAAACTATGTATTCCGCATCGTCGTAGAACGTTAAAAAAAATTGGCAGAAGATTGGATTTCCGTCTGGAATCGAACGAATCGATTCCTTATCCATGTGATGCTCTACAAAGAACAACTTTAAATGTCACGTCACGGCATTTATTCGTGGCATAATTCCAGACCCAGTCTCCCTCTTACATCCCTGGTTTACTTCGAGAGCTCGTTATGCTCAATGTTCCTCTTATCGATTAAATTATTATTTCTCGCCGTTATTTGGCTCCTATACACATACGTATCCGTAGCATACTGCAGAAATATTCTATGTCCTGTTTTAACGTTTACGAGAGAACCAGTTTTGAAAACCCAATGCTACTTTATAATTAAATAAATACTTTTTGCATTGTACTTATGTTAATCAATGCTGTTATAAAATTAGTTGCAAATTGATACAGATGGATCGTGGTTCTTGAAAATATCCCTATATACATTAAATATATTAAAGAAAAATATTATTTTTAATAAATCTATGAAACAGATATAAATGTGATTTTTATACAACACAAAGAAACAATCAAGAATTATTTGTTACATGTAAAAACTCAAGTTTCAAAAATGGAGATAAAGTACTCGTGCAGCAAGCCATCGATGTAACGTCGACGTGCACGTTCATTTCTTCTTTCATTTTCCCCCTCTTATTTCTGTTGTAAATAACCCTGATTTTCCTTCGAAAAATATTTATGTAAGACGTTGATCACAGCCAGCAACCGAATACATAATTCGGGGCCGTATTATTTAAATACATGTCCGCGTATTGTTTGGATGCACGACCTGGATCTTGGCTACGCGTCAATATGATGTTGTATGGCTAGCAAAAATATTCGCGAAGTGTCGTAAGATACGCCAATTTCGAATTCTTTGCTTTTAATAACGTCGCCAGCGATTCAAATTCATAGCGCAATAAAAAAAAAAAAGACACACAAAGGCAATCTTATGCACGAAATGTAGTCGCGAGTAATTTCAAAAAATCTTGATAAAGTATCGTGTGTTCAGGTTATCGCGGATAACAGTAGTGAAGATGAATGGTAAGCGTTACCGGACAGTAGTAAAGAACGACTATTTACAACCTACACCTATCGATACATTGCAAGCACATTGAAAATGTCGCACAGTTTCTTTATTCCATTATATAGGTCAAAGAAAAGTAATTACTTGCTACGTACCGTGTTGTCAACTGTCATAATTGTAGTATTCGTATCAATGTGAAAATCAAAAATTATATAAATCTGGTATAAAACATAACCAAATTGTGTGCCGGATATGATATGCAAAATTGTTGCAAAAATATGACTACAACTATCTGATTATGCAGTAGTCATGCTTGTTTTATATCATTTTTTTTTTATCATTGAAATGAAATTGTTTGCAGCATATAATATAAAGGATGTATATTACAGTCAATACTTCTTTTGTTTTCTATACGTTCTGCGACAAGATATTTCTTACTGGTTTCTGTCTTCTGTTTCTTTTCTGGTTTTTGTAATAATGGCTTGCTTCCATGCTATTACATATAATATTTTTCGCATCCAGACTTTGATTCTACGTTATTCTGCTAGCGAGTTCTATGTGACAATTTTTCAACTGAATTTAATGACACAAAAATCTGATTCGAAATCACTGTCAAATTGCACGGATAGTAACGATATACGTTGTGTATCTGTGATGATATGATACGACACAATCGAGATCAATGGAGCAATAATAAAACAGTGTGGAAGCAAATGATTTTCGTGAGATTCAAGGACGAGCAGCTGAGAAATTCAAGTTATCTGGGTCTGTATTTCGGGGACAGTATTTGACGTGTACCGGTACGATTCTATAACGAAGTAGCTCCTATACGGAAATAGACGTGGAGTGGTAGTAGAAACGAAACCAGAAGTACACTAATTTTTGCGACTCACCTCTGTTTTAAACACGGGCACCATTCGTCCGGAAAGACACATTGCGCACCGTGGTATAGTAACACATCTTGCCGTGAGTAGCACGACTAATAATGCACCGTGACGAGTAGTGACGAACAGTGACGAGCAGTGACGACGGTATCGTACTGCCACTTGTTCCACACTAAGCGCTGCAATCGATGTTCGCGCGTCTATCGATTAGGAAATGGTTAACGTGACATAGCCGCGCTCAGATACAATGAAAAAAAAAAGAAATTTTGCGTTTCTATCCGTTTCATATTCATAAAAAACGATTCTAGAATAAAAACTTTATTGTAGGATCTTTCTATTAAATAATAAAAATATCGAAAGAAAATTGGCAAAATAACTTTCATAGAAATGGAGATTAAGCAAAACGAAACTTAACGTTCATAACTACTAACAGCGTTGGATCGTATATCCGGTAATGATGACGATACGAATTCTACTAATATTATAACTGCTACTACTACCGACGGAGATATTGTTTGGACTACAGCCAGACGCGCGCCTGCGTCGACGAATATCGTACGCTACCCTGTCTATCGCGCGTGTCATGAAAATTTGACCTCCACCTATGACGCTCGCTTTTCTCTTTTCACAACGATAGCTCGATATCAATTTTGAACCTGTATAATGTTTGTGCATGCGCAGATATATGCGCGCGCAAGATATTTATCAAGCTGAGAACAAATACGCGGTACATTTGAATCGATAAATAACAAATGTTGTTAATAAGGTTGATCGATTTATTGAATTAGATAGCTGATTAAAATAACGTGAAGGTATAATAATATTAATAGAAGTTCTGTGATAAAGAAGCAGTAGACAGAGCAATTTCAAAATTAAATATATCTAACAATAAAAGGTAACCAGACTCATCTACGTTCTAGGTCTACTTCTATATCATAACATTTATTCTAACGTTGATTGACATATGTATGATACAAAATGATAATAAAAATGTTGAATTATTACTGTATACAATATATTTCTTTTGTTCCTATTTTATAACAACAATAATAGTAAATATTTCAGATGATAGCTAAACAAAGTCAAAGAAAGAAAGTATATATAAAATTAGGTTATTCTCTCCAGGAAACATGTACATCATCTGTTCTATATCGTTGTACACAAGTTGTTTTCATCCATGGAGTATGCCCTTGGCTTTTGTATTGAAGTAATCCAGCCACAGCGATCATTGCACCATTATCTATACAAAAGCGTTCATCTGTGGCATGAAGTACTGCATTTCTTTCCTCACACATCACTTTCATCATCTCTTGCAACCTTTCATTACATCCTACACCACCAACAATCAATACTTCTAATGATTTTACATGGGCCATTGCTCTCTCTATAATATTATTAAATATATAATTTCTGTTCCATTTTATACAATTTTGTACTTGTATCACAAGCAATAACAATACCAGTAATTTCAATAAGCATAGCAAATACTGTTTCTTGTAAAGAAAAACATAAATCTTCTGGAGTAAATTCTTTCGAGTCAAGCCAACTGGGAAGATGTTCTTCAATGTAACTTAAAATTCCTGAGAAAGACACATCCATCCCTTTTACTACATAAGGTAATGGAGCTAATTTTGTCCCTCTATGTATATAATATTATATTATGTGTAATAAATGAAATTAATGAAATTAATATACATAAACAAATAAACCATACTTTAATAAAACAACTTACTTCTTTGCTAACTGTTCTACATTATAACCAGGACTAGGATCATTTGAGAGCTTTAATAATCTTGCGAAACGATCTAAACAGTTTCCAACAGCAATATCTATTGTTTCACCAAAAATACAATATCTCTGTCGAGAGTATGCAATAATCTGTGTATTTCCACCAGAAACATATAAAACAGTTGGATTTATACTTCCTGTGATCAATCGCCCCATTTCTATATGACCAATACAATGATTTACTGCAACCATTGGTTTATCATATATCTGAGCAACAGTTCTAGCTACTAATGCACCAACTGTTAACGGTGCACCCATTCCTGGTCCTTTTGTATAACATACTACATCCACATCTTTTAATGTTATTTTAGCTTCATCCAATGCCTTTTGCAGAACATTGAGGATATGTTCTCTATGATGTTGTGCAGTTTCACGAGGTAAGAATCCTTTTCAAAACAAATTTTAAAACGTTTTATATATAACATTTTAAATAATAACAAATAATAAATGTCATTCATTTTTGTATGTTGTTGAATTATGTACAATGCATTATGTAAGTATTTAAACACACTTAGAAACTTTCTATGCTTATATTATACAAAACATTTTGGAATTTTATTAACACTAACATTATCATACTTGGTATTTAAGACGGATCTAAAAATGTATATAAAAGTTACAAGATATTTATTAGAAGCATACCGTTTATAAAAATGGTCAAGGTATTTGAGTAATCAATTATTTTATATATTAGTGAGTCACAACATCTTTAGCTTTAATTGTATGTTTAAGACTACTATTTGTGTTATATATTACGTCTTAAGTGTATGTTTGTAATAAATATCTTGTAACTTCTATGTACATTTAGATTTCTAATTTTGCTACTATAATCGCGATAGTCGTGTATCACTGCAGTGTTAACAAAATTTAAAAAAATTTCGTATAATACACATATTCGTATAATAACATATTCATAAAAACTTTTTGTGATAAATGTTGAAATACTTTCGTGAGCCATTGTATATCATCAAAAGTAATCACATAAAAGGTTAAGTTTACCTTCGCCCGGTGGTGTAATATACGTATGCCGTACATTTGATAAAACATCTTGATCTCGAATAATTCCGATGCCTAACTTATTTGCACTACCTTCAAATCCAATTACAATTGTCATTTTTATATTTATACGTTTAATTCGAAAAGACACTATACAAATTTACGGCGCATAAAGCTATTGGCACATGGGTAAATTAATTATCCAATAGAAAACATAGACAACATGCGCAGTAGAATCATATTCATTTGACTTTTCTCGACATTTATTTATTTATATTTGTTGCATGTTGAAAGT
Organism: Bombus vosnesenskii; assembly: GCF_011952255.1. NCBI lineage: Eukaryota > Metazoa > Arthropoda > Insecta > Hymenoptera > Apidae > Bombus > Bombus vosnesenskii. The sequence continues at coordinate 1,182,447 of NW_022882948.1, forward strand.
AATAAAATATATTCTGATAATAAATAAAAAATATATAATATTTACTCGACACAAACTGCCAAAAGAATGAATACACATAAATGTAAAAGTAGAAAATCATTTATAAGTAACGAGAGGAATTTACGATTAACCGTATTCCTGCAGCGACATCTGTTACTTATCTCGTTTGGAATGCATCTTCTTGCATTTGGTGCGTCTCTAGAAGGAAAATCTCCTTTAAACAATCTTCATTCGTAAAACGTCACGCGGAAGTGATTCACCGATTCTCGTGCCAGAAAATGCAAGTTTGCAATTTGCCGCGGTGAGAAAAGTGAGTGTCGTTATCTCGAATGGTTCTTGAGCCCGGTGAATGTCGTGAAATTCCTCGGATAGCGCTCACTGGGTGGGCAATTGATTTTCAAAGTGACCATCGGGTGCGAACGAATGAATGCCACTGACGCTTCGGTACGAAATAGCAGACAACGCTACCAAAAAAAGTTAGAGATCTATTTTCATACTGTCGAGTAAGAGTTTTGTGAAGCTACGTTAAAACAAATATATATATATATGTATATATATACATAGTGCAAAGGTGTGTACCAGCAAATGGAAAAAGCGAGAAGAGCCGACCTTCGCTTTTAACGAAAGAAAGGAGCGAAGGAGGCTATACGCGTATATACCCGGTTTCGGACACTCTCTTTCTTTTCTTTTTATCTCCTCAAGCCAATACTTGAGGTATCTTCTTGAGTTCTCCGTTACGACACCAGTAAGGTGTTACCCGGGTAATATCTGAAATGGTGTCGCGAAAAATACAGTTTCGCCGGTCGCGAAATCGCGCAGTCGGGCCTTTACGTGACCTTGACGTACCCGTTACTCGAGCCACAAATTCCGTGCTACCGCGTTTCGGTGTGGCTACGAATCGGACGCGACAAGATATCCTCCGATGCGTACCGAAAAGGTGACACGTTCCGCGGATGACATCCTTCACGATGTCAAGAAACGGGCGAAAAAGCCCTACCCGCGGCGTTCATTGTATTTTCTCACCTGTGTGTACCATCGGTGTAATGATTGACGCGAGTAATCTTATCGTGTATCGTAATCGGCTACGTGAGTGCCGTCCGGTATGGCATTACCCGGGTAATGCCCGAGATAAACTTCATACCCTATTCGCGGTTCGGTCCGGTTAATAAAACACGAAAATACCTGGACACGATCGACTTGACACGCGCGCGCGACGCCTTTCGAGGGCGATCTCTGAATTTGGTTCGACTCATTGAAAAGTCCACGCGACCAACATTTATGGATCGTGGATCGAAGCGTACTACAATTCTGGACATGCAGAGAGTGGCGATGGTAAGGTCTCGCGACGGGTGATGTCCAGTACCACATATGGATTTTTCGCGAAATTTTTATTCTCAGAGAAAACATACGCTTTTGATCGGGAATATATACTAACTTTTCCACTGCTTCACCACTCCAGATGATACCCATTTGTGACATGTAGAATTTTTTACATAGGCCAGTCGACCCAAAGGACGAATGATACTGGTTCTTCTAGCTATCTCATGGCGAATTAGTCCAACGTATTATCATCTTTATGGGCATTCTATCATGTATTGAAAATTAACGTGTTGACTGCTCTCGCAGGCGTTTGGATCACCAACTTTTCACTCCTCCTATATCTTCTATTCTAACATTTCTATCAGGTATGTGTCTATTTAAGAATAGAAAATTCATGAAATATGCAGAGGGTTCATAAATGCATGCCAGTACTTCAGGAGATGGATCTACACATTACAGTAAATAAACGTCATATGAACATATGTCCTATATCCTTAGTTTTCAGATTATGGTTGATTAAAAAAATGTTCAATGGGTTAGCCTCATGGCTTAATACACATTAGTATATGCTTTAGCATTATTGCATACATAGCTAAGACATGCCTTGCGATTATCCAAAGCTTACAAACAATATTAATCAGTATGAATCAGATAGAATTTCAGACAGTCAATATTTTATTTTCCCTAGTTCATTAATGTTTTCTAGAAACAGGAAAATAAAAATTATTTGTAAACTTTACAAAAAACAAAATATACTTTAGCTGTATATACAGACAACATTAAGGCATGCAATAACATGTGTTGAAGCATGAGACAGACACTTTAAACATTTTCTGTAATCATTTATAGCTTTCAAACTAAAGTACATAGGAATTACCCTTGAAATATCGATATGAATTTATGAATCACCTTGTATAAATAACTGTACTTAAAGTAATTGTAAAAATGATAGTTGTTTACATCTGGAGTAATTACAAGTGTCAAATGTAATACATTTTGTTTTAGGAATGTCACGAGACTATGATAGACGAAGAGGAGGTAGCGGTAGTGGTAGCAGTTCTAGTAAGTTACGGATGGATACCAATGTATCACAACCCAGACCGCACGGTGAAAATTCAGGAAAACGGAGAGAATTAGATAGTGTAATGCGGAAAGCTCGTGAATCTCAGTCAAGTTATTGGAATAAAAAGCTTTTGGAAGTAGAGGAACGCGATCCAAATAGATGGAGACACAGTGGATATAAGGAATTATATGTCGGTGGCACAGCAAGTGGAGAACCTAGTAGAGGACATCCTCGAAGTCCAAGAAGTCCCAGACCTCGAAGTCCCCATATACCAAGACCACGTAGTCCTCGAACTAGAAGCCCACGGTCACCTCGCGATAGATCACATACCAGAGGACGACCTACACGCAGTCCAAGCACAGGAAGTACTTGTTCTGATCGATCATGCAGTGTCTGTTCACCAAAGGAAAGGCGACGTATCGCTCAACCCTCTCCTTCACGTTCAAGATCACTCACACCAGTTCGAGCTCGAGCACATCCAAAAGAAATAGTACCATCAAGTTCACGAGTAATACCAGCTCGTACTAGACCAAGATCACCTCCTTTGCCACGTCCACGTACACCCCCGCCCACACCACAGCCTCCACCACGTCATCAAAAGGACTATAAGGCAATTAAAGAAAAAGAATCCAAAGTCCGGCGTAAAGAAAAACATCACACTAGAATCCCAGAAGATCCAAGAGTTCCAGATCCCATTCCATTGGTAAAACATACTTTGTTCATAACTAATTATGAGTTCTGATTTTAAATTAATATACTTCTTTCTACATTTTTAATCTTTTTTGTTTATTTATACATCTCTCTTATATTTCAATATATAACTGAAACTTGTACAGATGCGTAAACCTGTAAAGGTAGAAAAAACTCATTCAAGTCATGGAACAACTCAAATGATTAGGCCACCTCCTGAGTCCTCACCTAGTGAAGACAGTGATAGTTCTTCCACAACATCACATGTGGGTCCACCTAAAATGACATTATCAGAGCGGTATGATTTAATTATTAATATGTTGTAAAATTTAAAACATCAGTTTAACAACACAATACATATATTTGAAAAAGATAAAGGGCTTATAATAACACAAAACTGTTCTTTTTTCTTAGATTTGGTAAAATGGCACAATGGAGTGTCGATCGTAGGGACATGGAAAATATGCGGATCACAAAGGATGGAGAAAATGCCATGAAAGTTGTAATAGAGGGTGAAGAGAGAATTGCAAGACTAGGATACGATTCTCCACCACCAGGACATTATCCTGAATCACTTTTAGCACAAGGTCCAAGAGGTCTAGAATGTTGGGATGATGTTCGTGTTAGATATGATTATTATAAAGCAAGAGGATATCTACGAGATCTTACTTTAGATGATTACATAAAGTGGGAAGAATGGTGGTACAAATATCAAGAATGGTTAGAAGCAGAACGTTTTTATGAACAATGGACCTCTTCAAATCGTCCTTCTGGAACTCGAAAGAGACGCGGGCGACGTAATAATACAGCTCATTGAAATTGCGTAAGCCCATTACAAATCATTCTTGATTCATAGACATTATCATTAATATTTGTTGTCCTTAGAAAGGAGTGCAAAAAGTGTGTAAATGCTCTATACAGGCATACATGCATTCATATAGAAAACATACGCTGTTAAGACGTATATATAAATATAAATATATTATAATAAAATGACTGTGCTGTAAAAACCTCATTTTCGTCGATTTGTCAAGTAAAGATTAATTTACAAGATTTTCGCTTTTCATTTGATTACTTTATATGTAATACTTTATATCTATCAAAATATTTAGAAATAAGGATAAACGTGTGTATCAAATTAATAATAATGCCAAGAAAAATTTATTTTTGTTTATATTTTTTTAATTTTGTTTTATCACTTTTTTATTTATGATAAACAGGGATCTTATAAAACCATTTTCTATTTAATAAAATTCTAGTTTTTTTTATAAAAATGTTTCATAAATAACTTTGTAAGAACATGAGAAGTTACTAAAAAAGTGAAATTAGTTTTTGTATTTAAAAAAGCCTACAATCATAAAATAAATACTTTACCATCATTTTCTAAAAAATATTTTTTTTTAAATATTTCGGAATATGTGGAGTGTTCTAGGTTTTTTCAACTAAACTTTGTCAATATGTTGAATGGGTATAAGTAAAAAATTTACATAAATATAGCTCGTTTGAAGATTTAATAAAAGTTATAATAAAAATGCAGCATATAATTTCACATTAAAAAATATATAAAATAGATGTTAATACAAATAGTGAATTCATATGAACGGTCGATTGATTTATTGAAATGAATCAAAATCAAAATGAACTGTGTAGAACAACAAATGACTGTCAGTTACCTATTGACAGAAATAATAAATATTTTAAAATGAAATATAAGCACTTATTTTTGTCTTATAAAATGTCCTTTTTGTATTTTATATCTTAAAGTTTGACTATGAAAACCTGGACAGCTCTGTATTTAACTGATAAATTATTTGACATACAATTTGCAGGATCATATTTAAGCTCATTAAATTATTTATTTATTACTTTCTTATTAAAAATCTAAACTCATAATAAAGTTATATCTAGGATAAGAGGTACATTATAAAGTTATATAAATTTATTTTCAGTACTTTCTATTTTTAATTGTGAAATTTTCTTAATAATCCCAATTCTATGTTATTTATCCTATAGATTAAGATTACTGCATAAAATTATGAAGTAGATCATAATAAATTTAGTAAAATATGCTCTTTACCAAGTTACAAAAATTAAATTTGAAATTTCTGTATAATTCATTGTATAAAGGTGTAACTTTCTTTTAAGTGTACAGGCTATGATTTTATGTACAAAACAAATATGAAAATATATTTAGAAATATGTGTATTATTTTTTCTGTTTTGTATGTATTTATAAAAATTAATTACAGTAGTTATATTCAAAAATATATTGTAATAATTTTCTTCTGAAAATTATATCTTAAGGAAGAATTGAATTATTGAACGCAAGATACGGTATCTCCCGTAATAAGAGGTTAAAAGTTTATCAAAAATCAAATATTCGTAAATAAGAAGTTATATATATATATATATACGACACAACAGTTAAGTTGAGATCAAGTAATGAATGTGTTTTAAACTGGGAAAGAGAACATAAAGATGGCATCTCAGAAGATTATAAGAAAAATAATATCATCTTCATTAGGTCCAAAACCTATTGGACCATATAAGTAAGCTATAATATATTTTTCCAATTATTTAGAATTTGTCAAGTCTTACATTATATACATAATATTTCTCATTTATTTAGATCAAAAATAGAATCTTCCTAATACAATAGAATATATATGTAATTACAATACATGAAATTATCTAATTACAATGTAACTAATTTTGTTTGATAGCCAAGCAGTACTTGTAGATCATACTTTATATTTGTCTGGATCTCTTGGTGTTGATGTTAAAACTGGAAAACTTGTTGCTGGAGGTGCTGCTGTAGAAGCTCGTCAAGCTCTTATAAATATGGGTCACATTTTAAAGGAAGCTGGATCTAATTACGACAAAGGTTTCATTTATTTAAAATTTTTTTTATTTTCTAATTTGTTAATTTATATTTTTCAATTCTGAAACGATCGAGAAATATGATATGATAAACATTATCAGCAGTGATTAATAATTTTAATAATTAATTTTATTAAACATTAATAATATTTACTCTTTATATTTATTTACAGTCGTTAAAACAACAATTTTCTTACAAGATATTAATGAGTTTAGTGATGTAAATGAAGTCTACAAAGAATGTAAGATTTAATTTATAGTTTTCGTTATATAAGTGTACGTTATATTTGTGTACATATCCACGCACCATTTTTTTCCTTTAGTTTTTAAGGAGAACTATCCAGCTAGATCTACATTTCAAGTTGGAAAGTTACCAATGGTAAGAAGTAATGCACATATGAATATATACATATAATTCAAAATCTAACCGCTAACGTTAAACATAAAATGTTGCTGTAGGGTGCAAAATTTGAAATTGAAGCTATTGCTGTTGTTGGCGAGGTAGAAACAATTTGAATATTACAAGCAAAATTAATTTAAATTTTATATATTAATGAAATATGTTTACATCTAAGAATTTAAATATTATTTCGAATTTACTATTTTTATGTATGATGCTTTTATGATTATATTAATAACAATTTGGTTCTTTTACCATATGTATATTTAAATATAAGTTTATTTCTTAAAAACAAATAATGGGAAATAGTAATGGGAAATATCTTTCATAAATTATATTAAATATTTTTGTACTATTGAAGAACCTTAGAAATAAATATTTTTGGGAAGTTTCCTCTAATATTTTGCTTTGTACAGGACATATAAAAAAAAAAATAAAAAACGTAAAATAATGAATGTTAATAGTAACCTGATCAAAGTCACCAAATATTTCATATAACATTGACATAAAAATTAAATTTATAAAAAACACACTTAATAGTAATTCATCACAAGAAATAGTACTTTTTAATTAATATCAGGTGTAGCAAAAGAAGAATTTTTATATGTTGTAAATAAATTATATTACTTTATAAAAAAGAAAGAAAACATTTATGTATTTTCATAATAATTTATAATGCTATGACAAAAGTGTAACGATAAATGTAACTTTTATCTCGTAAAATAAAAATAAAATCGTGAATATTGTAAGAATATTATATTTAAAATGTTTGAGTTTAAATATGTCATTGTAATAAATAAACAAAAACGTATCCTAACGAACAATACGAATGAATATGAATGATTAAAGAATAGATATGGACAACAACCAAACATAGCGGCAGATATGAATAGTATTGTTACATAAAGGGTGGTCCGTCATTTATGATACAAATGTGGTTAGACAGATTCTATGGCTCAAAATAAGACGAAGATCAAAAATAATAAAATCGCGTTGAGAACTTCGTTTGTGAAAAATCGAGTTTGAAAATTCATGAAGTGTATGTGAATACGAACAACCATTTCATAAAACTGCAGGAGGTGGTATCCAATTTCTATTACGCTTTGTAGTACCCAAATCAGTAGACTGTAGTCGATGTTTGTAGCGTATTAAAATGTTTTAGGAATATTTTAATAAATTGTAAAGGCGCATCCGCATTGTTCTATTATTATTACTATGGTGTGTTATTATGTCACAATTAGACGACTTGAATGTAAATCTACGTTGAGTTATATAGTTCATGTTACAGCAGTTCTACATACCTCGATTTCACAACCGCTTTCACTCTTTTCGAACGAGATTTACCACGTGTTGGTGTCGTTCCTATTTCTTTTATTCGATTGTGTCTCATTTTGCATATTAACGTTATCATCACGATGCCACCTAAATTTGATCCAAATGAAATCAAGATAGGTATATTTTTAATATTTCATTTTAATATGTATTACAAGAGTGTAAAATTTCCTCACATATGCATATTTGTTTCAATAGTCTATCTAAGATGCGTTGGAGGTGAAGTAGGAGCAACTTCATCTCTGGCTCCAAAAATTGGTCCACTCGGTTTAGTAAGATTCTATTTTATAAATTTAAATTATTTATGAATAATATTTCTTCTAACTTTTTGATAAATTATTCTATTTTATATTTGTAAATATTAACCTTCCTCTTTCATTGTTTGATTCTATTTTACGTTCTATTAATAAATAAAAAACATTTATATAGTGCTTAAATATTGGTTTATATTTATAGTCTCCCAAGAAAGTTGGTGATGATATCGCCAAGGCTACCAGTGACTGGAAGGGTTTGAAAATTACCGTCCAGTTAACAATTCAGAACAGACAAGCTACAATTACGGTGGTTCCATCTGCTGCATCCTTAATAATTAAAGCTTTGAAGGAGCCACCTAGGGACCGAAAAAGGCAGAAGAATATAAAACACAATGGAAATTTATCATTTGATGATATTGTTTCCATTGCTCGATCAATGAGACCGAGGTCTATGGCAAAGTACCTTAGTGGTACTGTGAAGGAGATATTAGGTACATGTCAATCAGTTGGATGTACTGTTGAAGGTAAACCACCACGAGAACTTATCGAAGAAATTAATGGTGGAAGGCTCCAAGTCCCAGATGAATAATATGGTAAGTTTAGAGCTCCTTGCCAATATTTTCAGCACAATGTCCCATTTTATCAAATATTAGAGTTTATTATACAACTAAAATGATGGATAACTAAATAAATAAATGATATTTATATTGTTACGTAAAGTATTTGCTTCGAGCTCTGGGTAGGGGTTAGCATCCCATCCACCTGATAGCCGTAACAATTTATAACGTTGTTACAGACTATCGGGAATATTGCTACTGAGGAGAAAACCTCAATAAAAAGTCATCATTTAATATATCATACATATGTAGTATTTTAATTATAAAAGTTTTATGTTCCCATTGTTTCAGATTTATCATAAGGAGTAAAAAATAAAACATTTTTAATATGAATGTGTTGTATTTTTATGTATGTTCCCTCCTTTTAAGGATATAAATAAATTAAAAATGTTTTAATATATCATATACCTTGTACACAATGAATATATATCATACATCCACATAACATACTCTTATTACATTTATTTAATGTTAGATATACTAATTATAATATGTAACAAATATGTTATGTAGTTAGAATAATTTGTGTGCAAATACTATACTAAAAATGATTTTCAAACATAATGTTATTATTTATTTTCATTCATATAAAATCTATCTTTACTTTAGATTTGACTGTTTCCTTTTATAAATTAATTTTTTACAATTTTTATTGCCAAAATTTAAAGTATACTAAACTACGAGGAAATTTAAAATCATTAAATCACTTTATGTATTCAATGTATTTACTAGTGAAGGTAGCTATATATTTCTAAGGAAGTCATGATCAATTAAAAATTTTTCAAGTATTAATATGATTACTTTGTTATATTACGTATAAAAAAAATATTTATAATCTATGAAATTCAGATATAAAATTGCAAATATCAACAGATTTTAAAACGAATAAAACACTATTATTTCATCACTATTGAAATATATTCTGTACTTTGAGTTTCCATATTAAGTGCATTTATTGTTGAGAAATTTTTTAAAACATTAGAAACCAAAATTACTTGTACATTCTTTACACATGTCTTAATGAAACTAGTTAAATTAAAACAGTGGAGAACAATGGAAAAGATTTTAATATCAAATGACATTTCTCTATAATAGGTTTAACAATTCAGTCTCCTAAAACATATCCTCGTCCCCAATTATGACCACCAAATGTATTTCTAGCTTGTTGTGTTTGTGTTCTTTGCATAGGAGCAGCTCCAAACCATCTGATATTACCTCTTTGAGATGGAAAATAAGATTCAAGAATTTTTGGAGTATTTAATAATTCAGGTCCACCGAGTTCTTGAGGATATTTGAATTTTAAAAACACATAAAGATGCCCCACTAGAATACCAAAAAGTTCCATCATGCCACCTCCAGAGATAATGAGATTAAATGCAAACAATACCCATGGCAAGTATACTGCTTTAAATTGTGTACCTGTTGATTTATAGAAACATACAATTAATATAAGATACGATAGAATGACTGACAAATTTATAGCCTTATGCTTATAAAAAGAAAAATACATACCAAACCAGAAATTAACAATAGCATCTTTATTCAATTGACACCAAACGTATAATATGCTGAGTACCATAGGATCCATAAGAATATGTAATTCACCAATAACTCCTATGATAACGCAGCATATCCAGTTGAATAAGAGTAAGAAACAATAATCTGCTGGTCGTCCATCGTATTCTCCACGTTCTAACCTCAACGAATAATTATATAAGAAATAACAGTTAATCAAAAAATGAAATCCCGAACCCCGATTTAAAGGGTAGAAAAACACACTGGTGGCTGCTCTCCAAATTTCAAAATTGTTTATAAACCGATCGTTTATAAGTATTAGTGAAGTCGGATTTATTAACCCGAATCTTCCAACTAACGTGCAAACTATTGTACATAATAGCCAATATCTTGTAAAAATTGGTAAAGAATTAATCCAATTCCTTACGTCTGACATTTTTGTAATTTTTACGTTAATATAATAATTAATATGTATAACACCAAATTCGACACGTACGTACAACTCAGTATGACAATGTATGACGTGTGATTATTTAGTGACTAAACAACGACACAACGTAGACTAGGTTAGGACATACAATAACAGAATGGTGCTAGTAAGAATTCTAAATTTCTATACTTATTAAGAATTAGTAAGTAAGAATTTCTATACTTATTCTTTCAATATTTAAGAACAAAAAATGTAAAAGAAGATACAAAATTTTAATTCCATTTCAATTACAAAAAGAAAAAAATAGTATGAAGAAGATTTTGTAGAATTGTTCATATTTTCATGTTATAGTATAATTTCTTACAAAATTCTAAAACAAAAAATAAACGTTCTTAGAATTTACTTATATTAAATTTCTAATATAATTGTGAATTTATAAATAATACATAACTTATAAATACATATTAAAGCTTCTCCAGTAGTTACATTGTTATTATAAAGTTCTATATTACAAATACAAAAATAAATTATATAAAATTGTTTTTATTGATATAACAGCACTTCAAAAATGGTGATCAATAACAAAATTGACAGTGATTATAAAATGTACATGTATTCATATGATTATTTCATAGTAGTACTATATGAAAATTTTGTAATACTATTTATATGAAAGTTTCACATTTTAATTTTTGTTGTCCCTTTCTTTTCCACAGCATTATATAACATCAAGAATAAATTATAAAATTTATTTAGAAATGTTCCATTATAAGGTATAATGTTGTTTCTGATATTTTAGATGTACAATAATGATGTAGAGAGAGAGAGAGAGAGAGAGAGAGACTTTAATACAGTATGGATTGAAAAATGTGAAAATTTGTTACTAAAGAATTGTTACAGAATATAAAACCATACTTCCTATTTACACACGACAGCAGACAAACACACATATATTAACACAACTAATCATCAGCTGTTCTCTTAACTTTTCGTTGCCTAGGACTCTGTCTGGGCGTTTTAGGAGATTTATCTGTAAGGAAGATTTTTATGTAAAATGCTATTTTCTACATTTTATTTAAAGTAAACAAAATATGAGATACTTACTAATTCTATTTAATGTTTCTTTTGGTAACCAATCATAGTCTACATTATTAGGGTTCGATGTACCCACTTCGACAGGAGTTCTACGAGTATTAGAAGATCGAGATTTACGACCAAGAGATGAAAGAAGTTGCTGTCCTCCTACAAGTGTCAATATCACACATGCTGCCAGAAATACATATAAGAAAATTGTTTCTCCATCAAGACCATCATCTAATTCTATTATTTGCACTGTTTCATTATAAACAGCTTCACTAAAGCCAATACCATTCTGCAAAATTATGGACATTTGTCAATTTTTGCATCAATACTTTTAGAATGGAACATTAAATGTGTTACATACAGAATCTTTATAATTTAGATTAATATTAAAACCAAAAGGTCTTCCAGCAAGATTTTCTGATGGAATAAATGAATATGCTAATGTCGCTTCGTGTTTTGGTTTTACAATTTTGTTATATACAACAGTTGAAAAATTTTGGATATAAAAGTTAAAGTCCATTGCATAACGGAAAGAGGCATCCAAAGATTCAAGAATAAAATCAGATTCTCCTTTATTGGTGAAACCAACAAGAAATTCAACTAAATTTCCAGCTGGTAATTCTAGAAAAGTAAATAAATTACTAATTAATATTAATATTAAAAATATTAATAAGATTCCAAAAGGCTTATTATATATACCCAATGTTGATAATCCATTATAAACTGGTTTAGTAAATAATATAGTTGTATCAGCATCAGATGAAGCAGTGGTTGTTTCATCTTCTGGTTCTTCATCTGTTATCACAGAATTATCTTCTCCTTCAATATCCACGATATCATCTATATTTTCATCTTCTTGAGCATAAACTGTAATAAAAATTTAAAATACAAACAGGATTACTTATACATAAATAGTTACAAACATATGTAAAATAAAAAAACCAATTCAGTCAATATGATTTGAATTTATTATCTAAGATGTTAGTTCAAATTTACTAAATGACATTTGTAACGGTTGCATTAATTATATTTTCAATATAAATTATAGAAAAACTGGAAAAGAAAGGAAAGTAATTTTTTTATATCAATATATATTACATATGTGTAATACAAATATAAATCATAACGTATGAAACAAATATTAGTTGACGATTTTTATTATCCATTACCTTTATTCGTTGTGAAAGTAATTGCAGAAATAAAGAGTAATAAAAAAATGCTAAATTTCTCCATTTCGTTGCGCTGTTTCAAAACTAACTTTCCTGTTATGAAAACCGATTTATTCCACTTCTCGAACACTCACTTCAAATCAACACTCGACTACGGTGCTTCGAAATAACACAACCTGCTACCATCTCTGCCTGCGACGTGGAAGCACAGTAACGCAATCGTCAATCCTACAACGTGGAACATTAACGTAGCGTTGGCATTAAATAAAGAACATCACAAATGAAAGGTTTCATGTTGCCAATATACTAAATTGAATTACTAGGCTGCAGATTTGTGAACTTAAAGGTGCAAAAATCAACAGAGTAAAGATATAAAATGCAAAAATATATATAATATCCAAAGCAAAATATTCGTTACAATATTTAATAGATAAAACAAATTTCTGCGGTAAATATAAAACAATGAAATATAATATTTATAGAAAGATATATTTTCTGGCTACTTCGTTTTAAACCATGTATTTTTATATATTAAGTACTCTTACAATAAATTAGAGGGCGTTTGGGAACACATTCATTTCATGGAAAATTCGTACATATTCATTTTCTTCAGTAAATCTATATTATTCAAATTCTTAAGTCTTTAAGATTCAATTACATAAGAAGTATTCATGCATCTATTCAAATATCTATCTTTTCAAACAAAAGTAGAATTTCATTTGTATATAGTATCTTCGAGTATCTTTAGTAATTTTCTAAGTTGGTAATATATACATATATTTAATTAAATTCAAAAGATATATTATAATTCAAGTATTATTCTCAAACAATTAAGTACTTTTTATTCCTTAATTATAATTTCCTTTTGCTTGAAAAATTCAAGTGAAAATAAACCAAAGTGATTTTTAGAATTGTTCTTTACTCTTAAGCTGCTGTGCTATTGGTTCTTGCATGGTATTGGTTGCGCATGATATAATCCTGCGCAGTTGAAATGAGGAGTGGGAGACTGGCAGCCCCGAGCTAAGAATGTTAGTCAGTCGATTCGTTCGTCATTCGTCGCGTTTGCGTCGCATAGGATTGGTCATTTTTCGTTATAACATTCTGGTAAAATATTAAATAATATTATAGCAACTTAATTTTCTCTTTCAATAATGTTTATTATACGTTTTAATATATATATATTACTTTTTTATTACATTGCTTACTATATTACTTTTAATATATATTAAATGTATTAATAAAAAAGTATGTATTTTTTTAGATGAAATTGAAATAATCATGCTTTTGTTTCAGGAAATCTATCTATTATAATACATTACGACTAAATGGAAGAACAGTATTGCACATTACAGAGGTAATTATATTTATTTATTATTGCTTAGTCCCCGCCTTTCGGCTTTGGACAAGCTTTTGGTTTTACATCTCTTTTACCTATTTTGCTTCTTATATATCTACCTCCCCTCTTATCCACTCTATTATATTGTACTCCCTTAATTATTCTATCTCTAAAAACTAAAAACTAATAACTAAAAACTATTGCAACATCTTGTACTGCCCTTCCCTTCTCTATTATTGCTTTTAGTTCTGTTAGTCCTTCTCCAGTCTCATTTAGTGTTTTTTTGTATGTCCTTTTGTCCTTCTGTTATTTCGCATTCTTCTATTACATGTCTCAAGTCTTCTTCTTTTCTTTTACATAGTCTGCATCTATTTTGTTAAAGGTTGGCTTATTCCTTCTTCTTCTTGCTGTTCCCTGGAAAGGACAAGGTAGCTGTATTTCAAAAGTCAAGAATGTAAGTAATTTTGTATTTTGTACTTCATTTAATTTTATTACTTGTATTTTACATTAATTATCATTAATTAAAAAATAGAATTTTGTGAAAATTTAACAAATTAAAACATTTTATTTTTCTGAATTGAATATCGCTAAAATTTTGTTTGATACAGATAAAATTTGCATCATTTCACATTTCCCAAATAATTAATACTGTCTTTAAGAATAAATTACGTATAATATTGTACGCTTTCTTATAGGAGAATCTTCCAGCCTTCACCTCTTCTGTGGAACTCGACGATTCCTATTTAATGGCGGTTTTACGATGACTTGTCTTGGACTCCAGCAGTGTTAGTGACAACGTTCGTCACATCTAATCGTAAGTCGTATGCATTTTTGTTCCTTTGGTCATTCAATCGTGTCGTAGGATGGAAGGTTCAAATCTACACGGAATTTACTTTTGACGAGCATAACGAATAGAGAATTATATATTTTACTCGCGAGTAGCAGCACCGAATTAACCCCTTGCCGTGCTATTTAGCTAGACGAAATGCAGGCCCAACCTGTACAGGGTGTAGATCGTTAAATCAGCCACCGTGATGCGCGAGAAGGTCTCACATGCTTCCTTCTTGAGAATATCACGTTGCTATCAGTAGAATCTTCATTATTGTTTCCATATAAATTATTTATACTCTTCGTAGTTTTCCTTCTTCTTAGCATTACGTAAGGGTTTCAATTAAATTTTACTTCAAAAACCAAAGGGAGTACAATTTAGTTATTGACAATTGAAAATCGTCCAAAATATCCTTGCACTGAAGCAAATTTTACATTACATTTGCTCGAGTACATTTTACAATTACTTACATATATCGATATATTACGTATAACGTACGTATTACGTATACGTATCGATATATTACGAATAAATAAATAATGTTACTAAACAAATCTATGTAAATGAATTACGATTCAGCGAAGCTAATAAAATTGCAAAATTTGCATAGACCCGAATACAATGAAATCTCCATATAATCATGTATTTCTTAGTCGATTCATAACACGACCGTTACATCGTAAATAAACGACTTCGATAGAACAGACGATCGCATCATCTCGTCCTCGAATAAATTTCTTCCGCGCGAGACTTGCCTTATACTCGTGTGATTACTCAGTCACGTACAACGTACGTAGGAACTTTTTGAATAGGGAGATTGCATTGTATTATTCAAACGCAAAGGATTCGATATGGACAAAGAAACTAAGAGTTGTGAGAAGACCCAATGTCTAACGTTGCCGATGACTATAACCATACACTTTCAGAAGTAGCTACAGTTATTGACCAACGGTCCTTTACGTGATTTAAATATAGTGGAAAATCAATAGTTTCTGTAATATTGACGCATCGAGGAGAAATGTTTGGACGTACGGTAAGGAGTTCTCCAGGGAGTGACTCCTCCGCGGAACTTCTTCGACGAAGAGCGTTTCCGTTTCTTTCCATTAAAGCGGTTAACGTGACGTGCTGGGTACCGATAAGTCGGATAAAAGCAATGAAAATTATCATCGTGTCACATCGAACGTCCACATGTATGTAGCTACATGTGAATAGGATAACAGAGAGACACGAAAAATGATGTTACAGGATATAGGTATATATATACATATATGTATTATATATATGTATGGTACGTTCGTGTGAATAGAGAAAATCTTTGGTGACAATCTGGAGTCGGTGATGGGATAAAAGGTGCTATTTCAGTACCCCATATAACTTTGTTTCATCTTGAAGCAACAGTGTGTGCAATGTGTATTGTTTGTATATGGCAAGTATTAATGTGATTGCTCGGTCAATGAGACCGAGGTCTATGGCAAAGTATCTTAGTGGTACTGTTAAAGTCGCCCTTGGTTTAGTAAGATTCTATTTTCTGTAAAACACGCCATGTCTTGGCGTTTTGGGTTGAAAATTACAATTATGATAAAAATATCCCATTACGCTAATTTGTGCTTGTTTTGAAGATATCTCTTATTTTGCATTACACTTATATAATATACTTATATACTTATATTCTTGTAATACTAATTTTATAGCATTTATTATTAGTAACGTCATTGCATCTTTCCCGTTTTTCATACATGAATTAGTATCAATTGCTAAGTAATTATATCTATAATAAAGCAGTGAAACCATTCTTATATTTTACATGAATAGTAAATAAAAGTAGTGTACTACATCTTCTGGTGTATATATATACTCTATAACTCACTTTTATTCATACGTTACTTACGGTACATTGTGTAAGGCATAATCTGTATATCATATATATATATATATATATATATATATATATATATTTCAGTGTGCACGTATCGAATTGAATTCGCTGGTAGCGAAGTTACTATTGATATCTCACAGGGAGTGGTGTCGAGAAAGTAAGGCAGCTCGAGCAGCGAGAAGCAAATTATCTCTTACAAATTAAATAGATGAAGTAGACTAAAGTACAAGTCGTTCTCGATCGGTCCACCTGTTTCCATAATGAAGTTGTGTTGGTGCGCGGCCTCCATGTATGCTGCATTGCTTCTTTCCCATTTAATGAAGGTAAATTAAAAGCACCAATGATTGTATCACCTCTATATAATCTATTTACACGTGGGAGTATTATCCCGCGTTCACTAAATGAATGTGATGACAACGTCCTCTCGTCCAACTTTGCATAATTGTCTGTGTAAGTAATTATTTGATTTATTAGCTCGTCGCTAAAAAGTATCTTTAAAAAGGTCCAATGGTTGTTCAACGTTTGAGGGAGCCTGTGATCTTGTAGGTTCTTTGCCGGCTGTAGCTGCTTTGTCAATAGCACAAAGTATGTTTCGAATATTTTCCTTTTCTGCTGCTTAAAGTCTTCTTTCCTTTGTCACTTGGTTTCATCGTTGATATTCCCCCTCGTTAAAAAAAAATTTACTTCCACGGAAGATTGTATCAGTAAACTAAGTTACTCAGTAAAATTTTGCTCTAGTCAGTTAACTGATTTTCTCATTA